>NC_044995.1:19207239-19807239 GCF_008728515.1 Papio anubis
TCTATCTATCTATCTATCTATCTATCTATCTATCTATCTATCTATCTATCTGTTTCCTAGCTTTATCTGTCTGTCTATCTATCTATCTATCTATCTATCTGTTTCCTAGCTTTAGCTGCTGTCAGGGCCAGTAGCCTAGTGACATCCCAGTAGCCTAGAGCATACCTAGCTTGGTTTCTAAACACCATTTCCCAATAAAGCAATGAGGGCTCCTTGGAGAAGTGGTTGATTCAAGGCTGGGGCAAGGAAAATAAGAGAACCTGGAATACCTTGTGCCAGAAGGAAGGATGTGCTCAAAAAATGTACGGGGGCATGTCAGAAGGTCAAAGGAACCAAAGTGAAGGAGATTCCAACATTCAAAGCTGGAATGATTTGAGAAACAAAATAATGATTCATTGGATTTACTTCATAGAAATAAAAATCCATAAATCTAAAAATAAATCCATTTAAATTTTATGAAGTCATTACATTCTATGAGGTAAATTAGGTTTACTTCATAGAAAAAAATCTGTAAATATAATTGAATATATAAGTAAATGGATTGGAAGGAGCAGCTCTTCCTACAGAACAATCACAATTAATATACATAAAGAAAAGAGGGAAATGGAAAAAAATCAACATTAGGTTAATACCACAGTAATAACAGTTGAAGAGATCCAGCAATAAATGCTAAAATAAATGGGCAAAAATTACAGAAGAAACTGAATAATCTCAAAGTATCTCCCCCAAGATATTTCTTAATTACAAAGAGAAAAATAAGAAATTTATAATGGGGCCGGGCGCGGTGGCTCAAGCCTGTAATCCCAGCACTTTGGGAGGCCGAGATGGGCGGATCACGAGGTCAGGAGATCGAGACCATCCTGGCTAACACGGTGAAACCCCGTCTCTACTAAGAAATACAAAAACTAGCCGGGCGAGGTGGCAGCGCCTGTAGTCCCAGCTACTCGGGAGGCTGAGGCCGGAGAATGGCGTGAACCCGGGAGGCGGAGCTTGCAGTGAGCTGAGATCCGGCCACTGCACTCCAGCCTGGGCGACAGCGCGAGACTCCGTCTCAAAAAAAAAAAAAAAAAAAAGAAATTTATAATGGAGAAACCAAGCAGACACTACCTTCACTAAGTGTTCAAACTTAACATCACCAATACTAAGACATTATCGATATTATGCATCCTTTGGAATGATGCACTGAGAGAGAAACAACATTATTTCTGTGACTTTTTTGCAAAAATGCATTACCTCAATCTAATTATAAGAAAATATCAGATAAATCAGATAGATCCAAATTGAGTACATGCAAATATAATGAGCCATTTGTGCAGAGTGAAGCATATCTGAGGGTTCCAGGAGAGATTACTCCAAGAAGATGAAGTCAATAGATCACCTAATATATCCAAGTATCTTGAAAGATTCAGACAATTGATGGTAAGTCGGGAATTGGATTAGGGATATGTACATATAAACTAAGCAAAAAAAAAAAAAAAAAAAAGGACAAAATTCCCAAGTCATTATTAACTCCATGGAAAATAAAAAGGTGTAGAGAAAAAGTAACTTGGCATATGCACAGCACAGCTATGACTAGCACTAAATGGCCATAATAAAATAAATGCTGAATAGTGACTTAACCAAAATTATGATATTGAGATGATGGGGGATGGGAAATGTGTGTATTTGTGTATGTTCACATGTGTTGAATTCAGGAGAAGAAAGTGCTAACTCCTTCTTTTCTTTTTTTTTTTTTTTTTTTGAGACACAGTCTCAAAAGGCTGGAGTGCAGTGGCGCGATCTCGGCTCACTGCAAGCTTCGCCTCCCGGGTTCACGCCATTCTCCTGCCTCAGCCTCCCGAGTAGCTGGGACTACAGGTGCCAGCCAGCATGCCTGGCTAATT
Organism: Papio anubis; assembly: GCF_008728515.1. NCBI lineage: Eukaryota > Metazoa > Chordata > Mammalia > Primates > Cercopithecidae > Papio > Papio anubis. The sequence continues at coordinate 19,209,123 of NC_044995.1, forward strand.
TTTTGTATTTTTAGTAGAGACCGGGTTTCACCGTGTTAGCCAGGATGGTCTCAATCTCCTGACCTTGTGATCCGCCTGCCTCAGCCTTCCAAAGTGCTGGGATTACAGGCGTGAGCCACCGCGCCCGGCCTCCTTACTTTCTTATGAGAAGATATCGAATAAGGGCTCACTCTGAAAAAACAATCAAGAGTAGCAACATTAACATATTTTTGGAGATATGAAGGGAACACCAAAAGAAACTACAAAAGAAAAGAAAGTGGATTGCTCTAGGAAGAGGGAAACTGGGAAGCCAGGAACAAGAATTCCTTTTTCAAGGGAAAAAGCCTTGTATAGGCTTTTTGGTGTGAAGGTAATTGTGTTTTTTGGCAAAACGGCAATTATTTTTGCAACCTAATGATACTACTTGATTTTTTAAACAATGTGTGTACATATCTTTCATAATTCTGATAAAAATAAAAACTCCGAAAAAGAAATCTGGAAATGAAATATAATTCTAACTGTAAAGGGAAAAGAAGAGCTGAGAAGGATTGAGATTCAAGGTATAGGTGGAAGACTAGAGAGCATAATTTGATAGAAAGAAAAAGAAAAAACCCCAGGGTGTGGTGAGGTTTCTAGGGAAGCACATACTAGGGAGATTTCAGTTCTCATCCCACCTGAAGCCCAAAAGAGTTTCCTACTTACTACGTGGTCGAGTACCTTACAATAGTCCTCCCTGCCTGGTGATCTGTCACTCACCTGCACAGTGACCCTGTGACATCTTTCTCTCCACCATCCACGGCTCCTTTCCTTGCTCCAGTAAGGAGATCATGTTGGGCTTAGAAATGGAGAGTCCTGTTCACAGGGAAAGAAAATGAGAGCAAGAGACAGACAGACATACAGACAAACAAATCAACATGCCACAGCTGTTCTGGGACGCAGACCCAATCTCTCGATCATCAGGCAAGAATGGACATTAGAGGAAGGGCTAGAGAATGGAATGATGCTTGTGTGGATGAGGAGGAGGATGAAGCTTCTGCCGTGGCAGTGGTTCTCAAAGTGCTACAGCAGCTGCAGCCATCACCTAGGAACTAATTAGAAATGCACATTCTCAGGCCCCAACCCAGAACTATTGCGTCAGAAACTACAGTGGCTCTCGAACTTTAATAGACATCAGGGTCATTTGCAGAGCTTATTGAAACCCAGACTACTGAGCCTACTCCCAGAGTTTCTGATTTTGTAGGTCTAGAATGGGGCCTCATAATATGCACTTTAACACATTCCCAGGACATGTTGATGTTGCTGTTCCAAACCACCATTCTATGGCAAAGGGAACTACCCATTTCCAACTCTATGAAATTACTTCATACACCGGGCGCAGGGGCTCACGCCTGTAATCCCAGCACTTTGGAAGGTCGAGGTGGGCGGATCATCTGAGGTCAGGAGTTCAAGACCAGCTTGGCCAACATGGAGAAACCCCATCTCTACTAAAAGTACAAAAATTAGCCGGGCATGGTGGCGGGCGCCTGTAATCCCAGCTACTCAGGAGGCTGAGGCAGGAGAATCGCTTGAACCCGGGAGGCAGAGGTTGTAGTGAGCTGAGATCAAGCCACTGCACTCCAGCTTGGGCAACAAGAGCAAGACTCTGTCTCAGAAAAAAAAAAAAAAAAAAGAAATTACTTAATGTGTTCAGAATATCTGCCAAAAGTAAATTAATTAATTAAAATTTAAGAAACTTAAAAAGTTGCCGGGCGCGGTGGCTCAAGCCTGTAATCCCAGCACTTTGGGAGGCCGAGACGGGCGGATCACGAGTTCAGGAGATCGAGACCATCCTGGCTAACACGGTGAAACCCCGTCTCTACTAAAAATACAAGAAAATTAGCCGGGCGAGGTGGTGGGCGCCTGTAGTCCCAGCTACTTGGGAGGCTGAGGCAGGAGAATGGCGTGAACCCGGGGGGGCGGAGCTTGCAGTGAGCCGAGATCGCGCCACTGCACTCCAGCCTGGGGCACAGAGCAAGACTCCGTCTCAAAAAAAAAAAAAAAAGAAACTTAAAAAGTTAAAAATATATACATATTTCAAATCACTTCCTGGGGACAGGAAGTAGAAAGGCAAGTAAGTGCTTTTAAGATGTCTTGAGATGTCCTAGATATTCTCAACAGAGGAAGCAAAAACACTCCAGAGGAAGACTGTTAAATGATGGGGGAGAAACATCCTTACCAAGCCATACCAAGTTCCTGTAGTTCTCCAACATGACATCTCTGTATAAATCCTTCTGAGATGGCTTCAGCCATTCCCACTCTTCTGGGGAAAAGTCTAGCGCCACATCTCTGAAGGTCACCAACCCCTGAAATAAAAAAATTCTTGTTCACCAGGTACCCAGACACCCATATAGTCCTAGCCAAAAAGATGCATTTGGCCAGAGTTCAAAGCTCTAAGTGACGCAAGGAAAATAATTATTGGAGAACAATTACATGCTGAGGTTTGTCAAATACTTTAAGAGAAGAGAAATATTAGAAACAGACTCACCATTTGATAATTTTACATTTTTGTAAAAAAGACATATATACACAAAATTAGCTTGTAACAAGAAACAGCAAAGACTAAGTTGTATGTTACGTATACTAAGTATAAAGAAAATCTTATATGGGGGATTCCTTTATATTCCCCAAATTGAGACATCAGGTGGGGCACAATAGGAGAAAGGCCTTGAATTGGGCTTTAACAAAAGGGTATGGCCTGAAAGTTAGACTTTATATGTAAGGACACATGTTCAGGAACATATCCTGAAGAAATAATGAAGTATATGTGAAGCGACTTAGATAGAATTTTCATTGCAAGGTTATGCAAAAAATCTGGAAAAAAATTACATGTTCAAAAACAGAATTCAGGCTATAGCGCTGAACTGTAGGCTAAATGAAGGGAGAGATATTTGTTTTATAAGCTGATATGTATCTAGTGTCTATTACAAAACTGATCACCTTGTAAACTCTCAGTAAACATTTGCTACTCAGGGAATAAATGGTGATGTTTCCTATAAAATGTCCATACGAAGAAAGAGTATTCAGTGCTTAAAAATGATAGGGTTCCAGTCTGCATAATATGTTCTCTTTTTCTTATCAAAAATAATGAAATATCAGGCCAGGCATGGTAGTTCATGCCTGTAATCCCAGCACTTTGGGAGGCCAAGGCAAGCAGATCACCTGAGGTCAGGAGTTAGAGACCAGCCTGGCCAAAATGGTGACACCCCGTCTCTACTAAAAATACAAAAATTAGCTGGACGTGGTGGTATGTGCCTGTAGTCCCAACTACCTGGGAGGCTGAGGCAGGAGAATTGCTTGAAATCGGGAGGAGGAGGCTGCAGTGAGCCGAGATCGTGCCACTGCACTTCCAGCCTGGGTGACAGAGCAAGACTCCATCTCAAAAAAAAAAAGAAATATCAAATATGGTTATTCTACGTAGTGGAAATAGGGCTGAATGTGTCTAGGGAAAAAATTACACAACTCCATAGTGTTGTATAACTTCCATGTGCTCCTCTACTCTTTTCTGAGTCCTAGGAGGCTGACTGCATCAATAAACTCCCTTGTCCCATCCCATATTCTGTTGGGTTCAGCCACAAGCAAGAGATGAAAGGAAGGTAAGTAAGGCAGAATACTTATTCCCCTGGCTCCCTCCCTGGGTGGGAGCACCACCCTGGGTGGTCTCTGTCTTTCAATCAAAGTTCAGAGCACCTGTCAGGGGCGCCCTCCACCCAGTTCTCTGTCTCTGGATTCAAAGATCTAGGGTTAGAAGTAAGAGAGCTATGCTGTTATGAGCCCCGGAGTACAGCACGATCCTTCATAGTTTCTCTATGTCCTGATAATACCTTGTAAATAGTCGCCTTTTGATTACCTTGCTAGAACGTGATTAATAAAACATGTTGACACAAATTACTTCTCACATATGGCCAGAGAGTCCTCAAAAGCACTGCAAAACCACTCTACTATGCCTCCCTAATAAATTCACTCTCCCCATCTCCTGATAACTATTTCATTACTCTCTCATCAACTCATCTCGTTCTCACTTTGAACTTCCTCATCCTCCAGCCACCATATGTATTTACCCTTCTGTATCTGTACTGATAGCTGTATATTCTGTTTGCCCTCTGTGACTATGGATAAAACTCTAGGCTTCGAAGACCAGTCCCTCCACTTGCCCACACAAAGACATTTTCACCTCTCTCCCTTGTACTACCAACTATTCTCGCTTTACTGGATCATTCCAATCAGCAAAAAAACTGATGCAATGTCTTCCATCTTGTAAATAAATACATAGATAAGGCCGGGCGCGGTGGCTCAAGCCTGTAATCCCAGCACTTTGGGAGGCCGAGGCGGGTGGATCACGAGGTCAGGAGATCGAGACCATCCTGGCTAACACGGTGAAACCCCGTCTCTACTAAAAATACAAAAAACTAGCCGGGCGTGGTGGCGGCGCCTGTAGTCCCAGCTACTCGGAGGCTGAGGCAGGAGAATGGCGTGAACCTGGGAGGCGGAGCTTGCAGTGAGCCGAGATCGCGCCACTGCACTCCAGCCTGGGTGACACAGCGCGAGACTCCGTCTCAAAAAAAAAAATAATAATAAATAAATAAATAAATAAATACATAGATAAATAAATAAATAAGTTCCCTTTCCGTGATCTCACTCTAGCTATTTCCCCATTTCTCTACTCCTCTTAATAACAAAACTCTTCCGATGAGTTGTCTAGACCAGTGTTATCTACCGGAAATATTTGAGTCACATATGTAATTTGAAATTTTCCAGTAGTCACAAGAAAAAAATAAATAGAAAAAATATTTTTATTTAACCCAATATATCGAAAAAGTTATCATTTCAACATGTAATATAAAAAAATTAATGAGATTTCTTACACTTTTTTGCACTGAATCTTCAAAATCTGGTATATACTTTGCACTTACAGCGTATCACAATTTAGAGTACTCATATGTGCCTGCTGGCTACACTATTGTAAGTCTAAATTCACTGTCTTTGTTCTCACCTTCCTCATTTTCCATTCTCTTTTTTCTGCTTTTTTTTTTTTTTTTTTTTTGGAGATGGAGTTTCACTCGTGTCACCCAGGCTGGAGTGCAATGGCACGATCTCAGCTCACTGCAACCTCCACCTCCTGGGTTCAAGCGATTCTCCTGCCTCAGACTCCAGAGTAGCTGGGATTATAGGCATGTGCCACTACGCCTGGCTAATTTTTATATTATTAGTAGAGATGGGGTTTCACCATGTTGGCCAGGCTGGTCTTGAATTCCTGACCTCAGGTGATCCACCTGCCTCAGCCTCCCAAAGTGCTGGGATTATAGGCATGAGCATGAGCTACTGCACCAGGCCTTTTTTTTTTTTTTTTTTTGTGACAGGGTCTCACTCTTTTTCTGTTGCACAGGCTGGAATGTGTATCACATGAATCATAGCTCCCCGCTGCCTCAAACTCCCAGACTCAAGTGATCCTCCCACCTCAGTCTCCCAAGCAGCTGGGACTATAGGCATCTGCCACCATGCCTATGTTTTTGGATTTTAGTATCAAATATTTTTTTAGAGACAGAGTCTCCCTATGTTGCCCTGCATACATAGTGGGTCTTGAACTCCTGGGCTCAGGTGATGGTCCCGCCATCTTGGCCTCCCAAAGTACTGGGATTACAGCCATAAGCCACTGCACCCAGCCTCCATTCTCCCTTAAACCCACCACAGTGATGTCTTCATCCCAGTCATTCAATGAAGTAGCTATTGTCCAGAATATTTCTATGTTACCAAATCCAATGGTGAGTTCTCAGTCTTCATCTTCTTCAGTCCCTCTCAGAGGAACTTGGCTCAGTTGATCATCCTATCCTTGAAATACTTTCTCCTCTTGGCTTCCAGAACCCACACTCTTCTGGTTTTCCTTCTACATCAGCTCTTCTCAGTCTGTTTTGCTAGTTCCTCCTCTTCTTGTGTGGCTCTAAATGTTGAACATCCCAAACTCAGTCCTACGACCTATTTCCTACCTACATTCACCACAACCTTGCCCTCAAGATAATCTCACCCTGTCTCATGCTTTAAATGCACTAAGGATGGCCGGGCGCAGTGGCTCACACCTGTAATCCCAGCATTTTGGGAGGCCTAGGCAGGTGGACCACAAGGTCAGGAGATCCAAACCATCTTGCCAACATAGTGAAATCCATCTCTACCAAAAATACAAAAATTAGCTGGGCATGGTGGCATGTGCCTATAGTCCCAGCTACTCAGGAGGCTGAGGCAGGAGAATCGCTTGAACCCAGGAGGCAGAGGCTGCAGTGAGCCGAGACTGCGCCATTGCACTCCAGCCTGGGCAACAGAGCAACCCTCCGTCTAAAAAAGAAAGGAAGGAAAGAAAAGAAAGAAAAAAGAAAAGAAAAGAAAAGAAAAGAAAGGAAGAAAAAATACACTAAGGACTCCCAAATTCACATCTATAGTCCTGAACTCCAGATGTATAATCAGCATTCCATTTGGATATCCAAAAGGTCTCTAAATATATCCAGAACTCAATTCTCTTTTTTTTTTTTTGAGACGGAGTGTTGCTCTGTCACCCAGGCTGGAGTGCAATGGCGCAGTCTCAGCTCACTGTAAGCTCCACCTCCTGGGTTCACGACATTCTCCTGCCTCAGCCTCCCAAGTAGCTGGGATTACAGGCTCCTGCCACCACACCCGGCTAATTTTTTGTATTTTTAGTAGAGACCGGGTTTCACCGTGTTAGCCAGGATGGTCTTGATCTCCTGACCTCGCGATCCACCCGCCTCAGCCTCCCAAAGTGCTGGGATTATAGGCGTGAGCCACCGTGCCCGGCCTTCAGAACTCAATTCTTGATGTCCATCCCACTTCACATTGTCTTTTCAGCTCAGTAAATGGCATGCCCATTCATGTAGCTGCCTAGCCAAAAATCTCTGTAGGCATCCTGACTTCTTCCTCTCACACACCACAACTAATCCTTGATCAAATCGCATTTTCTATCTCCAGTGTATACCCAGAATCTCACTAGCTCTAATGCCACCACCATGGCCCAGGCTGCTATCACCTCCTGTCTGGATTACTAAAACAGTCTCCTGACTGGCCTCCCTGCTTCCACCTTTACTCCCCTGCTATCTGTTTTCACTTTAAGGCATAAATCAAATCAGATCACAAACGCTCCAATGAACTTAACTCTCCTTCACTTAGAACCAAATTCAAAGTTCAGATCATGACTTGAAAGGGCCTACATAATTTGGTCCCCAGCTATTCCTCTGACATCATAGTGATCATTTCTCTCCAAGGACAGACTCATTGCTATCCCTGGAACACACCAAACACGCTCCCACCATAATAACTTTGTACTCCTTCTTTTAAAGCTCTTCCCCAGATCTCCACAAAACTTACTTGCTACTTTCACTGAAGTTTTGCCTTGCTAAATGTCACTTTCTCAGAGAGGCCATCCTTGACCTCCCTATTTAATAGATGACTCAGTAATCAACCTCTATCCCTTATTTCACTTGCACCTCATCACCAACTCAAGAAATCATCATCCATCTAAAGAGGACAGCTCTGCTGCATCACACAGGTGAGCATAACGCTGAGTAAAAAAGATATTAAATGTTTTGTAGAAGGATTATATGAACAAAAGGTGGAGAGAGAAAAGTAGAGGGGGTGCTCACTGGGCTATTTGTGACTTTCCCTGCGGTTCCAAAGTCCTGAAAAATGAGGTCAAATGTCTGAAAACAAAGCGAAAGAGCATGCTTACCTGGGACATGGCTTTACAAAGCCCCACGGCCATTCCTCCTTCTTCAGTTTTCTCTTCTGAAGAAGAACAAAGTCCTGAGAAGGGAGAGTTAAGGAAGAAATGATGGTGTGTCAGCCCTATGTTTTTGGTCCAAGACCCACAAAATGGAACTATTGCCCCTTTCTTCTCCCTACATGGGCCAGTCTCACCTTTTCCAAGATCTGGCAGGGGGTGGCGCGGGGGAATCCAAAGCTGAACTTAACTCTCAAAGTCTTGACTTATATTAAGCATCGCCTGAACTCAACAAAATCCAAAGTCTGTCCTACAGCCAACAAGGTGGTTCATGATCCAGCCCCTGGCTGTACCTCTGACCTAATTTCCTACCCTTTTGCCCCTTGCTCACCACACTCCAGGCACACGTGTCTTTCTGCTGTTACTCAAACACTGTGTACATCCCTCCTTCAGGGTTGTGACCTTTTCCTTCTGCCTGGAACTTTCTCCCAGACACCAGTATGGGCCACTCCTCTTTATTCCTATATGCATTCAGGTGTCCCTTCATCAGAGGGACTTCCCTGAAAAGTCTACCTAAAGGGAACCCCTGTTCCAGGTACTCAGTTTTTCTTTATGCTGAATTATTTTTCGTCTTAGCATTTATCACCACTGGACATGTTACATATAGCTTTGTTTCATTGTTTCTCTTCCCATACAAGATTATAAGATCCAAGAGAACTAGGTTTTGTTTGGTTCACTGGTGTATTCTAATGACAGAACACCACCAAACCATGGTAGTTTCTCAAAAGTATTAGATAAATGAAGAAATTTTACTGTGCCTCATGTAATATAAATATACCATGTTAACTCATGCTGTGTTAGGCAAGTAATTTTAATTTTCCTGTGCCTCACTATCAGACTAGATCCCACATAATTAATCCCATGATCTCACATACACATAAAATTCTCACCCAATCACAAACATACACACATTTACACAATCATAGGCATAATCTCTCTCACACACACAGCCATATTAGCACAAAGACAGAGACTGTCACACATAGGTATCATTGTGTCTGTCACACATAGGTATCATTGTGTCATTATCTCATTTAATCCTCAGAACTACTACTCCACAAAACTATAAAGATAGGTATTAATATCTCCACTTTACTGGTAGTAAAAGGGAGGTTCCAGAAGCTTAAACAACCAACTCAAAGTCAGGGGCCCAACTGAAATGTGACCCCAAAACCAGTCCTCTTTCGAAAGGGCACGATGTCTGAATGGGGAATATTCAACACAACCTGAGTAATCAATGCCATATATTCCTTAGAGAGGCATCTTTAGAAATGGCAGATGTTACCTTTATTTCCCTACGGAAATGCAGCCTGAGGGAAACATTGGCAAATTTTAATACTAAAGGAACTACAAACTGGGCAGTCTGAAGTTAGTTCCTTGTCCTCTTAGGGTCAACATTTCTTCATCGTCAAAATAGGGACAGGCTGGGCACGGTGGTTCACACCTGTAATCCCAGCACTTTGGGAGGTCAAGGTGGGCAAATCACTTGAGCCTAGGAATTCAAGACCAGCCTGGGCAACGTGGCAAAACCCTATCTCCTCAAAAAGTAGAAGAATTAATCGGGCGTGGTGGCATGTGTCTGTAGTCCCAGCTACTCGGGAGGCTGAGGTGGGAGGCTTGCTTGAACCCGGGAGGTAGAGGGTGCCAAGAGCCGAGATTGCACCATTGCACTCTAGCCTACAGCACAGAGCAAGACTCTGTCTCAAAAAGAAAGAAAGAGAGAAAGAAAGAGAGAAAGAAAGAGAGGAAGGAAGGGAGGGAGGGAGGGAGGGAGGGAGGGACAATTGTGGTTGACCTAGAATTCAGTATACATCACCCCCTAATTTCACCCCCTAATTCCGGACTACTTTGCACTAGACAACTCAGTCCCTAGCAGTTATTTCCTTAGTGTAATGCAGCTTGAAATTGTCCATACAAGCTTCTGCAGCAGGGCGCGGCGGCTCACGCCTGTAATCTCAGCACTGTGGGATTCTCAAAAAAAAAAAAAAAAGCTTTTGCAACCTGAGAAGAGAATCAATGTAGTTTTCTTAGAATCTGGGAGCAGAAGCCTGCATAAAAGAAACTTCAGTTTGTTTGTTTTGTTCTGATAGCTGTGTATCTCTTGGGCAATCAATCAATCAATCAATATGTTTTTTGTTTGTTTGTTTGTTTTTTGAGATGGAGTGTCACTCTTGTTGCCCAGGCTGGAATGCAGTGGTGTGATCTCAGCTCACTGCAGCTTCCACCTCCCGGGTTCAAAGCGTTTTCCTGCCTCAGCCTCGAGTAGCTGGGATTACAGGTCTGGCACTCCCTACGCCCGCTAATTATTTTTAGTAGATATGGGGTTTTCTCCATGTTGGCCAGGCTGGACTCAAACTCCTGACCTAGTGATCCGCCCACCTCGGCTTCCCAAAGTGCTGGGATTACAGACGTGAGCCACCATGCCCAGCCTGGGCAATATAAAAGTTTGGAATGAGCCATTAGTCTCCAAAAAGAAGGTATGATGAAAAAAAAAAACGTTTTGCTTTTGGGCAGGTTGACTCCCTCCTTCCCTCATTGGCTACATGACCTCGAACCAGGTGGAAATCCATCTCTCAGAAACTTTCTTGTCCACTGTGAGGGTGCGGCGAACCTAGGGCAGAAGGTGCCACCCTTGTTCACGCCCAGGTTCACGTTTTAGGAAATAGGTAATAATTTTCTTCTTTATCAACTGAGAAGGTCAAAATAAAAAACTCAGCACACTTGGTATATCAGAAAAAGAGTCATGGGTCCAGACTCTCAGCACCAAATATGGAAGAGTTTTGAGAAGGATAAAGCTAAATTCTCAAACTCAATAACCTAAGGAGAGGAAGACTGGGCTTTCAGATTGGGCTTCCCTCCCCCAGAAGCAGCTGAGGATGGCCTCACTAGAATGTTTTTAGACCGAGTCCTGTCACTCACAAGGGGACAGAAGGAAGAGACCCATATATAAGTTCCCATGTTCTGAAGGTTCCTATTCCAAGACCAGACCATCTTTTCCAAAACCCTCAAAACCCAGGGCTACCATTTTTCACACTCTCAATGTGGGAAAGAACAAGGGAATTTAGTAATTAAAGGGGGGAACTTGACTGGACACAGTGGTTCAGGCCTATAATCTCAACACTTTGGGAGGCCAAGGTGGGAGGACTGCTTGAGCTCAAGTTTCAGACCAGCCTGGACAACATGGCATGAAGTCTCTACAAAAAATAAAAATAAAAACAATTAGCCAGGCATGGTGGCACGTGCCTATGGTCCCAGTTTCTTGGGAGGCTGAGGCAGGTGGTTTGCTTGAGCCCAGGAAGTCAAGGCTGCAGTGAGCTGTGATCACACCACTGCATTCCAGTCTGGGTGACAGTAAGATCCCACCTTGGGAAAAAAAAAACAAAAGACCTGGCGTGGTGGCTTACGCCTGTAATCCCAGCAGTTTGGGAGGCCAAGGCAGGTGGATCACTTGAACCTGGGAGGCAGAGGTTGCAGTGAGCCGAGATCACACCATTGCACTCCAGCCTGGGCAATAGAGTGAGACTCCATCTCAAGAAAAAAGAAAAAAAAAAAAAAAGCGAGACCACTAGAGCTAAACTGCTTGTGTTTGAGTTCTGTTGCTGTCACTTGTTAACTGTGTGAACTTGGGCAATTTTAATATTCCTGTGCTTCCTAAGTCAATCCCACAATCTCATATACACACACAAACTCTCACTCAATCACAAACATATACAGAGTCACACAAACACACCCATAATCTCACACAATACACAGCCACATAAGCACAAAGATAGATGGTCACATACAATTACACCAACAGAGATAAACAATCACACACAATCGCACACATAGTAGCATACCACACAAGTCACACATCTTGTCACAATTACCCATACAAAACTATACCTACAGAGGCAGATGGTCATAGTCGCACAATCACACTTGCTGTCACACACATTCAAACGCAGTTGTATCCGCAGAAACAGGTGGTCACATAACCACACACATGCATTTACACACACAATGTCACACCCCAGCCTCTCATAAACACACAGCTACACCTGCAGAGACAGTCACAAACAAACGCACATATTCACAGTTTCACCCCCAGACACAAATGGTTACAGTCACACACAACCGGGCGCACGCGCACAAACACACACAGTGACACAAGATCACATTCTGTCACACCCGCAGCCTGTCACATAGTTGGTAACACAGTGAAACACACACGGCCTCCCCAGCGACTCCTGCCGGGTTCCCATCCCTGGGGCGTCCGGTCCACCCGGAGCCTGCCCTTGACCTCCCGCTCTCGCTCGGGGCCCGGCCCCACTCACCTCCCGGCGCCGCGGGCTCTGCAAACGGGCCCCGCGACCAAGACCCGCGACGTCACCTCCCAGAATCCTCCGCGAGGAGGAGCGAGGCGAGGACTGAGGCGTGCAGGACTCTGAGCTCTGCGAAATCTGCCAGCGACACCGCGTTCCCCATGGACCCCGCGAACCACGAGCCCCAGAACGCTTTGCGCCACGGCCGTCATCGTTGAACTACACCTCCCAGAGAACCCCGCGGCCCCCTCCTCTGCGCGCCTGCGCCGCGGGGGCTGGCACCGGAGAGGGCTGTGTGAGGTCCCAGGCGCTCAAGTGAGCGTGAGCTGCTGTGTAGGGGAGAGCGGCCAGGCTGCGCGCTGGGCTGATTGGTTGAATGCTTGGGTGTGGTGGTTCGTGTGTGACTGTTGCTGCACACCTTTATGCTTGCTCACGAAAGGAGCGGCGGATTTTGTCAGTGCAGGGAGCTTCTGTATTTTAAATCACGTCCCGTGATTGTGGGTAGCTGAATGTGAAAATGTGGATGAAAGAGACTGTGGCTGACATTGGGGGTGACCGTTTCTGTTACTGTGAGGATACCACTGATCCGATGTGTGTATCTCTGTCTGTCTCCCGGTCTCACTGTTCCTTCACCCCCATCTCCTGCCATGGGCCGGGTTTGTGGTTTTGTTGTTGTTGTTTTGAGGCTATCTTGGCGCTCACTGCAACCTCCGCCTCCCAGGTTCAAGCGATTCTAGTGCCTCAGCCTCCCCAGTAGCTGGGACTACAGGCGCCCGCCACCATACCCGGCTAATGTTTGCATTTTTAATAGAAAAGGGGTTTCTCCATGTTGGCCAGGATGGTCTGGAACTCCTGGCCTCAAACCATCCGCCTACCTCGGCCTCCCAAAGTGAGGGGACCATAGGCGTGAGCTACCACGCCAGGCCTGTTATCCTCATTTTTATGCCCCATCTCTGCCTGTACCTAATGTGATGCCAGTCACAGAAGGGTGATTAGATTTCATTACTCTGAGGTTGCTTGTTTGCACCAGAGCCGTAAGTAGTTTGGTAGCCGATAGCCCTGGTGTTCCTCCTGCTGTTGTTTCCACCTTTTCACTCTACAACTTTAGGGCCCAGCTTTAAGAAAACTGCCAACAGTCAGGACAAGAATGTGAGCCCCTGAGTGAAAAAGTTCCAGACTAAAGCAGCATTCTTCCCCATCCCCAGTCCCTGAAAGATCTGAAAGGTGCATCCATGTCAAGATCCTAGTAAGTCAAGATTCTTATGTGGAAGCAAGGGAAAGTTCTTGAGAATGCCTCCTTGGAGAATACGTCCTCCAATCCCCTGCCACAGAGAGCCCTCTAATTGCTAAGGCTAGAGAATCTTCTACAAAAGGAATGTGGGTATTAGAACTGATTGCTGTTTACTCTGTGAAATTGGGCTTTATTACTTTCAGAAAAAAATCAGAATTTTTTTTAAGGCTCTACAAACATGTAATGGTTTAATGGGGAAATTTACAAATTCAGTGGTTTTTGGATGATAATTGTGGTCTGGTACTTGACAATTAGATTAAACAGTTCTTCTCTGGACTTCATTATCAGGAAAGTTAGAGATCATCTTGGATGTTTCATACCAAGGTGCTGAAATTTAAGATTCTCCATTCTTTTTGTAGAGACAGGGTCTCTGTCACCCAGGAGTACGGTGGGGCCATTTTGGTTCACTGCAGCCTTGACTTCCTGAGCTCAAGCAATCCTTCCGCCTCAGCCACTCAAGTAGCTGGTGCCACAGATGCATGCCACCACGCCTGGCGAAGTTTTTAATTTTTTGTAGGGGTGTATATGACTATCTCCTTATATGTCAGTGATTATTGGAAGGACTTTTGTCCTTTATTTTTCTTATATCACCAAGTCCAACACTAGTTTGAGTTCGGTCATTTCCACAGATTAGGCAGTGGTTCTGAAAGTATGCCAACCATGTGGCTGCACTGCTAAAACAAATAATGGTAGTGCTCTGTTCATCATGGTCTAGTCAAGAAAGCAGAACCACAGGGGAATTTAATTACAGGAAACTGATGACGTAATGTTGAAGGGCTGAAAGAGCACAAAGGGAGAAATTTGTAACTTAAGGAAACAGCTAACACTCTAGAGCTTGGAGAACAAAAAGGAAGAGATGGATTTGCCACAACCTAAGAGCTCTGAGGAGGGGGTCTCAGCCCGGCAGTAACTGGTTTTGGCAGTCTAGTGCCTAGGGAAAGATAAAGCATAATTTTGTTTGGCCTTTCTTATTAAGATCTTTTAAATGAATCCATACTCTAGTATTAATGCCAGTGAAGAACCTCTCTACACAATAATTCATGAATTTCAAATCCATAGAAATAAAAAATCCGGCCAGGTGTAATGGCTCACGCCTGTAATTCCAGCACTTTGGGAGGCCAAGATGGGTGGATCACAAGGTCGGGAGATCGAGACCATTCTGATTAACACAGTGAAACCCCGTCTCTACTAAAAATACAAAAAAATTAGCTGAGCATGGTAGCAGGCACCTGTAGTCCCAGCTACTCGGGAGGCTAAGGCAGGAGAATGGCGTGAACCCGGGAGGCGGAGGTTGCAGTGAGCTGAGATCACGCCATTGCACTCCAGCCTTGGCAACAGAGCGAGACTCAGTCTCAAAAAAAAAAAATTCTGGAGAAGATAATTTGCATTTAATGGGTGACTTCTAAGATCCAAGAACTGTGTAATTTCCTTTGTAAATGTTCTCATTTGTTACAATACTAAAAAATTAATATTTTTATCCAATCTTACAGTTGGGGGAATTGGGGTACAGAGGTGTGACAACTTAAAAAAAGTCCAGATATGCTGGTATGGGACAGGAAGCAGCACTATTTACTTCTCTTTGGCATACATGCCCATGAAGGTAATAAGGCTGATCTTCCTTTATCAGAGCAGTGGTCTTTAAAATGTTTTGCTCTATTCCTTTTGAAACAATTTCAAAAAATAATAAAGCCTTTTTGCATTGTTAAATAATGCAAAGATATCATTTTTAGCATTTTTTGTGTGTGTGTGAGATGGAGTTTCACTCTGTCGCCCAGGCTGGAGTGCAATGGCACAGTCTCGGCTCACTGCAACCTCCACCTCCTGAGTTCAAGTGATTCTCCTGCCTCAGCCTCCCAAGTAGCTGGGACTACAGACACGTGGCACCACACCTGGCTAATTTTTGTATTTTTAGTAGAGATGGGGTTTAGCCCCGTTGGCCAGGCTTGTGTCGAACACCTGACCTCATGATCCGCCCGCCTTGCCCTCCCAAAGTGCTGGGATTACAGGCATGAGCCACGGTGCCCAGCCTCTAGCATATTTTTAATACTGATATTTTAAAATAAGATTTTAGGCTGGGCACTGTGGCCCATGCCTGTAACCCCAGCACTATGGGAGGCCTAGGCGGACGTATCACTTAAGGTCAGGATTCAAGACCAGTCTGGCCAACATGGTGAAATCCCCTCTGCACTAAAAATACAAAAATACGCCGGGCGTGGTGGCAGGTGCCTGTAATCCCAGCTGCTCAGGAGGCTGAGGCAGGAGAATCGCTTGAACCCAGGAGGCAGAGGGATTACAGTGAGCGAGGGTCTGCTAATGCTCAGCTTGGAACTGGCACAAGTCGAGACTCTTATCTCAAAACAGTAATAATAGGCCGAGCGTGGTGGCTCACGCCTGTAATCCCAGCACTTTGGGAGGTGGTGGAAGTGGGATTATGAGATCAGGGAGATGTCGAGACCATCCTGGCTAACATGGTGAAACCCGTCTCTACTAAAAATACAGAAACAAAATTAGCCCGGGCATGGTGGCCCGGGCCACCTGTAGTCCCAGCTACTCAGACTGAGGCACGAGAATGGGCGGGCCGGGGAGGCCGGAGGCTTGCAGTGAGCTGGGGAATCGCCTGCACGGCGCACTCCAACCTGGGCAACAGAGTGAGATATCTCAAAGAAAAAAAAAAACCAAAGTAATAATAAATAAATAAATAATAAAATAAGATTTTTATATCATTCTTTAAAACCCATGCAGTGGAATCTAAATATCATTGCAATTTTATAACCACCATCATTCATTAAACATACATGAGCCAGCTCTTTTTTAACATTTATAGGTGCATGCAATGTATCTTTTTCTTATAATCATTTCCATTCCACTTTTGCTACTGAAATTTTATCTTAATATAATAATTGATAGGTCAGGCGTGGTGCCTCAGGCCTGTAATCCCAGCACTTTGGGAGGCCAAGGTGGGTGTATCACTTGAGGTCAGAAGTTTGAGATCAGCCTGACCAACATGGTGAAACCCAGTCTCTACTAAAAATACAAAAATTAGCCAGGCTTGGTGGGAGGCACCTGTAATCTCAGGTATTCAGGAGCCTGAGGCACAAGAATTGCTTGAACCCTGGAGGTGGAGGTTGCAGTGAGCCTAGGTCTCACCACTGCACTCCAGCCTGGGTGATGGAGTGAGAATCCATCTCAAGACAAAACAAAAATAATAATAATAATTGCTTACCCTTAAAAGTCTTAAACTAATTACCGTTTTATTTCGCTGTAACAAAAATGAAATTGTACTTTTTTTCTTCCTACCAAAGGTTCTAAGTGTCAAAAAATTATATTCATTTTATTATTATTTTTTTTTAGATAAAGTCTCCCTCTGTCAACAGTGTCTCACTGCAACCTCCACCTCCTGGGTTCAAGCGATTCTCCTGCCTCAGCCTCCCAAGTAGCTGGGATTACAGGCACCCGCCAGACGCCTAGCTAATTTTTTTTTTTTTTGAGATGGAGTCTTGCTCTGTCGCCCAGGCTGGAATGCAGTGGTGAGGTCTAGGCTCACTGCAAGCTCCGCCTCCTGGGTTCACACCATTCTCTTGCCTCCACCTCCCGAGTAGCTGGGACTACAGGTGTCCGCCACCACGCCCGGCTAATTTGCCCAGCTAATTTTTGTATTTTTAGTAGATACAAGGTTTCACCATGTTGGCCAGGATGGTCTTCATCTCCTGACCTTGTGATCTGCCCGCCTTGGCCTCCCCAAGTGCCGGGGTTACAGGCATGAGCCATTGCTCCCGGCCTATTTTATTATTATAATTATTATTTCTCAATTGGTCAAAATAATATATTTAACATTTTAATATTATTAAACATACAAAAGGCCACACTTTGGTCCTCCTCTAGTCAAGCAATTTCCTTCCTGGTGAAAGTCCATAGGCAGAAACATGCCTGTGAAGATCTCACCTTCTTTTCAGACCATGCTCTGGGTATCCAAATCCCTTGGATTTCCTGTTCAAATGGACTCCAGCCTGCTTCCAGAGCCTGTATCTCTTGTGTCCAAAGCCCCTTCCCGTGATCTATCTTCCAAAGATGCAATGTGCTGCCTATCCACAAAATGTGGCCAAATGAGAGCAATTTGGTAAAGCTGGACAGAGCTTAGATATGCAAACTGGAGTGTCCACATGTGGGAACAGAAGACTTCTTATGCCGGGCGCGGTGGCTCAAGCCTGTAATCCCAGCACTTTGGGAGGCTGAGACGGGCGGATCACGAGGTCAGGAGATCAAGACCATCTTGGCTAACACGGTGAAACCCCGTCTCTACTAAAAAATACAAAAAACTAGCCGGGCGAGGTGGCGGGCATCTGTAGTCCCAGCTACTCGGGAGGCTGAGGCAGGAGAATGACGTAAACCCGGGAGGCGGAGCTTGCAGTGAGCTGAGATCTGGCCACAGCACTCTAGCCTGGGCGACAGAGCGAGACTCCGTCTCAAAAAAAAAAAAAAAAGAAGACTTCTTATGATGTGGGACAAGGATGGCGGTGGGAACAGAAGGGGACTGGCTGGGGACCTCCATCTGTACTGTTGACCCAGGTCTCTACATGTCAGTGGCAGGCTTGTTTATGTATAAACTATTTTGGAGACCACTGGTCTTATGATGATGGTGGTTTGAATTAGGGTCATCACTGGAAGAGGCAATGAGAAATTGTCAGATTGGGATACAGTTTGAGTGTAGAACTAACAGAAGTTGCTGATGCTTGGTTGTGAATATAGGGAAAGAGAGAAGTTCAATATAATGCCTAAATGTCTTGAGCCCCTTGATAAATGGTAGTGTTATTTACTAAGATAGGGGAAAATGAGTATGTGGCAGGTATCTAGGAGGGGGTGGGTGATGAGGTATCATGTTAAGTCGCAGATGCTTGTTGGATATCAAAAGAGTGATATCAAGTAGGCATTTAGATATATGTGTGTGGAGCTCAGTGAAATGTTGGTACTAGAGATATGAATTTGGGAATTTCAATTAAGATGCTTTTAATAGGAAGTTATACAATGCTCAACTGAAAGTAGCTTATACAGTAAATATATTTATTTCCCCACTTAGCAAGAAGTTCAGTCGACTTAGCAGGTGACCAATTGTAGCAAGAATCCTTCTTCCTGCTCTGCAATCCTCAATGTATTGGCAGTGTTGCTTTATGTGGTTGCAAGGCGGCTGCAACAGCTCAGGTACTCACACAATGTCTTCATTCTGTGTCTAGTTCCGGAATGAAATACTTTTGTTTTGTTTTGTTTTTCATTCTTTCCGGTCTTTTTTTTTGAGATGGAGTCTTGCTCTGTTGCCCAGGCTGAAGTGCAGTGGTGCAATCTTGGCTCACCACAACCTCTACCTCCTCGGTTCAAGTGATTCTCCTGCCTCAGCCTCCCAAGTAGCTGGGGTTACAGGTGCGCCACCATGCCCGGCTAATTTTTGTATTTTTAGTAGAGATGAGGTTTTGCCATGTTGGCCGGACTGGTCTCAAACTCCTGACCTCAAGTGATCCGCCTGCCTCAGCCTCCCAAAGTGCTGGGATTACAGGCGTGAGCCACTGCGCCTGACCCCCAAACATTATCTGACCATACTTAGATAACCACTGTTACATAATAATTAGAACTAAATGAAATAGCTATTTTAAAACTTACTAAGATCAGGCATAGTGGCTCATGCCTGTAATCCCAGCACTCTGGGAGGCCGAGGCAGGTGGATCACCTAAGGTCAGGAATTCAAGACCACCCTGGCCAACATGGGGAAACCCTGTCTCTACTAAAAATACAAAAATTAGCTGGGCATGGTGGTATACACCTGCAATTCTAGCTACTCAGGAGGCTGAGGCAGGAGAATCAGTTGAATCCCGGAGGCGGAAGTTGCGGTGAGCCAAGATCGCACCACTGCACTCCAGCCTGGGTGACAGAGTGCAACTCTGTCTCAAAATCAATAAATAAATAAAAATTTAAAAATAAATAAAATAAATAAATAAGTAAAAACTTACTATGACCTCTTTTAAAATTGAACATTTTAATGGTCACCATAACAGACTTGTGGATTTGAGGTGATATTGTCTCATACTGTTTACCATCTGTTCTTCAAAATTTTCTTTGTGCAGTGTAGTCTACTACTTACCGTGAGAATGGTAGGATGGACAGTGGTTACTCTGGGAAAGGTTTCTGTTTGTTTTAAACATTTAGAGCTGTCATCTCAGATGGGAAAGATAAGACAATAGTGAATGGCTTTCTAGACACAGACTGGAAAATCATCAAAACAGCAGACTCCGAAGAAACCACATAACTGAATACTTTGTGATGCTTGCCTCCTAATCAACTTCCAAGTTTGCACGCAGATTTTAGTACCAGGCCAGGTCCAGGTGGACAGCTCAGGTTATCTGCCTCAGTTTTCTCTCCTGAGAGGTTCTGAACAGAGGGCCTAATGTCAACAGGGTTGGGGCTGGGGCTGGGTCAAAGGATAGAATGTAGCTTTCTACCCCTTTCTTAGAATTCCTGTTCTCTTTGTGTGGCTCCATAGAAACCATATTCCAGGGTTTGTATGGAACAGGGTTGGTATCTTTTTAAATCTATTTGAGTCTTCAGGTAGCATTTGTTCTATTTTTTGCTAGCAGTTTTTAACAATTTAATACAAAATCTTAGTTATATGTATGAATTAAATTGAAAGCTGTGTACTATCACACTGGCCTTTATTATTATTTTTGAGACAGTCTCACTCTGTCGCCCAGGCTGCAGCGCGGTGGGCAATCTCAGCTCACTGCAATCTCCGCCTCCTGGGCTCAAGCAATTCTCCTGAGTAGCTGGTATTACAGCCATGCACCATCACAGCCTGGCTAATTTCTGTATTTTTAGTAGAGATGGGGTTTCACCGTGTTGTCCAGGCTGGTCTTGAACTCCTGGCCTCAAGTGATCCACCCGCCTCAGTCTCCCAAAATGTTGGGATTATAGGGGTGATCTACCACACCCAGTCACACTGGTCTTTAAAAAGAATAAAAAGTTGAAAGCTGTGATATTCTTTCTAAAAGTTAAACACTAAAAGAACATGTTTACCTTTGAAATCATTTTGTGACATGATTTTATGGAAGAGAATAATTAAATTCTAAGACTCTAGGGAAATAAAACTCAATAGTTTTAAAACTATTATAAAATAGTTTATCTCAAAGTATTTTTCTTTTTTTTTTTTGAGATAGAGTATCGCTCTGTTACCCAGGCTGGAGTGCAGTGGTGCGATATGAGCTCGCTGCAACCCCCGCCTCCCAGGTTCAAGTGATTCTCCTGCCTCAGCCTCCTGAGTAGCTGGGACTACAGGTGCCCACCACCACACCTGGCTAATTTTTGTATTTTTAGTAGAGATGGGGTTTCACCATATTGGCCAGGCTGGCCTTGAACTCCTGACCTTGTGATCCACCCACCTCGGCCTCCCAAAGTGCTGGGATTACAGGTGTGAGGCATGACACCCGGCCTCAAAGTATTTTTCTGTTGAGAAGTATGAAAGCCAGCCCATGAATTGCCATGGGGGAGGGCTGGGAAAAGCAGGTCATGCCAAGTACTCCACCTAGGATAACACTTCATAATTTTTTACCAGATCTTCTCACTCTGCTCACTCAGATGCTGAACAAAAATTAAGACCCTAACATCTCGTATCATTTTGGACAGTGATGCCCTAACTTTAACTCCTATGGATACTGCGACTTTGGGATATACATTTTTTTCCCTAAATTGATAGCCAACAACACACCGAATCTTGTGATTGCCATTTTCACATCGCTTTGAAATCCTGCTTTATCACTTTCAAAATGCTCATATATGGATGGGTTTGTTTTTCTATGTTTTTAAATATGGTTCTAAAGAGCTATTCTAAAAACCTGTATGTGAACCAAGACATGTTACTATATAGTTTCTATATTTTCCTACTGATTCTTGGAAATTTAATTATCTGAATAAAATTCAGAATCATTCAGTCTAGTTCCATAAAAACAAAACAAAACAAAACTGGGACCTAACCTAGTATTTTAAGTTAATTTGTTGAACACTGCCATTAAAAAACATGTATGTTCCCAACCAGAAGAATGGTACATTTTACAATGGTTGGAAATATTTAAACTCAATTACTTGTAGGATGTTGTTTGGTAATTCAAAGGAGAATAGAAAGTAATTTCATTTTCTATTTCTGCATATTGTGTTTTTATAAAGAAAACACACAATACACTTCTAGTCTAAATACATCAGCCAATAAAAACATCTTCAATGTGGATTCAACCCAGAAACCAGAGAAAACCCCAGAAGACTTAAGCAAAGATAAGGTATTTTGTTTGTTTTTTTTTTTTTTTTTTGGGGCAGGTCTGGCTCTGCTCCTTGGGCTGGGCGTGGTGGCGGATCAAGCTCTGCAAGCTCAGCCTCCGAGTCCACGCCATTCCTCTCCTCCAGCCTCCCAGGCCGCTGGGGCCTACAGGCACCCGCCCACACTTGCCTGGCTAAATTTTATAATTTTAGTAAGGCGGGGTTTCACGTATTATAGGATAAGTCTAAATCCTGACCTAAGTGATCTGCCCGTCTCCAGCCTCTAAAAGTGCTGGGGATTACAGGCTTGAGCCACTGGCCCGGCCAGGTAAAGGTATTTTTGAATGGACCTCTTCCTAAAACCTAGAGCTAGGATACTTGCTGTCACCTAGGTATTATATAATAAAACAATCTTCTACCCATGGACTATGCCTGTCTCCATGAATTAACTAATCCCCAAACTCTCCTGAGGCTGACTCTGTGGGGTCACGGTCTGGGGAACACAGATAAATCCAGCCCGCGGTGTCTTTAGAGTCTTTTGTTTCCCAGTTGGACAGACGGACGTCAAAGAGACCAGAGCTCTGGTGTTGTGGTTTTGGAGTAGAAATAGAATAAAGAACCATCATTAAAAAGAAAAACAAACTTTCTGTATTAAGGCTGACTCACCTAAAGCTGGCAAAACAAGAAATGGACAAAAATAGCAAAGTCACCAATAACATTATCAAAAGAAGCAAAGGCTCGAAGGAATATGCTGTGGAGACTGTCCCAGCACTCCCTCAACATAAGGATAAGAAAAGTTCCCCTTAGAATCCCACCTCCCTCCGTGTGATTGTACCTTGCTCTGCAGAGTTGTGAGTTATAGATTCCATAATTTTCTGTGGCAGTAACTTCCAAATTATTCTGTTTTATCTAAGCAGCACAGTGCAGTTTTAAGACATTACTTTCTAGGCAGGCCTAGGCACCTGCATGCATCTGGTATACAGCAAAGGTTATGAATAACCCATGCAAGGCTCTTTTTTAAACAAAACCCTAGATAACAGCCATCTGGGCTGCAAAGCAGATCATATATGATCCTGAGTTATGCCTATCACAATTTGATTAACTACCTTTACATTTCTGCCTCAATATCCTGGCTTTTTTACCACTACATTTTACCTGTAAACATTTCAAATTAGCCCACCCTTTTAGAGTGTGTATAAAAGTCAAATGTGAAATGTTTGTTTCTGGGCCAATTTTTGGATGTTAATCCTCTGGGTCTGAGTGCACTCAATAAATCATCTTGTCTCACCCTGTGGTCTCTCTGGTCCTCCTTCATACCGGCAATAGCTTCTGTAACATCCAGTATACAGTGGAAGGAATGTTCAAGTGTACCTGCAAAATGATACTGGAATAGTATTCATTTCCTCATTTCAACCTATTTAAAAGTACTCTCTCCATCAAAGTTACTGACACAGGATTTTTCTTAGCCACATTGCCAACCGAGGACCTCCACAGCGGGCGACAACCCCCCGCCTTGACCTCACTTAGCCCTGGGCCTGCCACTGGAGGTGCCCCGCCCTCTTGGCTGCCTGTATTATTATAGCTTATACCCACGTTAAGCGGTTCTGAGCACTTGTCCCGAGTCCAAGAAGAATGAGGATACACTGACAATTGAAGGGTGAGGATGGGTAGAAAAGAATTTTATTGAGCGAAAGAACAGCTCTCAGTGGAGAGGGGATGCAGGGAGTGGTCCCCAACTCCCATAGCAGGGTGATTTCTCTCCCACTGTGGCTGAGACTGGGTCTTTTATGGGCTCAGAATAGGGGAGTACATGTTGATTGGTTTGCAAGTATGCAAAGGCATCACTCAAAGGTGGGCACAGCAGTGTAAAAACCAATTAGAAAAGGACAGGCATATGCAAAATAGGTGAAGGGTTGGGATTAATCGGATGAAAGCACACCAAATGGGAAGACAGGTTCTCAATTCAGTATGAGGATTTAGCCAAGACTGTCTTCAGCTTTAAGGTTGTGTTTCACCGGGTACCCACCCCTATCTGTCTGGGCATTTGACTGCCTCTGGCCACTATCATTACCTGACCAGGCTTTCACAATCCACCATCCCCAGTGAGGAAGGGCAGGGCTCCTGAAAATGAGCCAGCAATTCTCCTTTAGGTGGATGGAGATACAAGTCTTACCAGTACAGTCTCATGGACAATCACATATACAATGTCTCCACTTTGGTATCTAGCAATGGCTGACAAAGCCACAGCGCTGTGTGCATCCTCTGGTGTCTGATGAAGTATGACTCCTGGGTAAGGCTGTACCACATTCCCTGTACACATGAAGTTTCTATCCTGAGTGTGTCCTCTGATGTCTGATAAGGTTGGACTTCCGACTAAAGCCCCGCCCACACTTTCTGCAAATATAAGGCTTCTCTCCTGAATGTGTCCTCTGGTGTCTAATGAGGTGTGACTGCCGGTTAAAGCCTTGCCCACACTCCCTGCACACATGAGGCTTCCCCCCTGAGTGTGCCCTCTGGTGTTTAATGAGAGTTAACTTAGCACAAAAGCCTTGCCCACACTCCCTACACACAAAGGCACCTGAGTGTGCCCTCTTGTGCCTAAATAGGTTAGGCTTCTGCCGAAACCTTCTGCCACACTCTCTGCACATAAAAGGCTTTTCCCCTGAATGTGTCCTCTGGTGTGAGACGAGGGTGGACTTATCATTAAAGCCTCGTCCACACTCCCTGCATACAAATGGCTTCTCCCCTGAGTGTGTCCTCTGGTGTGTGATGAGGGTTGATTTCCGGGTAAAGCCTCGCCCACACTCTGCACATACAAACGGCTTCTCCCCTGTGTGTGACCTCTGGTGTTTGTTAAGGTTTGACTTCAGGCTAAAGCATTGCCCACACTCCAGGCAGGCATAAGGTTTAACCCCTGAGTGTGTCCTCTGGTGTGTTTTGAGGTTTGATTTCCAGCTAAAGTGACGCCCACATTCTGTGCATACATAAGGCTTCTCTCCTGTGTGTGTCCTTAAGTGTCTGATGAGGTGTGACTTCTGGCTAAAGCCTTGCTCACACTCCCTGCAAATGTAAGGCTTCTCTCCTGAATGCGTCCTCTTGTGTCTGACCAGGTGTGAATGCTGGCGAAAGCCACGCCCACATTCCCTGCAAACATAAGGCTTTTCCCCAGTGTGCGCCCTCTGGTGGGTGATGAGGTTTGACTTCAGGCTAAAGCTCTGCCCACATTCTTTGCACACATAAGGCTTGAGCCCTGAGTGTGTCCGCTGATGTGTAAAGAGGTTCGACTTCCAAGTAAAGCCTCGTCCACAATCCTTGCACACATAAGGTTTCTCCCCTGAGTGTGTCCTCTGATGTGTGATCAGGTTTGACTTCCAGGTAAAGCCTCGCCCACATTCCCTGCACACATAAGGCTTTCCCCCAGAGTGCGTCCTTGGGTTTTTGATGAGGATTGACATACTGCCAAAGCTGTCTCCCCACTCAGTATACATGTAAGCTGTCTCCCCAGTTTGTGTCTTCTGGAGGCTAAGGAGGTTTGACTCCTTGATAAAGCCTGGCCCAAACTCTTCATATTTGATTTCTCCAAATCCTGAGATTTCTAAACCATGCAATACTTTGTCTGTTTCCTCAAGGTCTGCCTTCCTTTCAGGGCTGGGTCCTATATCCACCACTGTGTTGTCTTCCTCGGACCGTGCTGGCTGTTCTTCACGTGGGCTGGAGAGTGCCTTTGAAGTGCCACTTTTGCTTACTCTCCCAAACAGGAGTCTGGAGTCTTCTCCCTCTTGAATCCATTCTGTTTTGCCACTCAAGCAGAATGGACCCTGCTGTTGTTTCTGATCTTCCGGATAGTGTTTACCCAGCTGGAGAGGATTTCCTGCCCATAAACTTGAAAACAGCTGAGAGAGATGACTCAGCCACACATGTTGGCTGAGAGCTTGCTGATTGGAGAATATCAGAGGGCAGGAGGGGCAAAGTCGAATTTCTGGCTTTGATTCTGCTGAAGAAAGAACATTTTCAGAAGGGTCATAGGCAGGGCTGTGTAGGCAATTTTGCCTTGCCCATTGGTCATTCATAATATATTTACATCACAAGCTATCTCCCAGCTAGACAAACTTCCCAGGATCTATTTTTCATTTCACATCATGCATTACACTTTCTTTTTTTTATTTTTTAAAGAGAGTCGTTCCTTCACCCAAGCCAGAGTGCAGTGGTGTGATCTCAGCTCACTGCAACCTCCGCCTCCTGAGTTCAAGCGATTCTCCTGCCTTAGCCTCCTGAGTAGCTGGGATTACAGGTGCCCGAGACCACGCCCAGCTAATTTTTGTATTTTTAGTAGAGACAGAGTTTCCCCATGTTTGCCAGGCTGGTCTTGAACTCCTAACCTCAGGTCAGCCTGAGGCTCCCAAAGTGCTGGGATTATAAGCGTAAGCTACTGTGCCCAGTCCTATGCATTACATTTTCTTTTTTCTTTCTTTCTTTTTTTTTTTAAGATAGAGTCTCGCTCTGTCGCCCAGGCTGGAGTGCAGTGGCGCGATCTCGGCTCACGGCAAGCTCCGCCTCCCGGGTTCATGCCATTCTCCTGCCTCAGCCTCCCAAGGAGCTTGGACTATAGGTGCCCACCACGACGCCCGGCTAATTTTTTAATTTTTTTTATTTTTAGTAGAGAGGGGGTTTCACCATGTTAGCCAGGATGGTCTCAATCTCCTGACTTCATGATCCACCCGCCTTGGCCTCCCAGAGTGCTGGGATTACAGGCGTGAGCCATCATGCCCAGCCTACATTACATTTTCTATTGCAGGAGTTGGTAAACTCACCTGACAGGGCAAATCCAACCTGAATCCTGTTTCTGTATGGCCTGCCAGCTAAAAATGGTTTTTACCTTTTTAAGGGGTTGAATTCAAAAGACGGAGACAGAGAAAAGAGAGAGAGGAAGGAAGGAAGAAGAAGGAGGAGAAGGAAAAGGAGGAGAATAAGAAAGAAGAAGTGACAAATATTGCACGTGTTCTCAAAAACTTAAAATATGACGCCTGTAGTCCCAGCACTTTGGGAGGCCGAGGCAGGCAGATCATGAGGTCAAGAGATCAAGACCATCCTGACCAATATGGTAAAACCCTGTCTCTACTAAAAATACAAAAATTAGCTGGCCATGGTGGCATGCACCTGTAATCTCAGCTACTTGGGAGGCTGAGGCAGAAGAATTGCTTGAACCCGGGAGGCGGACATTGCAGTGAGCCGAAATTGCACCACTGCACTCCAGCCTGGCGACAGAGCAAGACTCTGTCTCAAAAAAAAAAAAAAAAAAAAGGAGGGGACAAACAAAATGAGGAGGAGAAAACAAATGAAAGCCATCTTAATTGGAAAGGAAGACGTAAAAAAAAAATCTTTTGTTCACAGATTATATAATTTTGAATGTATAAAATTTCAAAAAAGCAACTAGAAGTCATAATTGTACTTAGGTCATATAAGATAAATATATAAAAAACAATTATATTTCTATATACTAGCAATGACTATTCTAAAAATGAAACTGAGAAAACAATACTATTCACAATACCATAAAAATAAAATGCTAAGGAATAAATGTGACAAAGCAGCACAAAGTTTGTAAACTGAAAATTAAGGCTGGGTACAGTGGCTCATGCCTGTAATCCCAACACTTAGGGAGGCTGAGGCAGGAGGATTCTTGAGACCAGAAGTTTGAGGCCGGCTTGGGCAACACAGTGGGATGAAAGAAAGAGAAGAGAACGAGAAAGAGAAAAGGAAAGGAAAGGAAAGGAGGAAAAGAAGAAAGATTTTAAAAAAGAAAATTAACATTGTTGAGTGAAATTAAAGCTCCAAATAAATAGGGAGACAGTCATAGACTGGAAGGTTCACTATTATTAAGATGGTGATTCTCCCCAAAATTTATCTGCAGATTCAACATAATCATCGTATCAGAACCACAGCAGGCTTTTGGTTTTTTTCCCTTTTGGAAATTGACAATCTGATCCTAAAACTTACATTGAAATTGAAAGGACATAAAATAGACAAAACAACTTTTGAAAAAGAAAATAAAATTGGGGAGTGTACACTTCTAACTTCAAGACGATATAAAGCTATAGTAATGAAGATAGTGTGCTACTGTCATAGGAGGAAGATGGAGATCATGGAACAAAATTGGGAGACTAGAAATGAACACTTAGATTCACAGTCAGCTGATTTTTGATAAAGGTGCCAAGGTAATTCAATGGAGGAAAGGATACTCTTGTTTTGTTTTGTTTTTTTGAGACGGAGTCTCGCTCTGTCGCCCAGGCTGGAGTGCAGTGGCCCAATCTCAGCTCACTGCAAGCTCCGCCTCCCAGGTTTACGCCATTCTCCTGCCTCAGCCTCCGGAGCAGCTGGGACTACAGGCGCCCGCCACCTCGCCCGGCTAGTTTTTTGTATTTTTTTTTAGTAGAGACGGGGTTTCACCATGTTAGCCAGGATGGTCTCGATCTCCTGACCTCGTGATCCGCCCGTCTCGGCCTCCCAAAGTGCTGGGATTACAGGCTTGAGCCACCGTGCCCAGCCAAGGATACTCTTTATATGAGATTGTGAGGACAACTGAATATTCACATGCAAGAAAATGAATTTAGACTTTCACCTCAATTGATACACAAAAATTAACTAAAATGGATTGTAGCCCTAAATGTAAGAGCTAAAACTGTAAAACTTCTAGAAGAATCCAATGAAGAAAATCTTCATAACCTTGAGTTAAGAATAAAGTTCTTAGTTACAATACCAAAAGCACAACCTATTTTAAAAATTGGTAAGTTAAACTTTATCAGCATTTAAAACTTTTGTACCTGAAATGAAAATGAGAAAATGAAAAGATAAGCCACAGAGAGGGAGAAATATCTGAAAATCCTACATTGATATAGGACTTGTGTCTAGAATATACTAAAAATTCTTACAATTCAATAAGAACACAATCTAATTTTAAAATGAAGAAAAGAATTGAATAGGCATTTTACTAAAAAAGATATGCAAATGGTTAATAAACAATGAAAAGGGCCAGGCATGGTGGCTCACACCTGTAATCCCAGCACTTTGGAAGGCCAAGATGGGTAGATCACCTGAGGTCAGGAGTTCTCGACCAGCCTGGCCAGCATGGTGAAACCTTGTCTCTACTAAAAATACAAAAGACAAAAACTAGGCCTAAAAAAAAAAAAAAAAGAAGAAAAGATCAACATCATCAGCTATTTGGGAAATGCATTAAATGCACAATGAATTACCATGACACACCGCTAGCATGTCTATAATCAAAATCAGTGACAATACCAAGTGCTGACAAGAATGTGGAGAAACTAAAACCCTAATATATTGGTAATAGAAATGTAAAATGGTACAGGCACTTTAGAAAACATTTTTCCAATTTTTTTTTTTTGAGATGGAGTCTCACTCTGTCACCCAGGCTGGAATGCAGTGGCACAATCTTAGCTCACTGCAACCTCCGCCTCTCAGGTTCAGGCGATTCTCCTGCCTCAGCCTCCCAAGTAGCTAGGATTACAGGCACCTGCCAACACGCTCAGGTAATTTTTGTATTTTTAGTAGAGATGGGGTTTCACCATGTTGGTCAGGCTGGTCTCAAACCCCTGACCTCAGGTGATCTACCTGCCTCAGCCTCCCAAAGTGCTGGGATTACAGGCACGAGCCACCGCACCCAGCCCCAATTTTTAAAAAGGTTAAACATAAACATACCATACAACCCAGCAATTATACTCCCAATTATCTACCCAAGAGAAATGAAAACATATGTGCACACTAAGACTGGTATATGAGTGTTCATAGCAACACTATTCACAATAGCCAAAAAGTGGACACATTCACATGTCCATCAATGGGTAAACAGAAAAACAAAATGCGGTATATCCATACAAAGGAATACTATATAGCAATAAAAAATGCATTACTGATACATGCTGCAACTTGAATGAACATCAAAAACATTATGCTAAACAAAAGAATCCAAGTATAAAAGACTATATATTTCGGCCTGGCACAGTGGCTCACACCTGTAATCCCAGCACTCTGGGAGGCCAAGGCGGGTGGATCACAAGGTCAGGAGATCGAGACCATCCTGGCCAACATGGTGAAACCCTGCCTCTACTAAAACACAAAAAATTAGCCAGGTGTGGTGGTGTGCACCTGTAGTCCCAGCTACTCAGGAGGCTGGGCCAGGGGAATCACTTGAACCCGGGAGGTGGAGGTTGCGCCACTGTACTCCAGCCTGGCATGGGTGGTGTACACCTGTAGTCCCAGCTGCTGGAGAGGCTGAGGCAGGAGAATGGCATGAACCTGGGAGATGGAGCTTGCAGCGAACAGAGATCGCACCACTGCACTCTAGCCTGGGAGACAGTGTGAGACTCTGTCTCAAAAAACAATAATAATAATAATAATAAAAAGTGAGAACTGGCTGGGTGCAGTGGCTCATGCCTGTAATCCCAGCGCTTTGGGAGGCCAAGGCAGGTGGATCACCTGAGGTCAGGAGTTCAAGACAAGTCTGGTCAAGATGGTGAAACCCTGTCTCTACTAAAAATACAAAACTTAGCTGGGTGTGGTGGCACACACCTGTAGTCCCAGCTTCTCGGGAGGCTGAGGCAGAGAACTGCTTGAACCCAGGAGGTGGAGGTTGCTGTGAGCCGAGATAGCACCACTGCACTCCAGCCTAGGCAACAGAGTGAGACTCCATCTCCAAAAAAAAAAAAAAAAGTGACAACTGAGGAATTGTATTCTAAAATGTCAGTGTTCAATAAATGTGATTCATCACATAAACAGAATTAAAAACCATATGATCATCTTAACAGATATAAGAAAAGCATCTGATAAAATCCAATATCCCTTCATGATAAAAATCTTCAACAAACTAGGTATCAAAGGAACATACCTCAAAGTAAAAGGAGTTATCTGTGACAAACCTACAGCCAACTTCGTACCAAATGGGCAAAAGCTGAAACCATTCCCCCTAAGAATTGGAACAAGACAAGGATGTCTGCTGTCACCACTCGTATTCAACTTAGTACTGGAAGTCCTAGAGAGAGCAATCATGCAAGAGAGAGAAAAGGCATCCAAATAGGAAAAGAGGGAGTCAGATTATCTCTGTTCTCCAAGAATCCGATACCTAGAAAATCCTATACCTAGAAAATAATTCTATACCTAGAAAACTCTAAAGATCCCTCCAAAAGACTCCTAAACCTGATTTAAAAAAAAAAAATTCAGTAAAGTTCCAGGATACAAAATCAATGTATAAAAATCAACAGCATTTCTATACACCAGTAACATTCAAGCTTAGAGCCAAATAAAGAACAAGATCCCATTTACAATAACCACATGAATGCAAACACACACAAAATACCTAAGAATACATCAAACCAAGGAGGTGAAAGGTCTCTGCAAGAACTACAAAACACTAATGAAAGAAATCACAGATGACACAAAGGGAAAAACATTCCACGCTCACAGATTGTAGGAATCAATATAGTTAAAATGATCATACTGCCCAAAGCAATCTAAGATTCAATGCAATTCCTATCAAATTGCCAACATCATTTGTCATTCTAACATTCTAATTCTAATAGAATTAGAAAACAACAATTCTAAAATTAATATGGGACCAACAAACCTGACTAGCCAAAGCAATCCTAAGCAAAAAGAACAAAGCTGGAAATATCATATTACCTGACTTCAAACTATACTAAAAGGCTATATTAACTGAAACAGCATGGCGTAAGTACAAAAACAGATATATAGATCTATAGAACAGAATACAGAACCCAGAAGTAAAACCACACACCTACTACCAACTGATCTATAAGAAAGTTGACAGAAATAAACAATGGGGAAAGGGCACCCTATTCAATAAATGGTGCTGGAAAAACAGGCCAACCACATGCAAGAGAATGAAACTGGACCCTTCCCTCTCATATACACAAATCAACTCAAGATGGATGAAAGACTTAAATGTAAGACCTCAAACTATAAAATTCCTAAAGGAAAACCTAGGAAAAACTTCACTGGACATTGACCGAGGCAAAGAACTTATAACTAAGTCCTCAGAAGTGACTGCAGCAAAAATCAAAAATTGACAAATATGATTTAATTAAGCAAAAGAGCTTCTGCACTGCAAAAGAAACAATCAACAGAGTAAAAAGACAACCTACAGAATGGGAGAAAACATTTGCGAACTATGCACCTTATAAAGGACTAATATCCAGAATCATAAGGAACTTAAGCAAATCAACAACAAAAACCCAAATAACCCCATTAAAAAGTGAGCAAAGGACATGAACAAGTACTTTTCAAAAGAAGGTATACAAACAGCCAGCAAACATTAAAAAATGCTCAAAATCACTAATCATCAGAGAAATACAAATTAAAATCACAAAGAGATCTTGCTACCAGTGAACGATGGGAAAAGAAAACCCACAATGAGAAAGGCCATCTCACACCAGTCAGAATGGCTACTATTAAAAAGTTAAAAAAAAAAAAAAAAAAGATGTTGGTGAGGATGCAAAGAACATGGAATTCTTATATATTGTTGGTGGTCATGTAAATTAGTTAAACCTCTATGGCAAACAGTATGGAAATTTCTCAAAGAAATACAAATAGAACTACCATTCAACCCAGCAATCCCAAGACTGGGAAAATAAATTGTTCTACCAAAAGACATCCACACTCGTATGTTTATTGCAGCACTATGCACAATAGTAAAGTCATGGAATCAACCTATGTGTCTATCAATAGTGGGTTGGATAAATAAAATGTGGTATACACACACACCATGAAATATTATGCAGCCATAAAAAAAGAATGAAATAATGTCCTCTGCAGCAACATGGATGCAGCTAGAGGCCATCATCCTAAGTCAATCAATGCAGAAACAGACAATCAAATAACCTATGTTCTCACTTACAAGTGGGAGCTAAACAATGGGTACACATGGACATAAAGATGGAAATAATAGACACTGGGGACTCCAAAACAGGGCAAAAAGGATGGAGGTAAGGGCTGAAAAACTACCTATCAGGTACTATGTAAACTATTTGGGTGATAGATTCAATAGAAGCCCAAAACCCAGCATTACATAATATACCCATGTAACAAACCTGCACATGTACCCTCTGAATCTGAAATTAAATAAATAAATAAATAAAATGTCAATGTCATAAAAGACAGAGAAAGATTATTGAAATAATAATTTCCTTCCCTTAATAATAACTAAGGGAACGTAAACAGACATGACATGAAAATGAACTAACTAACCTTGGACTGGATTATGTTCTGGAAAATAAAAAAACATATTATTCTATAGTGTTGACAAAATTATAATACAAATGGTAGGTAATAGGCAAAATTACTGTATCAAAGTTAAGTTTACTGAGGTTGATAACCACACTGGTTATATGAGAGAATATCAATATTCTTAGAAAACTCACAGAAAAAGTTTTAACAAACACTTACAGGCCAGGTGCAGTGGCTCACACCTGTAATCCCAGCACTTCGGGAGACCGAGGCAGGCAGATCACGAGGTCAGGTGTTCAAGACCAGCCTGACTAACGTGGTGAAACCCCATCTCTACTAAAAACACAAAAATTAGCCGGGCATGGTGGCGTGCACCTGTAATCCCAGCTACTTGGGAGGCTGAGGCAGGAGAATTGCTTGAACCGAGGAGGTGGAGGTTGCAGTGAGCCGAGATCGTGCTACTGCACTCCAGCATGGGTGACAAAGCGAGACTCTGTCTCAAAAAACAAAAACAAAAACAAAGACAAAAACAAAACAAATACATATGAACATACATATACATATACACATACATACATATGTACTGAGAAAGGGGAAGGAGGGAGAAAGGGCATGCATGCAAAAGAGCACATGAATAAAGGATAAAGCAAACTAAGTAAAATAGTAGGTCATTTTATGATGCCGTTTACATAATAACATATATGCCACATGTCTTAATCTGTTTTGTATTGCTATAACAGAATACCTGAGACTGGGTAATTTACAAAAAAGTTTATTTGGCTCACAATTCTGGAGGCTGGATGGTAGCCCATTTGGTGACGGTCTCGTGCTGCTTCAAATCACAGCAGAAAGAGGAAGGGAAAGCAAGCGCATGCAAAGAGGCCAAACATCAGAAGAAGCCTTGTTTTATAACAACTTGATCTCACGAGAACCAACCGAGTCCAAAAGAACTAACCCAGTCTGCATAAGCCATTCGAGAAGGCGGAGATGCCACAACCAAATACCTCTTAAAGGCCCCACCACCTTTCAATACTGTTAAATTGGCAATTAAATTTCACCATGAGTTTTGGTGGGGACAAACCACATCCAACTCACTGCACCATATATATTTATTCTACTATTTTTATTTTTGCAAATATTCTGTAATTTTGAAGCAATTTCCAAAAATCAATTCAAAAATAAGTATGAGGAAGCCCACTAACGAAAATGCCAGCAGACTGAAGTGGTCACAAGAACCCTCCAGAAGAAAACAATAAGACTGGATAAAATATAACAAATAACTATTCAAAGGCACTGGAAAATATACACAACCAGCCAGAAGATGGGGAAGAGTTTATGCTAAAAAAAATCGCAACAGAAAGGGGTAATAATTTTGTTTGTGGCTTTCTTGCCTGAGAGCACTCCTAATACCTACAGAAACAAGAGGAGGGGAGGGGAGGGGAGAAGAGGGGAGGGAAGGGGAGAAGAGGGGAGAGAAAGGAAGGGGTGGGGGAAAGAAAAAAACAATAACTGAAATTTTAAAATTCATTAGACAGGTTTAGTAGCAAACAGAAAAAGAAAACAGATTAGTGAATTTGAAAATAAATTAATTAGAAATTACCTATATCCAACCACCCCTCAAAAAAGAGAGGAAAAAGATTGAAGAAAAATGAACAGAAGCTTATGAGATACTATGAATCTTCAGAAACACATTTCCAGCGGTCCAATATATAGGTAAACTGGAGTCCTAGAATGAAAGGAAAGAGTAAAAGGGACAGGAAAAATATTGAAATAATAGCCAAGTATTTCTCACAGTGAGTAGAAAATATAACTTAGAGAGCCAAGAAGCTTCATAATGCTCAAGTAGTAGAAACACAAAGAAAACAACTCTTAGAAACATCACCGTCAAACTGTTAAAGGCCAAAGATAATGAGAAAATCTTGAAGATAGCCAGAGAAGATCAAAATAGAAAAGAACAATATAAAAATTACTCAACAAAAACTATAAAACTATGAAAGCCAGATGACACTGCAATGCTAGAGAAAAATATGTTAACCAGCGATTCTATCTCCAGTTAATTTTCGCAAACTGAAGAGGAAATAATCTTTTCAGATTAAAATGGAAAATCCGATGCCAGGTAACTGTACTAAACGTTAAAGGAAGTCCTTCAGGATGAACGAAAATGGTATCAGGTGGCAACTTGTATCTACATTAAGGAGTGAAGCGTATAAGAAATGTGACAGATATAAAGCACACACACATATTTCTACATATATTTCACTTAATTTCTTTAAAAATACATATTACTATACGATGGCTTAAAAATTGTAACACTGTAGTATTCGGTTTAGGATTAGCCAGGCCTGATGGCACGCACGTAGTCCCAGCTATCCGGGAGGCTGAGACAGGAAAATTGCTTGAGCCCAGGAGGTGGAAGTTGCAGTGAGCCGAGATCGTGCCACTGCACTCCAGCCTGGCGACAGAGCAAGACTCCGTATCAAAAAAAAAGCAAGTAGGGGCCAGGCGTGGTGACTCACGTCTGTAATGCCAGCATTTTGGGAGGCCAAGGCAGGTGGATCACTTGAGGTCAGCAGTTCAAGACCAGCCTGGCCAACATGGTGAAACCCCATTTCTACTAAAAATACAAAAATTAGACAGGTGTGGTGGCACACGCCTGTAGTCCCAGCTATTCAGGAGGCCGAGGCAGGAGAATTGCTTGAACCTGGGAGGCGGAGGTTGTAGTGAGCCGAGATCATGCCACTGCACTCCTGGGTAGGTGACAGAGTAAGACTCTATCTAAATAAAAAAATTTAAAAAGCAAGTAGGTAGGCCACAGATTGGAACATCTGATAAAGAGTTCATCTCAATGATTTATTTTTAAAAATTCAAATTCAAATCAACAAGAAAAGGCAAAAAGAATGGAAAAGGCTTCACAGAAGAGCAAACATCAAGGCCAGTCAAGGAATGAACATATAAAAAGATGCTCAAACTCAAAACTAATTAAATTACAGCTACTATGAGAGGCTATTTCATACTCAAAAGATGATCAAAACCTGAAGTCTGACCACACAAAGTATTAGGGAGGATGCAGGGCAACTAGAATCCTCACACAATAAAATGCTATGTGAGTGTGAGCAATTGCTATAGATTGAATTCTGTTTCCCCAAAAATGACATATTGGAGTCCAAATCCCTAATATCTCAAAAGATGAACTTGGCAGGAAGTGGTGACCAAACCTGCAATCCCCAGCACTTTGGGAGGCGAGACAGAAGCGGATCACGCGAGGTCAAGGAGATCCGAGATCATCCTGGCTATTACCGGTGAAACCCGTCTCTACCCAAAAATACAAAAACTAGCCAGAGGCAATGGCCCGGGCGCCTGTAGTCCCAGCTACTTTCGGAGGCTGAGGCAGGGAGAATGGTAGGCTTGGGAGGCAGGAGCTTGCAGTGAGCTGAGTCCACTGCACTCCAGCCTGGGGCTGACAGAGCTAGACTCATCTCAAAAAGATGAACTTAATTTGGAAACAGGGTTGTTGCAGACGTAATTAGTTAAGGTGAGGTCATTAGAGTGGGCCCTAATCCAATATGAATAATGTCCTTACAAACAATGAAAAGTTGGACACAGAGACAAGCACACAGGGAGAATGCTATCACGAGGTAGAGGCAGAGAACTGGTGGCTGCTCCTCCACACTAGGGATTGCCAGCAAACCACCAGAAGCTAGAGGAGAGGCATGGGACAGATTCTTCCTCACAGTCCTCAAAAGGAACCAACCCTACCAACACCTTGACCTCTACTGCTAGCCTCCAGAACTGTGAGAAAATAAACTTCTGTTGTTTAAGCCACTCAGTTTGTGGCACTTTGTTGTGGCAGCCCTAGAACACTACTACAACAGCTTTGGAGAATAGTTTGGCATTACTTTGTCAGATTGACCAGGTGCATATTCTTTCACTCAGCTGTCCTATTCCTAGGTACACATCCTAGATAAACGGGTGCTTATGTGCCCAAGGACATATCTATGAGAAGGTTCACAGCAGCATTCTTTAATTGGTCAAAAGAATACACTGTTAAAAATGGAATGGATAAATGAATTGTATTGTAATTATGCATATAATACAATATTATATAGCCATAAAAAAGAATGAAGCAGAGCTACATATACCAACATAGTACAAAATTAGTCTCAGTGAAGAAAACGAAGCACAGAAAGGTATACATAATATGACGACATTGATATAAAGTTTTAAAATATGCCAAACAACAATATACATGATTTAGCGATTCACACATATGAAGGAAAGAATAAGGCCATGCATGAGAATTATAAATCCCTAATATTGAAAAACAATTCAATTGGAGGGATGGGTATAGGATACCATCAGGGAAGGGGAAATGGGGATTTCAACTGTTTAGGTAATTTTTTATTTCTTAAGCTGGGCCACTGGCACATGAGTATGTATTTTATTATTCGTCATAGCTTAAGTATTGTGTAATAAATTATGGGAATCGGAGAGGTGGAGATAATCAATTAATCTTGGCATAAGAGTAGCTAGAAAGTATCTAGAAGGGTCGTAGACTTAACATTCATGGGGCGGGGCCGGGCGCAGTGGCTCAAGCCTGTAATCCCAGCACTTTGGGAGGCCGAGACGGGCAGATCACGAGGTGAGGAGATCGAGACCATCCTGGCTGACACGGTGAAACCCCGTCTCTACTTTAAAAATACAAAAAACTAGCCGGGCGAGGTGGCGGGCGCCTGTAGTCCCAGCTACTCGGGAGGCTGAGGCAGGAGAATGGCGTGAACCCACGAGGCAGAGCTTGCAGTGAGCTGAGATCCGGCCACTGCACTCCAGCCTGGGCGGCAGAGCGAGACTCCGTCTCAAAAAAAAAGAAAAAAAAAACAAAACATTCATGGGGTAGATGCAGTTTTTAAGATCAGGTGAGAAAGAAGACTATGAATGAGGAAAGACTAAGCATTACAGAGAAAACAAGTGAGGAATGGAGGCTTCCTGGTGTAGGAAAGAGACAAGGGAACCAGGGAAGTCCCTCCCTCAACTGAAGATTATGTTCCGGAAGGAAGACCATGTCAGGCAACCTTCCTCTTGGCTTCGGAGGCCTGGAGAAGAGCTTCTTCCCAGTATCTGAGAGATGCCTCCTCCTTCTCTATCTGCCAAGCTGTAGATTATCCCATCTACCCCACACTCACACTCACCTGGACAGAGGTCCAGCGAACATTTTCTCTCCTCTCTCCAGGGCTCTTCCCCTCGCTCCAGCTGAGCAATGAGTTTTGGTTTGGAAGACGGAATTTCTATTCATAGGGAAGAAAATGAGGACATTGTTGGTTATGGGCTCAAGAGGGCATTCTAGAACTCAGAGCTGAAATGGGTGAGGCAACCCAGAGGATACAAAAGACCTATGAATAGTTCTGTCTCTGAAGTAGAAGGGTTGACTAAGGAAAGGTGACTCCAATCAGAAAGACAGCATATTATGAACACTTGGTGGATGAAAAATTTCCTGGGTTTGGAGCAAAATAAAGACAGAGCGCAAGCCTTGGGAAACAGGTCTGGAAATGGAGTGTCATCCATAACATGAATAAATCAATCTATCTGCTTGCAATTCTACTAAATCCAGATTTACCCAGAGGAAAAAGGTAAATTGTTTTTAAGCTCAACTCTAAGGGAAAGGTGCTCTGCGGGTAGCCCTTCCTCATGATGAGTGGAAAATACTCTGTAGGGCAGAGTTTAAGTGCCAAAGGAGGCCGTTCTTACCCAGTGAGACCAGGTGGTTATAAGTCTCCAGCATCACCTCCCTGTGCAGGGTCCTCTGAGCAGGGCTCAACAATCTCCACTCCTCCTGGGTGAAGTCCACAGCCACATCCCTGAATGCCACGGATGCCTTTAACACAAAACACACCTCTGCTCATCCAGGAGCCTGTCTTTCCCTCCCAGTTTAGAATGAGAGGTCAAGGCCAGGCCCCGTGGCTCATGCCTGTAATCCCAGCACTTTGGGAGGCTGAGGTGGGCGGATCACCTGAGGTCGAGAGTTCGAGACCAGCCCTACCAACATGGAGAAACCCCATCTCTACTAAAAATACAAAATTAGCCAGGCGTGGTGGCACATGACTGTAATCCCAGCTACTTGGGAGGCTGAGGCAGGAGAATCGCTTGAACCTGGGAGGCGGAGGTTGTGGTGAGCTGAGATTGTGCCATTGCACTCCATCCTGGGCAACAAGAGCAAAACTCCATCTAAAAGACAGACAGAAAGACAAAAAGAAAAGAAAGGAAAGAAAGGAAGAAAGAAAAGAAAGGAAAGAAAGGAAGGAAAGAAAGGAAAGGAAGGAAGGAAGGAAGAAAGGAGAGAGAGAGAGAGAAAGAAGAAAGAAAGGAAAGAAAGAAAGAGGAAAGAAAGGAAAGAAAAGAAAGAAGAATGAGAGGTCGAAAGGCTTCCCTAAGGGAAGCAGAAAAGATTTCTACACCCTACTTTGGATTGTGACCTTGGCACAAAGGGGTGAAAGACCATTGTTCTATCTCTGCCAAGCCAGCATCATTTATGCACCTATTACTTACTGTCAATATCCCAGGCTAGCTGCTATGGAGGATAAAAGCAAACAAAACCAAAGCCCTTACAAGCTAGAGAGAGTTTTAAAACTAGGCAGGGAGAAGAAGACACCACACAAGCACAACTAAATAGTAAAGAATCATCTTGCTGAGTTTGAAAATTTTCTGAGACTACTTGGTCTCAGTATTTGTTCTACTTGAAGCAGTGGCGCCTCTGGGGTTTGGGGGCAAATAACTCACCAATATATATAGTTCCTACAGCAGGACTCACTCCTTCCTCTACCAAATGCTGCCACATGCCTGCTCAGGCCTAAGGAGGGAAACTGGGTGGTGATGAAGAGTGTGGACTCAAACCACACTATCTGGATTTGGAACCCATCTCTGTCCCCAACTAGTGTAACCTCAGGCACTGAATTAGCTGCTCAGCACGTCAGTTTCTCCTGTGAACTAAAAATAACAGTGCTTATCTCAAAGGGTTGTGGTTAGGATTAGGATTACTGTGAAGGGCTCAGACAAAATGCCTGGTGCAGTCCCTGGTTGTTCTATGTAAAATTCCACACCCTCACGCGGGTTTCATTCCCCTCGCCTGCTTTACTGTGTTCCCTTAACTCTAAGATAATACATGATATTCATTTCTACTTTCTGGCTTCCCACTAGACATCAGTTCCATGTGCATGGCTGGATCACTGTGATTGCCCTGGTGTCTACAACAGAATCTGCAAATACTTAGCAGTCAGATATTTTTAAATAGCCGAAAATGATTTATTATTATTAGACAAGCAACAAAGTTTCAAACGAACCTCTGCTACCTAGAAAGCTGTACTTTGGAGGATGGGAATATATAACCGTCCTTGGCATGGAAGTTCGGTGAGATTTCCAAATGAGTCTGGAAATCTAGCACTGGGATTCTTCCCTGCCCAACACTTACTCTCTTTGGGTACAATCTGTAGTCCATAGAGGGGTTTAATTTGACCATATACTGCTTTAAAACTTGTGTTTATATCAATTAAATGTTGGAAGATTTCATATGAAAATCTCAATCTGTGGGTTCTGTTAAAAGTCCATAAATCTGACCACCCTGGGCACTGCACTGCTATAGGACCAGAGTTGGCTGACAGTGACTCATGCTGGGGGTCTATCAGCCGCAACACACTATTGGAGACTGCCTCACCAGTGTCATTCATTTAGGCATATGCCTTGTCTCTTTGATTTGATTTTGCATCCCCTTCTCAGAATGCCTCCATCACTCCTTGAGGGTACG
Source organism: Papio anubis (assembly GCF_008728515.1). Lineage (NCBI taxonomy): Eukaryota > Metazoa > Chordata > Mammalia > Primates > Cercopithecidae > Papio > Papio anubis. The sequence continues at coordinate 19,249,847 of NC_044995.1, forward strand.
ACATTGTGTCTCTAAAACTAATTCCACACTGTACCCTTCCCAGGGAATCCTCCCTACATTTCCTGTCCCCTACCAGCTCCATTATTCTACACTGGCTGGCCTATGAAATGGCCTTAAGACTCTACCCACACCCAGTTATACTGATAGCTGTCTCCAAACCCAGCCACCCCCAATGCACTGAATCACAAGAGGAGGGCACAGATGAGTGACACCTTTGGTTCTCACACCTCATCTCTCTCTGGCTATACTTCAGAGCTACCTGGGTGGTGTTTTAAATTATGGATTCTTGAGTCCCACCACAAATCAATAAAACCAGGAGGCCTGGGGGTGGTGGCTCTTTGGGAAGCTGAGGCGGGCAGATCAGGAGGTCATGAGATCAAGACCATCCTGGCTAACACGGTGAAACCCCATCTCTACTGAAAATACAAAACACTAGCCGGGCGTGGTGGCGGGTGCTTATAGTCCCAGCTACTTGGGAGGCTGAGGCAGGAGAATGGCGTGAACTCGGGAGGCGGAGCTGCAGTGAGCCAAGATGGCGCCACTGCACTCCAGCCTGGGCAACAGAGTTAGACTCTGTCTCAAAAAAAAATAATAATAATAAAATAAAAAAACAGGGGATGGGGCTTTTGTACTTCTAAAGGCTCCTAAAAGTAGAGTGATAGTTGTGAATCACTAAGTCAGAGAAATTTCAAGAGGGAGAGGTCATGTAGGATTGAGGATCAGGAAAAGTTCGTGAGAAGGAGGTACTCACTGTTGAATCTAGGTGGTGGTAAGTGAGTGTTCAATGTATAAGGTTTCCTGGTTTTTTCCATATGTCTGAAACTGTTTATCATTAAACACTGGAGAGAAAAAGACTATTCAGGTACCTGCCTAGTCACTGTTGTGATTTGCTTTTACAACCCCTTCTCAGAACATACACACATACACCCCTTGAAAATCTCCAGTGAAGGAGCAACATTACAGAGCAACTAATGTTACTTTAACACATTTAACACATCTGGTTATTCCTCCAGCCCCGGAACAACTCATGGTTTGTCTGTGAACCATGCATGTAGGGGGCATTGTAAACACTGTATGGCTGACCCTCATGATCCACTCCAAATCTCTCCCACGGAGTAGAAACACAGCTAGAAGCTTGGGGGAGTTAATTCATCCACTTGCCAGCTGAAAAGTAAATATATGAAAAATGAATGGTAACCAACAGGCCACAAGAAGTTTTACTGCAGGATTCTAGCAAAAGACTTCTTCTGATTTGTAAGATGGAGTCACAGGAAGTCAGCACTTTTCCTGATGCTCAGAAACATGGGCGCAGATTACCCAAAAGAGGCAGCAGGGCTTAATGCACTGGCTCAATGTGTGGTCCCTGAACCTGCAGCACTAGCATCCCCTGGGAACTTGTTAGAAATAAAAATTCTCAGTCCCCATCCTAGGGCTACTGAATCAGAAACTGTGGGGGGACACCAGCAACCTGTTTGAACAAGGCTTCCAAGTAATTCTGATGCACACTAAAGTTTAACAACTACTCAGTGGCTAAAAGCACAAACTTTGGAGACAAACTGTTTAAATTACAGTCCCCTCTCTTAGTTATCTTATCTACTTAGGTATCTTAGTATCTGTGTCTCAATTTCCTATAAAATCGATATTATAATAGTACTCACCTTATAGGGCCATTGTGAGAATTAAACAAAGTTGCTATTGGGAAACATCCTATGGCTTTGAGGGGAACCAGCCTGGATGAGGCTGACACTGTAGAGAACAGGTTAGACTGCGGAGACGAAAGAACCCCAGTCCTTGGTAAGCTTATGGAGCTGAAGGACCAACCCCAAAGTGCACCCTCTCTCTGAACTTCCTTTTATATGGACTAAGTTATTTATTGTTTAGAACAACTTAAATTAGGTTTACTGTTGCCTGCGGCCAAAAGCATTGTATCTAACCAGTGGGTGGGTACAGTGGTGGCCCCAGTGAATCATGCCTCCCTGTTTCTACCCTTCATGCAGTCTCCTCCTAAACTAACCCTGGGCTTGGCCATGGGACTTGCTTTATCCAGTGGGACATCAGCAAACATGATGCAAGCAGATGTTTGAGAGGCATTTGAGTTCAGGGCTGGCCTTCTCTCTGTGCAGGAAACCTTGAGACCACCATATGAATAACCTGAGCTTGCCGGCTGAAGAGGCCACATGGAGGAGAACCAGGAATCGAAGCATCCCAGCCAACCAGGCTGTCAACCACCAGACAGGTTGAGACCATCCGGCTCTAGCTGAGCAGCCTACAGCCACATGTGGATGCCAAGAGGATCAGCCCAGCCATGCCGGGCCTACTTGCTGACCCACAGGATTTTGAAAAAATGATTTCATTTTAAGCCGTTAAGTTCTTTTTTTTTTTTTTTTTTTGAGATGGAGTCTCACTCTGTTACCCAGGCTGGAGTACAATGGCGTGGTCTCAGCTCACTGCAACCTCTGCCTCCCGGGTTCAAGTGATTCTCCTGCTCCCGCCTCAGCCTCCCAAGTAGCTGGGATTACAGGCGTGTGCCACCACATCCGACTAATTTTTGTATTTTTAGTAGAGAGGGGGTTTCACTTTATTGGCCAGGCTGGTCTCAAACTCCTGACCTTGTGATCCACCTGCCTCGGCCTTCCTAAGTGCTGGGATTACAGGCAAAAGCCACTGTATGCGGCCTAAGCTGCTATGTTCTTTAGGCCGCTACGTTGGTACACAGAAGTGAAGTGCTGCCATAACAAAATGCCTAAAACATGTGGCATTAGCTCTGGGAGCAGGACATGGGCAGAGGCTTGGAAAGCATCCAGGAAAACTATTAACACGGGCTGGAAAAGCAGTAAACAAACTGCTAGTGGGAACTGGAAAAGGAGTGAGGAAACTGATATGGCAGCTTGAACAAGGCAACTTGTATTATATATTAGCAAAGCTATTGCCTGCATGAACTTGGAAAACAAAAAATATATCTGATGAATTTTTGGATCTAGCTAAAGAGATCTCCAGAAAGCCTGTTAGAAGTTTCAGCTGGGCCAGGCGTGGGGGCTCACATTTGTAATCCCAACATTTTGGGAGGCCAAGGTGGGCGGATCACCTGAGGTCAGGAGTTCGAGACAAGCCTGACTAACATGGAGAAACCCCGTCTCTACTAAAAACACAAAATTACCCAGGTGTAGTGGTGCACGCCTGTAATCCCAGCTACTTGGGAGGCTGAGGCAGGAGAATCGCTTGAATCTGGGAGGTGGAGGTTGCAGTGAGCCGATATCGCATCATTGCACTCCAGCCTGGGCAACAAGAGGGAAACTGTCTCAAAAAAAAAAAAAAATCAGTTGGATGTTTCTAGCGACATATAATAATGTCCAGAAACAGAAGAGCTGAAGAAGTAATTATACAGCTTGCAAGCATAATTTAACGGAAATATAGACAAGTCAGGACTTGCTAGCTTGGAAATAAAATTGTTTTACATCTTCAGTCTCTCCAGTTGGCACATGTCTCAAAATAAAAAAATAAACTCAGAGTACAGATCGAATCAAGAGTTTGCCTAAAAGACCCAAACTTTAGGACCTCTGAAGTGTTAAGGGGATGCCTAGTGGAGTCTCCAAGCTAGACAAAAAGGCTTCTGAGATTCGTATGGGCATTGTCCCGTAGCACCGACATCTTGCCAAAGATGAGAGGCCTATTTGACTGTGATTTCAGCTTTTGCTTAATAGAGCAGTCCCAAATCTGGTACATGGGAAACCCATAGAGCTTTCAAGGAAGTCCGAAGGATCTGAAACAGTTCAAAATGAAGAGGCCTCCTCCATGCCTAATTCCTGTCCTTTCTGAATGGGAGCATCTACTGTAATGTCTCTCTCTCACCGCTGTATGTTAGGTAGGGAGTGTTTGCGGTGGAGGGAAACAAATGACTTGCCTTTTTAGTATACAGGTATCTGACTTAAAAAGGATCCACTGAAGAAGCTTTAGCCATATTCAGACTGTTACACATAAGATACTGGACTTTTGAATCTGAAGATGAAACTTTTGGGGATCTTGGGAGGGGGGTGAGTTTATCTTGCACATGGTAAGGGTATGAATCATTGGGACCAATAAATCATGTCTCCCTGTATCTACTCCCTTATGTTATCCCCTCCTATGATGACTCTGGACTTGGTCATGTGACTTCCTTTGGCCAAAAGGACATCAGTGAACATGACAAAAGCCAAAACGTTAAAAGTACTTGTTAACTGGGGCTGTCCTCTCTTCCTGTGTAGAGAAACCCAAGACCGTTTGACCAAGCCCAAGCCCACATGGAAGAGAACCAAGAAGAAACTAGGCACCCCAGCCAACCAGCCTCCTGTCACGCACGGATAGTCCTCCAGCCCTGGTCAAAATGCCAGCTGACTGCAGCAAAATGACAAGACCAGGTGAAACCTGCAAAACCTACCTGCGCCCAGCCCCAGATATGAATCTACCCAATTATGTGCTAATAAGTGATTTTGTTTTAAGCCATTGATGTTTAGGATTGTTTATTACACAGCAAAGGCTGATACACTGATAGAGCGATCACGTTATATGAAAAATACTTGGTGACTAACGTGACCGTCGGCTTGCTGGGATGCCCATGATGTCAGAAACTCCTAAGCTAGTCTTGGAGAGCAGCAGATTCAGTCTTCCCATTTCTCACTCACTCCTGGGCATGAATTCATTAAATGGGAAAGGGAACAACAGATTGACCTGACCTACTTTTATTTTTCTCCTCTCTTTTCAGCTGAGTAGATAAAAAGCAAATGTAAATGTATCTAAGTTAAAAGTATACATAAGATGACTCCCCTGTGGTAACAATAAACACATTTTCAGACTGAATAATCAGAACATGACGTCAGACAACAGGATACAACACTTGAAATGAGGACTGTTCTAAATATCTAGGATACCGAAATGAGGCACTAAAGGTTTCTGAAGGTTTCTGAAAAGTGATGTTACTGCAATGTTGGGGAAAATGAGGATTACAGAAACATGTAGTGGGTTGCAAAGAACCAAGTCAACATTTGGAAACAAATCAGGACACTATGTGAGCTTTCACATGAGAGAAGAAAGAAATCTGAGTCGGCAGGTCTACCCTGGTAATCAAAATCTGCACAGTGTAATAATTAGAATAAAAACAAATAAAAGTTGCATAGTAGGGCTGGGCGTGGTTGCTCACACCTGTAATCCCAGCACTTTGGGAGGCCGAGGTGGGTGGATCACCTGAGGTTAGGAGTTCAAGACCAATCCGACCAACGTGGTGAAACCCCATCTCTACTAAAAATACAAAATGAACCGGGCATGGTGGCGCATGCCTGTAATTCCAGCTACTTGGAAGGCTAAGGCAGGAGAATCACTCGAACCTGGGAGGCAGAGGTTGCAGTGAGCTGAGATCATGCCATTGCACTCCAGCCTGGGCAACAAGAATGAAACTCAGGCCGGGCGTGGTGGCTCAAGCCTGTAGTCTCAGTGATGCTCTGATAACATCCAGGAATGCATAATCCCCACCACAGGAGTCCACAATTAAGAAATCTCTTTTCCTGTCTAAATTCCACTCAGATTTCTTGATAAGAATAGTGAAGGCAAATCTGAAATAACCAAGTTAACCCATATCAAAAATGACTGTTAACCAGCCTGGCAACTGTGTTGCTGCTTGAGCCACCACACCTGGCCAAGGTTGATTTTTAAATACGCATAACGGGCCGGGCGCGGTGGCTCACGCCTGTAATCCCAGCACTTTGGGAGGCCAAGGTGGGTGGATCATGAGGTCAGGAGATCCATACCATCCTGGCTGACACAGTGAAATCCCGTCTCTACTAAAAATACAAAAAATTAGCCAGGCGTGGTGTCGAGCGCCTGTAGTCCCAGCTACTAGGGAGACTGAGGCAGGAGAATGGCATGCACCTGGGAGGTGGTGCTTGCAGTGAGCCAAGATGGCGCCACTGCACTCCAGCTTGGGTGACAGAGTGAGACTCCGTCTCAAAACAAAAACAGAAACAAAAACAAAAAACCTTCAGCAAGTCCACTGGCCACCATAATCCTTATACACTGTAGCGACAGTCCAGCCTCTGAAACTAACTATGCTTCCTTGCCACCTCCCACTGGAATGCCTTCCCCCAGTCTCCAACTTACCAAACCAGTCAGGGGCAACTCAGACAGCCCTATTTCTAGGAGTCCTCCCCAAGCATTTGAAATCACAGCATCTGTGCTGTCCCTGCCCTTCATCCACATCACCAAACAATTATGCATGTATGTCTCTTTACTTTTATTTAAACTGTTCCATATGTGTTGTTCACAATTAACTATTTCATGAGTGACTGTGGTATGGATGGAGCAGCAAGGAATGCTGAGGGAAGACTCCTGTCAGAATGAGCCACTCTTCCAGGACTAGGAATGATCTCAAAGGTAAAATTCAGGTCAGACTATGTTGGGAGTCGAAAAGACCAAAGGGATCATGCCCAACTCAGCATTTCACTGGAGGTTATATAATCAAACAGCAAACTGTTTACCATGAATGCAGGATGTGAGCAAACTCACACTGCGCCTGACACCAAAAGGTTTGCTGCGGGCCATCACTGCCTGGCGCTGGGCTCCTTGAAGTTATCTACCAGGAAATCTAGCGCCCATTGTTGGAAGGACGCAGTCTCCCAATTGAGAACCAAATGGCCAACTGACAATTACCTGACATTCATCCCCTCTTTCTCGTTATACGGGAGAGTTGTGTAAAGCTCAGGGCCCTTGACCACTAGAGACAAAGTGCCCCCTGACCGCTTCTTCCAAATATACTCTGTCTCTTGTTTTTTATTCCCTTTGTTCTGTCCACCAGGTCCGTGTAGGTTAAAAGTGGCGCCCCGGACAGCGACAGAATCGGATGCTCTACAAGACTATATCAAACTCCTCCTTGTTCTACAGACTAGTAATGACTAGAACTAGGAATGACTTTGCCCAATACCAACAAGGCAGCCTCCAGGACAAAAGGTAATGGAACCCATTCCGTTGACAGCCAAGATGGAATTACAGGTAATTCTCACCTCTTTTTTGGCTCTCAGGCGCCCTGTGGCCATTTTCCTGGTCTCCTGCGTGCTCTTCCTGGAGAAGGGCAAAGTCTCAGAAGACAGATCTGGGGATGTGAAGAGAAATAAAAGAGTGGCCTAGGTGGAAACTGCCTCCCCATGAGATGAAGCGCAGACCGCTCCAGAGCCCCATAGTTGGGGTCAGGGATGTCACAGAAATCACCGGGGCAGCCAATTCCCATCCAGAGGGGGCCCAGGATGACCCAACACCCTCAAGCTCAGCCGCAAGCTCGGGCCAGGGAGTAAAGCCCTTGTCCCCAAACAACAGAGTGAGGGTTTGTCTCTAACCCTGTGGACTCCAATGAAAAGAAAATGACCTGGAGGTGCCCACAGGAGAGCGTCGGAGTTCTGAGCCAGCTCTGCGCTCCCAGCCTGCGTCCCCATGAGTAACACAGGGACACGCAGAGGGGCATGCTGCCTGCCTATAGGGCACTCACGGAACGCGGGTGCACGCTGCGGATCCTGAAGCCGAAAGTCAGGTAACAAGGTGCAGATGGGTGGGAGAGACCTGAAGCGGGAGGCCTTCCCGGATCCCAAAAAGCCTAAGGCGCCGCGCCCACCGACCGGACGGGCTTCTGACGTCAACGCTACACACTGAAGGAGGATAGGGAGGGGGCGGAAGTGACCGCAGAGGCCTCTGGGGATTGTAGTTTCGAAGCTAGAGAGGCGCCGGCCACCACACCCAGCTAGGGTTTTTTTTGTATTTTTTTTAGACGAGGTTTCACCGGGTTAGCCAGGATGGTCTCGACCTCCTGACCTCGTGATCCGCCCGTCTCGGCCTCCCAAAGTGCTGGGATTACAGGCTTGAGCCACCGCGCACGGCCCTAATCACCTCTTAAAGGCTGCACTGGTCATCGCTGCTGCATTAGGGGTTGAGTTTCCCACGCATGAACTTCGGGGAACACACTGAAACCACAGCAGTCCTCATGGAAACCTTCCAGAAAATCTGTGTGCCTGGCACTCCGGAATCCCTCTTTTCCACCCCTTCTCCCTGCAGCTCTAACATCGTGTCCCTTCATTATTTTCCATTTGAGCATAGGAAAGAACACTTTCCTACATTACACTTTACATTCCTGCATTACACATTACACAAAGAACACTACACCCATTTCTTATGAACCTTTCCTACACTAAAATAATTCCATCACTCAGATAGAAATTTGCAAAAATAAATTTTCATTTTTGACATGAGAATATAGTTTAATGGAAACCCTAAAATACACAGAAAATAAAAATAATCACCAAAAATGTTCCATGAATCAAAGCAACACATATAGTGAGATCTTATATCCTAAAATATATAGACCTAAATATGTTATTTTAAAAATCGAGGAAGAAACACAAGGAACTCTATACACACCTTTAAAAATATGCTGTCTAGTTTAATTCTAGAATTAATTTGGAATTCTGTTAAGAAAGATATATTTTAATAGGAAAAGTAAGTCATTAATGTATCAAAGAAAACAATCATTCTTGTATTGCAAATAAATGCCCAACCAAGACAAAAAGGCACGTCACATCTTATGGGAAAAGATGGAAATGAGGGTGAGAGGAAAACTGTGACCATTGAATGTAAGACAGAAAAAAGTCAGGGCAGGATGTTAAGGAATTGGAAATGATTCTCCAAATTAAAGGAATATGAGACAGAAAGAGGAGAGAGGGAGGCAATAGTCTCCCTCCAGGGGTGTGGGGGTATCTCCCTTTCAAAGGGCTGTTTCCTGTATTAACTGACTCCCCATTAAGAAAATATATATATACTGACAAATTATATTGTACCCCATAAATTGTATATGTTTGTTCAAAAATATTTCAAAGAATTTTTTTTTGGCTGCTTTTTATCTATCTTCTAAATTGTATATATTTATGGGGTACAAAATGATGGTATGATTTTTCATTACAGTGTGGAATGATGAAATCAAATAACCTACCCATTACCTCAAATACTTGACCTTTTTTTTGTGATGAGAATGCTATTTATCACTTTCATCATCACCTGCTGATGACATCCATGCTAGGGACAGGAAAGGCTCCACACTCCCAACAGACTCCCTCCAATAGACACTGGGGATGTGAAAGTAGATGGGAATAAAGGAGGAAGAGAGAGCAGTGGGGATGTACATAAAATCACCCTCCAGAGCTGTGCTGTCCAATAAGGCAGCCACTTGACACAGGTGGCTGCTGAGCACTTGAAAGACTGCTAAGGCCAGGAGCGGTGCCTCATACCTATAATCCCAGCACTTTGGGAGGCCAAGCCAGATGGATCACTTGACGTCAGGAGTTCGAGACCAGCCTGGACAACATGGTGAAACCCTATCTATACAAAAAATACAAAAATTAGCCGAGTATGGTGGCGAGCACCTGTAGTCTCAGCTACTAGAGAAGCTGAGGTGGGAGAATCACTGGAACCTGGGAGGCGGAGGTTGCAGTGAGACGAGATCATACCACCCACTGCACTCCAGCCGGGGCAACAGAGTGAGACCCTATCACCCTATCTTTAAAAAAAAAAAAAAAGGTCTGGGCACAGTGGCTCACACCTGTAATCCCAGCACTTTGGGAGGCCAAGGCAGGTGGATCAGCTCGGCCTCCCAAAGTGCTGGGATTACAGGCGTGAGCCACCACACCCAGCCTCTTTTTAACTTTTCTAAAGTGACTACTAGAAAATCTAAAATGACGTATGTGTCTGGCACTGTATTTCTACTGGAAACCACTGCTCTAGAGAGAAATGGTCTCTGGGGAGGCAGAAATACGAGAACCACAAGAGAGGTGGATGGAGGGAAGTGACAGACACATCTGGTGGGTACCTTCAGGTGCTGACAGCGGGAACCCAGGAGATTCGGGTGTGGACAGGCCCCATCTATGCAGAGCAGGAGAGGAGCATGGCTGACACTAGGGGTGCTGAGCTGACATACAGAACTATTCAGCTTTATAAACATGTGAAAAACATACCGCTAAGTCACTGACAACCCACAGAACAAATCGTAACAGAAATGAGAAATACACTTAGGAACAAATGAAATGATATATAAATATCCAGTATGAAAACTGGCTGGCTTAAGAAACAAGCCTTTTCTCTCCAATACAAGTTGAAATTATAAGAGAAATGAGGGCCCAAATCAAAAACCCAAGATTGCTGTGATGCTTCATTTTGAAGCAGGAACCTCATTTTCATGCTGGGTTTGAAGGTGCCCTCTACTGTCCCCTCTATTCTTTGCCCTTTTTGATGAAAAGTTGCCTTTCTTGTTAAGTTAGAAATCCGTAGCAGAGAGAAGACTGAGGAAAAACCAAATTTGGGTATTTAAGAAAGTAAAGTTCAAAATGGCCTGCTAAAGAGAATGAATCTTGATGGAAAATATAAAATACTTCTTTTTTTTTTTTTTTTTGAGCGGAGTCTCGCTCACAACAGGCTGGAGTGCAGTGGCGGATCTCAGCTCACTGCAAGCTCCAGCCCCAGTTCCGCCATTCTCGGCCTCAGCCTCCCGAGTAGCTGGGACTACAGAAGCCCGCCACCTCGCCCGGCTAGTTTTTTGTATTTAATAGAGCCGAGGGTTTCACCGTGTTTGCCAGGATGGTCTCGATCTCCTGACCTCGTGATCCGCCCGTCTCGGCCTCCCAAAGTGCTGGGATTACAGGCTTGAGCCACCGCGCCCGGCATAAAATACTTCTTTACGAACATTAAAGAAAATTCTAACAACCAAAATGTTTGGAATTAGGGTAACTGAAATGGCAGTTTAATCCTCCTGAAAGAATTTTAATTTATCACTAACAGTACTTTAAAGCTAGGGGTAGAAAATTATTTTTATAGCTTTTCGCAAGCATTAAAGCTAAAAATCCAAATTCAGGTCTGTCTCTGATGGGAACGCCTCCTAAAAACAGAAGAAGCCTATAGGACTTTAGCCTGGAAACTACTCAGGGAATCTGGAATATTTCCTCAGGGGTTATCTACAATTGAAACCTGGCAGTAATTAAAAAAACAAAACAAAACAAAAAAAAAACAGATAACCTTGGGATACGGCTGGAGGTCTACAGGTGGGTCATTTTATATCCTGAAGTCTAAACAAGATGATTATGGCCCCTTCAAATGATGTAAACAAAAGGAGAATAAATTGGAAGAGAGCACAGATGAGTGGTTTACAGGGAGTACCTGCTTTTTTTCCTCTGGTTTTCAGGTCTCTTTGTTGCTGAGGGATCCAGCCCCAGCTCTAGACCAAGAAATGGGAAGATTTTAGAGTGACTAGTGATCTATCATCTACAATTATTAAATATTCTCAGCAGTTTATGCAAAAGATAACAAAACCACTGCAGATAACTAAGACTAGGTAATACATATCTGTTTCCCAAATACCTACCCACAAGCTGAACAATTTTTTTTTTTTTTTGAGACAGAGTCTTGCTACATTGCCCGGGCTGGAGTGCAACGGCAAGATCTCAGCTCACTGAAATCGCTACCTCCTGGGTTCAAGCGATTCTCCTGCCTCAGCCTCCCAAGTAGCTGGGATTACAGGCGTGCACCACCACACCTGGCTAATTTTTGTATTTTTAGTAGAGATGGGGTTTTGCCATGTTGGCCAGCCTAGTCTCAAACTCCTGACCTCAGGTTATACACCCACCTCAGCCTCCCAAAGTGCTGGGATTACAGGCGTGAGCCACCGGGCCCGGCCAAGCCGAACGGTTCTAAGCCGCTGGGATCATTGCCTCTATTACCACCACGACATCAGGTCACAACCAAACCATCAAGCATGAAACAGACAGAATGTTTCCACTCCTAATCCACTGTGTGGAAAAGCCCAGAGCTTACCCATTGGGGCGCTGCATCAGAAGAGGCGCACATGCACCGGGGTGTGCGTTTGAAGGGAGCGATCAGACTTCCATCCCCACAGCTCCTCTGTTCATGGGCACTGCAGTCTGTGGCCTCATGTCCTTTGGGGGACATAGTGGGAAGGTAACCCACATGCCAGTGGAAAGAGACACTGTGGGACTTTGCCCTGATTTCTCAGGTGCCTTTTCTCTTTTCCCTTTGGGTTATATGGACATCCCCACTGTCCGCCTGACCACTCTCGTGCAGCCCAAAACCATAGCCTAAGTCATCAGCTAGGCCTTTCTTGGTGTAACTACTGAAAGGTGAGTCTTACCTGTTCAACCTCTAGAGAGATTCATCCAAAATCTGGACCTACAAGAATAAAAAAACAAAATTTGCCTGAGTATGTTTGGCCTCTCCCTTCTGTGGGACCCCCTTAAGAACCATCAGCCCCTCTTTGCTCAACAACTCCTTGTGACCCTCCTTCAGGATCACAGGGCAAATCCCACTGGCTCCACACACTATAGCACAGTACAGACACACAGAGAAAAAGACCCAAGAGAACCCACTTTAATACAAAGTCAGGGAGGGGTGTCACCATGAAATGTTCAAGCTTGCAGTGGGTGGCAGAGGTAGTGCGTCCTGAGACTCCAGATCCTAGTGGAGGTGGGAGGCGGACATTAGGCTTTGAGGAGACGTGTAGGCCAAATTACATCTGTGCAAACTCACGCACAATGAAATTTACGCCAGGTCGGGTGAGGTGGTTTAGAAATGACAGAAAGCAGAGGAAGAGGCTGACAATATGGGCTTCTCTATAAAGTATGAGGACAGTAAATGACAGCAACAGTCCCGGAAGTGTTTATAGCACATTCCTTCAATTAACAGGGCAGTTAGAGCAGCAAGGACCAGATGGGGGCCAGGCACTTCCCCTGGGGCAACCGATGTAAACTTGGAAATCAGTCACCCTCGGTGTCACCATTTTCCTCTCGATGAATTAAATATACAGAGAAGTTCACTGATGGGTTTGGCATCAGAAAGCTGATAAAGGCTGGCTCTGAACCTAAACAGCGGCTGTTGGTTTCCCAGGCATATACCGAACGCTCATTGACTAAAAATCACCCTCACTTGATAAGCGCAAAGAAACTCACATTCCACATCCAAGTTATCTGTTCTGGTGGGTATTTGCTCTGTAAATTACATACGACAGAAGAAAAAGAAAATGAAAACTCAGGAAAGTAAACACACTTCTAAACTCATGAATGGTAAAATACAGGAATACAATCCCCTTGAGAATTCATCAGAATATCCAAAGAAAATGCAATATACATGAGGGTAAAAAGGCCATTTGGCAAAGCCTGCAAAGTGAGTCAAAAATCTGGTTTACAAGGATTTGTAAAAAAATACGTATATACGTACGTGTGTGTGTATATATATGTATATATGTATGTGTATATATATGTATATATGTGTGTCTGTGTGTGTATATATATATATTTTTTTTTAGACTGAGTCTCGCTCTATGCCCAGGCTGGAGTGCAGTGGCACAATCTCAGCTCGGCTCACTGAAACCTCCGCCTCCCAGGTTCAAGCAATTCTCCTGCCTCAGCCTCTTAAGTAGCTGGGATTACAGGTGCCCGCCACCACGCCCGGCTGATTTTTGTATTTTCAGTAGAGACAGGGTTTCACCAAGTTGGCCACGCTAGTCTTGAACACCTGACCTCAAGTGATCCACCCGCCTAGGCCTCCCAAAGTGCTAGGATTACAGGTGTGAGCCACCGCGCTCAGCCCACCAAGATTTTAAAGGAGTTAAGAAGACAGAATCATTACCGTTATAAAAAAAATCAAAACCCACTTTGGGAGGCCGAGGCGGGCAAACCACGAGGTCACGAGATCAAGATCATCCTGGCCAACATGGTGAAACCCCATCTCTACTAAAAATACAAAAGTTAGCTGGGTGTGGTGGCACGCGCCTATAATCCCACCTACTCAGGAGGCTGAGGTAGGAGAATCACGTGAATCCGGGAGGTAGGGGTTGCAGTGAGCCGAGATCATGCCACTGCACTCCAGACTGGCAACAGAGCCAGACTCCGTCTCAAAAAAAAAAAAAAAAAATCAAAACTAGGATTATATTTCATAAAGGAAATCCCAATACATCCTTCGCTGGCTGTTTCTTTCACAAAAGTTACTCTATATATTATACGTGCCCCAAAAATAAGATTTTAAAGAAATTGGGGGAGAAACTGCTACTGAGGTACCAAAACCAGGAATTTAATTCCTTTAAAACAATTCCAAAGTAACTTGCTATGCCTTTCACAGAAACAGAAACGTCTCAAAATAAGTGTTTTATTAAGCCTGAGAAGTTGCTGTTGTTAGGACAATCAAAACTAAAAATTGCTTTATTTAGTAACAACAACAACAACAACAAAAAGCCATTTTAACTGGCTGTCCTTATCGAACACATCCCACTAAATAATACAACTGGCAAAAAGTGGGAAATTTTAAAGGTCGGGGAGCCATATTATAAACATAATCTAAACCAAGAGTTTATTTTATTTAATAAACCTAAACCCGGCAGTCACTCCCTCCCCTCGGGGCATTCTGCAACAAAACACCTGCTGAAAAATAAAAGGATGTTTTACCTGAGTGGGCTGAAAAGTCCCCGTTTTTATACCTTTAATCTCTAGATCCTATGGGTCAGAGGTCGTGAAACTACATCAGCCCCAGTCCGGGCGCCCATGAGACCCGTGGACGGCCAGGGAACGGCCTGGACGCAGCCTGGGCCCCAGTTTCTGCCGTGGCGATGGCCGACTGAAGGCCAGGACTCCCCGACGCTGACCCTCCAGCGTCCCATGTTTGGCAGACGCTCGGCCGCACACCCCAAAGTTGCTGAGCCACGATTCCCGCTGTGCGCCTGGATGGCGCCTGCAGACCCAGCGTGCGCTGGGCTCCTGGATACTTAGGGGCGGGCTTCCGGAAACGGTGACCAATGGGAAACGCGACCAGCTGTTAATAGGCAGACAGTCTGTATCCAGGCAACACAGAAAGAAGGGAAAGTGGCAGTCACACTTAAGTAGACAGATCTTTTAGCCAATGGATGTGCAAGATAGGGGAGGTTTGCTCCATACTGGGCACTAAGAAGCGCTTGGGCCGACCCGCCTCCAAGTCCTGGGAGGACAGTTCAAATTATGGAGGAGGGGGCAGGTGCTAGGCAGCAGTGGCAAGGGGAGTAGCGGGGAGTAGGGGGAGCACGAGATCATGTACCTTTGCCGCTCAGATTACCAAGCCTGTGACTGAGAATCGGTGTCTTCCTTGCAAGGTTTCAATCTGAGGCTCTTGGGAAGAGGGCAGAGTTGGAGACTGATGGAAGCGCGGTGGGGAGAGGAGCGGGTGAAGGGAGAGTGGAGAATGTGTCAGTCAGGCGGTGTCTTTATTCCTGGCACCTCACTTAGCCTGCTCGAGTTTCTCAATCTATTCCAGGAGCACTCTCTTGACCCTGCAGGGGCCTGAAAGGGAATGTTGGTCGCCAGTGTCTGCTTTCTTGGACTGGATTGGAAATGGTCCCACGAATTTAGGCATTATGATACATTGCTGCTTTTAGACTCACTTGGTTTTTACATTGTGCTTTCTTTTCCCCTTTCCCTTCAGGAATTTGAAATGTTCTCTTTGCTTCATCTATTTAATTATATATGATTGCCTTGAAGATTTCGGCTTGAATTAAAATTACATATATGTTTTTTGCCTGTCTTTATTATTAAAAAATAATAAAATAACACATGTTCATAATGAAAATGAAGTATTACAAATAAATATAAAGGAAAGGCATTATTCCCCCTCCAGTTCCACTCTTGAAATAACGAGTTAACAAGATGATGAGCATCTTCCCATGATATTCTCCACGATTCATGTATTTGCACACACACAGAAGCATATACAGTAGTCCCCCTTTATCCATGGTTCTACTTGCCACAGTTTCAGTTACCCACAGTAAATTGTGGTCTGAAAATATTAAATGCAAGATTCCCGAAAGAAACAGTTCATAAGCTTTAAATTGTGGGCTGTTCTGAGTAGCGTGATGAAATAGCTCACTGTCCTGCTTTGTTCTGCCTGCGATATGAACAATCCCTTTGTTCAGCAGATGCATGCTGTATGCGCTACCCATAGTCTGTGAGTAGCCAACTTGGTTATCAGAATGACTGCCGCAGTATCACAGTGCTTGTGTTTAAGTGACTCTAATTTTACCTGATGGCCCTAAAATGCAAGAGTAGTGATGCTGCCAATTTAGATATGTAGAACAGGAGCCCTAAAGTGTTTTCTTTAAGTGAAAATGTGAAAATTCTTGACTGAATAAGGAAAATAAGTCGTATGCTGAGGTTGCTAAGATCTGTGGTAAGAACAAATCTAGCTGTGACAGTGTAAGGAGGAAAAAGAAATTTCTGCTAGTCTTGTTCGTTGAACCCCAAGCTCTAAAAAGTACAGCCACATGTGTGATAAGTGCTTAGTTAAGATAAAAAAAAAAAAATTAAATTTGTGCTTGGAAAACAAGCAGAAGTGTGTTCTGATTGACAGCAATTGGGTCAAAACTATCCACACTTTCAGACATCCACTGCGGGTCTTAGAACACATCTCCTGCAGATAAGCGAGGGCTACTATGTAACGTTTCCTTTTTCATTATAAAGCATTTTCCTTTTTTAATGTAACAATTTGCCTCAGATACCACTTCGGGTACAAAGATATTAGGATACCTTTATAGAAGATAAGGAGTTAACTCATTCTTTCTAAGAGTTAAAGTATCTTCCAGTATCTTCCATTATATGAGTATTTAAGATGTTAAAGTACTTTTGCACCAAAAATAATGCTAATTTTTTTTTTTTTTGAGATGGAGTTTCACTCTTATACCCCAGGCTGGAGTCCAATGGTGTGATCTTGGCTCACTGCAAACTCCGCCTCCCCGGTTCAAGCAATTCTCTTGCCTTAGCCTCCCAAGTAGCTGGGCTTACAAGTGTGTGCCACCACGCCCTGCTAATTTTTGTATTTTTAGTAGAGACGGGGTTTCACCATGTTGGCCAGGCTGGTCTCAAACTCCTGACCTGAAGAGATCCACCCACCTCAGCATCCCAAGGTGCTGGAATTACAGACGTCAACCACCACGCCTGGCCTGTAAATATTATTTTACTTATATGAGTTTTTACTTCTGCTGGGACAAATCGCACGAGTAAACAAATACATGTGTATGTAATGTAATATATGTGTATATATAATTATATATGTGAATATACAACTTAATATATACATGTACATAAAATAACATAAACAATTTAACATATACACAAATATAGGCTGGGTGCAGTGAGTCACTCCTATAATCCTAGTACTTTGGGAGGCCAAGGCAGGGGATTGCTTGAACCCAGGAGTTTGAGACCAGCCTAGGCAACACAGTGAAACCCCATCTGTACAAAAAACACAAAAATTAGCTGGGTGTGGTGGCATGCACCTGTAATCCCAGCTACTTGGGACGCTGAAGTGGGAGAATCATTCGAGCCCAACAGGCAGACTTTGCAGTTAGCCGAGATCATGCCACTGTACTCCAGCCTGGGTGACACAGTGAGACTCCATCTCAAACAAAAAGTCAAAAACAAGTGATGCTGGTGAGGCTGTGGAGAAAAGAGAATGCTTATACACTGTTGGTGAGAGCGTAAAATAGTCCAGCCAGTGTGAAAAGCAGCCTGGAGATTTCTCAAAGAACTTAAGGCCGGGCGCGGTGGCTCAAGCCTGTAATCCCAGCACTTTGGGAGGCCGAGACGGGCGGATCACGAGGTAAGGAGATCGAGACCAGCCTGGCTAACACGGTGAAACCCCGTCTCTACCAAAAAAATACAAAAAACTAGCCGGGCAAGGTGGCGGGCGCCTGTAGTCCCAGCTACTCGGGAGGCTGAGGCAGGAGACTGGCGTAGACTCAGGAGGCGGAGCTTGCAGTGAGCTGAGATCCGGCCACTGCACTCCGGCCTGGGCGACAGAGCGAGACTCCGACTCAAAAAAAAAAGAACTTAAAACAGAGCTACCATTTGACCCAGCAATCCCATTACTGTGATCTACCCAAAAGAAAAGAAATCATTCTACCAAAAAGACAAATGCACTTGTATGTTTATCGCAGCACTCTTCACAATAGCAATGATATGGAATCAACCCAGGTGCCCATCAATGGTAGACTGGATAAAGAAAACGTGGTACATCAAACTTATCCAACCCACGCCCCATAGGCTGCACGTGGCCCAGGATGGCTTTGAATGCAGCCCCGCAATCCACCCTCATCCAAAATGCACAGCAATGATTGGACATGTTGGCTATATTTTAAAGACCCTTCAACTAGGAAGTAAAGGGTATAAATGAATGAACAGTGATACTGCAGCAGATAGGATAATAGTCCAAGTTTATTTATAAAATATATCCCATTCTGTCAAATACTGCTAAAAAAAGAAGGGTTCATCTAGAAGATGTTGAGGTTACATCATACATTTTCATTGACAGAATTTCGGTTATTTGAACTTTAGCAATCTCATGTGAATTATATTGTATTGTATTCCAAAAATCCCATGCTATCCACATCTATTTGGTTCCTGAGTTTAGATACTAAGAAATACTGTTACCTAAATCAATTTGATTTTTAACTTTCAGAAAGTAGAAAGTTTATCAGAATTGGTTTTTCCTAAATTCATGTGACAAATACTTATTTTCAATGGGTTACTAGATTTGATTTGCTAATTTATAATGTTGTATTTTCATAACTGTTTCTGGACAAATTGTTTTGGGTTCTTCTATAGGTTTTAACATCAGGATTATGACAAATTCATAAAAATAGATAATTTGCTATCTCAGTCTATGTCCTGGAAGAGTTTCCCAAGACATTTCATACATTTCACTTATAAAAATCACTACCTTGGTGTCTTTTTTAGTGCAGCAATTTGACATTTAAAATATATTTTAAGAAAATGTTTATTTTATTTATTTTTGAGACAGAGTTTCACTCTTGTTGCCCAGGCTGGAGTGCAGTGGCGCGATGCCTGCTCACCACAATCTCTGCCTCCCGGGTTCAAACCTTTCTCCTGCCTCAGCCTCCCGAGTAGCTGGGATTACAGGCATGAGCCACCACACCTGGCTAATTTTTTGTATTTTTGTAGAGATGAGGTTTCTCCATGGTGGTCAGGCTGGTCTCAAATCCCCGACCTCAGGTGATCCGCCCGCCTTGGCCTCACAAAATGCTGGGATTACATGTGGAGCCATCGTGCCTGGCCGGTCTTATTTTTTAAATAAGTTTATTCTGGAGAGAAGTCTATTAAGATTTTATACCTCCAGTTAATTCTGATGTCATCAACTTACTAAAAATCACAGACATTTTCCAGATTTTCAGATATATTACAAAAATGTCTATAATACTAACTTTTAAGTTTGTTGTTTTTAAATTTTTTTTTTTTTTTGTAGAGATGAGGGGAGGGGGGGTCTCACTATGTTACCTAGACTGGTCTTGAACTCCTGGCCTCAAGCCATTCTCCTACCTCAGCCTCCCAAAGTGGTGGAATTACAGGCATGAGCCACTGCACCCAGCCTTAAGTTTTTAAATTGAGATCAAATTCACACAGCATAATATTCACCCTTTTAAAGTGTATAGTTGAGTGACCTGTAGTATATAAACAAAATTGTACAATCTTTACCCATTCCACATTTTCATTACCCCAAATAATACAGCTCCTTTAAGTTTAAATATATAGTCATTTCAATTTCTCATACACAATATTGTTTGTCATCCTTATTTCACCTCTGGAATAATTAAAGTTTGTCTCCTTTTTTTTCCTCTTTCATCAAATATCAAATTTTGGATTTAGATCCAGTTTTTTTCTTTCAATTATTTCTGCCTTTTAAAATAATACTACCTCCTTCCTCCCACAATTCATTTCAGCTTGTTTTAGTTTCTTGGGTTCTATATTTTATTCTTCCTAGAATACAATATATGCATGGACATTAGGTTATAAAACTTCCAATACAACTTTTACTGCCACTCGCGGGTTTTTCAATTGTTTTCATTTTCGTGTACATTTAAATAATGTATATTTTAGGGATTTATTCCTTAGTCCATGTTAATTAAGAGGGAATATTGAATTAATAATCAGATATTTGATGGCTATCCTATTGTACTGCTTCTTCTGGTCAAATAATGTGGCCAGTAAGTTTTCTGCGTTTTGGGGGGAAATATTAGAAAAAAAGTTATAATCTCTTCCTGCTTTTTTGACAGCTGTGCTTTCTACTACTCATCATATTTACAGGGTTTCAGATTGGTATGCTTTTATTTATGTATTTTGAGACACAGTCTCGCTCGGTCACCCAGTCTGGAGCGTGCAGTGGCGCAATCTCAGCTCACTGTAACCTCTAACTACCAGGTTCGAGCAATCCTCCCACCTCAGCCTGCTGAGTAGCTAGGATTACAGGTGTGCAACACCATGCCTGGCTAATTTTTTTTTTGTATTTCTAGTAGAGACGGGGTTTCACCATGTTGGCCAGGCTGGTCTCGAACTCCTGACCTCAAGTGATCCACCCACCGTGGCCTCCCAAAGTGCTAGGATTACAGGTGTGAGCCACCATGCCCGGCCTCAGACTGGTATTCTTTATGTAAAGATGAAGTCTGAGCAAAGACTATGCACACATACTTTTTCTCTTCCTTTTAAAATTCCATGCTAAATAATAATGATGGGGAAAGTCTTCGTTATACTCATTACAAGTGTTTCTCTTTTTCCACCATGAATTATAAATTTCCCAAAGGTAAACAACATGGTTAAAATCCTTTCCATAAATCCTAATGAAGATACTTATGATAATGAATATATCACTGATAATAGTGGAAAACTTTTACTAAACCTATATTATGTGATAACAGTTTGAGGTACTTTACATTTATTAATTCATTGACTCTTCACAGCAATCCAATACATACAGCCTGATTATATATACCTAGACATAATTTTTTAAAACACCACTAATGGCCAGGTGCAGTGGCTTATGCCTGTAATCCCAGCACTTTGGGAAGCCAAGGCGGGAGGATCATGAGGTCAGGAGTTCGAGAGCAGCCTGGTCAATATGGTGAAACCCTGTCTCTACTAATAATACAAAAATTAGCTGGGCATGGTGGTGCATGCCTGTAATCCCAGCTACTCGGGAGGCTGAGGCAGAAGACTCACTTGAACTCGGGAGGCAGAGGTTGCAGTGAACCGAGATTGCGCCACTGCCCTCCAGCCTGAGCAACAGAGTGAGACACAGTCTCAAAAAACAAAACACCACTAATATCTTTAAGAAAAAATAATTGTCCGGGCGTGGTGGCTCATGCCTGTAATCCCAGAACTTTGGGAGGCCGACGCAGGTGTATCACGAGGTCAGGAGTTCGAGACCAGCCTGGCCAACATAGTGAAATCCTGTCTCTACTAAAATTACAAAAATTAGCCAGGCATGGTTGCATGTGCCTGTAGTCTCAGCTACTAGGGAGGCTGAGGCAGGAGAATCACTTGAACCCGGGAGGCAGCAGTTGTGGTGAGTCGAGATCATGCCACTGCACTCCAGCCTAGACAACAGAGTGAGACTCTGTCTCAAAAAAAAAAAAAAAAAGAGAAGAAAAACAACAACAAAAATTAATACCTGGATTGATAAACAACACTTTCATAACAGTGTCACTTTCTAGTATGGCATTGGGATTAGGACTGATGGAAAGGAACAAAACAAGCTCACAAGGAGAAAATGTGGATAATTTTGGCAATTAAAATAAATGTTTTAAAAGTAAAAATGAGCATCCAATGAGGTCAGCTTTTTTTTTTTTTTTTGAGACAGAATCTCACTCTGTCCTCCAGGCTAGAGTGCAGAGGCACCATCTCAGCTCACTGCAACCTCCGCCTCCCAGGTTCAAGCGATTCTCCTGTCTCAGCCTCCCAAGTAGCTGGGATTACAGGCGCATGCCACCACGTCCAGCTACTTTTTTGTATTTTTAGTAGAGACAGGGTTTCACTGTGTTAGCCAGGATGGTCTCAATCTTCAGACGCTGTGATCTGCCCACCTCGGCCTTCCAAAGTGCTGGGATTACAGGCATGAGCCACTGTGCCCAGCCGAGGTCAGCTTTTATAGCTGCAAAAATTCAGAGGCAACCATAATGGGAAGAGTCATTTTAAAGTCATTAAATATATCATGAAAATAAAAAAAATTTATATTTACTGAAATGGCACTCATGAAATCTTTGGCATGATAAAAGCAGTGAAAGGTACGGCATGCATATCATAATTACACTTCCTTAAAAAAGCACAGTATAGCATGATTTTCTCTACCAAACTGAGAATAGCCATCTATAAGTATGATTACAATTAAGTTTGGCTTTCTGGCAAGTTTTTGTTTTGTGATTTTGGCTTGACAATTAAAAATGTAAATTTGTAAAATAAAAAGGCTGGCCGCAGTGGCTCACGCCTGTAATCCCAGCACTTTCGGAGGCCCAGGCGGGTGGATCACCTGAGGTCGGGAGATGGAGACCATCCCGGCTAACATGGTGAAACCCCATCTCTACTAAAAATACAAAAAATTACCTGGGTGTTGTGACACATGCCTGTAATCCCAACTACTTGAAAGGCTGAGGCAGAAGAATCGCTTGAACCTGGGAGGTAAAGGTTGTGATGAGCCACGATTGCACCATTGCACTCCAGCCTAGGTAACAAGAGCGAAACTCCGTCTCAATAAAAAAGGAATAAAGCCAGGTGCAATTGCTCACGCCTATAATCCCAGCACTTTGGGAAGCCAAGGCAGGTGGATCACCTGAGGTCAGGAGTTCGAGACTATCCTAACCAACATGGAGAAACCCCATCTCTACTAAAAATACAAAATTAGCAGGGCGTGGTGGCACACGCCTGTGATCCCAGCTACTCAGGAGGCTGAGGCAGGAGAATTCCTTGAAGCCGGGAGGCAGAGGTTGTAGCGAGCCAAGATTACGCCACTGTACTCCAGCCTGGGCAACAGAGTGAAACTCCGTCTCAAAAAATATACAAAATAATAATAAAATAAAAAGATTAACACCGACTTTAAAAAGTTAAACCTCCACAAGGAATTTAAAAATATTAAAGGTCACACAATTCAAATGGTGTGATACTGGTGCAAACACAAATACACAGATCAGAAAAGATTGCCCTAAAAACACAAGCAAATATAAACAAGAGTATAATGTGTCACCAAGAAAGTAGAACAAAACAATGAACCAAAGAATTACAGAACAGCTGGCATTGGTATGTGACTGGAGGAGAGAGGGAATGTCAATTTAGACTCCGAATTTATAACCTGGAGTGAAATACATTGGATACAAAATTTAAATACAAAGTTTTAAAAAAACTGTGGAAGAGGGTAAGTATCAGACATGATTTTTGGTTTAAAAAATGAAAAAGGTGACAGGGGCTTTAATTTTTATTATTCATTAGTATGAATTCCCTGATGACGAATGAGATCTGAGCCACTACTAAATGCCTTCCCACATTCCTTACAGTTATAGGGCTTTTCACCAGTGTGAATTCTCAGATGTCGAGTAAGGTTTGAGCATTTATTAAAGGCCTTTCCGCATTCATTACATTCATATGGCTTTTCATCCGTATGAATTCTCTGATGCTGGAAAAGTTGTGAGTTCTGAGTAAAGGCCTTCCCACATTCAAGACATTCAAAGGGTTTCTCACCAGCGTGAATTCTCTGATGTTGACGAAGCTGTGAGCTCTGAGTAAAAGCCTTTCCGCATTCCTTACAATCATAGGGTTTCTCACCAGTGTGAATTCTCTGATGATTAGTAAGTGCTGAGCCACTACTAAAGGCTTTGCCACATTCCTTGCACTCATAGGGTTTCTCACCAGTATGAATTCTCTGATGTTGAACAAGCTTTGAGCTCTGGGTAAAGGCTTTGCCACATTCCTTACATTCATAGGGTTTCTCACCTGTATGAATTCGCACATGCTGAAAAAGTTGTGAGCTTTTAGTAAAGGCTTTCCCACATACCTTACATGCATAAGGCTTTTCACCGGTGTGAATTCGCTGATGGTCAATAAGATTTGAGCAATAACTAAAGGCCTTCCCACATTCCTTACATTCATAGGGTTTCTTACCGGTATGGATTCTCTGATGTTGAGAAAGGTATGAGCTACAACTGAAGGCCTTTCCACACTCCTTACATTCAAAGGGTTTTTCGCCAGTATGAATTTTCAGATGCCGAGTAACATGTGAACCACAACTAAAGAACTTCCCACACTCTTTGCATTCATAAGATTTTTCACCAATATGAATTCTCTGATGTTGAATAAATTGTGAGTTCTGACTAAAGGCCTTTCCACATTTCTTACATTCAAAGGGTCTGTCTTCATTATTCATTATTTGCTGGAGAGTAAGGAATGTCTGTTGAATAAATGTGGGCATGTATTCCGGAGTGAATATTTCTTGACTGAAATGCCCATTTGGATATCCCAGTTGTTTTGCAAGGTGGCTTCTATATTCCAAAACATCTCCAAAACTGGAGTACTCAAGGCCATGCTTTGTAAGTCCCATTATCTCCCTCTGGCATAATTCTATTTCATAAACTTCCTTCTTTAGAGATAATAACTTGGTTTCACACATTGATTCCAGATCTGAAAGAAAATAAAATGGTAAATGTTTTTTCCTATTTGTGAAAAGTTAAACTTTTATAATAGAAATGGAAAAATTAAAGAATAGTATCTACTAGGAAATGACACAGGGTTCACAAGGATATCTGTGTTATCTGAAAAAATGGACAAGAAAGACAAATAAATTAGTAAGATAATGCGGGAAGCAGGGGAAGGTAACTATGCAAATAAGTTACTACAATGATACTCAAATACGGATGTGGATCAGAATCACCTGGAAAGGCTGGTAAATATACAATGGTTGGGCTATTTTCCATATTAAAACATGACTAGCCATATATATGATATATGACATACATGTCATATATGATATACATATATCCATATAAGTATGCATGTGTGTATATAAGTATATCATACAATATGTGTAACATGAAGTGGGTCATTTTCTAGCCTCCATTAAAGGTCTCCTGAGAGAAATAAATGCGTACGGGGAAGATTCCTTGGCTCTCAGGTATAATAAAGCCCCACACTGAGCTTCAAAAACACCTGGAATTTCCTGACAGGAGGTCTTTGTTATGCTAATAAGGTAGTTCAAAGTGGGACCTTAGAAAGCTTCAGGGTGGGGTCTGATTACCTGAAACACTAGCTTGTGATTAGAAGGTTGGGATTTTCAGCTGCCTGATCTCTGAGGAGAGAGAGGCTAGAGATTGAGTGGCCAGGGATTTAATCAATTGTGCCTGTGTAATAAAACCTCAAAAAAAATGCTGAGCAGTAAACTCAGTGGAGCTTTCTGGTTGGTAAACGCATCGATGTGATAGGAGCAGGACAAACTGACTCCAAAGGGAGAGGGCATGGAAACTCTGTCCAGTTCCAGATCTTGCTCAAACATGTATCCTTTATAATAAAACTGTAGCTTTAAATACAGAGCTTTCCTGTTTTCTATGAGTCACTCTAACAAATTATTGAACCTGAGACCTTGGAAACCCCTTAATTTATTGCTGTTAGCTGGCTGACCTGCAGGTGGCCCAGGGACTCCCAAGACTTGCAGCTGGCATCTGAAGTGAGGACAGTACTATGGGAGACTATGAGGGCTGCACATTCTGAATAGTGTCAGAGGTGAACTGCAGTATACCCAGTTGGGGTGGAAACAGAATAAGTTCTTTAATAAAGGATACAGTGGATACAATATGAATGTGGTGGCCGGGCATGGTGGCTCACGCCTGTAATCCCAGCACTTTGGGAGGCCAATGCAGGCAGATCACCTGAGGTCAGGAGCTCCAGACTAGCCTGGCCAGCATGGTGAAACCCCGTCTCTACTAAAAATACAAAAATTAGCTGGACATGGTGGCATGTGCCTGTAATGCCAGCTACTCGGGAGGCTGAGGCAGGAGAACTGCTTGAACCCAGGAGGCGGAGGCTGCAGTGAGCTGAGATCGCGCCACTGCACTACAGCTGGGTGACAGAGTGAGACTCCGTCTCAAAATCAAAAAGAAATTGGTGACAGTGGGTTATTCACATGAGGGAAGAGCTAGATGTCAGTCTAATGTATTGAACTAATTTGATGTAAGTGTGTAAGTGGCAGATAGGGAAACTCAGAATATTTTATATGCTGGGGATTTAATGGAAATATTGTTTGCCTTGGAATTTTGAGATGCTGATCTTATGGGAGAGGAGACTTGCTCATGTACCACCACAGTGAATGAGAGAGAAGACAGCTAAAGTTTAAGGAAGATGGAAAGAAATTAAGACACAGTACAACATACTGCCATAGAAAGATAACAGGAACCAGAAGCAGATTGATGAGAGCTGGCTGCCAATTCTGATACTTAATTGTTGTGTGCCACAAGCAATTATTTAACCTCTAAGCTACCATTTCTTCACCTGTAAAAGGGCAATAGTCCCTAACTCATGATTACTGGGGGGTTACAGGAAAACGCATATACATGTTTTGGAGTAAAGGGTTCAGGTATTATTATGAAACAATTTCTTACTAAAAATGGGGATATTAGGCAAATTAAATGGTTTGAAGATATCAAAATGAAGCCTATTGGAGTATCTCAAAACAGGAAGAGGGAATTAATTCCAACACAATCTTTTTCCTCCTATCTCTATATGATCTTGCAATAACTTTTTTTTTTGAAACAGAGTCTCACTCTGTCACCAGGCTGGAGTGCAGTGGTGCAATCTCAGCTCACTGCAACCTCCGACTCCAGGGTTCAAGCAATTCCCCTGCCTCAACCTTCCGCGTAGCGGAGACTACAGGCATGCACCACCACGCCCGTCTAATTTTTTGTATTTTAGAAGAGATGGGGTTTCACCATGTTGGCCAGGATGGTCTTGATCTCCTGACCTTGTGATCCACCCACCTTGGCCTCCCAAAGTGCTGGGATTACAGGCGTGAGCCACCGTGCCCGGCAGATCTTGCAGTAACTTTTATCTAGTTAAGCTCCCAAGTAAAGTTTTAAAACTGCCCTCTTCTGTCTTCCACTGCCAATGTCATCTTCCAAAGCAGAATCAACTCTTTATCCAGACCAGTGAAGTAGCCTCCTCAACCAGTCTCCCCACCAAGCTCTCTCACCCTTTAATCTATTCAGGGAATAATATCATTTGGCTTAGGCTTCCACAGCTCATAGTCCAAACTCCTCACAATCTCCTGCAAAGGCTGAATGCTGTGGTTCCTGCCTGTCTGTCCAAACCCTGACTCACACTCCACTCCTACTTGATCCTGGGGCCCACCAACACAGGCTTTTAGTCTTTCAAACACACCAAGCTTTTCCCCATCAGAGCCTTCACAGGGATTCTTCTCTCTGCCTGGAGTTTTCTTCTTTAGTAAAACATTAAACAAGACCTAGTGGCAAGCCTAGTACTACAATAATTCTGAAGTAGGAATGAGCATAAATATTTCAATATGCCTACAATAACAGTAACATAACATGAACGTATCTGATTTCCATTAATGTCAAAGTCACAGGAACGACTACTACTACTACTACTATGGTTTGTCCCATACACCATGATAGCAAGAAATGTTATATCTCAATTAGAGGTTATTAAATATAAAGACGTATTTTTGAGCTGGGCACAGTGGCTCATGCCTGCAATCCCAGCACTTCAGGAGGCTGAGGCAGGCGAATCACAAGGTCATGAGTTCAAGACCAGCTTGGCCAATATGGTGAAACCCCATCTATACTAAAAATACAAAAATTAGTCGGGCACACTGGCAGGCTCCTGTAATCCCAGCTACCCAGACAGCTGAGGCAGGAGAATTGCTTGAACCTCGGGGGTGGAGGTTGCAGTGAGCCGAGATCACACCACTGCACTCAAGCCTGGATGACAGAGTGAGATTGTCTCAAAAAAAAAAAAAAGAAAAAGAAAAGATGTATTTTTGATTCTCATCCAAGTTCATGGACTCCCTGAATTCTACCTAAAGGAATCCAAAGTTAGGAACCCCTAGAGCAAGAATGATCCTTTACAAACATGATCATGTCACTCTGCTAAATCATTCAATGGATTTACACCTCATTTGGAATAAAATTCAAGGTCCACAAGACCCAAAATCATCTACAGGTACACCTAATTCTCACCCTGACCTGCACCCAGCATGCAAACACTCATAAGCCTGCTACTTCCCTGATCTCCTCTTCTACAATTCCCACTTTGCTCATTCAATTTCAGCCACAATGGTGGCTGCCAAAAAGCTCTGAACTCGAGTACTTGGTTCTTCCTGTTCCCTTTGCCTGAATCTGTCCTAGCAGATATTTATATCACCTGTTCCCTCACTTCATTCAAGTCTTTACTAAAAGAACACCTCATCAGAGGCCTTCTCTAGCCTCTCTTCATAACACTTATATATCACCCACCACCTGACATTTCATATACACATGGACATATAATAATATAGAACTACAATGTATTAATATATATTATTTATACTATACCAATATATTAGTTACATATAGATAAATACAAATGATATATAATTCCAAAAATATATTTATATATTATATAATATTAATGTCAACCTAATATTGTTTTATGCATATATACTTGACATTCATTTTATTTTCTGCTATGGTTTGAATGTCTCTCCTTCAAAATTCAGCTGTTGCCAATGTGATAGTAGTAAGAGGTGGGGGCCGGACACAGTGGCTCAAGCCTTTAATCCTAGTACTTTGGTAGGCCCAGGTGGGTGGCTCGCTTGAACCCAGGAGTTAGAGACCAGCCTGGACAACAAGGCAAAACCCTGTCTCTACAAAAAATAAAAAAATTAGCTGGGCATGGTGATGTCTGCCTGTGGTCCCAGCTACTCGGGAGGCTGAGGTGGGAGGATCACCCGAGCCCGGGAGGTTGAGGCTGTGGTGAGCCACGATCCTGCTGTTGCATTCCAGCCTGCGTGACAGAGTGAGACTCTGTCTCAAAAAAAAAAAAAAAATTTCCAAAAACAAAGAGGTGGGGTCTTTAAGAGATGATCGGGCTTTGAGGATCCATCCCTCAAGAATGGGTTTGGGTGCTCTTATGAAGGGGCTTGATGGAAGGAGTTGGCTCTCTTGCTCCTAGTGCCTTCTGCCACACGAAGATGCAAGAAGGCCCTCATCAGATGCCAGTGCCTTGATCTTAGAATTCTTAGCCTCCAGATCTATGAGAAAATAAATTTCTGTTCTTTATATATTACTTAATGTGAGGTATTCTGTTGTAACAGCACAAAATGGACTAAGACATTTTCTCTCTTACCCTCTAGAATGTAGGCTTCAGAAGCGCAGAACTTTAGAATGCCTTCATGAATACTATAGTCCCAGCCCTTGGACCAATGCTTGGTGCATAGTAATGCTCAATAGTACTCTTCTGGTTCTCCTACTTCATCCCAAATCTCTCCTGCTCTGCCACCTCTTCCTGTTTAATATAGGCACACATTCTTTTTTTTTTCTTGGCCCCAACAATATCTCTATACATGGTGACTGCAGTCACTTCCAAGGCTCCACCTATACTTCAATAGGGATTAATTCCACTTCTACATAGTTAGCCTTTGACTTTCTGCTAAACTCTTTATCTCATTTCTCTTTTATACTACTCTACTTTGTGGAAGTCATATATGTATATATTTTAGCACCACTTTTGGACCTTGAGTTCGTAAAGGTAACATAATCAGTAAACTGTAGCACCTGGAAGATTCCCTTACACAAACCAGGAAATTAAAAAAAGTTCGATAAAGGAAACATTGAAGACAGTCTGATAAAACAGGTCACTGACAGGCAGCTATAATGAAGACCAGTACTTGGGCAAGACGTGTGTGTGCGTGTGCGTGTGTGTGTATATTCACCTGTGTGTATACAGATGCAATTCCATCATTTTGGGGAGTGGTAGTAGAAAACACCTGCACAAGTTTAAAAAATGCAGAAGAGGGGCCCGGCGCAGTGGTTCATGCCTGTAATCCCAGCACTTTGGGA
The DNA here is from genome assembly GCF_008728515.1 of Papio anubis. Lineage (NCBI taxonomy): Eukaryota > Metazoa > Chordata > Mammalia > Primates > Cercopithecidae > Papio > Papio anubis. Next base: position 19,279,800 of record NC_044995.1, read on the forward strand.
GGCTGAGGTGGGTGAATCAGGAGTTTGAGACCAGCCTGGCCAATATGGTGAAACCCCATCTCTACTAAAAATACAAAAATTAGGTGGGCATGGTGGCACGTGCCTGTAGTCCCAGCTACTCAGGAGGCTGAGGCAGAAGAATAGCTTGAACCCGAGAGGCAGAGGTTGCAGTGAGCCGAGATCATGCCACTGCACTCCAGCCTGAGCAACAGAGCGAGACTCCGTCTCAAAAAAAAAAGAAAAAAAAATGCAGAAGAGGAAGAAAAAGAATTAGCCAGGCATGGTGGCACATGCCTACGGTCCCAGCTACTTGGAAGGCTGAGGCAGGGAGACTGCCTAAGCCCAGAAGTTTGAGCCTACAATGAGTTATGATCATGTCACTGTACTCCAGCCTGGGTGACAGAGCCAGGCCCTTAAAAAAAACAAAAACAAAAACGAAAAAACAGAGAGAGAGTAAAAGAAGCTAGCAAACAGCTGAATCTAAAATATGGGTAAAAGAGGGTTTTTTTTAGAGGAGAAGTGAAAGGTACCTTCTACTTGAAATTAAGAGGAGAGTTGGAGAGGAGTAGTAGAAAGAGTGGTAAGTGAGGAAAAGGGCGAAACAGGTTACTTAACAACTATGCTAAAAGGACTTCATTTTCTACACTGGCCTAGTTTCTTGATGGGAGCTTCAGCGACAACATCTCAAAGGTGCTGTTTCCTCCTGACCGGCTGAGTTCTGACCTGTCATGCCTTTCTCCTGTCCAGTCATTTCTCACTTACCTGAACACAGGCCTCTTGTAAGCTCTCTGCCAACCATCCAGGGCTCTTTCCCTTGTTCCAATAAGGAGATCACTTGAGGCTTAGGAGTGTAAAGTCCTGCTCACAAGAAAAGATATGGAATATGGTTATGCTGTGGGTAAATGAGATCCAGTCCCTTGATGATCAAGGAAGAGATGCCACTACAGGAACAGCCAAAGAAAGATGAAGACGAAGCCTCAACCACAGCCCACTGGAGTTGCCCATTTCCCATTCTTCCTTTTCATTTCAGCTCAAACCATTTGTTTGGTAATAAAGAATAGAAATTCAGCTAGTAACTTGAAAAGCAGCTGAGAAATTCACTGTGGAAGAAGCAGACATTCCAGAGGAGAACTGGGAATCACTGGTACGGATGCCCTTACCCATTGAAACCAGATTGCTGTAGTTCTCCAACATCACATCTCTGTATAAGTCCCTCTGAACAGGGTCCAGGCAGTCCCACTCCTCCTGAGAGAAGTCTATGGACACATCACTGAACATCACTGATCCCTGAAACAATAAACATACGTCTTACTTGTGTAATTAAAAAAATATATCAGAGACTACTGTGCTTGTATTGTTGGGTAATACAAAATGAGTAATTATATTGGTGTCACTGAGAACCTGTATCTTTAGATCTCAGAAACAGATGCAAGAGTAGGAAGTTTATATTAAATTTCTGACTCTGTCCATTGAAAAGGACTAGAAATGATGACTAATCCAGTAGTAACGAGCATCCCTAGTGTCTAGATTGTGGTTTCTTTTCTTTTCTTTCTTCTTTTTTTTTTTTGAGACAGAATTTCACTTTTGTCACCCAGGCTAGAGCACAGTGGCGCGATCTCGGCTCACTGCAACCGCCTCCTGGGTTCAAGCAATTCTCCTGCCTGAGCCTCCTGAGTAGCAGGGATTACAGGCACGTACCACCACACCTGGCTAATTTTTGTATTTTAAGTAAAGACAGGGTTTCACCATGTTGGCCAGGCTGGTCTCAAACTCCTAATCTCAGGTGATCCACCCGCCTTCGCCTCCCAAAGTGCTGGGATTATGGTGTGAGCCACTGCACCCAGCCTAGATTGTGGTTTCTAAGTATCATTTTCAAATAAAAGAAACCAAGGTTCTTTGGGAAAAGAACTAATTTCATGAAATCCACAAGAGCAAATTTTACAAAATGCACAGGATGAGTCTGAACGTCTTGTTATACCAAAAAGCAAGAAAGCAACCAAAAACTGTTAGGATCATGCTGATAAGACTAGAGGCCACCTTGAAGACACTCCCACTGGCCAACACTGTTACAACTCGCATATCAAATTATTATAATTTTTTTTGTAATAGGATTTATAAATTTAGGGTTTGAAAATCTTACAAAAGTTATCTTAAGCCACATTAAATAATGCTATCTTGACAATGACATTGCAAAACTAATAAAATAAAGATACTAGAGATATGTAAAAGTACAGGGAGATGAGGCACATGTTGGGGGAAATCTAGAGAAAATGTGGTATTTGGGTATTTAGATTTTTTTTTTTTTTTTTTGAGACGGAGTCTCGCTCTGTCGCCCAGGCTGGAGTGCAGTGGCCGGATCTCAGCGCACTGCAAGCTCCGCCTCCCGGGTGTACGCCATTTTCCTGCCTCAGCCTCCCAAGTAGCTGGGACTACAGGCACCCGCCACCTCGCCCGGCTAGTTTTTTTGTATTTTTTAGTAGAGATGGGGTTTCACCGTGTTAGCCAAGATGGTCTCGATCTCCTGACCTCGCGATCCGCCCATCTCAGCCTCCCAAAGTGCTGGGATTACAGGCTTGAGCCACCGCGCCCGGCCTAGACGTTTTATTTGTATTTTTGTTTCATTAGCAACTAATGCTTGAGGCATCTATTTAATAAAATAGATGTGGGCCGGGCGCAGTGGCTCACGCCTCTAATCCCAGCACTTTGGGAGGCCGAGGTGGGCGGATCACCTGAGGTCGGGAGTTTGAGACCAGCCTGACCAACATGGAGAAACCCCGTCTTTACTAAAAATACACAATTAGCCGGGCATGGTGGCGCATGCCTGTAATCCCAGCTACTTGGGAGGCTGAGGTAGGAGAATCGCTTGAACCTGGGAGGCAGAGGTTGTGGTGAGCAGAGATCGCACCACTGCACTCCAGCCTGGGCGACAAAAATGAAACTCCATCTCAAAAAAATAAATAAATAAAATAAAATAATAACAAAATAGACGTGTATTTTCTTTAATAAAAAGAAAGCGTCTTCCCCTCCTCAATGTAGAAATTGGAACAAAGATATGCCAAACCCCTATTAAGACATTTCCCATGGGATTAAAAAATCCCAGGCCAGGCGCGGTGGCCCACGCTTATAATCCCAGCACTTTCGGAGGTCAACACGGGGGGATCACGAGGTCAGGAGTTCGAGACCAGTTTGACCAACATGGTGAAACCCCGTCTCAACTAAAAATACAAAAATTAGCCAGGCATGGTGGCGTGAGCCTGTAGTCCCAGCTACTCAGAAGTCTGAGACAGGAGAATTGCTTGAACCTGGGAGACGGAGGTTTCAGTTATCCAAGATTGCACCACTGCACTCCAGCCTGGGCAAGAGAGCGAGACTCTATATCAAACAAAATGAAGCGGTGTAATCCCAGCACTTTGGGAGGCTGAGGCGGGCGGATCATGAGGTCAGGAGATCAAGACCATACTGGCTAACATGGTGAAACCTCGTCTCTACTAAAAATACAAAAAACTTAGCCGGGCGGAGTGGCAGGCCTGTAATCCCAGCACTTTGGGAAGCCAAGGCAGGTGGATCATGAGGTCAGGAGTTCAAGACCAGTCTGGCCAACATGATGAAACCCCATCTCTACTCAAACTACAAAAAAATTAGCTGGGCATGGTGGCGGACGCCTGTAATTCCAGCTACTCGGGAGGCTGAGGCAGAGAATTGCTTGAACCTGGGAGGTGGAGGCTGCAGTGAGCTGAGATTGTGCCACTGCTCCAGCCTGGGCAACAGAGCTAGACTTCGTCTCAAAAAAAAGAAAAGAAAAAGAAAAAAAAATTTTTGAGGAAAAAAGGAAAATGTCTTACTTATACAAAAAATACTAATTAGTTTTGTCAATAATTTATCTGACCAAAACGAAAATAGTTAATGTTTATCAAATAAGTAAAAAGTCAGTAATAATAATGTTACAACTTCTGAAAAAATTCATAAAATTGAAAAGCAGAGAAAAATTTCTCAGGCCATCAATTTTTCTCCCTTATTAAGGGAGAAAAAAGGTCTTCATGATTCTGCTAAAAGACCTCACCTAACAATGCAAGGGGTAGTCAGGGAATGTCTTAAATCTCTGTCCCATTGATGAATCATCCCCTTTTGCTTGTCCTATGCAGGAAGACTATTTATGGTCACGTTACACAGCAGCTACATGACCTGGTATAACACAACTATAATCAGTTTGCTTGTGCCTGACGCAAAAGTTCTCAACTCTTGGTCTGTGTTATGTCCAAAGCTATCCTTCATCTAATACATTCTAAACTACCCCCATGTGATCTTAGAGCATCAATCAAAGCTACAAAAAAGATATATGTAAAGTTATTTTATTTTTATTTTTTTGAGATGTCGCCCAGGCTGGAGTACAGTGGCGTGATCTTGGCTCACTACAATCTCTGCCTCCCAGGTTCAGGGATTCTCCTGCCTCAGCCTCCTGAGTAGCTGGGACTACAGGAATGTGCCACCATGCCTGGCTTATTTTTTGTGTTTTTAGTAGAGATGGGGTTTCACCATGTTGGCCAGCCTAGTCTCTAACTCCTGACCTCAGGTGATCTGCCCGCCTCCACTTCCCAAAGTGCTGAGATTACAGGCGTGAGCCACCGCGCCTGGCCTTTTACAAATTCTTTAATAATTATTTTTCTGGTGGTAGAATTTTCTACAATATAGATATTACTGGATAAGACTTAAAAGGTTATTCTGTGCTCTGATGGTGTGATCTAAATGACTTATGCATTGGCTGAATGCATTGGCTGAATGCATTGGCTGAACCATTGTAAACATCCATTATCACTATCCTTAATTCTGAGATAAAGAAAACTTGATGATTCACAGAAATTCCTTACAATCCAAACTTCCTCGTCAACCTAAAATTGGACTTCTCTCCAGGATGTTCTTACAGAGTTGCAGAGATCTGTATCAGCCACCAACCCCATGATCCCCAAAGCTGCCTAAACCAGATTTTGCAACAATCCAACATTTGGAACTACCAGCACCACATTTCATCCTATCTTACTGGAGAATGCTACTCTGTACAGATAATCTTAGCTTTTCTATATTCCCATCTAAGTAACTCACACCTTCAACTCATCAAATAATGGTCCAGACAGGGTAAGTTCATTTTACGAATCTATTCTTGCTTCCTTGAGATACTTCATCCCCTATCACAGTCCTTGGGAAAGAGTTGAAAAAAAAGATGCATAGGTATTTACGGAATGAAAATATTAATGCTGGTTGATTTATAAAAATAAAAGGGATACTTAGACATGGTATAGAATTATCTAGCTAAGAAGAAATGGGGATCAGGATTCTGAAGGGGAACTCTGTTAGCCAGAAATGTCAGGATAAGGAAAGCAATTGCTCATGTCTTTTTTTAAAAAAAGAAACCAGCCGGGCGCGGTGGCTCAAGCCTGTAATCCCAGCACTTTGGGAGGCCGAGACGGGCGGATCACGAGGTCAGGAGATCGAGACCATCCTGGCTAACACGGTGAAACCCCGTCTCTACTAAAAATACAAAAAAACTAGCCGGGCGAGGTGGCGGGCGCCTGTAGTCCCAGCTACTCGGGAGGCTGAGGCAGGAGAATGGCATAAACCTGGGAGACAGAGCTTGCAGTGAGCTGAGATCCGGCCACTGTACTCCAGCCTGGGTGACAGAGCGAGACTCCGTCTCAAAAAAAAAAAAAAAAAAAAAAAAAAGAAACCAAATGTCAGGAAGGCAAGAAAAAGCATCAACTCACCTCAGCCATGGCTTCCAGTACTGCAGACGGTTAGTCTTCCTTGAGGCTATTCTCCTGAAAAAGGATAGTGTTCTGAGATTGCGTGACTGGGGAAGTAAAACCCTCTAGAAATCACACCAGAGGCCAGATAAAACTACCTCCATACTTCTTGGTCTTAAGATATAACTCTAGTTAGTGGGAATATGGAACAAATTCTACTCCTTCCTTAACCCTACAAACCCCAGGCTTTAGCTGCAGCAAGATGGATCCTGGGTAACTGGATCCAAGGGAAGACAAGGACCCAGATTCATTCTCCCTCATGCAAACAACCTAAGTTCCTGCCTTAGCCAAGGGATTCGGGCCAGACCTTGTCCCACCTCAGTGATGTTGCTCTGAACCCACGATTGAGCTACTATGGCCTGCCCTGAGCTACTGACCTACTATGACCCAAGACTGAGCTACCATGACCTCCTTTGCAGCCCTCAGGTCCCCAAACTAGACTCATACAAATGGTGCCTTTTGGCCAGGAACACAGTGCACTCAGATCAGAAAGACCAAAGACTTCCCTAATCAAGTCTTTTTGTTTCTCAACCCTAAAAAAGTCAACTTCCCTCACCACATTCACACACACAACACCCGCATCCACCCCTAAACACAAAGGGATGCAGGGGGTACTAAGTTTTCTAGCTCTGTTTTATTTAAATATATATATGCTTGTAATACCAGCTACTTGGAAGGCTGAGGCACAAGAATCCCTTGAACCCGGGAGGCAGAGGTTGCAGTGAGCCGAGATTGTGCCATTGCACTCCAACTTGGGTGACAGGGTGAGACTCTGACTCAAAAAAAAAAAAAAAAAGGCTGGGCCCAGTGGCTCACACCCGTAATCTCAGCAGTTTGGGAGGCTGAGGCAGGTGGATCACCTGAGTCAGGAGTTAAAGACCAGCCTGACCAACATGGAGAAACCTGTTTCTACTTAAAAAAAAAAAAAAAAATTAGCCAGGCATGGTGGCACATGCCTGTTATCCCAGCTACTTGGGAGGCTGAGGCAGGAGAATTGCTTGGAGGTTGCAATGAGCCGAGATTGTGCCACTGCACTCCAGCCTGGGCAACAAGAACGAAACTCTGTCTCAAAAAAAAAAAAAGAAAAGAAATTCAATCTTTTGCTGTTGCCAAAAGGTGAGGCTGTTTTTAAAAATATCTGTGCTCAAAGGACTCCTTTTAAGAGTCTCCTGAAAGGTGATCCCATTAGCCAACGAATGAAAACTTGCACAACAATAAACAGAATACTTCTGCCACTCCACCAGACTATGATAGTCTTTAACAGATATCAGTCAATTGAAATAGCTGTGAAATGCTCTAAGTCTACAATAACATGTAAGAAAAAAATTGTTTTAAAGTACACAAAAAAGGTAGGTGGATAAAAGTGTTTTTTTTTTACGTACAATAATTAGAGAGTGATTATATATGTGTTTTTTTCTCATCCTGTTTTTTTTTTTTTTTTTGAGACTGAGTCTGGCTCTGTCGCCCAGGCTGGAGTGCAGTGGCCGGATCTCAGCTCACTGCAAGCTCCGCCTCCCGGGTTTACGCCATTCTCCTGCCTCAGCCTCCGGAGTAGCTGGGACCACAGGCGCCCGCCACCTCGCCCGGCTAGTTTTTTGTATTTTTTAGTAGAGACGGGGTTTCACCGTGTTAGCCAGGATAGTCTCGATCTCCTGACCTTGTGATCCGCCCGTCTCAGCCTCCCAAAGTGCTGGGATTACAGGCTTGAGCCACCGCGCCCGGCTTCTCATCCTGTTTTTTATAGTTCCAGTATTAGCGGCTTGTTTCCATCTATACAAGATAAAAAGAATAAACTCAGGAAGTTTGAAAAAGCCAGTTAGTCCCAGAAAAAGGAAAAACTGTACCAAAGTCAGAGGACCCATCACAACAGTGGCCTCACACAATATCCCAAGATAGGAGATTCACTGCAGTTAGTACACATACACAAAACCAAGGATAGAAATGGGATACAATAAAATAACAAATTAGCCAAATGTTCCAAAAGAGAGCTTAAAGCTTATGGCATACTGTGGGCGCCAAGCCAACCAGGTGTTAAGGCAAGAGACCTAGGGTACAAGCTGTTTTAGTATAATACACAAAATATATAGAATAAAAATAGTTGTACCAAAAATAAATTATAATTATATATAAATATTATTAATCATTAGTTTGTAGCATTACTCTTTATTCCAATAATAATCTTTGCGCTACAATTATAACCTATAAAAACCCAGGTCATACAGAGATAGAAACTAAAGGAACACGGTACAGAGGTAAAAACTAAAGGGACACGGTAAAAAATGGCCCAAACAAAAACGTGAGCCCTCTGTTATGCCCAGACAGGGCCACTAGAGGGCTTCTTGGTCTAGCGGCAGCACCAGTGCCTGGGTAGGCACCCATTACTTAACAGACTGGGAAAACGAGTCCCCCTTTCTCCGGAGGAGTTAAAACACACTCTGCTCCACCACCTCTCGTAAAAGGCCTGACATCAGTCAGGCCCGCCCACAGCCATCCAGAGGCCTAACCGTCTCCCTGTGATGCTGTGCTTCAGCAGTCACGCCCATGGTCTGCTTTCATGTTCTGCCCTGTACACCTGGCTCCGCCCTCTAAATAACAGTAACAAAATTGGTAAAAGTACTAAAGTCTTTAAAATACATTAAAAAAAGTAATGATGTAAACTGTCCCCTCTCTCTCTCTGCCTCGGCGACCAAATAGGGAAGGGCCCCCCGTCCGGTGGACACATGACTCGCGTGACCTTACCTATCATTGGAGATGACTCTCACTCCATACCCTGCCCCTTTGCCTTATACACAATAAATAACAGCGCGACCAGGCATTCGGGGCCACTACCAGTCTCCGTGTCTTGGTGGTAGCTGTCCCCCAGGCTCAGCTGTCTTTTGTTCTCTTTGTCTTGTGTCTTTAGTTCTACAATCTCTTGTCTCCACACACAAAGAGAAAAACCCACAGGCCCTGTAGGGCTGGACCCTAGACATACTCAACCTATTATCACCTAGGAAGTAAACATTCTCTTAACAATATTAAACCCCTAATAATTACATAGTGATATTAATAAGGGAGATTTAAGTTTTTTAAAAATGCCTGGCTGGGTACAGCGGCTCATGCCTGTAATCCCAGCACTTTGGGAGGCTGAGGAGGGCAGATCACGACGTCAACAGGTCAAGACCATCCTGGCCAACGTGGTGAAACTCTGCCTCTACTAAAAATACAAAAATTAGCTGGGTGTGGTGGTGGGTGCCTGTAATCCCAGCTACTTGGGAGGCTGAGGTAGGAGAATCAGGAGGCCGAGGTTGCAGTGCGCCGAGATCATGCCACTACACTCCAGCCTGGCAACAGAGCAAGACTACATCTCAAAAAAAGAATAAATAAATAAGATTTTAAAATACTACTAGCCCAGGTCAATGTATCTTAATAACAGGGGGATGAGCTGTAGTGAAACTGCAGACCATGCAAAAATTTAAAGCACATATCTTGTCCAATAAATGAACTGACTTACAAAAATTAAAATCTATATTAAAAATAGAAACTTACACGTCTGATGAAGTATAAAAAGAGACTCAGTCTCATGATCAACAGCTTAGGAAACTTAAATGCACAATACTAAGTGAAAGAAGCCAATTCAAAAGACTACATACTGTATGATTACAACATTCTGGAAAAGGCAAAACTATGGAGACAATAAAAAGATTAGGAGCTGGCCGGGCGCGGTGGCTCACGCCTGTAATCCCAGCACTTTGGGAGGCCGAGGCGGGCGGATCACAAGGTCAGGAGATCGAGACCACGGTGAAACCTCGTCTCTACTAAAAATACAAAAAATTAGCCGGGCGCGGTTGTGTGCGCCTGTAGTCCCAGCTACTCGGGAGGCTGAGGCAGGAGAATGGCAGGAACCCGGGAGGCGGAGCTTGCAGTGAGCTGAGATCCGGCCACTGCACTCCAGCCTGGGCGACAGAGCGAGACTCCGTCTCAAAAAAAAAAAAAAAAAAAAAAAGATTAGGAGCTGACAGAGAGGGAGGATCAGTCAGGGCAGAGGCCTTTTAGAGCAATGGAATTCATATGCATGACATCATAATGGAGATACATGTCTTTATACATTTGTCCAAACCCATGGATGTATAACACCAGGAGTGAACCCTAATGTAAACTATAGACTCAGTGATAATGATGTGTCCACATGGGTCCATGAGTTGTAATAAATGTACCCTCTGATGGGGAATGTTGATGATGGGGGAGACCATACATGAGTGGGTGAAAGAGGCATATGGGAAATCGCTGTACCTTCTGCTCAATTTTACTGTGAACCTAGAAGCACCCTAAAAAATAAAGCATATTAAAACAAATAACAACAAAAAAGTAAGTCCTGTCACATGCTACATGTTTGAACCCTGAGGATATTAGGCTAAGTCAGGGATTTAAGCAATGTATTTAAAATAACTGGTGGCTCAAAGAATAAATTGCAATGGAAGTTAAAAATATTTTATCAGGTCAGGGGATCGAGACCATCCTGGCCAACATGGTGAAACCCCATCTCTACTAAAATACAAAAAAAACAAATTAGCTGGGCGTGGTGGTGAGCATCTGTAGTCCCAGCTACTTGGGAGGCTGAGGCAGGAGAATCACTTTAACCCAGAAGGCAGAGGCTGCAGTGAGCTGAGATCGTGCCATTGCACTCCACCCTGGTGAGAGAGCAAGACTCCTTTGCAAAAAAAAAAAAATTGGCTGGGTGTGGTGGCTCACGCCTGTAATCACAGCACTTTGGGAGGCCGAGGCAGGTGGATCACAAGGTCAAGGAGATCGAGACCCTATCTGTACTAAAAATACAAAAAATTAGCTGGTGGTGTGGTGGTCGCCTGTAGTCCCAGCTACTCGAGAGGCTGAGGCAGGAGAATGATGTGAACCTGGGAGGCGGAGTTTGCAGCAAGCTGAGATCGCACCACTGCATTCCAGACTGGGAGAGAGAGTGAGACTCCATCTCAAAAAAAAAAAAAAAAAAAATGTAAACTGAATGATAATAAAAAATAACACATCAAGGTAATTTATCAAAGCATTTAACTAATTCATTATTATATTGTATCCCATTACTACTTGGATTATTGTGTGTGTCTACTGACTAACTGCAGTGAATCCTCTTTCTATCTTGAGGTATTGTGATTAGAAAGAAGCCAGTCACAAAAAGACAAATACTATTATATATGATTCCACTTACAGAGGTATCTACGGTAGTCAAACTCATAGAAACAGAAAGTAGAACGGTGGCTGCCAGGGGCTGGGGAAAGAGGGAAATGGGACATTGTAGCTTAATAGTTATAATTCAGTTTGCAAGATGAAAAAGTTCTAAAGATCTGTTGTACAACAATACGAACATACTTAACACTGGAATGTACATTTAAAAATGACTAGCTTGGTGTGGTGGTTCACACCTGTAATCCCAGCACTTTGGGAGGCCAAAGCGGGTGGATCACCTGAGGTCAGGAGTTTGGGACCAGCCTGACCAACATGGAGAAACCCCGTCTCTACTAAAAATACAAAATTACCTGGGCTTGGTGGCACAGGCCTGTAATCCCAGCTACTTGGGAGGCTGAGGCAGGAGATCACTTGAACCTGGGGGGTAGACTGCAGTGAGCCGAGATTGCACCATTGCACTCCAGCCTAGGCAACAAGAGCAAAATTCCATCTCAAAAAAAAAAAAAAAATTAAGATGGCTGGGCATAGTGGCTCATGCCTATAATCCCAGCACTTTGGGAGGCCAAGGCAGGCGATTATGAGGTCAAGAGTTCAAGACCAGCCTGACCAACATGGTAAAATCCCGTCTCTACTAAAAATACAAATTAGCCAGGCGTGGTGGCACGCACCTGTAATCCCAGCTACTCAGGAGGCTGAGGCAAGAGAATAGCTTGAACCCGGGAGGCAGAGGTTGCAGTGAGCTGCGATCATGCCACTGCACTCCAGCCTGGGTGACAGAGTGAGGCTCCATCTCAAAAAAAAAAAGATCAAGATGGTAAACTTTATATCATGTTTTATACCACAATTAAAATGCAAACAAAATCACTAAAAGAAAAAAGCAAGCCAGGTATGATGGCATGTTGTCTGTAGTCCCAGCTACCTGGGAGGCTGTGGTGGGAGAATCACTGGAGCCCGGGAGGCCAAGTTTGCAGTAAGCTGTGACTGCGCCACTGCACTCCAGCCTGGGTAAGAGAGTGAGAGACCCATCTCTAAAGAAAAGAAAAAAACAAAAAACCAGAAAAATTTACATGTTCGATGAAGTATAAAAAGGGACCCGGTAAAATGATTAGTGGCTCAGATTCCAATGAGCTTATTTTGTGGAACCAAGTCCCAGGTACCAAACGCTAATTAATTGAGCCCTCAGTCTTTAAATTAAGTCTGTTGTTGGTTTAATTTTCCTATTATCAGATATGGGCAATTTTTATGTTACCTCATATTTTGTTTTGTTAGAGATTTATTAATTTCATTAATTCCCAAAACTAAGCTTTTGCCTTTGTTAATTTTCTTCATTGTACATTCATTTCGTATTTCAATATATGTTCGTTATGTACATCAAAACATGTATACCAAAATATATGCAATAGAAAATATACTAAAAATTTTATATTTGGGCTTTTATTCTTATTATTTCCTAGATTTTAATTTTGGGGATTTAACTTACCAAACTTTTCCTTAGCTTCTTGAGATGAATACACAGATCATTAATTTTTCAACATTCATTTATTTATTTTTCTTTTTTTGTGTGTGTCGCCCAGGCTGGAGTGCAGTGGCGTGATCTTGGCTCACTGCAACCTCCGCCTCCCGGGTTCAAGCAATTCTCTGCCTCAGCCTCTCAAGCAGACGGGATTATAGGCACCTGCCACCATACCCGGCTGATTTTTTTTGCATTTTTAGTAGAGATGGGGTTTCACCATATTGGCCAGGCTGGTCTTGAACTCCTGACCTCGTGATCCACCCGCCTCGGCTTCCCAAAGTGCTGGGATTACAGGCGTGAGCCACGGCGCCCAGCCAACATTCATTTTTTTCTAACATATGCATTTGCAGCTATATATTTTCCTCATATTCAGCTTTAGAAACATAATTTTGATGTTATTTTTCATTATCACTGTTTAAAATATTTTAAACATCTACTGCAATTTATTTATTCTTTTAGTCACCAGTTATTTATAAATACATTGCTTAAATCCCAAACATTGGGATATCTCTTTGTGTTTTTTTAATTTAGAAATGGGGTCTTGCTATATTGCCCAGGGTGGTCTCAAATTTCGGGGATCAAGCAATCCTCCTGCCTTGGTCTCCCAAAGTGCTGGGATTACAGGCATAAGTCACCACACCTAGCTGGGATATTTCTAATTATCTTCTTGTTATTGACTTCTAGCTTAACCTACTCTGGTCAGGAAAGTTACAGTATTATTTCATTCCTTTGCAATTTATTGAGACTCCCTTTGTGGTCCAGCATATGATCAATTTGGATAAACGTTTCATATTCATTTGAAAAGCATGTATATTATGTAGTTGTAAGGTACACTGTTCTATACATATCAATCAGGTCAAGCTTGTCAATCACACTGTTCAAATACCATATAGCTTTATTGGGTTTGTCACTTGTTCTATCAGCTATTGAGAAGAGTGCTAAAAACTCTCCACTAAGATTGTGATTTATCTACTACTTCTTTTAGTTATGTCAAATATATTTGAAGCCATTTTATGAAGGCATATAAATTCAGAACTGTTACATCTTACTGATGAATTGATCTTTTTATTATAAACTATTCCTCTTTATCTCTAGTAAAGCTTCTTGTTGTAAAATATATTCTTGTCATAAAGTCTACACTGCAGTTTGTAATACAGATTGATACCACTATTTCAGAAAACTGTCAGTATCTACTAAAGTTGAACATATATACATAACCTATGACCCAGCAATTTCTCTCCTAGAAATACACCCAAGAGAAATGCATTCATATGTGCACCAAAAGACACGTACAAGAATGTTCCCGGCAGCATTTTTCATAGTAGCCTCAATATGAAATCAAATGCCAATCAATAATGGAATGGATAAGTAAAATGTGTTATATTCGGGCGGGCACGGTGGCTCATGCCTGTAATCCCAGCACTCTGGGAGGCCGAGGCAGGTGGATCACCTGAGGTCAGGAGTTTGAGACTAGCCTGGCTAACATGGTGAAACCCTGTTTGTATTAAAAATACAAAAATAGGCCGGGCGCGGTGGCTCAAGCCTGTAATCCCAGCACTTTGGGAGGCCGAGGCGGGTGGATCACGAGGTCAGGAGATCGAGACCATCCTGGCTAACATGGTGAAACCCCGTCTCTACTAAAAATACAAAAAACCAGCCGGGCGTGGTGGCGGGCGCCTGTAGTCAACTGCAGGAGGCTGAGGAAGCGGGAAGAATGGCGTGAACCCAGGAGGTGGAGCTTGCAGTGGCGAGGTCAGCGCCACCTCCAGCCTGGGGCGACAGAGCAAGACTCCGTCTCAAAAAAAAAAAAAAAAAAAAATACAAAAATATTAGCTGGGTGTGAGTGGCGTGTGTAATCCCAGCTACTCGAAACTAAGGCAGGAGAATTGCTTGAACTTCGGGAGGCAGAGGTGGTGGTGAGAGCTGAGATGGTGCCATTGTACTCCAGCAGGCAACAAGCCGAAACTCTGCTAAAAAAAAAAAGTGTTATATTCATACAGCAAATTTTAAGCAACAATAATAATGTAATTTCACTATATTCATTATATCACCTATAACTAATGGATGAATTGTATATATTTATACTACGTATTACTGACATACATTCATATTACATATAAAATACAATATTGAGTAAAAGAAGCCAAGCATCATGTCCAAGTGGAAGGATTGACAGTAGGAAAAAAAAAGTGAAAAAAAAAAAAAAAGAGAAGCCAAAGCAAAATTCAGAAGTATAAATTAAAATGAGTCTATGGCCATGGAAGACAAAATAATAGTTACCTTTGGGAGAAGTGAATGAGTGAACTGGACAAGACTTGGGCTTCTGTAATGCCAATAATGTTCTATTTCCTTATCAGATTTGAGGTGGTTAAAGGGAATATGCTCACTTTATGCAAGTCATCAGGTCATATGCTTTGATTTTGTACTTTTTTCCAGAATGTATGTTTTTATATATATATATTTGAGACAGGGTCTTGCTTTGTTGCCCCGGCTGCAAGACAGTAGTCCAATCATGGCTCCTGCAGCCTCCAGCCTCCTAGGTTCAAGCAATCCTCCCACCTTATCCCTGGAGTTACCTGGGACCATGGCAGCATGTAACCATGCCTGGCCTGAATTTGTACTTTTGTAGAGATGGGATTTCACCATACTTGTCTGGGCTTGTCTCAAACTCCTAGGCTCAAGCGATCTACCCAGTGGAGCCCCTCCCAAAGAGCTGGGATTATCATCATGCCTGGCCCAGAATGTAGTATACTTCTTTTTTACTTATTTTTATTTTTTTATTTTTTTTGGGGCGAATTATGCTCCTGTAAGCCCAGGCTGGAGTGCAGTGGCTGGATCTCAGTCCTGCAAGCTCTACCTCCTGGATTCACATCATTCTCCTGCCTCAGCCTCCCGAGGAGCTGGGATTACAGGCGCCCGCCAACTCACCGGGCTAGTTTTTTTGGTATTTTTTAGTACAGACGGGGTTTCACCGTGTTAGCCAGGATGGTCTCGATCTCCTGACCTCGTGATCCACCCGTCTCGGCCTCCCAAAGTGCTGGGATTACAGGCTTGAGCCACCGCGCCCCGCCAGTATGTTATACTTCTAAAACAACATGATATATCATGGTATCAGCAGATTCATTAAAGATTAGAATACCAAATAACCATGTGTTAGAATACAAGATTACTATTATGTTAATAAACTGTTGGTAGGAATTTAATTTGTAAAACTATACTGTAGATCAGTTCAGCATTATCTAGGAAATTTGAAGATGCAAAATGTACTGTATGGCCCAGGAATTCCTTCATACACTTATATCCTAAGAAGGTATGCATGTATATATACTGGTATACGTGTAAAAACATTTTCACAGCAGCCCTATCATACAGGAAATAACCAATGTCTGAACTGCAGCTATGTATAACAGCGAGGGTGAGGCTAACAAACATAATATTTTATTTTATTTTTTTATTTTTATTTTTTAAGTTGGAGTTTTGCTCTTGTTGCCCAAGCTGGAGCGCAATGGTACAATCTCAGTTCACTGCAACCTCCGCCTCCTAGGTTCAAATAATTCTCCTACCTCACCCTCCCGAGTAGCTGGGATTACAGGCATGTGCCACCATGACTGGCTAATTTTTTTGTATTTTTAGTGGAGACGGGGTTTCTGCGTGTTGGTCAGGCTGGTCCCGAACTCCTAACCTCAGGTGATCTGCCCACCTTGGCCTCCCAAAGTGCTGGGATTACAAGCGTGAACCACTGCGCCTGGCCCAAATATAATATTTTACAAGAAAGCCAAGACTCAAAACAACATTATACAGTACAATTTCATTTATATAGTGTTAAAAAGGTAAAACTAAACTATATTGCTTAGAGATAAGCAGATATGTGGTAAAAACAAAACAAAACTTTTTTTAAAAAGTCAAGAATAACAATTACCAAAGTCAGGATAAGTGTTACCTAAAGAGGGAGGTAGGGTAAGTTTATTCTGGTGGAAGGACTGGAGGGCCCTTCTGGAGTGCTGAAGCAAGTTTTTGAGCAGAGGGTCTCTTTATAATTACTTCTTAAACGACACGTCTATATTTTAACTAGTTTTCTGTATGATGTAATATAAAGGGATTAAACAAAGAAAACCAAGTATAGACCAGGAGCAGTGGTTCAAACCTGTAAACCCAGCACTTTGGGAGGTCTCACCTGAGTTCAGGAGTTCAAGAATAGCCTGGCCAACATGGTGAAACCCCGCTTCTACAAAAATATAAAAATTAGCCAGGCATGATGGCAGGTGCCTGTAATCACAGCTACTCAGGAGGCTGAGGCGGGAGAAATCACTTGAACTTGGGAGGCGGGGGTTGCAGTGAGCTGAGATCTAGCTATTGCACTCCAGCCTGGGTGAGCTGAGATCGCGCCATTGCACTCCAGCCTCGGCAACAGAGCAAGACTCCATCTCAAGACCAAAAAGAAAAAGAAAAAGAAAGAAAAGAAAACCAAATATAAGAACCATACATAATTTTTAGTGAAAATACAAGATACGAAACAGTAAATGTCATAAAATTCCAATCTTGAAAATAATGTATGTGTGCATAGGAAACTCACTAGAAGGAAATAGACCAAAATATTACTGGGTTGTTTCTGGATAGTAGATTTACTTTTGCTGTTTGTAACTCCCTATTTTCCAAATTCTTTGGAATTGTGTGGGTGTGTGTGAGACAGAGGAGGGGGGAGTGTGTGTGTGTTTAAAAAAAACAAAACTTTAGCACACTGGGAAAAGTGTTCTATTTTCTAAATTAATAAGTGAACATTTTGTAGAAAGAAGTAACAGACTACTGGGCTCTCTGCGTCCACTCCAAAGCTTCTCATCATTTTCTTGAATAGAAACTTATAAGAACCAGGTCACTTGCTGACTCTATGTTAACCACGACTATCCAGAGAAGAGAAGCAAAAAGGAAACCCAATGCACCTTGTATTTGGTTTGATCAACAGTCATTCTTCCTCTGGGTAACTCTCTGAGAACAGCAGAGCTGAAGAAGAAAGGAATCATGAGATGCCAGGCCTTTCTTGTGGCTCAGACTGAGCAGATCAGAGGTCATTCTGGATCTACAGCTACTATCTATGAAGAGAAGAAGGGATGGGGGAGGTCAGAGAAGTGTAGGCGGCCCGGCACGGTGGCTCAAGCCTGTAATCTCAGCACTTTGGGAGGTTGAGGCAGGCGGATCACCTGAGGTGGGGAGTTCGAGACCAGCCTGACCAACACAGAGAAACCCCGTCTCTACTAAAAACACAAAATTAGCAGGGCGTGGTGACGCATGCCTGTAATCCCAGCTACTCGGGAGGCTGAAGCAGAATTGCTTGAACCGGGGAGATGGAGGTTGCGGTGAGCCGAGATTGCACCATTGCACTACAGCCTGGGCAACAACGGCGAAACTCCATCTTAAAACAAAACAAAACCAGAGAAGTGTAGGATGTCCTGAGCATTCTTGGTATCAGACGGGTGATGTCTCTCCTCTCCATGAGAATCTGTCCTGACCTCACAGGGAGAGCTGGAGTCACAAAGACAGTCACAAGCACCGCATACCCAATGCTGCAGCCACCTAGCCACCATGGGGACCCACATACACCTCCACAGGCACACCTCACCCAAACAATAACACTATATATGGTCACACAATCATTGTCCCACATCTACGTTGAGGATACACAGTCACACTCGCATGTTTACAGACCCCTCAAACATAGCACCATTCAAAACCAGAGTGCTACAGATTGTCACAATATCACACTCACTACTGAGCCACACAAAGTCACAGTTCCCCCCCCCCAGGACCCCTACTGAGCACTACACACAATCACACATTCAAAATAACACAATGACCATTAGGACGCACATATCGTCACCCCGGCACAATTACACGCACTTTCCAACCGCAGACACAGTGCCACATAAAGTTACATGGTCACACTCTCACATTCTCACGTTGTCACTCAGTAAGGCATCCAGTACACTTAAGCGCTGCTAACAGTCATACAAACACAATTACACACGCACCCCTCAGAGTAACACACAGTCACAGCCTCATCATCAGATTCTCTCCACACAAATACCCTCCACAATGTCACGCAAAGTTACACAGACACACACAATCACAGTCCCAACACGGGACACAGTCATACCTACACACACAGCCTTACATTGTTACAATCACACAACCACAACGAGTATATAAAATCACACCCGCGCACACAGCAAGGCACAGTTACATAAGGTAACACTTACACACGTAAGTCCACGCCTCGCGCCCGCCTCCCCCCTACCCCCTTCATCAGCCCGACCAACTCATACATGCCCGACACTCCAAACCAGCCTGGTCAGTCCCTTCAAACTCCCAGGCACGCACCTGCGGGCCCCAGCCGAGCCCGCAAGACCCAGGCCGCTCACCGCGCACTTCCCCTACCCTTGAGGCCGAGGGTCCAGCAGGCAAATGAAACGGCTGCCTTGGACTCGCGGGGATCTCTGGGAAATACAGTCCGGAGTAGGACCGCGCGGAGAAGATGGCGCCCGGTCCTTCGGGTTCCTGCTGCTGCACAGTTCCGGGACATCCCTGCTCCCCACTCCGAACGGCTACTCTGCGTCTCCGTGATCCAGACACAGGCTCAGAGTGAAACTGCCATAGGACGCTGGCCCTGCACCCTGAAGACAATCTTCCTCCATGGTACCGGCCAACCCCAGGGAGTTCCTTGAGAAACAGGAAAAGGTCGCCAGCTTCGGGCCAGAAGTTGGTTAGAGCCGCAAGGATTTCTGGGAACTGTAGTCTAGAGCCGGAAGGGGTGAGGCGCTGCGGCAAGTGGAAGGAGGTCCCTTAAATGACTTTCTGCCCCAAGCCGACCCACAATGCAGAGCGCACCCAGGACCCACTCTACTAGGCGTTATAACCCTCTCTGAGAATGCTAGACTGTTTAAATCGTCATTTTTGCCTTCGTCCGTGGAGGAGCCACATACTGTATGATTGCATTTATATGAAATATTTAAAATAGGCAAATCTACGGAAAAGGAGTAAGAGTTTTTTAGGACTAGCAGGATTAGGGGAACTGTGAGTGGTAATAGCTAAAGGGTTTCTTTTTGGGGTAATGTAAAGCTTCTTGAATTAGATAATGATGTTTGCACAACTTTGAATACTCTAAGAATGACTGAATGGTACACCATAAACGAGCTAATGATATGAGTTGTAAATTATATTTGTGTGCATGTCTTTTAAAAATCAACTTTACTGAAGCATAATTTAGATACAATAAAATGCCCTCATTTTAAGTGAAACGTTTGATAAGTTTCAACGAATGTTTAAATACTTGTCACCGCCATCATAATCAGGATATAGAACATTTTTAAAAATTAAAAAAAATTTTAAGCTTTTTAGTTAAATTTCTGTGGGTATATAGTAGGTGTATATATTTATGGGGTACATGAGATTTTTGATTGTTTTGATACAGGCATGCAATGCGTACGAATCATATCATGTAAAATGGGGTGTCTATCCCCTCAAGTGTTTATCCTTTGTGTTACTGGATATTTAATTTTTCAATTTTTTTTATTTTTTGAGTTGGAGTCTAGCTTTGTCACCGAGGCTAGAGTGCAGTGGCGCGATCTCGGCTCACTGCAAGCTCAGCCTCCCAGGTTCAAGTGATTCTCCTGCCTCAGCCTTGGGAGTAGCTGGTATTACAGGCGTCCGCCACCATGCCCGGCTAATTTTTGTGTTTTTAGTAGAGACAGGGTTTCACTGTGTTGGCCAGGCTGGTATAGAACTCCCGACCTCGAACTTCTGACCTCATGATCCGCCCGCATCGGCCTCCCAAAGTGCTGGGATTACAAGCGTGAGCCACCGCGCCCAGTGCATACAGAATATTTTTATTCACCGCCCTCCGCCCCCCAGATTGTTAAGTCGATTCCCACCTCCCCATCCCTGTATCAGGCATCTATTGGCTATTCTAAGGAATGAGCAGTAGTATCAAATTATGTTTTTAATTTGCATTTCCTGATGTCAATGAACTTAGCATACTTTCATATACTTATTTGCCATTCTTTTATCTTCTTTTGTGACATCTATTGAAAATATTCGGCCGGGCTCAGTGGCTTAGGCCTGTAATCCCAGCACTTTGGGAGGCTGAGGCGGGCAGATCACCTGAGTTCGGGAGTTCGAGACCAGCCTGATCAAACTAGAGAAACACTGTCTCTACTAAAAATACAAAATTGGGCCGGGCGCGGTGGCTCAAGCCTGTAATCCCAGCACTTTGGGAGGCCGAGACGGGCGGATCACGAGGTCAGGAGATCGAGACCATCCTGGCTGACACGGTGAAACCCCGTCTCTACTAAAAAATACAAAAACTTAGCCAGGCGAGGTGGCGGGTGCCTGTAGTCCCAGCTACTCGGGAGGCTGAGGCAGGAGAATGGCGTAAACCCAGGAGGTGGAGCCTGCAGTGAGCTGAGATCCGGCCACTGCACTCCAGCCTGGGCGACAGAGCGAGACTCCGTCTCAAAAAAAAAAAAAAAAAAAAAAATACAAAATTGGCCGGGTGTGGCGGTGCATGCCTGTAATCCCTGCAGGAGAATCACTTGAACCGGGGAGGCAGAGGTTGCTGTAAGCCGAGATCACACTGTTGCACTTCAGCCACAGCAACAAGAGCAAAACTCCATCTGAAAAAATAGTAATAATAATAATAATAAATATTATTTTAAAATTGGTTGTCTTATTATTGAGTTGTAACAGTTCTTTATATGTTTGGGTAAAAGTCATTTGCCAAATATATATATTGCAAATTGCAAATATTCTCTCCCTGCCTGGGGCTTACCTTCTCAGTTTTTGGGGTTTTTTTTTTCTTTTTTTTTTTTGAGACAGGGTGTTGCTCTGTTGCCTAGTCTGGAGTGCAGTGGCGTGAACACAGCTCACCACAGCCTTGACCTCCTGGGTTTAGTAGATCCTCCTGAGTAGCTGGGACTGCAGGTGTGCACCACCACGCCCAACTAACTTTCTTGTGTTTTGTGGAGATGGGGGTCTCGCTGTGTTATTATAGGTGTGAGCCACTGTGCCCAACCCTTAGTTTCTTCATGATGTCTTTCAAAAAGCAGTTTTTACTTTTGATGAAATCCAATTTCTCACCTTTAAAATGTGCTTCATGCTTTCTGGTCTTTCTAAGAATCTTTGTCTCCCCCATCAGCCACTTGAAGTTAGTTTTTGTGTATATGAGGTAATGTTCAAAGTTATTATTTTCCAGATGAAAATTCAGTGGTTCTAACATCACATGTTAACAAAACTATCATTTTCCTCTTGAATGACCTCAACATCTAAAGTAGGCAGGATAATGCTCCCCCCAGAATACCCACATGCCAGTTCC
Organism: Papio anubis; assembly: GCF_008728515.1. Lineage (NCBI taxonomy): Eukaryota > Metazoa > Chordata > Mammalia > Primates > Cercopithecidae > Papio > Papio anubis. The sequence continues at coordinate 19,301,647 of NC_044995.1, forward strand.
TGGGACTTGTGAATGTACTATGTTACATGGCAAGGGGAATTAAATTAACAGGTAGAATTAAAGTTGCTACTCAGCTGACCTTAACATAGGGGGATTATACTGGATTGTCCAGTTAGACCCAGTGTAATCACATGGGGTCTGAAATGAGGAAGAAGGCATAAAAGTCAGTGTAGGAATTGTGCGCTGTGAGAAAGACACGACCAGCCATTATTGGGTGTAAAGATGAAAGGAGCCCATGAGCTGAAGAATGCAGGCAGCTTCTCCAACTTGGAAAAATGAAAAAAGCAGATTGTCCAGAGCCTCCTTTATTTGAGTCGGGGTCTCCCTCTGTTGCCCAAGTCGGAGTGCAGTGGTGCGATCTTGGCTCACTGCAACTCCTGCCTCCTGGGTTCAAGTGATTCTCCTGCCTCAGCCTCCCTAGTAGCTGAGATTACAGGCAACCACCACCACACTTGGCTAATTTTTTTTTTTTTTTTTTAAGTAGAGACAGGGTTTCACCATGTTGGCCAGGCTGGTCTTGAACTCCTGACCTCAAGTGATCTGCCTGCCTTGGCCTCGCAAAGTGCTGGAATTACAGATGTGAGCCACCGCACCCAGCCTGTTTTTTTTTTTTTTTAAGAGACAAGGTCTTGCTCTGTCACCCAGGCTGGAATGCAGAGGTATGATCATGGCTCACTGCAGCGTCAAACTCCCAGAGTTAAGCATCCTTACGCTTAGGCCTTCTGAGTAGCTGGGACTATCGGTGTGCACCACTACACCTGGCTAATTGGAAAAAAAAAAATTATAGAGAGGGGGTTTAGCTATGTTGCCCAGTCTACTAAAACTCCTGGCCTCAAGTAATCCTCCCACCGTGGCCTCCCAAAGTGCTGGGATTACAGGCATGAGCCACCACAACAGCTGTGTCATCCCAACCCCTCTCTGGGCCTGATCATGTAAAGAGGGCTTGCATTCCTCAGATAAAAAGTTTCTTTTCTTTTTCAACACTATGCGAAGTGACATAAGCCAGACCAAAAGGACAAATACTGTATGAATCCACTTATATGAGGTGCCTAGAATAGGTGTATTCATAGAGACAGAAAGTAGACTTGAAGTTACGTACGTATAACCTCATGAGGTTATATGAGGTACATGATAAAGCCTCTATACTTAAAACAGTGTACTGTTTGTGTGTGGTCAGAGAGACAGACCAAGGGAGGATGATGGAAAATATAGAAGTAAACATCCACAGCCAGGCGCGGTGGCTCACGCCTGTAATCCCAGCACTTTGGTAGGCCGAGATGGGTGGATCACTTGAGGTCAGGAGTTCAAGACCAACCTGGCCAACATGATGAAACCCCGTCTCTACTAAAAATACAAAGAATTCGTTGGGCGTGGTGGCACGCGCCTGTCATCCCAGCTACTCAGGAGGCTGAGGCAGGAGAATCGCTTGAACCTGGGAGGCAGAGGTTGCAGTGAGCCAAGATCGAACCACTGCACTCCAGCCTGGAGCAAAACTCCGTCAAAGAAAGAGAGAGAGAGAGAGAGAGAGAGAGAGAGGCAGGGAGGGAGGAAGGTCCACATAGATGCTTAGTATTTGATAACGGTAGCAGCTCAAATCACCACAGTCACATCATAAAGTTTTATGCAGCCGGTACACACATAGCAGAAAAAAAAAAAAGTCATCTTTACAGAATGACATTAATTCTAGAATATATAAAAAAATGGAAAGTATAGAACAGTATAACATATAGTTTGTCTAAAAAAAGAAAAGGAAATCAGATTAGATATAAGCATTTGTTTATATGCACTAAAAAAAGAAAAGATAGGAAAAAAGAAGTATTGGAAATGTGAACCGGAAACAATACCTATAGTGGTAACCTATAGTGACTGGGGTGGCGGGGGGAGTGAGACTTGATATGTCTTTTTACACAGTTGCATAGGAAAAACAAACTGGTTTTTAAAAATATACTCTCACAACACTCAATACTTCCAGAATGTTTCATTTCTAACACAAAATATGTGGAGTTTTTCTGACACCCCTTCTCCAACCCTCCCTGCCTGGGTGTCCTACAATTGAATTCAAGTCTGACACTAACCTGAGTCAGCACAGACCTTACAGGTTAACTGCTCAGTCCCACAAGACTGCCCACCTCTTCAGATGCCAATGACAACTACTAAGTCACCTGATTACCAACAACTGTCCAGTTTGCCTGAAAATTAGAGGTTCCAATCATCCCCTTCTTGGATGTGATTCTACCAAACTTTTAAGGGAGAACAAATTCCAGTATTTCTCAAACTAATCCAAAAAAATTGAAGGGGAAGGAATTTTTCCAAACTGATTCTGTGAGGCCAGCATCACCCTCATACTAAAACCAGACAAGGACAGAAGAGAAAACTACAGGCCAAGATCTCTGATAAACACAGATGCAAAAATCCTCAACAAAATACTAGCAAACCAAATCCGATAGCACGTCAAAAAGATTATATACATGATGATCAAGTGGGATTTATCCCAGGGAAGCAAAGATGGTTTAACATATGCAAATTAATACATGCAATACATCACATTAACAGAATGAAGGACAAAAATCATATGGTCATCTCAATAGAAACAGAAAAAGCATTTGACAAAATTCAACATCTCTTTGCAATTAAAACAAAAACAAAAACAAAAAAACTCCCTGGCCAGGCACGGTGGCTCACGCCTATAATCCCAGCTCTTTGGAGTCTCCCTCTGTCACCAGGCTGGAGTGCTGTGGCTCGATCTCAGCTCCCTGCAACCTCCACCTCCCGGGTTCAAGTGATTCTACTGCCTCAGCCTCCAAAGTAGCTGGGACTACAGGCATGTGCCACCACACCCAGCTAATTTTTGTATTTTCAGTAGAGACAGGGTTTCACCATGTTGGCTAGGATGGTCTCAATCTCCCCACTGAGATGATCCACCTGCCTCGGCCTCCCAAAGCGTTGGGATTACAGGCGTGAACCACGCGTCCGGCCAAGACTATTATTATTTTTATTGTTGCTGCCTGCTGTAGCCATGCTTGAGGTAGCTATGGTGGATGCTGATGGAGATTAAGAGGATTAAAATATCTGTACCTCCCAAAGCCTCCTACCAGCCATTTCAAAGGGGATGCTTAGACTTCTAACCCCTCTTCTATGGTATCTCCTAGGAGAGGATTGTACTAACCCAACTTCTAACCTATTTCCTAATGTGTTTTCAACTATTAAAAATTGTACCTCCCTTCCTGCAGGATACTATCTATTGTGACATAACTCCCTCTTGCCTAGTGGTTTCACCCAGGAGTGAACTGGGATCCCAATCCACCCTTCTCCTGAGTGGTGTCTCCAAAAAATAGATTGTACGATCCTAATGCCTCCTTTTATCTTCCTTATTTCTCTCAGGATCCCTGGCTTCCTTGTTCCCCCATGGTTTCTTCTAGTGAATCATTGTTTTCTGCAGTGTGCCCTAACCAAGGGGTAACTTAGTTATTATAAATATAACAGCCGGACGCGGTGGCTCACGCCTATAATCCCAGCACTTTGGGAGGCCGAGGTGGGCGGATCATTTGAGGGCAGGAGTTCGAGACCAGCCTGACCAACATGGTGAAACCACGTCTCTACTACAAACACAAAAAATTAGCTGGGTGTAGTGGCGCTTGCCTGTAATCCCAGCTACTCGGGAGGCGGAGGCAGGAGAATCGCTTGAACCTGGGAGGCAGAGGTTGCAGTGAGCCGAGATGGCGCCAGTGCACTCCAGCCTAGGCAAGACTCCGTATTAAAAAAATTAAATAAATACATAAATAAATAAAGCTCCAGATCCTATCTTCAGGAACGTCTTCTTCTTGGGTATAAGCGTGGCCAAACTATGGTAACAGTCTTGCATTCTACGTGAAAATCCTTGCCTTACTCTAGTCAACCCTGCAGGAGGCGGACTCCTCCACTGTACGGAATCGATACGCATCCAAGATGGCGGCCCACACGAATAAACACCATAAGGGCGCGGTTATATTCTCTGCCCGATAGCTCCGATTACGGAAACTGCACGATGTCTCTAAAGATGTGTCTGCGCCCTGTTGACTGTGGGCGGAAATTGCTTCCAAGTTAATTTAGAGCATGCGCAATATCAACAGGCCACAAGGGGAAGTGCTAGAAGTCGGACCGGAAGTGGATGTGGTCCCCGAAGGCTAGTTCGCCGCTGGTGTCAGGAGTATTTTCACGTTTTATTGCCAAGAGGTCTCTGTGATGATTTTGGTTGGTTGCGATTAGGAATTCTGTGAAGTCAGTAATAGAGGAGTTGTCTGTGGAATTAGTGATGGTGGTTTCGGGGCTCGGTGATGGGGGTCTGTGACGTCCGTTGATGGTGTCTGTGACAGGGATTTCTCGGGTTGATGGTGTCTGTGACAGGGGCTCTTTGGGATCAGTGATTGGTGTTTAGGAGTCAGTGAGGGGAGTCTGTGGTCAGTGACTGAGAGCCTGTAGGATCAGCTATGGTGATCGGTGAGGACTGTGATCAGCTTGCTTTCTGACCCGAGTTAAAAGTTCAGTTCTTTCAGTTTCAGCCTGTAATATAAAGGTGAACAAGTTTTGATGTGTAGCAGTTTCCTATTGTTCAAATCTAAGTGTTTAAAATTTTTTTCCAGTAATTGTTTTTCTTTGACCCATGCGCCATTTAGAAGTGCGCTTTATGTTTCAATTAGTGTCTGTGGGTGATGCTTCAGTTGAACAATTGCTTTATGGCCTAGTTCTTCCTCATTTTTCATAAATGTCACATCTATTACATGAAAACAGTGTAATATGTTCTCTAATTTGTATTGTTATAGATGTTAATCCCATGTTATATGTATTATGTATCTCCTCACGGATTATTTTGTTGAGGAAAGTAAACTACTCACACTGGAAAAGTTATTTGTCCACCTGTCCTTTCTTCTTTCTGTCAGTTTCTGCTTTATATATTTAAAACTACATTATTGGCACCAGTTGAGTGTATTGCTAATAACAGATATGACTGGCCGGGCCTGGTGGCTCAGGCTTGTAATCCCAGCACTTTGGGTGGCGAGGTGGGCAGATCACCTGAGGTCAGGAGTTCGAGACCAGCCTGGCCATCATGGTAAAACCCTGCCTCTACCAAAAATACAAAAATTAGCCCGGTGTGTGGTGGGCACCTGTAATCCCAACTACTCGGGAGGCTGAGGCAGTAGAATCATTTGAACCTGGGAGGTGAAGGTTGCAGTGAGCCAAGATCATGCATGTCATTGCACTGCAGCTGGGGCGACAAGAGTGAAACTCCATCTCAAAAAAATAAAAATAAAAATAATAGATATGACTAAATAGCTCAAAAGACATTATAGCAATTCAAGCCTTAACCAATAATTTATAAAAGAAATTTGCCTAAATGCTTTCCAACAGTGGATGTTGTTACTTTTTTTTTTTTTTTTTTTGAGACAGAGTCTTGCTCTGTCGCCCGGGCTGGAGTGCAATGCCCTGATCTCCGCTTACTGCAACCTCTGCCTCCCGGGCTCAAGCTATTCTCCTGTCTTAGCCTTGAGTAGCCTTGAGTAGCTGGGATTACAAGCGCTCGCCATCACACCTGGTCTGTTAACTTTTTTAAAGCTTTCATGATTCTTTTTTTTTTTTTTTTTTTTTTTTTGAGACGGAGTCTCGCGCTGTCGCCCAGGCTGGAGTGCAGTGGCCGGATCGCAGCTCACTGCAAGCTCCGCCTCCCGGGTTCACGCCATTCTCCTGCCTCAGCCTCCCGAGTAGCTGGGACTACAGGCGCTGCCACCTCGCCCGGCTATTTTTTGTATTTCTTAGTAGAGACGGGGTTTCACCGTGTTAGCCAGGATGGTCTCGATCTCCTGACCTCGTGATCCGCCCATCTCGGCCTCCCAAAGTGCTGGGATTACAGGCTTGAGCCACCGCGCCCGGCCAGCTTTCATGATTCTAAGGAAAATTTCTCTCTAATTGTTCTGATGTGTTTTTCTTTTAGTTAAGTTGGTATCTTTTTGTTAATTGCCATTTGCTTCCTTTTCTCTGAATTTTCATACCTTTTCCAGTCTCTTTTTTTCTGGCCTTTTCTGCTTAGTGATTGCTAGAGTTAACGTTACAAGCAACCTATGGTCACATATTGAAAAAAATTTTTATATATATGTCAAATTTAATGGTTTATTTTAACATAATTAGGAAACATATAATCAGAAATATCTGGGGTTTTTTTCTATTATAACTTCTGGGTTTCCTGTCATGTGTAATAAGATCTCTATCATCCTACCACAATGCTATACAAATGTATAGTCTGAAAATTATTTTAACATCCTTAGGGGTTTTAAAAAATGCATGTATTTGGCCGGGCGCGGTGGCTCAAGCCTGTAATCCCCAGCACTTTGGGAGGCCGAGAGGGGTGGATCATGAGGTCAGGAGATCGAGACCATCCTGACTAACACGGTGAAACCCCGTCTCTACTAAAAAATACGAAAAAAAACTAGCCGGTTGAGGTGGCGGGCGCCTGTAGTTCCAGCTACACGGGAGGCTGAGGCAGGAGAATGGCGTGAACCTGGGAGGCGGAGCTTGCAGTGAGCTGAGATCCGGCCACTGCACTCCAGTGCACTGCACAGAGCGAGACTCCGCCTCAAAAAAAAAAAAAAATGCATGTATTTAAATGTTTAGTGCTGCTGGAATTTGTCTACTTAATAGTGTGAAGTGGGTTGGGCACGGTGGCTCACGCCTGTAATCCCAGCTCTTTGGGAGGCTGAGGCAGGCAGATCACAAGGTCAGGAGATTGAGATCATCCTGGCCAACATGGTGAAACCCTGTCTCTACTAAAAATACAAAAAAATTAGCTGGGCGTAGTGGCATGCACCTAGTCCCAGCTACTCAGGAGGCTGAAGAAAGAAATTGCTTGAACTCCAGAGGCAGAGGTTGCAGTGAGCTGAGGTCGTGTCACTGCACTCCAGCCTGGCCACAGAGTGAGACTCCATCTTTAAAAAAAAAAAATAGTGTGAGGTGGAGATCTAGTTTGTTTTATTCCAGGTGCATGGCCAATTGCGTGCACCAATTAGGGATATGTATACAATGAATGCCATGTGCACTCTCAGTCACGTATCATTTTCATTTCGTATATAGATCAATATTGTCTGATATATTATCTTACTTGTTTTGATTACATGGTTTTCTGTATTAAGTTTTAATATAGTGCATGGTAATTGCTGCTATTTATTGCATGATTCTTGCATGGCAGGGAGGCATTGAGTACTTTAAAAACATCATCTCATTTAATCTTAGTAACTGTGACACAGGCATTTTCATCCTTATTTCTGAAACAAAATCTGAGTAACTTCTTTCTATTCTCATTGGTGAAAAGTGGAACAGCTGCAGTTCAAATCCTCAGTAACGTTACTCTAAATTTCATGGCTTTTCCCATGTTTCAGCACTGTTCTCCACAGTTCTGAAAGTGTGGTTCTTGTACCAGCAGCATCAGCATTTCCTGGGCACTTATTAGAAAATAAAATTCTTACGTCCTACCTTAGACCCATCGAAGGGGTGAAGCTGAGAATTTTAAACTATGTTTTAACAAGCCCTCCAGGTGACTTGAATGCACACGTATGTTTGGGAACCACTGCTCTGGTTTCTAGCACAGGGACCTGCACCTTGATGTATCCAGGAAGTGTTTATGTGGTGAATGTTGAATGACTATGTGGACATTGTTTTTCTAGGTTCTTGGGTGTCTCTGGGGAGTCCCTGAGCCAGACCTTCCTCCAGACTGCAGCCCACCTCTTCAGAGCAGCTCTGCTGAGTTCACAGATGACCACTAAACTTCAGGCACCCTAGAGAAAAAGGGTTGAGATCCAGTGTGGCCATGCCAGCTAGTTGGACCTCACCCCAGAAATCCTCAGCCCTGGCTCCAGAGGATCAGGGCAGCTCCTATGAGGTGAGGAGGAGGAGTCCCAGGGGGTGGAATTTCAGTCCGAGAGTAGATAGCTCTAATCTGTCACCAGAGCCTTAGGGCAGAGGCAGATAGGCCTTAGGAACCAGCTGGACTCTAGACTTGGTGCTCCTGAAAGAAAACTTGGTCTTCCTGTCAAGAATGAACAACACGTGTGTAATGTCTCTATCTCTGGAGGCCGCCTGTATAACAGTGGAGAGGTGGACTGTCAAGGAAAACTGTTGTTTATTTTGTCATCACACTATATTGATGTTTTGGCTGCAAATAGAATTCCTCGTTATAAGTGACTTTTGTTTGATATTTCGAAAGCATTTTTTCATTTCTTCCTAAACCACCTCCTCAAACACAAATGTTTTCTCTATTTTCTTTCTGAAACTTGTTTTTCAGATGTTGCTTCTCCATTTCTTTTCTCTACCATTTTCTGCTATTTATTTCCTGCTATCCATTCTGGGTAACTTTGACACCTTTCGCCTTCCAGCCCTTCTGTTGAGCTTCTCATTACCACTCTCCACATTTTAACATAATGTTTTCATTTTTAAAAACTCTAGTTTGTTTCCTTTTTTTTTTTTTTTTTTTTTTTTTTAAAGCAGAGTTTTGCTCTTGTTGCCCAGGCTGGAGTACAATGGTACGATCTCGGCTCACTGCAACCTCCGCCTCCTGAGTTCAAGTGATTCTCCTGCCTCAGCTTCTCGAGTAGCTAGGACTACAGGCATGCGCCACCTCATCCGGCTAATTTTGTGTTTTTACCAGAGACAGGGTTTCTCCATGTTGATCGGACTGGTCTTGAACTCATGATCTCAGGTGATCCGCCTGCCTCAGCCTCCCAAAGTGCTGGGATTACAGGCATGAGCCACCACACCCAGCCCTGTTTGCATGATTTTATATAATATTCACTCATGATTGAATCTTAGACATAGAAGTAACTATTACCCCGGGAGGTGGAGGTTGCGGTAAGCCAAGATTGCGCTGTTGCACTCCAGCCTGGGCAACAAAAGCAAAGCTCTGTTTCTCAAAAAAAAAAAAAAAAAAAAGAAGAGGACGAAGAACTAGTGTCATTTTTACACAAACTCTTCCAGAAAATAAAAAAGGAAGACCACTTCCGAACTAACTTTGTACAGCCAGTATTACTGTGACATCAAAACCAAAGCACAAAAAAAAGAACACTATAGATCAGTATCTTTCATAATTTTAGATGCAAACATCCTCAACAAAATATCACCGTACTGAATCCAGCAATGAATAAAAAGAATCATGTACTACAATAAACTGAAATTCACAGGGGGACCCTCTGTATCATTTTGTAATTCCCTGTGAATCTATAATTATTTCAAAATAAAAAGTTTAAAAAAAATACTCCTAAAGAAAGATTATTCCAAAGCATTTGGAATATTTTGGAGTAGTTATGACTGGAAGATCATTGACAAGACCCACTGCACAATTCACATGAGAGAATGTGAATTACAGTTGACCTTTGAACCACATGGGTTTGAACTGTGTGGGCCCATTTGTAACACAGATTTTTTTTTTCAGTAAAATTACACTGAGTGTGCCTCCCTCTCCTGCCCTCCCTTCCACCTTCACCTCTTCCCCTTTTGCCACCCAAAACAGCAAGGCCAGACTCTCCTCTTCCTCCTCTTCCTCTGCCTCCTTAACCTGAAGACCATAAGGGCAAAGACTTTCATGATGATTCACTTCCACTTAATAAATAATAAATATATGTTCTCTTCCTTTTGATTTTCTTTAAAGCATTTTCCTTTCTCTAGCTGACTTTTATTATTAAAATACAAAATATAATACATATACAAAATATCGTGTTAGCCAGGCTCATCTCGAACGCCTGACCTCGTGATCCACCCGCCTTGGCCTCCCAAAGTGATGGGATTACAGGCATGAGCCACTGGGCCCGGTCAAGACAGCCTATTTCAATGGCCAGTTTTGAAAAATGAATAATTGACTGACTGTAGAACACCACAAATAGCTGGAATTCTTTGTTAGATTTCTGTGTTCCACAAATTATGTAAAACTAGATTTTTTTTTTTTGAGACAGTCTTGCTCTATCACCCAGGCTGGAGTGCTGTGGCATGATCTCAGCTCACTGCAAACTCCACCTCCTGGGTTCAAGGGATTCTCCCACCTCAGTCTCCCAAGTAGCTGGGACTACAGGCACATGCCACCAGCCTGGCTAATTTTTTGTATTTTTAATAGAGATGGCGTTTCACCCTGTTGGCCAGGCTGGTCTCAAATGCCAAACCTCAGGTGATCCACCCACCTTGAACTCCTAAAGTGCTGGGATTACAGGCATGAGCCACCGTGTCCGGCCCCCTCTGACATTCTTGCTTGGATTACAAGTGTGAGCCACTGCACCCGGCTAAAACTGGATACTTAATATGTGACCTATGTAAAATATAATTTCTTAGAAATTTCGTATTACTCAGGTGTATACATTTGTCAGAAGGTCAAATGGCACAATACAGATTGTTGCATTTAATTGTGTTGTACTAAATTTTACCTTATCAGATTAACAAATGTTACACCCCAGTTAATGATTTGCATTTTGTGGTGCTTAAGAGAAGTGTAGTGATGACTACAATTTACCCTGAAATACATAAAAAAAAAAAGTAAGATGGATCAATGCGTGATGAAGCAAGTAGAGTAAGGTGTTAAATGTAGAGCTAAGTAGTAGATGTATAGGTTTTTACTGTACAATTCTTTCTAATTTTCTGAATGTTTAAAATTTTTCATAATAAGCTATTTGGGAAATGAGAGGCAGGTTTTTTAAAAGGAAGTAAATTGGACAGGCACGGTGGCTCATGCTTGTAATCCCAGCACTTTGGGAAGCCGAGGTGGGAGGATCACAAGGTCAGAAGATTGAGACCAGTCTGGCCAACATGGTGAAACCCAGTCTCTACTAAAAATACAAAAATTAGCCGGGTATGGTGGCACATGCCTGTAATCCCAGCTCCTTGGGAGACTGATGCAGGAGAATTGCTTGAACCTGGGAGGCAGAGGTTGCAGTGAGCAAAGATCACTCTATTGCACTCCAGCCTGGGCAAAAAGAGCGAAACTCCATGTCAAGGGTCAAAAAAAAAAAAAAAAGGCCAGGCATGGTGGCTCACGCCTACAATCCCAGCACTTTGGGAGGTCGAGGTGGGCGGATCACGAGGTCACAAGGTCAGGAGATAGAGACCATCCCGGCTAACATGGTGAAACCCCGTCTCTACTAAAAATAACAAAAATTAGCTGGGCGTGGTGGTGCGCGCCTGTAATCCCAGCTACTCGGGAGGCTGATGCAGGAGAATCGCTTGAACCTGGGAGGCGGAGGTTGCAGTGAGCCAAGATTGCACCACTGCACTCCAGCCTGGGTGACAGAGCAAGACCATGTCTCAAAAAAAAAAAAAGGAAATAAATTAAAAATAATGAAACCCACATTCCATAATCCCAAAATATAGTCACTCCACTCTGCAAAGTTGACTATGCACATTGAACAGGAATGTGCCCTTACAGGGATCAGTGTCCTTCAGGGATGTGGCTATCAATTTCAGCAGAGAGGAATGGCAGCACCTGGACCTTTCTCAGAGAAACCTGTACCGGGATGTGATGCTGGAGACCTACAGCCACCTGCTGTCAGTAGGTAAGCACAGTCACCTTTGTGTCTGAAAGGAGGCCTCACTGAGAGTGTTTTCATTCTCAGTTGATGAATGCTGTTGGCATCTCGAATAGGTGATGGTTTTGTCCTTTTTTTCCTCCAGGGTTCTCAGTTTGTTTAGGGTACTCAGAATATTACTCTGTTCTCAGAGATATCTGGTTACTTTCCTAAAGAACAAACTGTCGGCCGGGCGCGGTGGCTCAAGCCTGTAATCCCAGCATTTTGGGAGCCTGAGACAGGCGGATCACGAGGTCAGGAGATCGAGACCATCCTGGCTGACACGGTGAAACCCCGTCTCTACTAAAAAATACAAAAAACTAGCCGGGCGAGGTGGCGGGCGCCTGTAGTCCCAGCTACTTGGGAGGCTGAGGCAGGAGAATGGCGTGAACCCGGGAGGCGGAGCTTGCAGTGAGCTGAGATCTGGCCACTGCACTCCAGCCTGGGCCACAGAGTGAGACTCCGTCTAAAAAAAAAAAAAAAAAGAACAAACTGTCATTGAACAATAAGACTGTATTGGCTGGGCTCTGAAACATAATTAGCTGGACCCAGACCTTTATCATTTCCCATGAACAGGGTATCAAGTTCCTAAACCAGAGGTGGTCATGTTGGAGCAAGGAAAGGAACCATGGGCACTGCAGGGTGAAAGGCCACGTCAGAGCTGCCCAGGTGAGTGACGTGAGGTGAGTGTGACTCAGGTTAGATGGGAGACGGGAGGAAATCTCAGCTGTCTTGAAAAACACTGGAACCTGTGAAGTGCTGTTATGACCACTCTTCAGGAAGGTTCTGAATTTTTTGTATTGCTTGATGCCTCTCAGATCACTAAATGCCTTCTACCTGGATGACCTTCCTTGTTGATTATAAGTCATGTGCCAGTCAGCCTCATTAAAGATATATCTTCATTATGTTCCTTTTCTGTAACATTCTTTTTTTCCCTACCTTCCATATTGTCCTAGAGTCTCTTGTTTACATCCAGGCATTCCCGGATCTGCTTTCTTTCAAAATTACTCTGTGTCACACACTCCCACTCCTGCTACACCCCTTTTATTTCTGTCTTTCTCACCGTAAGATGCCTCAGAACTTTATCTCTGGGCCAGGTGTGGTTGCTCATGCCTGAAATCCCAGCACTTTGGGAGGCCTTGGTGGATGTATCTCTTGAGGTCAGTAGTTTGAAACCCGCCTGGACAACATGACAAAACCCCATCTCTACTAAAAATACAAAAATTAGCTGGGTGTGGTGGTGCATGCCTGCATCCCAGTTACTTGGGAGGTTGAGGCGCAAGAATCACTTGAATCCGGGAAGTAGAGGTTGTAGTGAGCCAAGATCATGCCACTGCACTCCAGCCTGGGTGACAAAGCAAGACTCAATCTAAAAAAGAAAAAAAAAAAAAAAGAACTTTATTTCCAATCAGGCTTTCTAACTATTTTCGCTATAGGAATGGCCATGAGATTTCTTGTATCTTCCCAGTCTTTCAGGCCTTTCATCCAGCTGATGACTTGGGAATCATTGTCACTTAATCTTTGGGAATACCTCTCTGCTGTGTTTGACATGACATGATTAATCACCCTTTCTCACATTTCCTTCTGATGTTGTTTGAGCGATTCCACACTGTTAGGGTCTCTCTGCCTGGTTGGCTTTTTTTGTTTGTTTGTTTGTTTGTTTGTTTGAGACGGAGTCTCACTCTGTCGCCCAGGCTGCAGTGCAGTGGTGCAATCTTGGCTCACTGCAACCTCCACCTCCCAGGTTCAAATGATTCTCTTGCCTCAGCCTCCCAAGCAGCTGGGATTACAGGTGCGTGCCACCATGCCTGGCTAATTTTTGTATTTTTATTTTTATGTATTTATTTTTGAGACGGAGTTTCAGTCTTGTTGCCCAGACTAGAGTGCAGTGGCGTGATCTCAGCTCACCGCAACCTCTGCCTCCCAGGTTCAAGTGATTCTCCTGCCTCAGCCTCCCGAGTAGCTGGGATTATAGGTATGAGCCACCATGCCCAGCTAACATTGTATTTTTAGTAGAGACGGGGTTTCTCCGTGTTGGTCAGGCTGGTCTCGAACTCCCAACCTCAGGTGATCTGCCCACCTCAGCCTCCCAAAGTGCTGGGATTACAGGCGTGATCCACCGTGCCCGGGCTCATTTGTTTTTGTCATGCTTTATTTTTATATTTCACCCAATGAGGTCTGAGTTTAATCATTGTCTTTAGTTTAGGACACACTATGACCATGAATGTGGGTAAAGATTCTCTCTTATTTTTGTGATAAAATCTCCTATTCTCTCTTTCCCCTCACCCATCTCCCTTCCCACCAGAAGCCACTGTTTTGTATAATGGAAGCATTTTTTAATTCGTGCATGTTGTAAAATTTAAAGTGAATTAGGGGTATGGATCATTAGTTTATATAAATCTTATTATGCTATATATCATGTTTTTTGCCTTACTTTTTCCATGTCTATTCATGGCGTTATCTGTTCGTCTAGTTTATTTCTTTTAACTGCTGAATTGTTCCCCAGAATGTTTCACCATAAGTAGTGTCACCCTCCTCATCCAATTACCCACGCTTACCCTCTTCTCTGTGTTCAATCTGGATGAGCCATTTTTACCTTCCCCTCTAGCCTCTGCTACCTGCTCTATGAGCAAAAAGTGACTTACTATCCCTTGAAAAGGGGAATTTGGATTCCAAACCTTTTTTCCAGAGAATCTCTGGAAAAAAAAAGATTTCTTTCCACAATGCAAGGGAAGATGATGACAGAGATGATGTGAGATTGTATTTCATTCTAGAATAACTGTGACAGATTGATAACCAGATACAGTATTATCAGAAAAGAAAATAAATATCTAGGCCGGGCGCGATGGCTCACACCTGTAATCCCAGCACTTTAGGAGGCCAAGACGGGAGGATCATGAGGTCAGGAGATTGAGACCATCATGGCTAACACCGTGAAATCCCGTCTCTACTAAAAATACAAAAAATTAGCCGAGCGCGGTGGCGGGCGCCTGTAGTCCCAGCTACATGGGAGGCTGAGGCAGGAGAATGGCGTGAACCCAGGAGGCGGAGCTTGTAGTGAGTGGAGATCGGGCCACTGCACTCCAGCCTGGGCGACACAGCGAGACTCCGTCTCAAAAAAAAAAAAAGAAAAGAAATATCTAAGTGATGTTGCTTTAATCAAGAAAATATTGACTACAAATAGGCATTATGAATATAAGGCTATCAGAAGAACAATTCGTGTGAACCCAAACATATTACATCCCCGTAAAAACCCTATCAGTGTGACTCATTTGGAAATGGCTTGAAGCATAATTTAGATTTACACATTCATTATAGAAATGATGCTTCTAAGAATGTTAAGAAGAGTACTAAATATGGTAAAATGTCTTTCTATACTTACTGTGAATGTACTCCAACAGGAGAGAAATTATGGGACCATAATCAACATAGAAAAATCATTGGTTATAAACCAGCCTTCTCTCAAGATCAAAAAATTTATCCTAGGGAAAAATCCTATGGATGCGCCGAATTTGGAAAGGGCTTCACGTGGAACTCACAGTTCAAGGTACATCTGAAAGTTCCTACAGGAGAAACACTCTATGTATGTATTGAATGCGGGAGGGCTTTTGTACAGAAGCCAGAATTCAGTACACATCAGAAAACCCATATGAGAGAGAAGCCCTATAAGTGCAATGAATGTGGAAAATCCTTTTTTCAAGTATCGTCTCTTTTCAGGCATCAGAGAATTCATACCGGAGAAAAACTACATGAATGTAGTGAATGTGGGAAAGGCTTCCCTTATAACTCAGATCTCAGTATACATGAGAAAATTCATACTGGAGAGAGACACCATGAATGCACTGACTGTGGCAAAGCATTCACACAAAAGTCCACACTCAAGATGCATCAGAAAATCCACACAGGCGAGAGATCCTACATCTGTATTGTATGCGGACAGGCCTTCATCCAGAAAACACAATTGATTGCACACCGAAGAATTCATACTGGTGAAAAACCATATGAGTGCAGTAACTGTGGCAAATCCTTCATTTCCAAGTCACAACTTCAGGTACATCAACGCGTTCACACGAGAGTGAAGCCCTATATATGTACCGAATATGGGAAGGTCTTCAGCAATAATTCCAACCTCATTACACATGAAAAAGTTCAAAGTAGAGAGAAATCTTCCATATGTACTGAGTGTGGGAAGGCCTTTACCTACAGGTCAGAGTTGATTATTCATCAGAGAATTCACACTGGAGAGAAACCGTATGAATGCAGTGACTGTAAGTGCCTCACCAAAGTCAACACTCATGGAAAACACCAGAGAATTCATATGAGAAAAATCCAGGCATGAAATGTGGACTGGCCTTCATCCGGAAGTCACACTTGGTTACACATCAAATAATTCATACTGGAGAGAAACCTTATAAATGTGGTCACTGTGGGAAATTGTTTACTTCCAAGTCACAACTCCATGTTCATAAACGAATTCACACAGGAGAAAAACCCTATGTATGCAATAAATGTGGGAAGGCATTCACCAACCGGTCAAATCTCATTACACATCAGAAAACTCACACAGGAGAGAAATCTTATATATGTTCCAAATGTGGAAAGGCCTTCACCCAGCGGTCAGACTTGATTACACATCAGAGAATCCATACTGGGGAGAAGCCTTATGAATGCAGTACTTGTGGAAAAGCCTTCACTCAGAAGTCAAATCTTAATATACACCAGAAAATTCATACTGGAGAGAGACAGTATGAATGCCACGAATGTGGGAAAGCTTTCAACCAGAAATCAATACTCATTGTTCATCAGAAAATTCATACAGGAGAGAAACCCTATGTATGCACCGAGTGTGGAAGAGCTTTCATCCGCAAGTCAAACTTTATTACTCATCAAAGAATTCATACTGGAGAGAAACCTTATGAATGCAGTGACTGTGGGAAGTCCTTTACCTCTAAGTCTCAGCTCCTGGTGCATCAGCCAGTTCACACAGGAGAGAAACCCTATGTGTGTGCCGAGTGTGGGAAGGCCTTTAGTGGCAGGTCAAATCTCAGTAAGCACCAGAAAACTCATACGGGAGAAAAGCCCTACATCTGTTCTGAATGTGGGAAGACCTTTCGACAGAAGTCAGAGTTGATTACACATCATAGAATTCACACTGGAGAGAAACCGTACGAGTGCAGTGACTGTGGGAAGTCTTTCACTAAAAAATCACAGCTCCAAGTGCATCAACGAATTCACACTGGAGAGAAGCCTTACGTGTGTGCTGAGTGTGGGAAGGCCTTCAGCAACAGGTCAAATTTGAATAAACATCAGACAACACACACTGGAGACAAACCCTACAAGTGTGGCATCTGTGGGAAAGGCTTCGTTCAGAAATCAGTGTTCAGTGTCCATCAGAGCAGCCACACTTGAGAGAAACAGTGTGAGAAAACCCCACTGAGGGTTGGGTCTGATTGTACACTGTTGCATGCATGCAGCAGAAAAATATGTATATTATTGTAAATAGAAACAGCCACATCAGAATGTCACACATGGCTGTTCTGGAGAGGGCCCCTGAGAAGGCACTGAATGAAGCGAGGGACCCTTCCTACATTGTCACCATCCCCAGTAAACCTTGGGGCATTATTCATACTGACAAGGAACCGAGTCACTTTGGTGAATAGGAAAAGCCTTCTCATGAAAACGACAATAGAACACTGTTACCAAATTCTTCATAAGAAAGATCATATTATGGGAATGATAATCCTATTTACTGTGGATTAGGTATAGTGCCAAGAGTTTGAATGGTAAGACAATATATATGATAGTGATGAATCCTTCTGTAAGTTGTTTGTTCCAGAACACACTGTCTAGCAGAATTGTGGGTATTTTCTCATTCTTCTTTTGAATCCAACACAGTTGTGCATATCCAGTTCCCCACTGAGTATTTCTGTCAAGCAAGAGATACTGCAATAAGACAAACTCCCTATGTTTTCAGACACAGACCTCAGAGTGTATGTTGAGTCCCCATTGTCATAGAAAAAGACTTGCAGACCCCTTCATTGTCTGCCAGGACTGTCTCTGAGCCCCACAGGTCCTCAGCACATTGTGTTTGATACCCAGCGCAGTGTTTTTTCTCTTTCTTTCTTTTTCTTTTTTTTTTTTTTGAGACAGAGTCTCACCCTGTCGGCAAGCTGGAGTGCAGTGGCACTATCTTGGCTCACTGCAACCTCTGTCTCCCGGGCTCAAGCAGTTCTCCTGCTTCAGCCTCCCGAGTAGCTGGGATTGCATGTGCCACCACGCCCAGCTAACTTTTGTATTTTTAGTAGAGACGGGGGTTTCACCATGCTGGCCGGGCTGATCTCGAACTCCTGACCTCATGATCCGCCTGCTTCGGCCTCCCAAAGTGCTGGGATTACAGACGTGAGCCACCGCACCCGACCCAGCACAGTGTTTTGTACACTCCCGCCACCCTCAAGAAAGCCTCTGAGGTTACAATTTTCAGGTCATCTGGGACAACTTAAATTCTTCCTTCTGCTATTACAATTCTTCCCACTGAGTTGCCTTTCTTTTTTTTTTTTTTTTAATTTACTTGTTGCTGAGTTGAAGCCCAGCAGTTTACTTTCCATAATGATGTGACTTTCATAAGTTGATAACTCATGAAATCAATCTTACTTTATGTGAGATATGAGATAAATCATAAATCATATGAAATCAATAACTCATGAAAACTAACCCCACCATATGTTCACTGTGTACTTGTGTCCATGTTCATCCCATGCACCCCACAAGGACCTTGCCCGCCATGTGCCTCAAACATCAGTTCAGTTCCTGACTGAGGGCCTTTGTATTTGCAGTGCCCATTGCAAAGAGCACAATTCTTTATTTTATCTGTGACTTGTCCCTCATGTCTTTGTATCCATGACACCTCCAAATTTCCAGCCCCTTACCCTTCCTCCTTTATTCTTCTCCCTAGCACTTTCCACCATACTGCCTGGTATATTTTGCTCATTTCTCTGTGGCTTCTACACTAGAAAATATTTCCCTTTTGTTCACCACTATGAGTCTAGACCCATGACTGCCATACAGCAGGCATTCCATAAATGCCCCTGTGGAGAGTTCACCCGTGCTTCTTGCGTGACTTCTGTATGATTTTTTTCTGTGTTGCAGCATAAGAAGCGCTAACAGGGAGAATCAACTTGCCTAAAACACACCAGGCTTTTTCACCTCCAGTCTGTAACTAGGCTATATCCCTTCTCAACCCTAAAGCTAAAAAGTCCTTGTAAAACGTTTGGTCTGATGCTAAAGAAGGGAAAACGTACAGGAAATCCCATGTGGATACTTGCTTCCAGGATTCCCTGCCATGATTCCAGAATCCCACAGCTCCAATGTAATTGCAAAAGACTCCCTGCTCATTCTTCCTCAGCATGCGCAGCTCTGCCCCGTCTCAGTTGCAACTCGACAAAGCCCCACTTACTGCAGAACCCAACCCACACACCTGCTCATCCTGCACCGAGAGGAGTGCCTGAAGCCAATAGCAGGGAACTAGAACAGACATGGGTGGATCTTCATTGGATATTAGGTATCTTGCCCTAGATAGGCAGCAGTGGCCTTACAGATGCTGGCAGATGATCTGATTGGATGCACAGTTGCTGGGTGGCCCCTCTGGAACTTGCAGAATGGTTTGTCTGGGGTCAGTCTATTGGCAATTCTGGAAGTGGGAAATATTTGGGCTCTGCAGAGATGGTTTCACCTTTAGGAAGGGCAGTATGGGGAGGTGAAGATGGGGCCCAAAGGATAGAACATAGTCAAAGGGGCAGGGCCATAATGCCCCTTTAATTCCCAAGCCCTAGTTGGGCAGTGCTTGGTGACACATCCCGTTACCTCACCTTAGATCAATGTCTACTGAGCCATCATTAGCTCTGCTTCCTCACTTCTTCACAGTATCTGATGGCCCATTACATGCTGCTCAACATCTTAGACCAATGTCTGCTGACCCATTACCTCCCTTCACCTCATCCAGCACTGTGTCTGAAGCTTCACTATTCTTCCTGCAATTCTGGATATCTTGTGATACACCATGATCCCCAACTTAGGACAATGTCTGCTGACCCTCAGGAGGGTCCCTGGAGATCATCTCTTCCTTTTTTTTTTTTTTTGAGACGGAGTCTCGCTCTGTCACCCAGGCTGGAGTACAGTGGCCGGATCTCAGCTCACTGCAAGCTCCACCTCCCGGGTTCACGCCATTCTCCTGTCTCAGCCTCCCGAGTAGCTGGGACTACAGGCGCCCGCCACCTCGCCCGGCTAGTTTTTTGTATTTTTTTAGTAGAGACGGGGTTTCACTGTGTTAGCCAGGATGGTCTCGATCTCCTGACCTCGTGATCCGCCCGTCTCGGCCTCCCAAAGTGCTGGGATTACAGGCTTGAGCCACCGCGCCCGGCCCATCTCTTCCTTTTTAACATACCCTAGAACCACGTCTGGTCCCCTTCATTATTCCCATTTTACCTTACTCCTAAGTGTATCACTCCTCATGAATTCCAGGAAATATGGAGGAAAACACATTTCCCTGTACATGACTTTCAATTATTTGTCCTTTATATTTATTGTAATGTAATATTTTAGTACTGACATATATATGTGTTTGTATACCCATTTATATAAAAGACTAGTTTTTAGAGAAGTTTTAGGTTCACAGCAAAACGGGGCAGAAGGTACAGAGATTTCCCACATATCCCCTACCCTTACGTGTACACAGCCTCCCCCATCATCAGCATCCGCCTTCAGAGTGGTACTTTTGTTACAATTAATGAAACTACATTGACGCTACCGGCCAAAGTCCATGGTTTAATTAGGGTTCAGTCTTGATGTGCATTCTGTGGGTTGAGACAGATGAATAATGACATGTATGCATTATGATAGAAGGATAAAGAGCAGTTTTACTGTCCCAATAATCCTGTGTTTTGCCTACACCCCTACACCCCTGCCTATTTTCTTTTGTCTCCATAATTTAGCCTCTGAATCATACAGTATGCAGCCTTTTCAGATGGACTTGTTTCACGTAGTAATGTGGATTTAAGTTTCTTCCATGTCTTTTCGTGGCTTGCTAGCCTTTTGTGTTTTTTTTTTGCATTGAATAATATGCTATTGTCTGGATGTACTGTGATTTATTTGTCCATTCACCTACTGAAGGACATTTTAGTTGCTTCCAAGTTTTGTTGATTATGAATAAAGATGCTATAAACACCTGTGTGCAGGTTTTTGTGTGAACATGACTGTAATATTTTAAGGTCATATTTATTGAGGTATAATTTACATACAGTAATATTCACCCAGTGTAGAATTTTCAAAGTTTTGACAATTACATCATGCAGTCAATACCACAATCAAGACAGAGAAGAGTTCCCTCACTTCCCTACATTTCCTCCTATTACTTTTTAGTCCATCCCTTTCCCCACCACCAGCCCTTGATCACAAGCCCATTTTCTGTCTGTATAATTTTGCCTTTTCCACATGTTGTATAAATGGAGACATCCTGTGTGTCTCTCTGTGTATATATGTGTATGTATCTCTCCTTTTGAGTTTGACTTGTTTCATTTAATGTGATGTATTTGAGATCCATCCATATTGTTATATGAGATAGAAATGGGAAACAAGGTGATGAAAAGATGATTGACATCTTTAATTATCAAGAAAATGAAAATGAAAACCACATGAGATACCTGTACACACCTTTTAGCATGCCTAACAATAAAGACATAATACTGAGTTGGTAACAATGCAGAGCAATGGAAAATTTCCTGCATTGTTGGTAGAAATGTAAAATGTTACATTCACTTTGGGCAAAAAGTATGGCAGCTTTTTTTTTTTTTTTTTGAGATGAAGTTTTGCTCTTGTTGCACAGGCTGAGGTGCAATGGTGTGGTCTTGGCTCCCCACAACCTCCACCTCCCGAGTTCAAATGATTCTCCTGCATCAGCCGCCCAAGTAGCTGGGATTACAGGCATGTGCCACCACGCCCGGCTAATTTTGTATTTTTTAAATAGAGGTTTAGTTAGGGGTTTCTCCATGTTGGTCAGGCTGGTCTGGAACTCCCGGTCTCAGGTGATCTGCCTGCCTCAGCCTCCCAACATGCTGGGATTACAGGCGTGAGCCACCATGCCTGGCCTTGGCAGCCTCTTATGCTGTTAAACATACACTTATCATATGACCCACCAGTCCTGCTCCTAGGTATTTGCCCTAGATAAATGGAAAATTGTTTATATAAAAACGTGTGTACTCAAATTTCACAGCAACTGTATAATTGCCAAAATTAGTAAACAACCCAAATGTAACAGTGGGTGATTAATCAAACATCTATACAATTGAATACTACCCCAATGTGAAAAGAAGTCATTTACTGACACTGGCTGCAACATGGATGAACCTCAGAAGTACTGTTTTATTTTACTATATGATAATTTAAATGACATTTGAAAAATTATTAGATATTAGATTATAAAAATATAGATTTATGTATTTTAATTTTATGTGTGCATATCATTATACAGTATATATTGTGTTTACAGTATGTTATAGCATATTCTAATATTTATTATTATACCTTACTACAATAAAATGTTCCCATTTTATATAATATATAGTATCTATTGTATGATTATATAGTTTTTATATTTTATATATCAAACTTTCACGTAACATTTCAGTTATTTCTACTTTTACATAATCACATTTAATGTTTATAGTATGAAGTTATAACCATAATAACAGGTCTTAGGGTTCGGACAGCCTGCAGTTGGAGGTGGTCAATATTTTTATTATTTGTCAAGAATCCCAATTCTGGCTGTTTTAGCATCCAGGAAGCTTTCTCCAGCTTTGGGCTTTTGCACCAACTGTGTTCTCTGGGCATACTCTGCTTCCCCAGTGCCCATGCATCGTGCTTTCTTCCCCCATCTTTGAAAAGCATCCACCCACCATTTGTATCTGAAGTAATACATCCTTTGGGGTCACTTGCTGCTGCATTATTTTGTATATATTTGTGTTGCAGGCATCACCATCTGACTTGATATTAAATATTTCTTTTTTTTGTTTTTTCATCCAACCTTTCCACTAGACCTCATGAGACCTGGACTTGGTCTGTCTTGTTTCTGCTGTGTCCAAGGCACCCAACACGGTGCCAGCACAAAGCAGACACTCAGTACGAGCTCGTTAAATGAGTTAATGAATAAACAAGCAAATGAATGAATAAATGAATGAATAATAACAATAGTTTTGACATTGACCAAATGCCCCACACAGATTGGCTAAATGCATGGGGAGGTGGTAGGATTAGTTCCAGGTCCTCTAATTCAAAATCTAATGCACCTCCCCATGCTTCAGCATACCCCAGCCCTAATTCCATGTGTGGGCAGTGCCCAACCACCCTGCCACCCTCCTCCCAAGTATCCTGCCTACATCCTTCCCCGGCATTCCACAAGGTCTCCCAACTCAGCCTCCTCTTGGTCACAGTGGCATACCATGTTGGTGGGGGACAGTCGTGAGGGACCCAAAGGCAGAGATCTATTGCCATTGGCATCCACCCTAATACTTTCAATCCTGTACCCCATCATCAGTGCCATATGCTCCACCCCATTCACTGGAGCAGCCACTGGCAAATATGGAACCTAGGGAGCAAGAGGAATGTGGCAGGGCTGAGGGTTCTGGGCCTCAGGCACTTCATTGGAAAATGAATGTGATGCAGTGTGGCAGATGTTGACCCTGTGGCCAAAGTCAGGTGAAAGCTGTGATTGTCATGCACACTTGCCCTAATGTCAGAATGAATTGAGCCCTCCACCCTCAGGTTCAATGAGGCTACTGTGCCCATATGACTCTTATCTATGTTATATCCTACCCCACCCTATCCTGCTGCACTCCCCAGTCCCCCATATCATACCACTTACTAACTACAATACTTAATTCTACCATTATGTTGATTCCATTATTGATTTTAAGTATAATTATCATAATTTATAACTAATATCACAATCTTTGTCACTATTTGTTACATGCCTTTAATTATTAAGATACCATGAATAATATATTAACTCTGATGCTAAGAAATCCTGTTCCTTCTAGTTTCTGCCACCTTCAGATTGGAGTTTGCGTGAGCACAATAGCCTCAGCTCTAGGGGTAATGTTTTTCTCCCTCTGCAAAATCAACACAGTTAGATTACTTCCTTAGTGAAATTATTATGGTGGTATTTCAATATTTATTATAATAATAGATATTGCTGGCTGGGCATAGTCCCAGCACTTTGGGAGGCCGAGATGGGCAGATCACGAGGTCAGGAGATCGAGACCATCCTGGCTAACATGGTGAAACCCCATCTCTACTAAAAATACAAAAAATGAGCTGGGTGTGGTGGCGGGCGCCTGTAGTCCCAGCTACTTGGGAGGCTGAGGCAGAGAATGGCGTGAACCCGGGAGGCGGAGCTTGCAGTGAGCCGAGATCGCGCCACTGCACTCCAGCTTGGACGACAGAGCGAGACTCCGTCTCAAAAAAAAAAAAAAAAAAGATATTGCTATTAAAACAAAAGCTGGTATTTTCTGTTTCCATCTGTGAAATAGGATAATGTAAGCACCACATCAATACAAGCATTTGAGTTATATTAAGTTTGTGACTGTAATAAACGCCAATCCTGAGAACCCAGTGTGTGCTATTATACTCTGGAAAATGGGCCCGTTTATAATGCAGTGTTGTCCATTTATATGGTCTAAATGTCTGTGTCCCTTCAAAGTTCATATTAAGGCCTAATCCCCAGTGGGATAATCTTAAGAGGTGGGGCCTTTGGCAGATTATTAGGTCATAGTGGGGAAAAGAGAGAGAGATCAGACTGTTACTGTTTCTATGTAGAAAGAAGTAGACATAAGAGACTCCATTTTGTTCTGTACTAAGAAAAACTATTCTGCCTCGAGATGCTGTTAATCTATAACCCGAGCCCCAACCCTGTGCTCACAGAGACGTGTGCCATGTTGACTCAAGGTTTAATGGATTTAGGGCTATGCAGGATGTGCTTTGTTAAAAAAGTGGTTGAAGGCAATATGCTTGGTAAAAGTCATCACCATTCTCTAATCTCAAGTACCCAGGGACACAATACACTGTGGGAAGTACCCAGGGACACAATACACTGCTGAAGGCCACAGGGACCTCTGCCTCGGAAAGCCAGGTATTGTCCAAGATTTCTCCCCATGTGATAGCCTGAGATATGGCCTCCTGGGAAGGGAAAGACCTGACCATCTCCCAGCCCGACACCCCCAGCCCAACACCCGTAAAGGGTCTGTGCTGAGGAGGATTAGTGAAAGAGGAAGGCCTCTTTGCAGTTGAGATAGAGGAAGGCATCTGTCTCCTGTTCCTCCCTGGGCAATGGAATGTCTTGGTGTAAAACCCGACTGTATATTCTATTTACTGAGATAGGAGAAAACTGCCTTAAGGCTGGAGGTGAGACGTGCTAGTGGCAATACTGCTCTTTAATGCACCCAGATGTTTGTGTACTTGTACATCAAGGCACAACACCTTTTTTAAAATTTATTTATGACACAGAGACCTTTGTTCACATGTCTTCCTGCTGACCTTCTCCCCACTATTATCGTATTGTCCTGCCACAGCCCCCTCTCCGAGATGGTAGAGATAATGATCAGTAAATACTGAGGGAACTCAGAGACCAGTGCCCGTTGCGGGTCCTCTGGATGCTGAGCACCAGTCCCCTGGGCCCACTTTTCTTTCTCTATACTTTGTCTCTGTGTCTTATTTCTTTTCTCAGTCTCTTGTCCCACCTGACGAGAAACACCCACAGGCGTGGACGGGCAGGCCGCCCCTTCACACTGGGAAACCAAACAAATTGTGTGACTCGCTTTATTGTAGTGGTCTAGAACCAAACCCTAAATATCCCTGAGGTATGCCTGTGTTTGTATAATACTATTGTTATGGAAATAAAAGGATCTCAGTCCAAACTCCAAAAGAGGGTTCTTGATCTCATGCAGGAAAGAATTCCAGGTGAGTTGTAGAGTGCAGTGAGAAGAGATACTTTATTGAAAGCCATTCCACAACAGAGTAGGGTGTCCTCAGAAAGCAAGTGGAGGAACATCCGTTAAGTTTTTCTTATATAGGGGTCTTGTCTATGTAAAGACTGAAATAAGCTGTGCCTATGCGTGGGTGGCCTGACATTATGACAAAATTTATTATTCTATTGATTTAAAGAAAACTATCCCTAAAATTTTAGTGTGTAAGTACATCAAAGTATAACTATAATGATCTTGAAAGCATTTATTGTTATGGGTATTGGACATCTGGACTTTCTGTTGTTCTAGAAGTTTGTCCTTGCAGGCATTACCGGGATGCTTCCTTCACTGTAAACATGTTAGGACCATGATTTGTGACTTGCAGTGAATGTGCCTTGCTAGTCTCAAGATGGAGCTGAACTTAAAATGGTGTCACTCTGGGTCTCTTAGGTTTCTGCTTCCCTAACACTATGACCATACCTGCTGTCTTCTTGATGTTTCCTTGTAAATGTTTTTAATTCCTTTATTTTTAAATTAAAATTTTACCATGAAATTGTCACACAAATACTATGGAAGAGAACATTATAATGAATTCTGTCTACTTATCACCCGGCTTTAACATTTGTCAACATTTTCTTTTGCAATACCATATACCCCTTCTCAGTGGAGTTTTTTTTTTTTCTCAGTGAAGTTTTTAAAGCTAATATTATTCCACCCATAAATATTTCCACATGAATCCCTAAAAGATAAGTCATCTTCTTTTTAACAGAACTGCATTACTGACAAAATCAACAGTAATTCTTAGGCCCGTGGTAGAAATGTGTGTTCACTAATGGACTTCCACAGATGTTTTCTTAGACCATCCTTTGGGAGAAGAAAGAGAACCTGAGATCAGCAGAGTCTAATTCTCTAAACATATTTTTAAGCCGAGTCCCAGAGACAGACATAACTGGTCTGAAGGCATCCAGCATGCCCACATGAGTGTAGGTTCAGTTCCCTGAAAACAAGTTTCCCACCTGCTGGAACTGAACACATTGGGTAGATAACATCCCACCACTGTCAGGTAGAACTTCCTGTCAGAAGCTGAGCTGTGAATAATGTTTAGGAGTTCACCAAGTGAAAGGAATTATATCTTTACAACTCCTCATCCACATCCTCCAAAAACGGGAGTAAAGAGGTGTTAAGCAGCTTCAGAATTTCCACAGAGGAGAAGCTAATGGTCAGAGACTGCATTTAAAGCTTCACTGACATGGTAAGGCGATTGTTATTAATTATATTTTAACTTCAAGGTAAATGAAAACAGTTTTCTTTAGGTGCTTTTAGTCACACGTTGGCCATACTAAAGACTATTAGTGTTGTTATTATTGCTGCCTACTATAGTTGCACTTGAGGTAGTTAGTGTGGAGGGTAATGCGTAATTCAAATCTCTATTCACTTTCCCACCCAACTTAGCCCTTCAGAAGTGGACGCGTGGACTTCTCCTCCCTCCTCTGGTGGTATCTCCCAGGAGAGGATTGTATTAATACTCTCGGATTTCTACCCTATTTCCAAAAGTGGTTTCTCCCATTAAAAGTTGTACCACCCTTCCTGCAGCCTATTACTCATTCAGATGTCTCTCAGACTTTCAGGGTGGTTTCACTCAAGAGATGACTCCCATAGTGACCTTTCCACCTTTTCCCTGAATGGCATCTCTAAAAAGTGGACTGTACTATCCTGATTCCTCCTATCATCTGCCTGTGGTTTCTCCCAGGATCCTCTTCTCTTGGTGATTTTTCCCTGGTGGTTTCTTCCAGCAGGTAATTATTATCCTCAGTGTCCTGTATTCAGAAGGGTAACTTAGCTTTTCTAAATACAACATACAGCGCCAGACCCACATTTCCAGTAACTTTCTCCTCCAGAGTAGAAGCCTAGTCAGACAAGGGTCACAATCCAGCGTCCTATGTAACTATACCTGCCTCGCTCTAGGAAACCCTGCCGGCGGCCAATTCCTCTGTTCTACGGAACGGATATGCTTCCAAGATGGCGGCCCACACGAATAAATACCACAAAGGCGCGGCCATGTTCTCTGCCGTACAGCGCCACATTACGGAAACTGTGCGCTGTGTCTGCGCCCTGTTCACTGTTCGCTAAAATTGGCTTCTAAGTTTATTCAGAGCATGCGCCATATCAACAGCCTACAAAGGGGAGGTGCTAGAAGTCGGACCGGAAGTGGAAGCGGTCCTCCAAGGCTTTTTTGCCGCTGGTGTCAGGAGTATTTTCATATCCCAATACCGAGAAATCTTTGAGGTGATTTTGGTTGGTCACGACTGGGGTTTCTGTGGAGCCAGTAATAGGGGGTTTCGAGGTTGCCTGTGGAGTTAGAGATTGTTTTGAGGGTTCGGTGATGGGGTTCTGTGGCGTCCGTTGTTGATTGTGACGGATTTCTCGGGTCATTGATGGGGCTCTTGGAGATGAGTGATAGAGGTTTGGAGGTCAGTGATGGGAGTCTGTGGTCAGTGACAGAGCCTGTAGGGTCAGCTATGGTGATCGGTGAGGACTGTAATCAGCTTGCTTTCTAACCTGAGTTGAACGTTCAGCGTTTTAATTTTCAGTCTTCTTTAATATAAAAATTCTCAAGTTTTGGTGAATCTTTGTATAAAAAATTGTTCAAATCTAAGTGTTTTTTTTTCTTTGATCCATGAGTTATTTAGAAGTTCCTTGTTTGTTTTAAGTAATGTCTGTTTAATGCTCAAATTGAAAAGTTGCCTTATGACCTAGTTCGTGGACAGTTTTCATGAATGTCACATCTATTACATAAAAACGGTGTACTATGTTCTCTGATTGTATTGTTATAGATATTAATTAAGCATATATTAAAAAAATCTGTCTCCTCACATTAGAGGAAGGTAAAGTAGTCACTCTGGAAAGGTTCTTTGTCCATTTGTCCTTCCTTCTTTTTCTGCTTTATATATGTGAAATTATATTATTAGGAACAATTGTGTGCACTTTATTTGTTTATTTATTTATTTATTTTTGAGACGGAGTCTCGCTCTGTCACCCAGGCTGGAGTGCGATGGACGGATCTCTGCTCACTGCAAGCTCCGCCTTCCGGGTTTACGCCATTCTCCTGGCTCAGCCTCCCGAGTAGCTGGGACTACAGGCGCTCGCCACCTCGCCCGGCTAGTTTTTTGTATTTTTTAGTAGAGACGGGGTTTCACCGTGTTAGCCAGGATGGACTCGATCTCCTGACCTTGTGATCCGCCCGTCTCGGCCTCCCAAAGTGCTGGGATTACAGGCTTGAGCCACCGCGCCCGGCTATTTATTTATTTATTTATTTAGAGATGGAGTCTCGCTCTGTCGCCCAGGTTGGAGTGCAGTGGCGCGATCTCAGCTCACTGCAACCTCCGCCTAGTGGGTTCAAGCGATTCTCCTGCCTCAGCCTCCAGAGTAGCTGGGATTACAGGCGTGTGCCACCATGCCCAGCTAATTTTTTGTATTTTTTAGCAGAGACGGGGATTCACCATTTTGGCCAGGCTAGTCTCAAACTCCTGACCTCAAGTGATCCACCTGCCTCGGCCTCCCAGAGTGCTAGGATTAGGGGCATGAGCCACCGTGCCCGGCCTATGTGCATTTTTAATACGTTATAGATATGACTAAGTAGCTCAAAATATAACAATTCAAGCTCTACCAACAATTTATAAAATAACTCATTTTCCCAAATGCTTTTCCAGCAATGGATATTGTTGCATTTTAAAAGTTTTTAAAATTTTGAGAGAAAATTATATCTAATTGCTCTGATGCATTTTCCATTTACTAAAGTTGGCATCTTTTTGGTTAATTGCCATTTGTTTCCTTTTCTGTGAATTTTCATATCTTTTGTCCTACTTTTTTTTTTGTGGTATATTTTAACATAAAATTAGGAAATATCATCTAATCAAAAGTATCTGATTTTTCTGCTATAGCGTCTGTGTTTCCTCTTATGTGTAATAAGATCCCTCCCAGCCCACCACAGTGTTATACACATATATACTTCTAAAATTTATTTCAATAATCTTTGGGATTTCACAAATACACGTAATTAAGTGATCAGTCCTGCTGGCATTTGCTTACAGTGAATAGTGTGTGATGGAGATCTAGTTTGTTTTTTTCCAGGTGGCCAGCCAGTTATATCACTGCCATTTATGCAATGAATGTCTTATGCACACTCATTTGAATACCACTTTTGTCACATATATAGATCAATATTGTCTGGTATATTTATTGTTTTTATTACATTGTTTTTATATTGTTTTAATATCTGATAATGCATGGTAATCGCTAATATGTATTGTATGATTTTTGTGTGCCAGGGAGGTGTTGAGCACTTTACAAGTATTATCTCATTTAATTTTTGTAACTTTGAGATCAGCATTTTCATCCTTTTGAGACGGAGTCTCGCTCTGTCGCCCAGGCTGGAGTGCAGTGGCGCGATCTCGGCTCACTGCAAGCTCCGCCTCCCGGGTTCACGCCATTCTCCTGCCTCAGCCTCCCGAGTAGCTGGGACTACAGGCGCCCGCTACCTCGCCCGGCTAATTTTTTTGTATTTTTTTTTAGTAGAGACGGGGTTTCACCATGTTAGCCAGGATGGTCTCGATCTCCTGACCTCGTGATCCACCCGTCTCGGCCTCCCAAAGTGCTGGGATTACAGGCTTGAGCCACCGCGCCCGGCCTTTCATCCTCATTTCTGAAATTAAAAGTGAAGAAATGGCTGGGCACGGTGGCTCATGCCTGTATTCTCAGCACTTTGGGAGGCCGCAGTGAGTGGATCATGAGGTCAGGAGATCGAGACCATCCTGGCCAACATGGTGAAACCTCATCTTTACCAAAATTTAGCTGGGTGTGGTGGCACATGCCTGTAATCCCAGCTACTCGGGAGGCTGAGGCAGGAGAATTGCTTGAACCTGGGAGGCGGAGGTTGTAGTGAGCCGAGATGGCACCACTGCACTCCAGCCTGGCAACAGAGAGAGACTCCGTCTCAAAAAAGAGTGAAGAAACTTCTGTTCTCATAGGTGAAAAGTGGTAGAGCTGCAGTTCAAAAAATCTGCAGTGATGTTACTCCATCTCTCGTGACTTTTCCCATATTTCACTGTAACTAATACCTATCACAGATTTTGTTAAATTTTATGTTCTCCACAGCGCTGCTTCTCAAAGTGTGGTCCCTGTAGTGACAGCATCAGCGTTTCTTGGGCACCGGTTAGAAATGAAACTTCTTGGCCGGGCGCGGTGGCTCAAGCCTGTAATCCCAGCACTTTGGGAGGCCGAGACGGGTGGATCACGAGGTCAGGAGATCAAGACCATCCTGGCTAACCCGGTGAAACCCCGTCTCTATTAAGAAATACAAAAAACTAGCCGGGCGAGGTGGCAGCGCCTGTAGTCCCAGCTACTCGGGAGGCTGAGGCCGGAGAATGGCGTGAACCCGGGAGGCGGAGCTTGCAGTGAGCTGAGATCCGGCCACTGCACTCCAGCCTGGGAGACAGAGCGAGACTCCGTCTCAAAAAAAAAAAAAAAAAAAGAAATGAAACTTCTTGGGTTCTACTTTTGACCTACTGAATCAGAAACTGTGGAGTAGGGCTGAGAATTTTTAACTGTGTTTCATTTAACAGGTCCTCCAGGTAACTTGAATGCGTACCTGTTTGAGAACCACTGCTTTGGTTTTTAGCTCAGGGACCTGCACCTTGATGTATCCAGGAAGTGCTTATGTGGTGAATATTAAATGACTGACTATGGGAACATTGTCATTCCAGATTTCTGGGTGTCTCTGGGGAGCTCCTGGGCCAGATCTTCCTCCAGACTCCAGCCTACCTCTTCAGAGCAGCTCTGCTTGAGTTCACAGATGACTGCCAAGCTTCACACACCCTAGAGAAAAAGGGTTGAGACCCAGTGTGGCCATGCCAGCTAATTGGACCTCATCTCAGAAATCTTCAGCCCTGGCTCCAGAGGATCATGGCAGCTCCTGTGAGGTGAGGAAGAGGAGTCCCAGGGGGTGGAAATTCAATCCAGGAGTAGAAAGCTCTGATCTGTCACTAGAACCTCATGACTGAGGGAGGCAGCTGGGCCACAGGAAGCAGCTGGACTCTAAGACCTGCTGCTCCTGAAACAAATCTTGATCTCCCTGTTGAGAATGAGCAACACGTGGGTAATGTCTTCACCTCTGGAGGCCACCTGTGTGACAGTGGAGAGGTGCATTGTCAAGAAAAACTGTTGTTTATTTTGTCATCACACTACATTGATCTTTGGGCTGTGGATAGATTTTCCTGGTTAGAAGTCACTTTTCTGTGGGATTTTCAAAGTATTTATCTGTTTCTTCCTAAACTGTCTCCTCAAACACAAATATTTTCTTTTTCTTTTTTTTTTTAATATCTGTTTTTTGGATATTGGTTCTCCATTTTTTTTCCCCTCTACTGTTTTCTGTTTCTTTGCTGCTCTCTTTTTCAGGAAGCTTTGTCACATTTACCTTCCAGCTCTTCTTTTGAGTTTCTCATTACCAGTATCAACATTTTAATTCAACGTTTTAATTTTTAATAACTGTAATTTATTTTCTAAATATTCTTTTTGATTAGCATCTTGTTCTTATTTCATGAGTATAATTTTATTTCTTATACCTCTGGAGATATTGTGATAGTGTATTAGGAAAGTTTAGTTTTTTGAATAGGGAACATATACACTTAGTTCAAAAATATTGTTGGTAAAATGGGAAGAATAGTAAAAAATAAAAATTAAAAGCCATTAGAAATATATTTAAAGGCAACACACCCTGAAAAGTGTTATAGGAGGCTGGGCGCAGTGGCTCACACCTGTAATCCCAGCACTTTGGGAGGCCGAGGTGGGCGGATCATGAGGTCAGGAGATCGAGACCATCCTGGCTAATGCGGTGAAACCCCATCTCTACTAAAAAATACAAAAAACTAGCCGGGCAAGGAGGCGGGCGCCTGTAGTCCCAGCTACTCAGGAGGCTGAGGCAGGACAATCGCGTGAACCTGGGAGGCGGAGCTTGCAGTGAGCTGAGATCCGGCCACTGCACTCCAGCCTGGGCAACAGAGCAAGACTCCATCTCAAAAAAAAAAAAAAAAGAAAGTGTTATAGGAAACAAATTCAGGGGAAACATGAATCTGTGGTTGACCCACCTCCGTTCCCCACCTACCCCCATGTTTCTCAACATAGAGGACCAGGTTTATTCTTTTTATTTGATTGCTTAGTTTTGTAAACAAGTAAAACCAGCTACACATTTTTTTCTATTTCACAAAAGGTGCCATAGTAGACTAAATTTTCACACATTGCTTTTTAAATATTTGTTTGGTAAAATACAGATTATATGATGAACTATGTAGCAGTAGACATTGTTATGCCTTTCTGTTGCATGTATAGGTCATAGTAGAATTTCATTTCAGGGTTTTAGTCACAGATAATAAGAATCTTAGCTGAATTTCACTGAACCTGTACTTCTGTTCTTTTTGGGAAATTTTATGATTGGGTATCTTAATCATTTTTATCTAGAAGATATCTAGAAGATACGAAGGGTAGATTGAAGCAAAAGTTGTAATTGGTAAAGGTATAATTGGCAGTCACTTTTCTTAGGCAGAGTAAGGAGACTTTTACTTTTGTGGTTTGAAGAAGATTTGATTTTTGCCTGTGCTCAAGTACAATGACAGAGTGTTCTTGATTTTGTCTTCTACCATGGTGGTTAGAGATTGGTCTTGTTTGCTGTTGGTGTTCCAAGAGATTTTTTTTTTTTTTTGAGACGGAGTCTTGCTCTGTCGCCCAGGCTGGAGTGCAGTGGCCGGATCTCAGCTCACTGCAAGCTCCCCCTCCCGGGTTCACGCCATTCTTCTGCCTCAGCCTCCCGAGCAGCTGGGACTACAGGCGCCCGCCACCTCGCCCGGCTAGTTTTTTTGTATTTTTTAGTAGAGACGGGGTTTCACCGGGTTAGCCAGGATGGTCTCGATCTCCTGACCTTGTGATCCGCCCGTCTCGGCCTCCCAAAGTGCTGGGATTACAGGCTTTAGCCACCGCGCCCGGCCCCAAGAGATTATTTTTGTGTAGCGCCATGGAGAACACCATGAGTTAGCTGGCCCCTGCCAGGCTAGCTTCTAGCAAAACTGAGGTTTAACTGATAGTGCCAGGCTAACTCTCATCGGTCAGGGGCTGCTTTTATCCTCATTTAAAAATAAAGGAATGAGCCAAAAGAAAGCTAGGGATGCAATTTAGGAATAGGTCAAAAGGAATGAGGAATTTAAGGTAAAAATCACTTAAAGTGATGAAGAGGATGGTTCATATTTACAAAAGGAATAATATACAAATAAAAGTTATCAAAGTAATAATGTATCTTAAGTTACATTAAGTAAAAATGAACAGAAATCATTAAATATACTATTGGCCATTTTAGTACACTACTCTAAAGGCAGACAAATAGAAATCATCATACTGATTGTTTTCTTTCTTTCTTTTTTTTTTTTTTTTCTTTTGATGGAGTCTTGCTCTGTTGCCAGGCTGGAGTGCAGTGGCGCAATCTCAGCTCACTGCAACCTACGCCTCCCAGGTTCAAGCGATACCCCTGCCTCAGCCTCCCAAGTACCTGGGACTACAGGCGTGCACCACCATGCCCAGCTAATTTTTTGTATTTTAGTAGAGATGGGGTTTCACTGTTTTAGCCAGGATGGTCTCCATCTCCTGACCTCATGATCCACGCACCTCGGCCTCCCAAAGTGCTGGGATTACAGTTATGAGCCACCATGCCTGACCTTGATTCTGTTTTCTAAGAGCATTAAATTAGAAATAAAAAGTAAGGCCTGGGGCAGTGGCTCACGCCTGTAACTCCAGCACTTCAGGAAGCCGAGGTGGGTGGATCACGAGGTCAGGAGTTTGAGACCGGCCTGGCCAACATGGTGAAACTCATCTCTACTAAAGGTACAAAAAATTATCCGGGTATGGTTCCATGCACCAGTAATCCCAGCTACTTGGGAGGCTGAGGCTGAGAATTACTTGAACCTGGGAGGTGGAGGTTGTAGTGAGCTGAGATTGAGCCTTTGCACTCCAGGCTGGGCGACAGGGCAAGACTCCATCTCAAAAATAAATAAAAATAAAAATAAAAAGTAAAAGGTTCTTACACAACAATGTGAATGTACTTCATGCCACTAAACTGGTCACTTAAAAATATTAAAATGGCAACTTTTATGTTATGTGTATTTTTACCACAATTAAAAAACATCTGGGGCCAGACGCAGTGGTTCATGCCTATAATCCCAGCACTTTGGGAGGCCGAGGTGGGCGAATCATGAGGTCAGGAGTTCCAGACCAGCCTGGCCAACATGGTGAAACCCCGTCTCTACTAAAAATACAAAAAATTAGCTGGGTATGTGGCGGGCGCCTGTAATCCCAGCTACTCGGGAGGCTGAGGCAGGAGAATTGAACCCAGGAGGCAGAGGTTGCAGTGAGCCGAGATTGTGCCACTGCACTCCAGCCCAGGCGACAGAGTGAGACCCCGTGTCAAAAAACAAATGAACAAACAAACAAAAAAATGAAAAAAAAAAAAAGCCATTTGGATAAAGTAGTGCATTTTAAAGTTTGTGTGGTAAGCTGGGTGTGGTGGCTCATGCCTGTAATCCCAGCACTTTGGGAGGCTGAAGTGGGTGAATTGCTTGAGCTCATGAGTTCGAGACCAGCCTGGGCAGCATGGTAAACCCCGTCTCTACAAAATACAAAAATTAGCCAAGTGTGGTGGTGCAGGCCTGTAGTCCCAGCTACTTGGGAGGCTGACATGGGAGGATCGATTGAGCCTGGGAGGTGGAGATTGCAGTGAGCTAAGATCATGCCGCTGTACTCCAGTCTAGGTGACACAGTGAGACCCTGTCTTATAAATAAATAAACTAAGTTTGTGTGCCAAGGCTAACCTGTGGATAGAGGGGAAAAACTATAGATTTAATTGCTTCTTTTCGGAATCCTGGACGTTTGGAAAAAAAAAAAAAAACCTAAGGTATGAGTTTGACAGAAACACAAGTTGCTTTTATGTGTTAACAATCAAGAAAAAGGAGTAAATATCTAAATAATCAAAGACTGGGTGGCTGGGCACAGTGGCTCACACCTGTAATCCCAGCACTTTGGGAGGCCAAGGTGGGTGGATCATGAGGTCAGGAGACCGAGACCATCCTAGCCAACATGGTGAAACTCCGTCTCTACTACAAAAATTAGCCAGGTGTGGTGGTGCACGCCTGTAGTCCCAGCTACTCAGGAGGCTGAGGCAGGAGGCTCTCTTGAACCCAGGAGGCAGAGATTGTAGTGAGCCGAGATCACTCCCCTACACTCCAACCTGGGCGACACAGCAAGAGCGAGACTCCATCTCAAAAAAAAAAAAAAGACTGGGCCAGCATGGTGGCTCACACTTTGGGAGGCTGAGGTGGGTGGATCTCTTGAGGCCAAGAGTTCGAGACCAGCCTAGCCAACATGGCGAAACCCCATCTCTACTAAAAATATAAAAATTAGTGGGGTATACCGCAGTGCAGGTCTGTAATCCCACGTACTTGGGAGGCTGAGGCAGGAGAATCACTTGAATCTGGGAGGCGGAGGTTGTAGTGAGCCGAGATCTTACCACTGCATTCCAGCCTGGAAGACAGAGTTAGACTAAAAAAAAAAAAGAATGTAACAAAACAGGAGGAACAGTTACTTCCATATCTAAGATTCAGACAATCATAAATGAATATTATATAAAGTCATGCCAAAAATATGAAAGTATAAACAAAAGGATAAAAGTTTACAAAAAGTAGATATAATTGGTAGGAATAAATGGTTCAAAGTCCTTGAAGAAATTAAAATGTTGATTCAGCATTTCCAACACAGTAAAAAATAATGGAAAGGTCATGCGTTTTTACAGTTGGTTATTATGCTGAAGTTTTGGGTAAAGAATAATATCTAAAATTATTCTCAACCTTGCTTTTGGTTTTTGTTTTATTTTGTTTACAGTGTTAACCTTGATGCCTGAAAGAACTGGAAATTATGAAGATAGATTCAGAAGTCAAATATGTTAACTAACTGCATTGAAGAGTAGAAGAAAACAATAGCCTTGTAGGTTTTTACTGGGACTAGTGAAACAACTGCTATTTTCTCAGCAACCCACTCCAAAGTCAAAGTCAGAACTAAAATTGTAAAATATCTCAAAAACAATAAAAATGCTATCTATATATCAGAAGCTCTGGTATACAGCAAAACTGTACTAAAATAATTTAGCAAAATAATTTATCTCATGCAAATGAATAAAAAAATCTAAATGAAAAAGATGAATTTCTTTTTTCTTTTTTCTTTTTTTTTTTTGAGAGGTAGTCTTGCTCTGTAGTCAGGCTAGAGTGCAGTGAGGCGATCTTGGCTCACTGCAACCTCCGCCTCCTGGGTTCAAGCAATTCTCCTGCCTCAGCCTCCCAAGTAGCTGGGGCCAAAGGCGCGCACCACCATGCCCAGCTAATTTTTTTTTTTGAGACTGAGTCTCGCTCTGTCGCCGAGGCTGGAGTGCAGTGGCAGGATCTTAGCTCACTGCAAGTTCTGCCTCCTGGGTTCACGCCATTCTCCTGCCTCAGCCACCCAAGTAGCTGGGACTACAGGCGCCCACCACTGCACTTGGCTAATGTTTTGTATTTTTAGTAGAGACGGGGTTTCACCATGTTAGCCAGGATGGTCTCGATCTGCTGACCTCGAGATCCACCCACCTCGGCCTCCCAAAGTGCTGGGATTACAGGCGTGAGCCACCGCGCCAGGTTTGTTTTTTGTAATTTTTTTTAGTAGAGATGGGGTTTCACCATGTTGGCCAGGATGGTCTCGACTTCAACCTCATGATCCACCTGCCTAGGCCTCCCAAAGTGCTGGGATTACAGATGTGAGCTACCGCGCCTGGCTGAAAAGGATGAATTTCTAGAACATTACCCCACCAAATCTTTAATTACCATTTACCACATTTTACTTCTAGGTTTTAAGATTTTCATTTTTTAACTTTACTTTTGGCCAGGTGTGGTGGCTCACGCTTG
Organism: Papio anubis; assembly: GCF_008728515.1. Taxonomy (NCBI): domain Eukaryota; kingdom Metazoa; phylum Chordata; class Mammalia; order Primates; family Cercopithecidae; genus Papio; species Papio anubis. The sequence goes on from NC_044995.1 coordinate 19,339,240, forward strand.
TAATTCCAGTGCTTTGGGAGACTGAGGCGGGAGGATTGCTTGAGCCCATGAGTTTGAGACCAGCCTGCACAACATAGTGAGACCCTGTCTCTACAACTAAAACCAAAATTAACTGAGTGTGGTGGCAGGGCGCCTGTGATCCCTGCTACTTGGGAGGCTGAGATTGGAGGACTGTGTGAGCCTGTCAAGGCTGCAGTGAGCCACGACATTGCCACTACATCCAGCCTAGATGACAGTGAGACCCTGTCTTGAAAACAAAAACAAAAAACTTTACTTTTAATAAGATTAGGATTGCAGCACTGGAGAAATTTACTTTTAGAGAGATTATTACGGGTATTTTTTTGTTTGTTTTTTGTTTTGTTTTGGGATTGTTGCATAGGCACTTGAAAAAAATTTGATAGCTTATCAATAAGATATATAGCTATGAGGTTTTTATAGTAGTACTCATTTTTTTCTACTTTGTCTCATGGAGCTGAGAGAAATTATTTAAAGTTTCCCACCACAAATGTATTTCTTTCTATATTTTCCTATAGGTTTTTTCTTTTCTTTTTCTTTTTCTTTTTTTTTTTTGAGATGGAGTCTTGCTCTGTTGCCCAGGCTGGAGTGCAGTGGTGCAATCTCGGCTCACTGCAAGCTCCGCCTCCCGGGTTCACACCATTCTCCTGCCTCAGCCTCCCGAGTAGCTGGGACTACAGGCGCCTGCCACGAGGCCGGCTAATTTTTGTGTTTTTAGTAGAGACGGAGTTTCACTGTGGTAGCCAGGATGGTTTTATCTCCTGATGTCGTGATCCGCCCGCCTCGGCCTCCCAAAGTGCTGGGATTACAGGAGTGAACCACCATGCCCGGCCTTTTTCCTATAGTTTTTGTTTATAAATTTTGATGCTATGTAGTTTGGTGCACTGATAGTAAATACAGCATCTGAAACTCATTTCACATTGTGTCCTTGTTTAATATTTTTTCCCCTACAATTCAGCCCTATCTAATATTAAGGTGGAGGCTCTTATTTCTTTTCTGTTGGCAATTCCAGATATGCCTTTGGTCATCTTTTTAATGTCATCCTTTGGAGTTCTTGTGCTTTTTTTTTTTTTGGAAAGATGCATTTTATGTCATGCTTCTGATGTTGCTATTTTATAAATCTTTCACTATATACTCTATATTTGTGCTTTGTTTCTGTGTGTCTTCCATGTAATTTGGAGTGTTTGGATTCCTTTTTGTTTTTTTTGGTGTGTGTCATCTTTATAACTTTAACTTCTTGAACTAAATATTCGAATCTACTCTTTAAAACAGTATTTATTAAATTTGTACTGTGAATAATGATAACAGTTCTATAGTGCCACTTCAAGTATTCTTTTGTTCATTGGATATTTTTATTAAACTCCTTTTATTTTTTTTTCTATTTTTCTTTAAAAAAAACTTTATTTCCATCTCATGTTGCTTACTTGTCTTAATCTGCTCTTTGCCACCTTTTGTTTTTGCAGGGTCTTTTCATTTTTTTTCAGGGAGACTTTTATTTTTGTGTTGCATTTTTTTTTTTCTTACTGAGTTCTGTTCATTTGTTTTTCAGAAATTTATATCACTATATTCTTAGTCTGTTTTTCCATAAGTAGTTAATTGTTTTAGTGAATTCCTTGAATTCATGGAGGATATGATTTCTTCTCTTGTATGTCAATTTATTTCTAGTGTATTCCTCCTAATCTCCTCTCTTGTTTTTTTTACTCATAGCATCTTTGTACGTCAGATGTTTATTATCTTTGAATGAGGAGATTTCTTCCTGACAAACTGTTTGTGTAAGATCATTTGGTGAGGTGTCAAAACTCCATTCCAGCCTAACATGACATTGTCTTGATTCCCCATTACATTTTTTGATGACATGAGTTTTGGGGTCTGGGGGTTCAGTGTGTGTAGGGTATGAATATGCAAGTGTATGATGAAGAGAAAATTAGAGCATGCATATTCATTTCAGGTATATAGGAAACTTTTTGTTTTAACTTTTAAGTGTATACGTACAAGGGCAGGTTTGTTACATAGGTTAACTTGTATCATGGGGGTTTGTTGTATTGACTTTCATCATCCAGGTATTAAGCCTAGTACCCATTAGTTATTTTTTCTGATCCTTTTCCTCCTTTCACCCTCCATCTTCCAAAAGGCCCCAGTGTGTGTTGTTCCCCTCTTTGTGTCCATGTGTTCTCATCCACTCTCACTTATAAGTGAGAACATGTGGTATTTGGTTTCTGTTCCTGCGTTAGTTTGCTAAGGATTATCACCTCCAGCTCCATCCACGTTCCTGCAAAATACATGATCTCATTCTCTTTTATGGCTGCGTAGTATTCCATGGTGTATTATACACCACATTTTCTTTATCCAGTTTATCACTGATGGGCATTTAGGTTGATTCCATGTCTTTGCTGTTGTGAATACTGCTGCAGAGAGCATGTGTGGGTATGTGTCTTTATAATACAATGATTTATATTCCTTTGGGTATATACCCAGTGACAGGATTGCTGGGTCAAATGGTATTTCTGTCTTTAGGTCTTTGAGGAGTCACCACACTGTCTTCCACAAGGCCTGAACTAATTTACACTCCCACCAACAGTGTATAAGCCTTCCTTTTAATAAATGGAGATGTTCTAAGCCTCATAAACGAATCAACACACATCACAAAGAAACAAATTGTGATCTATGAACACAATTAAATGAATAAATTTAAAAAGTAGCTTTTAAGAATCATACTTTTAGGTTGGGTGTGGTGGCTAATGCCTGTAATCCCATCACTTTGGGAGGCCCAGATGGGTGGATGACCTGAGGTCAGGAGTTCAAGACCAGCCTTGCCAACATGGTGAAACCCCATCTCAACTAAAAAGAGAAAAATTAGCCAGGCATAGTGGCTGGTGCCTGTAGTCCCAGCTACTCTGGAGGTTGAGGCAGGAGAATCGCTTGAACCTGGAGGCAGGGGTTGCAGTGAGCCGAGATTGCGCCACTGCACTGCCGCCTGTGTGACAGAGCGAGACTCCGTCTCAAAAAAAAAAAAACTTTCAGATATTAATGATCACAAGTATCTTTAATACATTTCTCTCTCCAAGTTCTTCCTGCGTGCTCATGCCCTCTCCTGAATTCAGAGACCTGCTCATACATACGACTTTTTCTTTCTTAGAAAAAAGTGAGCCAGAGAAAAAATGTTATTAAGAAAGTCAAAAGGAAGATATTTATATTGAATGTTCATGAAGCGAAAGTGGATAATCGTAAAGGTTTTTATCTTTGTCATCTTCACATTGAGCAGATGGAGGAGTAGGAGGAAAAGGAAGGTTTGGTTTTGCAGGCTCAGGTGGCAGACGTGGAAGAGGTGGAGAAGGTGGAAGGGGAGGCAGGAGAGGCATGCACACTGTGTAACTTTTATTGAAAAAAATTCATGTGTCTGTGGGCTTACACAGTTCAAACCTGTGTTGTTTCAGGGTCAATTACAATTTATATTCTCTCTCATCAATTGTGCAATGAGTCTCTGATCTTCCAGTCTTGTCTATTCCCAAATGTTATATATGTTTTGAAAATAATCTTTCTTTAAGTAATATATATATTTCAATTTTTTATTTTGAAATTATTATAGATACATAAGGAGTTAGAAAATACAGTACAAAGAGTTCTCCCATAAATTCCAGTTTATTGTGGTACATGATACTTTTTACTGATTCTTGAATTCAATTTGCTGACATTTTGTTGGGAATGTTTGCATTTAAATTCATGAGAGATATGTAGTTTGTGTGTGTGTGTGTGTGTGTGTGGTTTTTTTTGTTGTTGTTGTTGTTACTGTGTTTGTCTGATTTTGACATTGGAGTGATACCAGACTTAAGAATATTAGTTTGGGGCTGGGCACGGTGGCTCATGCCTATAATCTCAGCACTTCGGGAGGCCGAGGCAGGCGGATCACGAGGTCAGGAGATTGAGACCATCCTGGCTAACATGGTGAAACCCCATCTCTACTACAAATACAAAAAATTAGCTGGGTGTGGTGGTGGGCGCCTGTAGTCCCAGCTACTCCGGAGGCTGAGGCAGGAGAATGGCCTGAACCTGGGAGGCGGAACTTGCAGTGAACTGAGTTCGCACCACTGCACTCCAGCCTGGGTGACAGAGCAAGACTCCGTCTTAAAAAAATAAAAACAAACAAAAAAACATATATATATACACACACACACACACACACACACATATATATATTAGTTTGGAAGTGTTCCTTCTCTTTTCTGGAAGAGATTATGTAAAAATGACACATTCTTCTTTATAAGTTCGATAAATTCTCTGGTAAAAGCTGGGTATGGTGGCATGTGCCTGTAGACTCAGCTACTCAGGAGGCTGAGGCAGGAGGATCGCTTGAGCCCAGGAGTTCGAGGCTGCAGTGAGCTATGGTCACACCACTGCTCTTCAGCCTGGATGACAGAGCAAGATCGTGTCTCAAAATAAATAAATAAATAAAATTAAAAAGAATTAAAAAAAGAAGAATTATCTGGCAAAACTATCTGGCTTAGAGATTTCTTTTTCAGGAACTTTTAAATTATAAATTTAACTTAATGTAATGGTTATAAGATGTTCATCTTATCCATTTTCAAAGGTTTGAGTTTTGGTAGTTTGTGATGTTTGAGGAATTGGCTTATTTTTTCTAAGTTATTGGATTTATTAGCTTGGAGTGTTTATTTTTCTCATTGTATTTTGTTTTATTTATTTATTTATTTAGTTAGTTAGTTATTTAGTTAGTTTTTTGAGACGGAGTCTCTGTGTCGCCCAGGCTGGAGTGCAGTGGCGCGACCTCGGCTCACTGCAAGCTCTGCCTCCCAGGTTCACGCCATTCTCCTGCCTTAGCCTCCCCAGTAACTGGGACTACAGGCATCCGCCATCACACCTGGCTAATTATTTGTATTTTTTTTTTAGTAGAGATGGGGTTTCACTGTGTTAGCCAGGATGGTCTCCATCTCCTGACCTTGTGATCCACCCACCTCGGCCTCCCAAAGTGCTGGGATTACAGACTTGAGCCACTACACCCGGCCTTCTCATTGTATTTTAAATGGTTGCTACATCTATAAAGATATTTACTGTTTTATTACTAATATTGATGTCTTTTTATCTTTGCCGGTCTGGTTGACTAATAGACCAATCAATGAATTTGTCGATTTTATTATTTTGTTCTCTAATAACTGTTTTGTGTTACAATGATTTTTCTATCTTTTGTTTTCAGTTTTATTGATTTCTACTTTTTATTATTTAGTTCCTTCTGCTTGCTTTTGAGCTCTTTTGCTCTTCTTTTTCTAGTTTATTAATTATTTATTTATTTTTGAGACAGGGTCTGGCTCTGGTGCCCAGGTTGGAGTGCAGTGGCGCCGTCTTGGCTCACTGCATCCTCTGCCCTCCCAGGCTCAAGTAATTCTCCTGCCTCAGCCTCCCAAATAGCTGGGACCACAAGCGCGCACTACTACACCTGGCTAATTTTTGTATTATTGATCGACATGGGGTTTTGCCATGTTTCCCAGGCTGATCTCGAACTCCTGGGCTCAAGCAATCCTCCCGCTTCGACCTCCCAAAGTGTTGGGATTACAGGAGTGAGCCACCATGCCTGGCCTCTTTTTCTAGTTTTTGGAGGTAGAAGCATACATTATTGATTTGTAGCTTTTTCCCTTTCTAATGTAATCCTTTAATACTATAAATTTCCCTCTCAGCCTTGCTTTGCCTGCATCCCACAGATTTTGATAGGTTGTGTTTTTACTGTCTATACATAGAACTCTATGTATTTTAAATATTATTTTGGTGATGTCTTCTTTGACCTGTGGGTCATTAAAGAAGAGTGCTATTAATTTTCAAATATTTTGTGGGTTTTCAAGGTTGTTTTTATTTATTATTTATTCATTTGCTTGGCGATTTTCTCTGTTTTGTTTCTGGTATTAATTTTTGTTTGATTCCCTTGTGGAACATACTTTGTATTGTTTTAATTCTTATAAACTTGTTGAGGTTTATTTCACAGCCTAGGATATGGTTTATCATGCTCACTTTTCTATGGGTGCTTGAAAAGAATGTGCATTCTACTGTTGTTTGTTGCAGCTGCCTTTTCTATAACCTTGATGATGTCCTGTCTAGTATTTTGATAAATTGCTAAGGTGAGGGAGGGATATTCAAGTCTCTAGTATACTTTCTTTAAATGTATATAGCTCCATGTGGTAATAGACATTCCTTTAATTGTGCAATTCCAAGTTAGATTTTTTTAATTTGGAGGATCATGTATTTTGTTTTCAATAAGCATTTTGTTATGAAAAAATTAAATATATGCAAAAGTAAAGATAATAGTATAAAGATTCCTTTCACTGATTGTCCCTGTCACCCAGTTTCAGTCGTTATCAACATTCTGCCCTTTTTTTTTTTTTGAGTTGGAGTCTTGCTCTGCTGCCCAGGCTGGAGTGCAGTGGCACGACCTCAGCTTACTGTAATCTCCACCTCCTGGGTTCAAGTGATTCTTGTGCCTCAGCCTCCTGGGTTCAAGTGATTCTCGTGCCTCAGCCTCCTGGGTAGCTGGGATTACAGGTGTTTGCCACCATACCTAGCTAATTTTTGTATTTTTTGGTAGAGATGAGGTTTCTCCAACAGGCTGGTCTCAAACCCCTGACCTCAAGCAATCCACTTGCCTTGGCCTCCCAAAGTGCTGGGACTACAGGCATGAGCCCCCACACCTGGCCCATTCTGCCATTCTTACTTCATCTGAAACCACCTCCCATTCAGCAGCTAGATTATTTTAAAGCAAATCTAAAAAAAACATGTTTCGTCTAAAAATGCCTTGATACATGTCTCAAAGAGATATGAATTCCTTTTTTCTTTTTTCTTTAGCATAACCAGGAAGCTAATGTCACACAACAAAATAACAGTAATTCCTTGATACCATCTAATACCCACCATTTGCATTTCTCTAAATTGTCATAAATATGTTTTTAAGATTGGTTCATTTTAATTAGGAGCGAAAGTCCACAAGTCGCATTCAGTTAGTATGGCTCTTAAGTCTCTATTAATAAAGAAAATATTCCCTTCCATGTCCATTCTCTTGTAATTAATGTTTTGAAGAAGTGGGTCATTTGCTACCTTCTGAATTTAGCTGATGTCTTGGTCTTCATATTGTTCAGTATGTTTCACTCTCCTTCCCACTCCTGTGAATGGCTTGTTAGATCTGGAGGCTTGGTGAGATAGGGGTTTGGATTTTATTTTTTGGCAAGAATACTTCATACGTAGTGTAATGAAATTAATTACTATGCCATGTCAGCAGGCCCACGAGAGCTGGTTCGTGGATGCAGATGTTACTAGCTGATCTGTCCATTGTACACTTCCCTCAGCCTTTCAACTGAAACATTCCAACAGCCATTAATGATTATTGGCCCCGTTATTTCATTAGTAGTTTTACATGGTGGTATTTTAATTTTATCCTAACTTCTTTATTTATTAGCTAGAATCATTCTATAAAGAACTTTTCCAGCCAGGCAAAGTAGTTCACGTCTGTAATCCCAGCACTTTGGGAGGCCGAGGCAGGTAGATCATGAGGTCAGGAGATCGAGACCATCCTGGCCAGCATGGTGAAACCCTGTCTCTATTAAAAATACAAAAATTAGCCCGGTGTGGTGGCAGGTGCCTGTAATCCCAGCTACTCGGGAGTCTGAGGCACAGAATTGCTTGAACCCAGGAGGTGGAGGTTGCAGTGAGCCGAGATCGCACCACCGCGCTCCAGCCTGGGTGACAGAGTGAGACTCTTGTCTGAAAAAATAAAAAAGAGCTTTTCCTCACCAACTGTTTGGTTATCCTGTAATACAGAACTTTAAAAAACATTTAGATATAAATCTGATTACCTTAATTACCATTACTGAAAGTAAAAATTCCATACTTTGACCAAACTGTTTTTCCTATACTGCTTTTCTGACACATCAGGCAGACTTCTCTCCGTTTATATAAACCTGTTTGCTGTTCCCTAAACTTGTAGTGTATTTTTCTATCTCTAGACCCTTTATTCTCGTCTTTTCTGGGCATTGTCCCCCTCACCCCATATTCTGGGTTACACTTTGTATCTTCCAAGTTAAATTCGTCAACTCTATGGAATGTAAACTTACTCCCTCATGTAACATGTACTTTTTGTTTCTTTGGGCCCTCAGTGTGTTCCACATAAGGCATCTGCTTTCCAATAGCTTAATGAATTTGTTATGTCTTCTTTTTTAAAAAACTTCATTTTTTAAAAATTTATTTGTTTATTTTCTAATTTATTTTCAAAGTCTTGTTTTTTTTTTTTTTTTGAGACAAGTCTTGCTTTGTCGCCCAGGCTAGAGTGCAGTGGCGCAATCTCAGCTCACTGCCAGCTCCACCTCCCGGGTTCAGGCCATTCTCCTGCCTCAGCCTCCCGAGTAGCTGGGACTACAGGCACCCGCCACCACGCCTGGCTAATTTTTTGTACTTTTAGTAGAGATGGGGTTTCACCGTGTTAGCCAGGATGGTCTCGATCTCTTGACCTTGTGATCCGCCCACCTCGGCCTCCCAAAGTGCTGGGATTACAGGCCTGAGCTACCGCACCCGGCCTATTTTCCACGTCTTTTAAGTTGCTAGAAGATTGGACACATTATTTCTGTGTTCCCAGGGCTAGCATAAGGGCTCGTCCTAAACTGATCAGAAAGTGTATCGCAGGTTATTCATCCAGTTGCTAGGAAACTAAAACATAGCTTAGAGATGGTCTGGATCTCCTGACCTCGTGATCCGCCCGTCTCGGCCTCCCAAAGTGCTGGGATTACAGGCTTGAGCCACCGCGCCCGGCATGGTCCTTTTAATTGTATGTCAGTTTTACCTAAGAAAGGTCAACAAGTTTTACACCCTAGTTCATGCTTTCCATTTTGAAGTATTAGGAGAGGCTGGGCGCGGTGGCTCATGCCTGTAATCCCAGCATTTTGGGAGGCTGAAGCGGGTGAATCGCCTGAGGTCAGCAGTTCAAGACCAGCCTGGCCAACATGGCAAAACCTGTGTCTACTATAAATTAAAAAATTAGCTGAGCGTGGTGGTGCATTCCAGTAATCCCAGCTACTCGGGAGGCTGAGGTAGGAGAATCGCTTGAACCTGGGAGGCAGAGGTTGCAGTGAGCCGACATCATGCCGTTGCATTCCAGCCTGGGCAACAGAGCGAGACTCTGTTTCAAGAAAAAAAGAAGTATTAGGAGGAAGTGTGGTGTCATCTGCAACTTACTTTGAAATGTACAAAGAAGCAAGATGGATAGATAAAAGAATGGCTTAGATGTATGATAAAGCAAGTAAAGTGTTAATAATGATAGATTCTAGGTGGTAGGTACACATTTCTTACTGTACAATTATTTTAAATTGTATGTTTGAAAATTTTCATAATAAAGTATTAGAGAAATGGGAGTGAGTTTTTAAAGAGAGAATGTAAATTTCAAACAACAAGAACCGTATTCCATATTCCTAAATATAGTCTCTCCAACCCCCTGAACTGACTATGCACATTGAACAGGAATGTGCCCTTACAGGGATCAGTGTCCTTCAGGGATGTAGCTATCGATTTCAGCAGAGAGGAATGGCGGCACCTGGACCCTTCTCAGAGAAATCTGTACCGGGATGTGATGCTGGAGACCTACAGCCACCTGCTCTCAGTGGGTAAGCACAGTCACCCCCCTTTCTGAAAGGAGGCCTCACTGAGAATGCTTCCATTCTCATTGATGAATGCTGTCTGCATCTTAAATAGGTGATGATTTTGTCCTTGATTTGTCTAGGATTCTTTATTTGTTTAGGGCACTCAGAATATTACCCTGAAAAGTTATGGTTACTTTTCTGAAGAAAAAATCTTCATCAAAGAATAAGAGTTTATTGGCTGGGCCCTGAAAAACAATTAGCTGGACCCAGACCTTTATCATTTCCCATGAACAGGGTATCAAGTTCCTGAAGCAGAGGTGGACATGTTGGAGCAAGGAAAGGAACCATGGGCACTGCAGGGTGAGAGGCCACGTCAAAGCTGCCCAGGTGAGTGAAGCGAGTGTGACTTGGGTAGATGGGTGATGGGAGGAAATCTCAGCTGTCTTGAGAAACACCAACACCCTTGGCATACTATTAAGATGCTTTTTCTGGAAAGTTCTGAATGTTTTTGTATTGCTTGATGCACCTTGGCCTCTCAGATCACTAAATGCATTCTCCCTGGATGACTTTTGTCATTTTTTTTTTTGTCACAGCTTCAGTCACAGCCTGGGCTGTATTGTCTAGTCTGGAGTGCAGTGGCATGATCTCAGCTCACTGCAGATTCCAACTACTGGGTTCAAGCAATTCTCGTGCCTCAGCTACCCAAGTAGATAGGATTACAGGTGTGTACCAGCCACCATGCCCAGCTAATTTTTGTATTTTTAGTAGAGGCAGGGTTTCACCATGTTGGCCAGGTTGGTCTCGAACACCTGACCTCAAGTGATCCACCCGCCTCGGCCTCCCAAAGTGCTGGGATTACAGGCATGAGCCACTGAGCCTGGCTGACCTTTGTCACTTCAGTGTTCTTCTTTGGCTTTGTGGATTCTGAATCATGTGCCAGTCTGCTTCATTTATTTAGGAGAATTAAGAGATCTTTCTTTCTTGGTTATACTCAGTTTCTTTAACATTCTTCTTTTCCCCTACATTCCCCATAGTCCTAGGGTTTTTCTTTTACCTTCAGACATTCACGGATCTGCTTTGTTTCAAAGTTACTCTGTGTCACACAATCCCACTACTGCTAGTCACCTTTATTTCTTTTCTTTTTTTCTTTTCTTTCTTTCCTTTTTTTTTTTTTTTTTTAACTTTGAGGTGCCTCAGAGCTTTCTGTCCAATCAGCCTCTCTTTTTGTTTTCTGCAGAGGAGTGGCCATGAAATTTCTTACTTCTTCCCAGTCCTTCATGCCTGGATAAGCTGATGACTTGGGGGTCACTGTTACTTAATCTTTGGGATTATCTTTCTGCTGTGTTTAACATGATTAATCGCCCTTCCTGACCTTTCTTCCTGATGGTGCTTGAGTGATTCCACATTGACCAGGGTTCGTTTTTGTTGTTGATTTTGATTGCTTTATTTTTATAGTTTACGTGATGAGGTTTGAGTTGAATCATAGGCCTCAGTTTAAGACACACTATCGTCATGAGTCTGGGTCAGGATTCTCTCTTATTTATTTTTTGATTTATTCCTTTTTCTGTTTCCCCCACACCCATTTTTCTGCCTGTCATAAGCCACTGTTTTATTTGATGGAAACATTTTTGATTTCATGCATGTTGTAAGTGAATTAAGAGTTTGGATCATTAGTTTATCTGAATGATGCTGTGGTATATATAGTGTTTTTTGCCTTACTTTTTCCACATCTGTCCATGGTGTTATCTGTTCATCTAGTTTATTTCCTCTAACTGCTGAATTGTTTTCCAGAATGTTTCCTATCAACACTATCACCACCTTCCTTTTCATGTTACTCACCGTCACCCTTTTCTCTGTGTTCAGCCTGGATGAGTCATTTGTACCATACCCCCTAGCCTCTGCTAGCTGCTCTTTGAACTGAAATCACCTGTTTCTCATTTGAGCAGAGGAGTTTAGGTTTCAGACCTTATAGCAGGGAATCTTTGAAGAGGTTTCTTTCCATACTGAAAGAAAAGGGCATGATGAAAGTAATGTGAGATTCTATTTTAGTCTAGAATAATTGTGACGATTGGTGACAAATAGAGAGCTATCAGTGGAGAAAATAAATATCAAAATGATGTTGCTTTCATCAAGAAAATATTGATAACAAGGAGGCATTATGACTATAAGGATAGTAGAAAAATAATTCATGTGAACTCAAACATCATTTCTCCTCCCAAAAGACCCCATCAATGTGGCTCATTTGGAAATAGTTTAAAGCATAATTTAGATTTATACAGTCATAATAAAAATAATGCTTCAAAGAATGTTAAAAAGATTACCAAATGATAAAATGTCTTCCTATACTAACCATGAGTGTATTCCAACAGGAGAGAAATTATGGGACCATAATCAGTGTAGAAAAATCCTCACTTATAAACAAGTATCCTCTCAACCACAAAAAGTTTATCCCGGGGAGAAACCTTATGAATGCGCTGAATTGGAAAAGATATTCACCCAGAAGTCACAGCTCAAAGTACACCTGAAAGTTCTTGCAGGAGAAAAGCTCTATGTATGCATTGAATGTGGGAAGGCTTTTGTACAGAAGCCAGAATTTATTATACACCAGAAAACCCATATGAGAGAGAAACCCTTTAAATGCAATGAATGTGGAAAATCCTTTTTTCAAGTGTCGTCTCTCTTCAGACATCAGAGAATTCATACCGGAGAGAAACTCTATGAATGCAGCCAATGTGGGAAAGGCTTCTCTTATAACTCAGATCTCAGTATACATGAGAAAATTCATACTGGAGAGAGACACCATGAATGCACTGACTGTGGCAAAGCGTTCACACAAAAGTCCACACTCAAGATGCATCAGAAAATCCACACAGGCGAGAGATCCTACATCTGTATTGAATGCGGACAGGCCTTCATCCAGAAGACTCATTTGATTGCACACCGAAGAATTCATACTGGTGAAAAACCATATGAGTGCAGTAACTGTGGCAAATCCTTCATTTCCAAGTCACAACTTCAGGTCCATCAACGCGTTCACACGAGAGTGAAGCCCTATATATGTACCGAATAATATAGGAAGGTCTTCCTGACAATAATTCCAACCTCATTCGCGCCAAGAAGAGGACAAAGTAGAGAAATCTTCTATATACTGAGTGTGGGAAGGCCCAGCTACCTACAGGTCAGGTTGATTATTCATCAGAAATTCACGCTGGAGCCGTGAATGCAGTGACTGTGGAAGCGCTTCCTCCAGAAGTCAGCACTCACAGTGCATCAGAGAATTCATACAGGAGAAAAATCATATGTATGCATGAAATGTGGACTGGCCTTCATTCAGAAGGCACATTTGATTGCACATCAAATAGTTCATACTGGAGAGAAACCTTATAAATGTGGTCACTGTGGGAAATTGTTTGCTTCAGTCACAACTCCATGTTCATAGAATGAATTCACAGGTGAAAAACCCTATATGTGCAATAAATGTATGGGAAGGCATTTGCAATGGTCAAATCTCATTACACATCAGAAAACTCATACAGGAGAAATCTTATATGGTACCGTGGAAGAGGCTTCCTTGGCTGGTCGGGCTTGATTGCATCAGAGAATCATGCTGGAGAAGCCTTGTAGATGCAGTACTTGTGGAAAAGCCTTCCTCAGAAGTCACACCTCAATATGCACCAGAAAATTCATACTGGAGAGAGACAGTATGAATGCCCACCTGCAGATAATGGGAAAGCCTTCAACCAGAGTAATGCTCATTGTTCATCAGAAAATTCCTTTTGGGAGAAACCCTATGTATGCACCGAGTGTGGAAGAGCTTTCCATCCATGATCAAACTTTATTACTCATCAAAGAATTCATACTGGAGAGAAGCCTTATGAATTCTAGAGTGACTGTGGGAGATCCCTTTACCTCAGTCTCAGCTCCTGTGAAGTGCATCAGCCAATTCCTGGAGAAAGCCTATGTGTGTGTACCCAGGTGGTAGAGCCTTTACAGTAGCAGAGTCAAATCTCAGCACCAGAAAGAGAAACTCATACGGAGAAAGCCCCTACATTTGTTCTGAATGTAGGAAGGGCACTAAACAAGAAGTCAAGAGTTGAGATTACACATCATAGAATTCATACTGGAAGAGAAACCATACAGAGTGCAGTGACTGTGGGAAGTCTTTCACTAAAAAATCACAGCTCCAAGTGCATCAGCGAATTCCACACGGAGAGAAGCCTTGTCTGTGTGTGTGCTGAGTGTGAGGAGGCACTACTGACAGGTCAAATTTAAATAGGCATCAGGCAAACACATGGAGACAGAGAAGCCACAAGTGTGGCATCTGTAGGAAAGGCTTTGTTCAGAAATCAGTGTTCAGTGTCCATCAGGCAGAAAGCCATGCTTGAGAGAAACAGTGTGGGAAAGCCCCACTGGGGAACGGTCTGATTGTACACTGTTGCATGCATGCAGCAGAAAAATATGTATATTGGCCAGCAACCACATCAAGAATGTCACACACTTGGCTGTTCTGGGAAAGGGCCCCTGAAGAAGGCACTACAGATAGGCAGGGACCCTTCACCACATTGTCACCATCCCAATGTCGCCAGGGGATGGCTCATGGCTGCTGACAGGAACCGAGTCAATTTTGGTGAATAGGAGAAAGCCTTCTCATGAAAACGACAATGGGCACTGTTGCAAATTCTTCATAGAAAGATGTATTATGTTGTAATAATCCTGTTACTGTGGATTAGGTATAGTGCCAACAAATTGAATGATAAAGCAACATAATACGTAGTTATTTTGATAGTGATGAATCCTAAGTTATGTAAGTGTTCGTTGCGGAACACATTGTGTAACAGACTCGTGGGTGTTTTTCTTTCTCGTTCAAATCTACCACAGTTGGTCATTTCCAACCCTCATTCAATATTTCTATCAAGAAAGAGATGCTACAATGAAAAAAGAAAAAACCTTCATGTATACAGATGTAAACCTCAGAATGTATGTTGAGTCCCCATTGTCATCTAGCACCAAGACTTGCAACCCCCTCAGTATCTACCAGGACTGTCTCTCAACCTCACAGGCCCTCAGCACGTTGTGTTTTGACCCCCAGCACAGTGTCTTGTGAACTCCCATCGCCTTCAAGAAAGCTTCTGAGGTAAGAATTTTCAGGTCATCTGAGACAACTTAAATCTCCCTTCTGCTGTCACAGTTCTTCCAACTCAGTTGCCTTTTTTTCTTTTTTTTCATTACTCATCACTGACTTGAAGCTTAGCATTTGGCTTCCTTAATGATGTGACTTTCATGTAACAGATTAATAACTTATGTGAAAATCAACACAACCATATGGTTAGGGCTGGAAAGGACCACAATGCCTGGCTATTTTTCCCATTTTACCTTACTCTCAGATGTGTGTCACACTTCATCAGTTCCAGGAAATAGTTTCTGGAGATCTCCTCATTACCTGTTTTACAATCCTCACTCCAGCATGATGTCTGTTACCTCTCCCACTTGTGACCATGTCTAGTAAGGTCCACTCTCCATTCTGCGTGATGACCACTTATTACAATCCTCAGAATCGGGGACAGTGGTGTGCCGCAATACAATGGTTACTATCTCCTGATACTTTTATTACAGTTCTAGCAGGATGTCTTGTGGTCCCCCTTATTGATTTTTCCCTCAGAATGATCTCCCATTACTCACCTAGCAGTATCTAACTGTCCCTAACACAGCATATGGGAATGCCTTCGATACGGTGGATGCTGTTGACTTCCTTCCTTTCATTCAGGTAAGGGCAGTGGCTTACAATGAACCATAATGTCCACCTTTCCCAACTGTATTTTGGAGCCTCTTCTGTCCCCTTCTTTATAGGACCCCAGTTTAAAAAACAAAAACTAGCCCAATGTCTATTGATGCCCATTAATCACTAACACAGTGTGACCCCTCCTTAAATTTTGATGGTATCTCTTGGCTCCCCATTGGCCCCTGTTAATCCAATGTCTGCTGATTCCCAACTTCCCACATTGCTTCATGAGGTGCCTTAGTCACTCTTGGCTACTGTACTTTCTCCAAAATTGCATGTTTGTAGTCAGTCCTGGAAGAGATGGTGATGAGGACGAGGTCCCAGCTTCATAGACAATTTCCTCTGAGGTCCCCCCAAGGCACAATGGAATGATGGACCCAGGGTGGGCCAAGGATGATCTGGAGATCTCAGGAGATCATAAGCTGGGCTTCCTGTCTACTACATGAGTAGTGGTGTGAGCAGAACAGTGAAAGCTGCTCTGTGAGTTTCAAATTCTGGGTGCCAACACTTTGAGTCCATAAGGACCCTCCTTCTGCAGAAACCTCCTCTGGGCCTCAATTGCCTCACTTGTAAAATGGGATTATGGGAGAATGAAGTGACTTTTTTTGGGTCACCTGATAGGGGGGATCTGAGCCAGCAGGGCCCAATGAGAGCATCCTGTTAATATTAGTCATCAGTCAACATAAGCATCTGACTATCCTCCGTATGCCCAAGCCTTATGAAGGGAAACAATTTGTTGTAAATGACTTTTGATTATTTCTCTTATATATGTATTGTAACAATATTATAGTACTTACATATATGTGTATATGCATATACCCATATGTACAGAAGGCTTTATTTTTTAGAGTGGTTTTAGGTTCAAAGCAAAATTGGGTAGAAATTACAGAGGTTTCCCATATATCCCCTAATCCACATATGCATAGCCTCCCACATTATCAGCATTCCTCTCAGAGTAGTATATTTGTTATAATTGGTGAACCTCTACTGACACTCATTGTCACCCCAAGTCTCTAGGGTTCATTCTTGGTGTAACACCATAGAATGTATCTTGTACTTTCCGCTTGTTGGAACAAGTGGATCATGGCACGTATCCACCGTTATACACAGAGTAGTTTCACTGCCCTAAAAATCCTCTGTGTTCTGCCTGTCTTCCTTCGTCCCCTCTAACCCTGGCAACCTTTTTTCTGTCTCCATAGTTTTACCTTTTACCTTTTATATCATATAGTTGAAATCATACGGGTTGTAGCCTTTTCAGATTGACTTCTTTCACTTAGTAATGCAGATTTAAGTTTCCTCCATGTCTTTTCATGGCTTGATACTTCTTTTTAGCGCCAAATTATTTCCATTGTCTGGAGGTTTATTTATTCACCTACTGAAGGACTGTCAGATGCTTCCAAGTTTTGGCAATTATAAGGAAAGCTGCTATAAATATCTGTGCAGGCTTTTTGTGTGGACATAACTGAAATATTTTTAATGTTATATTTATTGAGGTATAATTTACATTGAGTAATATTCACACTTTTTAGTGTAGAGCTCTGAGTTTTGACAATTGTATCTAATCATGCAATCAACATTACAATCAAGAGAAAGAACTGCTCTAATTTCTTTCTTATCATATGTATGCATGAAATGTGGACTGGCCTTCATTCAGAAGGCACATTTGATTGCACATCAAATAATTCATACTGGAGAAAAACCTTATAAATGTGGTCACTGTGGGAAATTGTTTACTTCCAAGTCACAACTCCATTTTTCATAAACGAATTCACACAGGAGAAAAACTATATATGGCCAGAAGTAAAAATGTGGGAAGGCATTCACCAACCGGTCAAATCTCATTACACATCAGAAAACTCATACAGGAGAGAGAAATCTTATATGTTCAAATGTGAAGGCCTTCACCCAGAGGTCAGGGCTTGTGATTACACATCAGAGAATCCATGCTGGGAGAAGCCTTTATGAATGCAGTACTTGTGGAAGAAGCCTTCCTCAGGGAAGTGCCTCAATATGCACCAGAAATTCATACGGAGAGAGACAGTATGAATGCCACGAAAATAATAAGGAAAGCCTTCAACCAAGAAATCAATACTCATTGTTCATCGAAGAAAATTCATACAGGAGAGAAACCCTATGTATGCACCACCGAGTGTGGAGAGAGCTTTCATCCATAAGTCAGAGCTTTGGCTCATCAAAAGGAATTCATACTGGAGAAACCTTATGAGATGCATTGTGGAAGTCCTTTACCTCGAAGTCTCAGCTCCTGGTGCATCAGCCAGTTCACTGGGAGAGAAACCCTATGTATTATTGCCCACAGTGTAGGGAAGGCCTTTGAGTGGCAGGTCAGATCTCGGTAGGCACCAGGAGAACTCATCACGGAGAAAAGCCCTACATCTGTTCTGAATGCGGGAAGACCTTCGACCCAGTCAGGAGTTGATTACACATCATAGAATTCACACTGGAGAGAAACCGTATGAGTGAAAGAGACTTTTTAGTCCCTTTTCCCACTCCCAGGCCTTGGCAATCACCAGTCTGTTTCTGTCTCTATAATTCTGCCTTTTCCATAATATTGTATAAGTGGAGTCATTGTGTGTGTGTGTTTTGTATGTGTATGTGTATCTCCTTTTGAGTCGGAGTGCTTTGATTTAACGTGATGTGTTTGAGATTCATCCATATGGTTATATGAAAACAAATGGAAAATAAGGTGATGAAAAGATGCTGAACATCTTTAATTATCAGGAAAATCCAAATTAAACCACAATGAGATACTGCTATAGAATGGGCTTTTAGAATGGCTAAAAATGAAAATGTACCATACATTGGCGAGAATACAGACTGATGGAAATTTCCCTGCGTTGCTTGTAGGAATATAAAATGGTCTGTCCACTCTGCACAAAAGTTTGGCACCTTCTTATACTATTAACCATACATTGATCATATGACTCAGCAACCCCACACTTAGGTATTTACCTTAGATGAAATAAAAATTCTGTTTACATGAAAACCTACACTCCAGTGTTCACAGCAATTGTATAATTGCCAAAATGAGGAAACAACACAAATGTACATCAGTGGATGAGAGATTAAACACATTGTGTGCACCGATTCTACGGAGGGCTGCTCAGATATAAAAAAATGATTTATTGACACCTGCTACAACATGGATGAATCTCAAAAGTACTGTTATATTTTACCATGTGATAACTTGAATTACATTTGATAAAAGATTTACAAATGTAAATAACTAGATTTATATATTTTAATTTTATATGCGCCTGTCATTACATACTATAGGAAATTGTGTCTACAGTATGTTATATAGCATATTGTACTATTTATTACTGTATATTCCTTCAATAAAATAGTTTGTATTTTATAGAATAGTACCTGTTTTATAGTATATATTTTATTTTATATGATTACCTAATTTTAACATTTTACATATCAAACTTTCACATAATATTTTGGTTATTTCTACTTTCACATCGTTGCATTTAATGTTTGTAGTGCAAAGATATAACTACAATAAAAGAGGCCATAGGGTCCAGAGAGCCCGCAGTTCGAGTTAGTCAACATATTTATTTGTCAGGCATCTCAATTCTGGCTGTTTTAACATCAAGGATGCTTTCTCTGGCTTTGGGCCTCTGCATTGACTGTTTTGAGAGTACTCTGCTTCTCCAGCACCCATGCATCTTGCTTTCCTCTTCCACCTTTGGAGTGCTTCCACCCCCATGGCATCCTTCCACTGAGGTAACACATCTCTAGGCTCACTTGCTGCTCCCTTATTTTGTACTATATTTGCATTGCAAATACTACTACTATCTGACCTGATTAAATATTCCTTTTTTTGGTTTCTCATCCCTCTTCCTCACTGGATGATCAGCCTCATGAGACCCAGACTTTGTCTGTCTTGTTTCTGCTGTATCCCAGGCACCCAGCACGGTGCCAGCTCAAAGCAGACGCTCAGTACAAGCTTGTTAAATGGATGAATGAATAATAGCAATAATATCGAGGTTGACCAAATGCCCCACACAGATTGGTTACATGCGTGGGGAAGTTGGTGGGGTGGGTTCAGGTCTTCTAATTCAAGATTTAATGCCTCCTCCCACCATGGTCCAGCACACCCAGCTCTAACTCCACGTCAGGGCAGTGCCCAACTGAGTATCCTACCTATCTACATTCCCCACTGTTTACAAGACCTCCTAACTTAGCCTCCTCCTAATCACAGCGTCAGGCCACGTAGAGGGGGAAAGGGGCAGTAGTGGGGGATCCATAGGCAGGGAGCCACTCCCATCAGCATCTACCCTAGCACTTTCTATCCTGTATCCCATTGTCAGTGTCAACTGCCCCACCTCCTCCACTTGAGCAGCCTCTGGAAAATGTGGAACCCCAGAAGCAAGAGGAATGTGGCAGGGCTGAGGGTTCTGGGGCTCAGGTGCCTTGTTGGATAATGGATGTGACGCAGTGTGGCAGATATTGACCCTGTGGCCAAAGTCAGCTTAAAGCCAAGGTTGTCATGGACACTTCCCGTAATGCCAGGATGAATCACACCCTCCACCCTTAGCATTCAACTGGGCTACTAGTGCCAAATAGTGACTATTTTTTATTTTTAGTTTTTTGAGATGGAGTCTCGCTCTGTCGCCCAGGCTGGAGTGCAGTGGCGCGATCTTGGCTCACTGCAACCTCTGCCTCCCAGGTTCAAGGGATTCTCCTGCCTTAGCCTCTGAGTAGCTGGGATTACAGGCACCCGCCACCACACCCAGCTAATTGTTTTGTTTTTGTTTTTGTTTTTTTTTGAGATGGAGTCTCACTCTGTCCCCCTGGCTGGAGTGCAGTGGCGCGATCTCGGCTCACTGCAAGCTCCGCCTCCCGGGTTCCTGCCATTCTCCTGCCTCAGCCTCCCAAGTAGCTGGGACTATAGGCGCCCACCACCGCACCCGGCTAATTTTTTGTATTTTTAGTAGAGACAGGGTTTTCACCGTGGTCTCGATCTCCTGACCTTGTGATCCGCCCGCCTCGGCCTCCCAAAGTGCTGGGATTACAGGCGTGAGCCACCGCGCCCGGCCTAATTTTTTGTATTTTTAGTAGAGATGGGGCTTCACCACATTGGCCAGGATGGTCTCGATCTCCTGACCTCATGATTTGCCCACCTCAGCCACCAAAGCTTTGGGATTACAGGCCTGAGCCACCGCACCCAACCCAATGTGACTATTATCTATGGTGTATCCTACGCCACCCCACCATACTCTACTCCACATTCCTCATATCATACCATACCATACACCATGCCATACCATACCACTGACAGTTATACTTAATTCTACAATTACATTGTTTCTGTTAATGATTTTCAATATAATCAACACAATTATACTTTATAACAAATATCAGAATCCTTGTCATTATTTATTCTATGCCTCTAAATTATTAAGATATCATAAATAACAACATATCAATTCTGATGCTAAGAAATCCTCTGTCTCTGCTAGTTTCTGCCACCTTCAGGTGTTTGCATTATATAAACACAGGAGTCCCACCCCTGGGGTGATGTTTTCCACCCTCTGTGAATTCAGCACAGTTAGGTTGTAACCTTAGTGATTTTATTATGGTGTTATTTTAATATTTATTATAACAAGGAATACTGCTATTAAAACAAAAAATGGTGTTCTCTGTTTACATTTGTGAAATAGGACAATATAAGAAGCACATTAGTACAGTCATTTGAGTTAATATATTAAGTTTGTGCCTACAATAAATGCCAATCCTGAAAACCCATGGTGTGTTCTATTATATTGTGGAAAATGGGCACATTTACAATACAGTGTTGACTGCTGCTATGGTCTAAATTTGTGCCTCCCCCCACCAAATTTACATATTGTAATCAGTTTCCCATTGAGATAATATTAAGAGGATGGAGTCTTTGGTAGGTGATTAGGTCATGAGGGTTTTGCTTTCAGGAATGCAATTCATGGGCTTATAAAAGAGGGCCAGGGGAGTTTCTCTTCCTTTCTGCCATGCGAGAACACAGCAAGCAGTCGCCATCTATGAAGCAGACAATCCTCGCCAGACACTGAATGTGTTGGCATCTAAATCTTGGACTTTTCAGCCACCAGAACTGTGAGCAATAAATTTGTCTTGT
This sequence comes from Papio anubis, assembly GCF_008728515.1. Lineage (NCBI taxonomy): Eukaryota > Metazoa > Chordata > Mammalia > Primates > Cercopithecidae > Papio > Papio anubis. Next base: position 19,360,790 of record NC_044995.1, read on the forward strand.
TTATAAATCCCCCAGCCCAGGGATCTTGTTATAGCATCCCAAACAGACTAGGACAACCATATTAATTATTTATCGCTATTTGTAACATATTACTCAAAACTTAGTGGCTTAACATAATAATAAACACTTATCCTCCCACACACTCTCTGAGGATTGGAAATCTAGGCACAGTTTAGCTAGGTGATTATGGCTCAGGAACACTCATGAGGTTGCAATCAGGATGTTGGCCAGAATTGCAGTCATCTGAAGGCTAACTGGGGCTAACTGGATCTGATTCTAAGCTCACATGACCATGAGCAGAAGGTGAAAGCCTCAGTTTCTCACCTCATGGAACCCACCATAAGAATACTTGAGTGTGTTCACCACATAGTGAATGTATTGGTTACAGTGGTCAATTCTATTTATCGTGAAAGAGGACTCTGTACAGAGTTTGAATATCAGGAGATAAGATTGATTGAGGGCAATCTTGGAGGCTGGCTACCACACTGATATTGTGGTTATTTGCATTTATGTTACCATTATCGTTGCAATTGATACCACTGTTGAATAATGACAATCTTGTAACCCAGAGGGAAATAGTCCGCACATTATAAGGTCTTTGTGAAGCATAAATGATGTGGCACCCAGTACACAGTGCTAATTGTGATGACAATAATGATGACAGCAGATTTTAGTTAAGTGTTTAATGTGTACCAGGCCATGTTCTAGGTTCGTTCAATCCTCTAATGCTTGAGATGAGCACAATTATACTTGTTTCCCGCACAAAGAATGTGTCACGGAGGAATAAAGGAATTTTCCAAGATCACAAAACTTGTAAATAGCACAGGGAAATTCAAACCCAGGCTGGCTGACTACAGAGTCCATTCTATTAACCCCTATGCAATGCTGCACCTGAAAGGACATCATTACTGTGATCACTCCCAGGCTTGGTTATAGTGTATGTGATCATGCTGTAGTTATAAAGTAGTACAGTGGTAATAGTGTAGCCATAATACTTCTCCTGAGAAGGCTGGTTACTCCTGTATCTCCGCCCCATAGGAAGAGGACATTGTTAACATCATCATTATCATTATTTTAATATTATAACCCTGCCTATTATAACAGTGACATACACTTACATCTTTACATGATATGGCTTTATGTCTTACTTACTCTCCTGGGAGTCTTTCCCTAAGATTTATAAACCTAAAATCCTAAACCACTCCCCGACTGAATAGACCCCCTTGTGGCCAAGGGGACCCCAGAAAACTCTTTTTGTTGTTGTTGTTTTTGAGACAGAGTTTTGCTCTTGTTGCCCAGGCTGGAGTGCAGTGGCACGATCTTGGCTCACTGCAACCTCTGCCTCCGAAGTTCAAGGGATTCTCCTGCCTCAGCCTCCCGAGTCGCTGGGACTACAGGCATGCACCACCATGCCCAGCTAATTTTGTATTTTTAGTAGAGATGGGGTTTCCCCATGTTGGTCAGGCTGGTCTTGAACTCCCGACCTCAGGTGATCTGGCTCCCTCAGCCTCCCAAAGTGCTGGGATTACAGGTGTAAAGCCACCGCACCTGGCCCCCAGAAAACTCTTACATACTTAGTTCCCAGCCATGACAGGATGGAAGGTTAGACAGGCCTCATTATACCCTTCTCTTTTGTAGTTTAAATATAACAACTGACCAACATGAATGTTAAAACAGAGATCATAAGATTGACAGAACAGATGCTTTGTGGCAATAAGACAAACTGGACGCAAGGCCATGCCAGGCAAGGAATAGGTCACATCTCCCTACACTTAAGGAATAAATTATTTTCTGACCAGGCGCGGTGGCTCATGCCTGTAATCCCAGTACTTTGGTAGGCTGAGGTGGGAGGATCACCTGAGGTCAGGAGTTCGAGACCAGCCTGACCAACATGGAGAAACCCGTCTCTACTAAAAATACAAAATTAGCTGGGCGTGGTGGCACATGCCTGTAATCTCAGCTACTCAGGAGGCTGAGGCAGGAGAATCGCTTGAACCCAGAAGGCAGAGGTTATGGTGAGCTGAAATCATGCTTCCGCACTCCAGCCTGGGCAACAAGAATGAAACTCCATCTCAAAAAAAAAAAAAAAAAAAGAGAATAAAGTATGTTCTAACTGCCACAGGATAAAGTATGTTCTAACTGCCACAGGTTTTTTTTTTTCCCTCTCTGGCGGCTAAACAAGCACTGGCCTCAACATAAACAATATTAAAACAATTTTCAGCTCCACCAGATGCTGACTGACCCCCACCCCCTATTCCACCAGCTATAACTATAGCTTTGACTGAACAAGAGACTAACTTCAGTAACTTTCTCCTGATGTAAAGACCACTGAGCACAGACTGGTCCTGGCTAGTATACACACACTGCGCACTTCTATGGCTTCCTGACCTGAAAAGACCTTTTGATATATAGTAGAGACAGGGTTTGTACTAAAAATACCAAAAAAACAAAACAACAACAACAAAAAAATTAGCTGGGCATGGTGGCACATAACTGTAGTCCTAGTTACTTGGGAGGCTGAGGCAGGAGAATCGCTTGAACCCGAGAGGCAGAGGTTACAGTGAGCCGAGATCCCACCACTGCACTCCAGCCTGGCTACAGAGTGAGACTCTGTCTTAAAAAAAAAAAAAAAAAAGTAACTAAAAAAAATAAAATGACTCTGCTGAGTTTGTGTGTAAGGCAGGTGGAAGAGTCCTTGATTGTAAACATAAGCTTATGGTTCTGGGAATTGGCAGTCAGCTGCAGTCACTCAATGGAAGGCCGCAGTGCGGAATGTCGGGAATACGGGGCCAGCTTCCCAGGTCTCACCCAGGTGCTGTAATTTAAAGCTGTCTCTTCTGGCTTTGGAATGATATTGCAGAAGAATAAAAGTGATTCCACGCAGTCTCCAGTTTGACCAAGAAGAAAAATGATTCATCTACAGGTGGGATGAGGGTCTCCCTCAATGGGAACTGAAAACTTCAAAGTAAAAGTAAAGAAGCTTCCAGAACCAAGGGTAGCTCCAGGCTTTCGGTTGCTGAAGCTTTATAGTCAGGAACCCTATTCACCTGTGTGACATGTGTGATGGTTGTGGTTAACATCACACATGTCAAAGGAGAGGAGTATCCTTTGGAGGGTGCTATGAACTAAACTGTGTCCCCCCAAAGTTCAGAGGTTGAAGCCCTAACCCTCAATGTGGCTATTTTGGAGACAGAGCTTTTAGGAGGTAATTGAAGTTAATTAAGATCATAAGGGTGGAATCCTCATCTGATAGAATTGGTGGTCTTACAAAAATAGGAAGAGGGGCTCTCTCTCTCTCTCTTTCTCTCTGTCTCCTGCATCTAGGAAAAGCCATAGGAGGACATAGCAAGAAGGCAGCCATCTGCAAGCCAGGAAGAGAGCCCGCACCAAAAGTGGACCATGCTGGCACCTTATCTCGGATTTTCCAGCTTCCAGAACTGTGAGAAAATTAATTTTTGTTGTTTAAGCCACCGAGTATATGCAATTTTGTTATGGCAACCCAAGTTAAGATAGAGGAAACATTGATTAGGTAGGACCCAATGGAGCTACCCTTTTTACCTTTCCTTCGTGGGCCACTAAGTACTGATATGGATATGTTAACTTTAAGAAAAACCACAGTTTTTTTCTCTTTCTTTTTTTTTTTTTTTTGAGATGGAGTCTCACTCTGTTGCCCAGGCTGGAGAGCAGTGGTGTGATCTCAGCTCATTGTAACCTCCGCCTCTCAGGTTCAAGTGATTCTCCTGCCTCAGCCTCCCGAGTAGCTGGGATTACAGGTGCATGCCACCAGGTCTGGCTAATTTTTTTGTATTTTTAGTAGACATGGGGTTTCACATGTTGGAACTGTCTTGAACTCCTGACCTCAAATCATCCACCCACCCTGGCCTCCCCAAATGCTGGGATTACAGGCGTGAGCCACTGTGCCTGGCCATACACTATTTAAATTTAAAAAACAGAGGAGACTTTATTTTTTATAAAGGGTTACAGCCAGCAAAGTAGCCGTCCACAGACTGGGAAGTGTGCCTCTGGCCACGACCAGAAATAGGCATTCCGAAGGAGGAAGTGTTGGGGCAGGAGCCTGATGCTGAACAGGTTGACTAAACATACATATTCAACATATTATGCATTTGTCAAAACTCAGCAAATGGTACACTTAAGATTTATGCATTTTGTTGCATGCAAATTGTACATAAGAAACATGCAACAATCATTAAAAGACAGAGACTGTCAAAGTGCATATAAAAATAAGACCCAATTATTTGTTGTCTACAAAAAAACTCATTTAATTGCTTGCCTCTTTTTTTTCCCCAAGTTTTATTTTGGATTGAGCTGGTACATGTGCAAGTTTGCTAGATGAGTATATTGTGTGATGCTGAGGTTTGGGGCACACATGATCTTGTCACTCAGGTGGTAAGTTTACTACCTAATAGGTAGTTTTTCAGTCCATATCCTCCTTTCTCTCTCCCGCCTCTAGTCATCCCCAGGGACTATTGTTCCCATCTTTATGTGCAGGTGCACTCAATGCTTAGCTCCCACTTATAAGTGAAAACATGTGGTGTTTGGTTTTCGGTTGCCACGTTAATTAGCTTAGGATAATGGCCTCCAACTGGATCAATGTTGCTGCAAAGGACATGATTTCACTCTTTGCTGTGGCTGTGTAGTGTTCCATTGTTGTGGCTGTGTAGTGTTCCATGGTATGTATGTAATACATTTTCTGTATCCAGTTCACTATTGGTGGGCACCTCGGTTAATTCCTTGTCTTTGCTATTGTGAATAGCACTGCAATGAAGATGAACATATGAGTGCATGTGTCTTTTGGAAGAGCAATTTATTTTTCCTTTGTGTATATACCCAGGAATGGGGTTGTCAGGTCAAATAGTAGTTCTAGGTTCTTTGAGAAATCTCCAAACTGCTTTCCACAGTGGCTGAACTAAATTTACATTCCCACTAACAGTGTATACGCATTCCCTCTTCTGCACAGCCTTGTCATCACCTGTTACCTTTTTTACAATCGCCATTCTGACTGGTGTGAGATGGTATCTCATTGTGGTTTTGATTTGCGTTTCTCTAATGATTAGTGATGATGAACATTTTTTCATGTTTGTTGGACACGTGTATGTCTTCCTTTGAGAAGTGTTTGTTCATGTCCTTTGCCCATTTTAAAATTGATTTGTTTTTTGTTTGATTTGTTTAGGTTCCTTATAGATTCTGAATGTTAGACCTCTGTTACATGCATAGTTTGTTAATATTTTCTCTCATTCTGTAGGTTGTCTCTTTACTTTGTTAATAGTTTCTTTTGCTATGTAGAAGATCTTTAGTTTTATTAAGTCCCATTTGTCAATTTTTGTTTTTGCTGCAATTGCTTTTGAAGACTTAGCCATAAGTTCTTTGCCAAAGCCAGTGTTGAGGAGGGTATTTCCTATGTTTTCTTCTAGGATTTTTATAGTCTGAGGTCTTTTTTATTTTCTTTTTTCTTTTTCTCACCCTGTCACCCAGGCTGGAGTGCAGTGGCATGATCTTGGCTCACTGCAACCTTTGCCTCCTAGATTCAAACCGTTCTCCTGCCTCAGCCTCCTGAGTAGTGGGGATTACATGCACCTGCCATCACGCCCGGCTAATTTTTGTGTTTTTAGTAGAGACGGGGTTTCACCATGTTGGCCAGGCTGGTCTCAAACACCTGACCTCAGGTGATCGGCCCGCCTTGGCCTCCCAAAGTGCTGGGATTACAGCTGTGAGCCACCGCGCCTGGCCTGAGGTCTTACATTTAATCTTTAGTCCACCTCAAATTAATTTTTGTACATTTTGAAAGATAAGAGTCCAGTTTCATTCTTTTGCATATGTCTAGCCAGTTATCCCAGCATTGTTTATTGAATAGGGAATTCTTCTGCTTTGCTTATTTTTGTCAACTTTGTCAAAGATCAGATGGCTGTAGGTGTGTGGCTTTATATCTTGGTTCTCTATTCTGTTCCATTGGTGTATGTGGGTTTGTGGGTTTTATTTATTAATTACCAGTATGATGCTGTTTTGGTTACTGTAGCTTTATAGTAGTTTGAAGTTGGGTAATGTGATGCCTCCAGATTTCTTTCTGTTTAGAATTGCTTTGGTTATTTGGCCTCTTTTTGGTTCTGTATAAATTTTAGAGTAGTTTTTCTATTTCTGTGAAAAATGACAGTATTTTGATAGGAATAGCATTGACTGTAGACTTCTTTGGCCAGTTAACTGGCTAGAACACATTTTATGAACAAAATAGATATATCAGTAAAGAAATAGAAAACATTAAAAAAAGAGAAATTCTGGGCCGGGCGCGGTGGCTCAAGCCTGTAATCCCAGCACTTTGGGAGGCCGAGACGGGTGGATCACGAGGTCAGGAGATCGAGACCCATCCTGGCTAACACGGTGAAACCCCGTCTCTACTAAAAAATACAAAAAACTAGCCGGGCGAAGTGGCGGGCGCCTGTGGTCCCAGCTACTCGGGAGGCTGAGGCAGGAGAATGGCATAAACCCGGGAGGCGGAGCTTGCAGTGAGCTGAGATCCGGCCACTGCACTCCAGCCTGGGCGACAGAGCCAGACTCAGTCTCAAAAAAAAAAAAAAAAAGAGAAATTCTGGAGTACAATAGCGGAAATGAAAAAGTCCCAAGGGGTTCAAAGGCAGATTTGAGCAGGCAGAAGAATGAATGAGCAAGTTTGAAGATATGGAAATTAAAATAATAAAGTCTGAGGAACAGAAAAAAAAGTGAAAAAAGTGAATAGACCTTAAGAGACCTTTGGGACACCATCATATAGACCAATATTTGCATTTTGGGAGTCAGTACTATCTAAGGCAATCTACATATATTTTATGGAGAAATATAAAAATTTATCATAAAATTCATATGGAATCTGAAAGGACCCCGAATAGCTAAAACAACCTTGAGAAAGAATAAGGTTGGAAGGCTCACATTTCCTGATTAAAAACTTACTGCAATGCTACAGTAACCAAAATAGTGTGGTACTGGCAAACAAAAAGACATATAAACCAATGGAATAATAGAGATCTCAGAAATAAACCCTCACATATACGGTCAAATGATTTTTTGGCAAGGGTGTCAAGACCATTCATTTCCCTCACTGGGGGAAAAAACAGCCTTCTGAACAAAAGTGTTTGGAAAAACTAGATACCAACATGCAGAAGCATGAATTTAGATCCTTACCTAATACCATATACAAAAAATAACTCAAAGTAGAACAAATACCTAAATGTAACAGCTTAAACTATATAACCCTTAGAATAAAACATAGGGCAACAGCTTCATGACATTAGATTTGGTTCTTGGATATGACACAAAAAGCACAAGCAACAAAAGAAAAAAATAGAAAAATTGGCCTTCATTAAAATTTAAAACTTTTGTGCATCAGAGGATACTATTATTAGAGTAATATGGCAACCCACAAAATGGGAGAAAACACTATTGGCAAATCATTTATCTGATAAAGGACTAGTACCCAGAACATACAAAGAACGTCTAAAATTCAACAATAACCAAAAGTAAACAAGTCAGTTAAAAATGACAAAGGACTTCAACAGACATTTTCCCAAAGGAATAGTCTGTATATTGTAATACATTAATAAGCACATGAAAAGATGCTTAACATCACCAATCATTGGGGAAAGGCCAACTCAAACCAGTGTTAAGCATAAGCTTCTGTAAACTTGACGCTTTCACATCTGCCCTAGATGTATGTGCTGGACACATGTTGTTCTGTGCAATCCAACAATATGTCTGTATTACCTTGTCTTGGTCTCCTGCCTCCTTCATCCCACCCTGCTTCAGAGTCCTCCTCCCAGGAATGTGCCTTTAAAATACAAATCAACCAACCCAGAATCCACAGCCCCAACCACTTGCCTTATTAAGCTCTCACAATCTGGGCCACTAAACACTTGCTCTAGCCACCCCAGGGCCACATATGAAACCACTAGGGCCAGCCCTTATACCTCAGAGCCCATTGAAATTATTAAAACTAATGAATCCTAAACCTGCATATCCTGCCTCTCTAGTTCCTTTCCAAGGAAACCACAATATGGGTTCTTGTACAGTTCTTTGTGCATTCAAGTTCTAGTTTTACTAATGTCTCCCATTTGGTAAAAAGTCCCTCAAAAAGAGACTGAGAAGGATTACATGACAATACTCTTTCTACAAAGAAATGGTCAAAAGTGTTTAATGCCAGTGATAGCTCATCTAAACCAGTCATGGCCAGCTGAAACTGGTAAAAGCTGGTCAATACTAGCCATAACAAGTCAGAAAGAGAATAAAGTAATTTCAGTTTGTCAAAACTGATGGTAGCCAGACAGAGCCAGTCTGAACCGTTTGTGGTCAGGTGAAACTGGTGTAAACTTGTTGGAAATGGCCAAGACCAGTCAAAATTGACAAACCAATTGTGGCCAGTCAAAACCAGTCCAAGCCAGTCAAGGCCAGATATAGCCTGTTGTGAACCCAAAGTATCTGAGACAGGTCTCAATCAAATTAGAAAGTTGATTTTGTCAAAGTTAAGGACACCCCGTGACACAGCCTCAGGTGGTCCTGATGACAGGTGCCCAAGGTTTTTGGGGCACAGCTTGGTTTTATACATTTTAGGAAGGCATGAGACATCAGTCAATATGTGTAAGGTATACATTGGTTCAGTCTGGAAATACAGGACAACTTGAAGTGGTGGGCTTCCAGGTCATAGGTAGGTAAGAGGCAAATTGTATTCTTTTGAGTCTCTGATTAGCCTTTTACTGAATCAGTCTGGCTTAGTGAATTTGAATTTTTACGTAAACAATAGGGCAGAGAAAGCAATCAGATATGCATTTGCCTCAGGTGAGCAGAGGGATGCTGAGTTCTGTTCTTTGTCTCACACCTGTGAAGATAAGCTATCAAGTTACCTCACCAGGGTTAAATTCAACAGAACTGTTTTAGGGTAAAGCTTTTGAGGCCCCTAAGAAATTTCCTTGTGGACAAATTGTGAGGGAGGTATGTATAATAGCTTTTTATCTTTGTAGCTATCATATTTAGAAATAAAATGGGAGACAGGGTTTGCCCGATGCAGTTCTCAGCTTGACTTTTTCCTTTGGTTTAGTGATTTTGGGGTCCCAATATTTATTTTCCTTTTACACTAGCTACACAGATTTTGGGCAGTTGAAACCAATCTACACTATTTGGAACCAGCCATGACCAGTCAGAACCAGCATTAACCAATTATGGTCATTCCAAACTGGCTGCCGCCAGTCAGAGCTAGTCTTAACCATTTGCAGTCAGTTGAAATTGATCCAAACCGATTGGAACCAGCCAAGACCAGTCATAATTGGCTTAAAATGTTTCTGGCTTGGCCAGGTGCAGTGGCTCACGCCTGTAATCCCAGCACTTTGGGAGGCCGAGGCAGGTGAATCACGAGGTCAGGAGTTCAAGTCCAACCTGGCTAACATAGTGGAACCCCTTCTCTACTAAAAATACAAAAAAATTAGCTGGGCATGGTGGTGGGCACCTGTAATCCCAGCTACTAGGGAGGCTGAGGCAAGGAGAATTGCTTGAACCTGGGAGGCAGAGGTTGCAGTGAGCCGAGATTGTGCCACTGCACTCCAGCCTGGGCAACAGTATGAGACTCCATCTCAAAAAAAATATGTTTCTGGCTTATAAAAACTAGTCAAAACCAGTGCTCAAAATTGTACAATTATTAGCAAACACCAGGAGTTATGTTTGGGTCCCATTAGTTAATGCAAAAAAGCCAATCAGTGAGATGAGTAATCCCAGGGAAGCAGGCTTATTATTTCCCAGGTGACATCAGCCTGTGAGATGGGAGTCAAATCTCAAATTCGTCCCTCCTCCTTGATTAAAGTTAAGGGTTTAAATAGCCCAGAATAAAAACAGGAGGGGAAAGAAGAGGAGTTGGTCAACAAGCAGCAAATGTATTTCATTGTACAAATACAAGTTTCTCAAGCTTCAGTTTTATGGACATCCAGCTTGTTGGAAAATTGGGCTGGTTTCACAATGAAAGAGTGAAAAGTATTCCAAGTCTAAGGGAATGTAGAAGGTCTCCTTTAATCTATAATAGTGAAACTTTCTTCAAAGGGTTTTGAGTGTTTCTTGCTTGTGTGTCTAGATGTCTCTGATTTTGTAAGAAATATGTCAAAAAGAAACTGACAAGGCCTGCATGATGCTATAGCTTCTACACTGAAGTGATCAAAACCTGTTGAGGCTTGTTATACTCCATCTATACCGATGTGGCTGGTTGAAATCAGTGTAAACCTTTCGGAACTGGCCAAGAGTAGTCAGAGCTGGCATATGCAGATTTTGGCCGGTCAAAACAGGTGCAAGCTGGTCAAGGTTAATTATAGCCCCTCTAAAGTGGTTGTAGCCAGCTGAAACCATTCAAAGTTGGTTGGAACCAGCTATGACAAATTGGAAGTGGCATAAATTGGTGCTTATTTTTTCAAGCCAGTTGTAGCCAGTCAGAGCCAGTATCAGTCATTTTTAGCCAGAGGAACTGATCTAAACTGGTCAAACTGGCAAGACCATACAGAATAGGCATGAACTGATTTTGCCCAATCAAAACTGCTTCAGGTTGGTCAAGGCCGGTAATACCCAGTACCAACCAGTTTTGACCAGGTGGAACTGGTCTAAGTTGGTCAGAACCAGCTTAGACTGATCACAATTGGCATAAAACAATTCCAGCTTGTGAAAACCAGTAAAAACAGGTGCTCAAAATTGTACAATGAAAGCATGAAAAAGATTCTAAGGTCTAAGGGAAAATATAGAAGGTCCTCTTTCATCTATAATAATGATAATTCCCCTGTAGGTTGTGAGTGGTTCTTGTTTTTTGTGCTCAAGTTCTAATATTTCTCATGTCCCTCATTTGGTAAGAAGTCTCTCATAAAAAATGACAAGGGTTACATGAGGATATAGATATAAGAAAGTGGTCAAAACCTGTTGAGGCCATTTTTACTGGGCATTAAACAGTTGTGGCCAGTTGAAATGAGTCTAATGTGATCAAAACCAACAAAGACCAGAACTGGCATAAACTGGTTTTGGTCAGTCAAAACAGGCCCAAGCTGGTCAAATTCACTATAGTCACACTAAACAGGTTCTGGTCAGTTGAAGCCATTCTAAACCAGTCAGAACCAGCCATGAAAAACTAGAACTGGCATAAACCAACACTTATTGGTCCAAACTGGCTGTAGGTGGTCAGCACTTTGTAAGCGTTGTATATCTGTGTGTGTGTGTGTGTGTATTTGTGTGGGATGTGTTTGTGTGTGTGTCTTCTCTTTGTGGTATCTGGTGGGCCAAATGTTCCTTGTGCACTGGAGGAGGTTTCTTTCAAGTCTGGATTCCTTCTGGTGTACCTCTCCTTGTGTTTCTGCTTGGGCTGTGTGTAATCTGTTTTCTGTGTAGTTCCAGCTTGTGTTTTGTTAAGGCCTGGGGTAGGAGGGGGCCTGCCTGGCACCAGGAGGAATAAAAATAACCTTGTCTCTGGAGAGGCCAACTTTTCTAAAATAAGGTGACAATACCACATCCAACAACAGAAACCTCACGGGAACACGTTTTCCATGAGCAGAAGTGGTGTAGTCAGATGTCAAAGAAGATGCTTCTAACTCCATTCTTCCTTTCCCTTAATAGTCACATCAAAAGTCACCATGATTGAATACTGAGAAGAACACAATAACGTGTGAACAATCTCTTTAAATCAAACTGCAGCCTTTCTGGCTAGGTCACAAGTTTTGCACTCATTCCTGCATCCACATAGCAGTGGCAGTAATTTCCCCTACATCGCCTCTGTTCTCTTACTATGCCCTCTATCTTTTATTATCTTCCATATTTCTGATGGGTCTAGATTTTTTTGGTCTGGCTCAATCTTATCAACAAACAATATTTCTCAGTTCACCAAGGACAATATTCTAGGGGATCCTTTAATGAGTGTTTCCTTCTCCGCACATCTTTAATTATTGGGCAGGTGTGATGATCATGGAGCTCTAGGTTTTCACAGCTTTCACCAAAACAAACAAACAAACAAAAAAGACACTTTCTTGCAATATCCAATCAGATGACTGCATGATTCACATAGGATGAGAGGTAACACCCATGGCTGGCCTTTGCCTTCTAATTAAGGTTGTCTTTCATTTTTTTCACTCTTGAGGGATATCTAACTCCCCTGTTCCTGGATGTGACTGCTTTCCAGCACTGAATCCTTTGGCTGCCACTTATTTTTTTTTTTATTGAATAAAAGGGACTGGGGATTGGCTGGATGCAGGTGAGGCTGTGTTAGGGGTCCCCCGTGTTGGAGTCGGGCATGGGTACACTTTACAGAAACCTCATGGGTCTTCTGGTAGGAATCCCCAAAGGTGGTTTGGACTCCAGCACAGGCCCTTTTTCAGTCTCAGGAGTCCTTTGTTTCTTCTTTGTTTTCTTTTTTAATTTTTTTTTATTTTCTCAAATGTTTCTTTTTCAAACAAAATTTTTTTTATTATTATTATACTTTAAGTTCTAGGGTACATCTGCACAATGTGCAGGTTTGTTACATATGTATACATGTGCCATGTTGGTGTGCTGCACCCATTAACTCGTCATTTACATCAGGTATATCTCCTAATGCTATCCCTCCCTCTTTCCCCCTCTCCCCTCCCCACAATAGGCCCCAGTGTGTGATGTTCCCCTTCCTGTGTCCAAGTGATCTCATTGTTCAGTTCCCACCTATGAGTGAGAACATGCAGTGTTTGGTTTTCTGTTCTTGCGATAGTTTGCTGAGAATGACGGTTTCCAGCTGCATCCATGTCCCTACAAAGGACACAAACTCATCCTTTTTTTTTTTTTTTTGAGACGGAGTCTCGCTCTGTCACCCAGGCTGGAGTTCAGTGGCCGGATCTCTGCTCACTGCAAGCTCTGCCTCCCGGGTTTACGCCATTCTCCTGGCTCAGCCTCCCGAGTAGCTGGGACTACAGGCGCTCGCCACCTCGCCCGGCTAGTTTTTTGTACTTTTTAGTAGAGACGGGGTTTCACCGTGTTAGCCAGGATGGTCTCGATCTCCTGACCTCGTGATCCGCCCGTCTCGGCCTCCCAAAGTGCTAGGATTACAGGCTTGAGCCACCGCGCCCGGCCAAACTCATCCTTTTTTATGGCTGCATAGTATTCCATGGTGTATATGTGCCACATTTTCTTATTCCAGTCTGTCACTGGTGGACATTTGGGTTGATTCCAAGTCTTTGCTATTGTGAATAGTGCTGCAATAAACATACTTTTGCATGTGTCTTTATAGCAGCATGATTTATAATCCTTTGGGTATATACCCAGTAATGGGATGGCTGGATCAAATGGTATTTCTAGTTCTAGATCCTTGAGGAATCGCCACACTGTTTTCCATAATGGTTGAACTACTTTACAGTTCCACCAACAGTGTAAAAGTGTTCTATTTCTCCGCATCCTCTCCAGCACCTGTTGTTTCCTGATTTTTTTAATGATTGCCATTCTAACTGATGTGAGATGGTATCTCATTGTGGTTTTGATTTGCATTTCTCTGATGGCAAGTGATGATGAGCATTTTTTCATGTGTCTGTTGGCTGTATGAATGTCTTCTTTTGAGAAATGTCTGTTCATATCCTTTGCCCACTTTTTAATGGGGCTGTTTGTTTTTTTCTTGTAAATTTGTTTGAGTTATTTGTAGGTTCTGGATATTAGCCCTTTGTCAGATGAGTAGATTGCAAAAATTTTCTCCCATTCTGTAGGTTGCCTGTTCACTCTGATGGTAGTTTTTTTTGCTGTGCAGAAGCTCTTTAGTTTTATTAGATCCCATTTGTCAATTTTGGCTTTTGTTGCCACTGCTTTTGGTGTTTTAGACATGAAGTCCTTGCCCATGCCTATGTCCTGAATGGTATTACCTAGGTTTTCTTCTAGGGTTTTTGTGGTTTTAGGTCTAACATTTAAGTCTCTAATCCATCTTGAATTAATTTTCGTATAAGGAGTAAGGAAAGGATCCAGTTTCAGCTTTCTACTTATGGCTAGCCAATTTTCCCAGCATCATTTATTAAATAGGGAATCCTTTCCCCATTTCTTGTTCTTGTCAGGTTTGTCAAAGATCAGATGGCTGTAGATGTGTGGTATTATTTCTGAGGGCTCTGTTCTGTTCCATTGGTCTATATCTCTGTTTTGGTACCAGTACCATGCTGCTTTGGTTACTGTAGCCTTGTAGTATAGTTTGAAGTCAGGTAGCGTGATGCCTCCAGCTTTGTTCTTTTGGCTTAGGATTGTCTTGGCAATGCGGGGTCTGTTTTGGTTCCATATGAACTTTAAAGCAGTTTTTTTCAATTCTGTGAAGAAAGTCATTGGTAGCTTAATGAGGATGGCATTGAATCTATAAATTACCTTGGGCAGTATGGCCATTTTCACAATATTGATTCTTCCTATCCATGAGCATGGTATGTTCTTCATTTGTTTGTGTCCTCTTTTATTTCACTGAGCAGTGGTTTGTAGTTCTCCTTGAAGAGGTCCCTTACATCCCTTTTAAGTTGAATTCCTAGGCATTTGATTCTCTTTGAAGCTATTGTGAATGGGAGTTCATTCATGATTTGGCTCTCTGTTTGTCTGTTACTGGTATATAAGAATGCTTGTGATTTTTGCACATTGATTTTGTATCCTGAGACTTTGCTGAAGTTGCTTATTAGCTTAAGGAGATTTTGGGCAGAGACGATGGGGTTTTCTAAATATACAATCATGTCATCTGCAAACAGGGACAATTTGACTACTTCTTTTCCTAACTGAATACCCTTTATTTCTTTCTCTTGCCTGATTGCCCTAGCCAGAACTTCCAACACTATGTTGAATAGGAGTGGTGAGAGAGGGCATCCTGTCTTGTGCCAGTTTTCAAAGGGAATGCTTCCAGGTTTTTCCCATTCAGTATGATATTGGCTGTGGGCTTGTCATAAATAGCTCTTATTATTTTGAGATACATTCCATCAATACCCAATTTATTGAGAGTTTTTAGCATGAAGGGCTGTTGAATTTTGTCAAAGGCCTTTTCTGCATCTATTGAGATAATCATGTGGTTTTTGTCTTTGGTTCTGTTTATATGCTGGATTATGTTTATTGATTTGCATATGTTGACCCAGCCTTGCATCCCAGGGATGAAGCCCACTTGATCATGGTGGATAAGCTTTTTGATGTGCTGCTGGATTCGGTTTGCCAGTATTTTATTGAGGATATTTGCATCGATGTTCATCAGGGATATTGGTCTAAAATTCTCTTTTTTTGTTGTGTCTCTGCCAGGCTTTGGTATCAGGATGATGTTGGTCTCATAAAATGAGTTAGGGAGGACTCCCTCTTTTTCTATTGATTGGAATAGTTTCAGAAGGAATGGTACCAGCTCCTCCTTGTACCTCTGGTAGAATTCAGCTGTGAATCCGTCTGGTCTTGGACTTTTTTTGGTTGGTAGGCTATTAATTATTGCCTCAATTTCAGAGCCTGCTATTGGTCTATTCAGGGATTCAACTTCTTCCTGGTTTAGTCTTGGGAGAGTGTAATATAAACCACCATTGGAGAATACTATAAACACCTCTACGCAAATAAACTAGAAAACCTAGAAGGAATGGATAATTTCCTGGACACTTACATCTCCTTTGCTTTCTTGGGGGTCCTCAGTGCCCCTTGATAGCATGGCTGGACACTGTCTGTCCTGGTATTACCCCAGCTGCCTCAGAGACACACTCCCAACCCATCTTCCCCTATGGAATGATAGTTCCAGGTGTGGTTGCCTTTGCCCCACCTTGCATTTGTCCTCATTTCCACATTTCCTGGACAGTAGTGAGAAGTGGGAGCCCCTGGGCTTTGAGGCCAGGGCAGGGCCCTGCTAGGGCCAGGTTGAAGGGAGGCAGTGAGCTCATGGGTCAGTGAAGTTTTTTGCTGACACCTTCCTTGGGGAACTCAGGTGTCTATGTGCCCCAAGAGCCCCCTCCACACCTCACCAGATTTTATTCTCACCCCCATCTGACCCAATTTCTGCCCACACCATCCAATCCGGAATCAGATCCAAAGAGGAGTAAGGAGTGCCCATCTCCTGTCCTGAAGCTCTTCTTCCACCAGGAACTCAGGAAGAAGTCCAGTGAAGTGGGGATTGAGGACAGGATGGTTAGGACAGGTCTTCTGTCCCACGCAACCTCTTTTCCTCCACCAGTAGAGCAGGGGCCCTCTGTGGCAGTTCATTGGCGTTGGGCTCTGGCTTGTCTTTTCCAGGGGTTCAACAGGATGTTCTTGGGATTCTAGGCATCGTGGAGGGCTGAAAAGGCTGAAGAAACATCAAGGGGAGCCCCAGAAATGCACTATGGGATCCCAGCCTCAAGCCCACCTAGATAGTGTGAGTCTCCCCAAAAGTTGTCCCTCCTGTCACCTTGAGGACTGGCCTGTCTGTGTCTCAAGGCTGCTCTCTTCCTGGAGGGACTTCCTCACAGAGAGCAGAACCCTGCAGCCTCAGGAGCTGCCTGAGTGTGTGTTTCTGTGTCACTGTTGTATGTCTGTGTGTATGAATGTAATTTTGTGTTTTTGTGTGTCTATGTGTGGTGTCTAGTGAAATAGTCTTCATTTTGCGTTTGTTCCCAGTTCCATATGGCAGTTGGCTGTGATTTATCATGGGTGAGCTCTAGCCTGTTCCATGACCTCCATCTTTTTTTGTCTTCCCTATTTCTGATGGGTCTAGATTTTTGTCAGGCGCAATCTTATCAACAAAAATCATTTTTCCGGTTCATCAGGGACAACATTCTTGGGGATCCACTTCCATAGTGCTTCTTTCTCCACATTTATTTGTTAATGATTGGGCAGGTGTGATTATTATGGAGTTGTGGATTTCCATTTCTTTTATCAACAAGCTGACTCTGTCTCTGTGCCTGTTCAAATGGCTTCATTAGTCACAAGATGATTATCCAGCCATAGTCAGTCTTGTCATTCTAATAAACATTGTGTTCAATTTCATCGACATTTTTCTTTTCCTTTTTGAGTGATACGTACTTTTTCCCCTTTGTGACTGCACTGGGGTCAAGCCTTTTCAGGTCTGCAGTTCTTCTATTTAACCTATTCCTGTATTTCCGTTTGACCCTCGGCTTGTGATTTTTTTTTTTTTTCCATTATGGTTCCTGTTTGGGTATTTTAGAGCTTGCATTATTTGCTGTTTGCCTCTGATTTAAAGGGGACTCCAAAGGGCATACCTTAAGCCTTAATTTTGACCTTTAATGGAGTGTCCAAGGCAACCCAGTTGTGATTATTCAGACCTGAGTAAGGGAAGATAGCAGCCAGCTCTTTTTCTGGCACCAACTCCACCTTTCTCCTTG
This sequence comes from Papio anubis, assembly GCF_008728515.1. NCBI lineage: Eukaryota > Metazoa > Chordata > Mammalia > Primates > Cercopithecidae > Papio > Papio anubis. The sequence continues at coordinate 19,378,105 of NC_044995.1, forward strand.
CTTCTGTGTGAGTCTGGTGTCTGGAAGTTCAAACTGATCCTCCAACAGCATATGTACGTGGCACTAGCAGTGAATTTGCATCTCAGTGACCTCTGTGGTTGCCCTGGATGAGTCCCTGCAGCATTGGATCCAGGAACTCTGCAGCTGTATATTGGGTTTAGGTTCTGGCCTATTTCCTTCAGGAGGTCAAGCATAAGTTGCAGGGATTCTAGGTGTTGAGGAAGCTGACCAGGCTGACAAAACTTCAGGAGCAAAGCATACACCATGGGATCCTTCCCTCAGACTGATCTGAGGGCGTGCATGTGACTCTCGTGCAGTGTTTCCACTGTTACCTGGAGGCTGGGCTAACATGTGTGCCTGTGGCTTGCTGTGTCCCTCATGCAGTGTTCTCTATACTCATCCTCAACTATCTTTTCAAGCTTTTGCTTCTATCACTCCAAAGTCAATCCACCAGAAATCAAGAAAAAAAACCTGTGTTCTTCTCAAGGTTACTGATACAGAAAATGATAAATTCAATAGCCATTTCAAACCTCGTGTTGTATAATCAGTCTGCCAAAGCTATCTGATACCTGTTGATTCTCCTTCAATTCACTTTTATTTGACTTTTGTGATTCCACAGTTTCTTGGTTTTCCCCTATTATTGTTCTCCTTTTTTTTTTTTTTTTTTTTTTTTGAGACAGAGTCTCACTCTGTAGCCCAGGCTGGAGTGCAGTGGCGCAATCTCGGCTCACTGCAAGCTCTGCCTCCCGGGTTCACGCCATTCTCCTGCCTCAGCCTCCCAAGTAGCTGGGACTACAGACACCCGCCACCATGCCCGGCTAATTTTTTGTAGTTTTTTTTTTTTTTAGTAGAGACGGGGTTTCACCGTGTTAGCCAGGATGGTCTCGATCTCCTGACCTCGTGATCCACCCGCCTTGGCCTCCCAAAGTGCTGGGATTACAGGTGTGAGCCACCACACCCGGCTCTTAGTTTCTTTAATGTTGTTCTTTTATTGTTGAACTCTTAATGTTTGAATGCTCCATGATTCAGTCCTTGCTGTTCTTTACCTTTTCTATACTAAAATCCTTAATCATTTAAATGAATATGGGCAATACCTACTAAAGTAATATAATACCAATTTTGGTATATCTCATACATCAAGTGCCTATTCACTACTGCCATTTTGTGTCTTAAAGACATCTAAAGATTCAACATATTCAGTTGAACTCTCAATCTTCCCCTAAAACCCTGCTGGAACTGAAGTTTTCCCCATCTTGGTTGAAAACCTTGTATTCCCTGATGCTCATGACTAAAACCTTTGAGTTAAAGTCACCCTGGACTTGTCTCTTTTACTTCTAGCCCTTAAACAAATCTTGCTTGCTGTCACATTTACTATATACCTAGAATACAACCAATAACCACTATACCTATTGTTACCTCTTCTTCCTAAGCCATGACATCCTCTTTCATCTGAGTTACTACAACTTCCTCCTCGATTTTTTTTTTTTTTCAACAGCCATGTTTCCCTCAAAATAAAGTATCTACAATGGCTTGCACGCTTGGCAAGATATGGCTCTCTGTTCTACTCTAGCAACCATCCCTTTGCACAGTGTTCTTCAATAACTTCCCCAATTCTCCTAAAACACTTCAGCATAGTTCCATTGTAGGACCTCTCTCCTCTGCCTGGAGTCACCACACTCCTTCAAGTCTTGGCTCAAGTCTATCTTTCTTGATGGTCTACCTTCATCTCTGTATTTCACAAAGCAACCTAAATGATCATATCCCTCCATCTATTGAATGATTTTTCCCCATAACACTTATGTTCTAATGTACTCTGTATGTATGATTATCTTCTCCTGTTAGAATTGTTCACTGACAAATATCCAAAACACCTAAGATAGTGGCTGGAATATATTAAGTACCTAATAACTGACCACTTTTAGAACAATAGGCTCCTGTGAAGAAAGCGTAACCATGCTTACTAGAAGACTGCCTTTGTATGCATTGGCACTGGTCTAATTTCTTGTTCAGATTGTCACATTAAATCATTGTAAGTGGATTAAGGGTAGAGGACTGAGGGCCTGCCATCATAGATAACATCTTACCAAAGCAATATTGCTTTCAATTGCTGCTAGTGGGCTGCCTAGGTCTACTCTAAATTTATCTCGTTCACAAGACATTACTGAAAGCAGCAAGAAACATGTAACACACATATTCTGAATCACTTCTAGCATTTCTTCTAACATTACAGCATCGACTTGATATAAAGCATGCTTGAGAGTGGGAGGCAGTGACAAAATGTCCTATTACAAGGATCTTCCAATTCCTAGCTTAATTTGGGCAGTTCCTCATTCTCAATGGCCCTAAGTCAATACCCCATTTGAGATTTCTTTTACCCATAGCATCCCACTTCCAGGTACAAAATTTTATTTCCTTAAGAATTTTTATTGCCAATAACAGAACTACAATAGCATCAGCAAATAAGAAGTTTAATTTCATTTAAAGAAACACAGGAGGCAAGCAGACCAGAGCTAGTATGGCTGTTTCACAAAGTCATCTGGGTTGCAGACTCCTTCTGTATTTCTGCTCCATGATCCATAACACCCAGATACCATTCTCAAAGTCCCCATGATAGTGTCAGAGCTCCAGCTTAGATGTCCACATTGTAGGCAGGGAAAAAAAGACAGGAAAAATGGATTTCATAAATCTCCTACTCATATAAATACCACTTCTATCTTGTTGACCTGCAAGAAAGGCTGAGATAGTTTTTCAGCCCAGAATTTTGTTAATAAAAAAGAGAAAATAGATATAGGGTAGGAAAAAAGCAGTCTCTATCACAAACTCTCATCATTTTTCATTGCAAAATAGTCTGTAATATCAGTTCTTATTTTGTTTACTTCAAAAGCAATACATTCAAGTTTTTAAAAAATTTCGTAGATTAGACTTTGGATCTTAGACTTTGTTAAATCACTTCACACCTTGCCCCAATTCTCTAACAGCTGTGCTCAATAATCCACTGATTAAATCCACTGGGTTTTTTTTTTTTTTTTTTAACAGTATGAATTTCCTCTTATAGCACTAATGGATGAGATTTAAATGACAGCTTTCTCACATTCATTATGGCATACAGTGCTCTCCACCCAAGTCATCTAGTATGTGTTGATAAAAGGTTTCTCAATATTCATTACACTCATAAGTGCTCTCCTCTCATGCAAATTCTCTAAAATAACACTAGTGAAAATGGTAGCTAATATTTGTGGTATGCTATGTTCAAGGCACCATTCTAAGAGCTTTTACATGTAATAACTTAATACTTCCAAGAATCTTATAATAAAGGTAATATACTTAGGTCTATCTTAAAATGATTAAACCAAGGTAGAGGTTAAGTATCATGATCCATATAACAAAAAGATCAACTAGTAGAGCTAATAATGTTGAAAAAGATATTTGTTTTCAATATGGCTAAAGGGCTTCCTACATTTACTATATTAAAACTATTCTCCAATTTGCTAATGTGTAATAGGTTTCCAGTAATGATAGGTTTTTCTATATGAATGCCACTAACATTTTTTCTCTCACATAAATTCTCTGATGCTGTGCTTTATGAGGCAAATATGCGCCCATATTCACATTTGTGAGAATTCTTTGCTGATAACAACCAGAGAACCTCTTCATAGTGATCTCAAAGAATCAGACAATTCACATGTAAACTTGAGAGCCACGACTAAGGTCAATCCCACATTCCTTATATTCAAAAGATTTCTCACTGATATGAATTCTCTGATGTTGAGTTAGCTGTGAACCACGAGTAAAGGCCTTCCCACATTCCTTACATTGATATGGTTTCTCACCAGTATGAATTCTCTGATGCCGAGAAAGATGTGAGCTCTGAGTAAAGGCCTTTCGACATTCTCTGCATTCATAGGGCTTCTCACCAGTATGGATTCTCTGATGTAGAGTAAGCTGAGAGCCATGACTAAAGGCCTTGCCACACTCCTTGCATTCATAGGGTTTTTCTCCAGTGTGAATTCGCTGATGTTGAGTCAACTGTGAACCACGAATAAAGGCTTTCCCACATTCCTTACATTGATACGGTTTCTCACCAGTATGAATTCTCTGATGTTGTATAAGTAGTAAGCCACGTGCAAAGGCCTTTCCACATTCATTACACACATAGGGTTTCTCACCAGTGTGAAGTCTTTGATGTTGGGAAAGATGTGAACTCTGAGTAAAGGCCATTCTACATTCTTTACATTCATAAGGTTTCTCACCAGTATGGATTCTCTGATGTTGAGTAAGCTGTGAGCCACGAATAAAAGATTTCCCACATTCCTTACATTCATAGGGTTTCTCACCTGTGTGAATTCGCTCATGTTGAGTAAGTTCTGAGCCACGACTAAAGGTTTTTCCACATTCTTTACATTCATAGGGTTTCTCACCAGTATGAATCCTCTGGTGTCGTGTAAGGAGTGAGCCACGATTAAACGCCTTTCCACATTCCTTACATTGATAGGGTTTCTCACCAGTATGTATTCTCTGATGTTGAGTAAGTTGTGAGCCATGACTAAACATCTTTCCACATTCCTTACATTCATAGGGCTTTTCATTGGTGTGAATTCTCTGGTGCTGAGTAAGTTGTGAGCCACGGATAAACGCCTTCCCACATTCTTCACATTTATAGGGTTTTTCACCAGTATGAATCCTCTGATGTTGCATAAGTAGTGAGCCGCGAATAAAGGCCTTTCCACATTCCTTACATTCATAGGGTTTTTCCCCATTATGAATTTTCTGATGTTGAGAAAGCTGTGAGCCACAAATAAAAGCTTTTCCACATTCCTTACATTCGTAGGGTTTCTCACCGGTATGAATTCTCTTATGCAGAATAAGTTGTGAGAGCTGAGTAAAGACCTTCCTACATTCTTTACATTCATAGAGCTTTTCACCAGTATGCAGTCTCTGGTGTAGTGTAAGTTGTGAATTCTGAGTAAAAGCCTTCCCACATTCTTTACATTCGTAAGGTTTCTCACCAGTATGAACTTTCTGATGTCGGGTAAGTTGTGAGCTACGAATAAAGGCTTTCCCACATTCTTCACATTTATATGGTTTTTCACCAGTATGAATTCTATGATGTAAAATAAGTTGCGAGCTTTGAGTAAAGGCCTTCCCACATTCCTTACATGCATAGGGTTTCTCACCAGTATGAAGTCTCTGATGAAGACTGAGTTGTGAATCACGACTAAAGGCCTTCCCGCACTGCTTACATTCATAGGGTTTTTCACCAGTATGAATACTTTGATGTTGTGTTAGGTGTGAGGCTCGTCTGAAGGCTTTCCCGCATTCCTTACATTTATAGGGTTTCTCAGTAGAATGACATCTTGAATGCTGAGATAAGTAAGTATGCTGGTTGAAAATGGACATTTTGTCATATATGATCATCCCTTGCCTGAAATATTCCTTCTGATTTTCTTGTTGCTTCTCCATCTTGCCTTTGGCTTCCAAATAATCCCTGGATTTGGACTCTTCAAGATCACAGTTTTCAAGTCTGTCGCTCATTTCCCATTGGGATAATTCTGTTTCATAAGTGTTCTTTTCTGGAGATAAGTCCTTACTTGCACACCTTGAAGGCAAGTCTGAAAGATAAGAGAGAATAAAAAAATTGAGAAATATAACTTCTATAGCAAATACAAATAATAGGAAAATAATACCCATAAGAAATAACAAACACACATGAGTTTCTTTCAAATATTGATTACTACGACCCATGATACCTACCTTTCACATCACAACGTACTATATACACACAGTTTCATAAAACAGTACCTCCCCTGCTTTCTATTCTGTTCTGCAATATTTCTACTTTTTTCAATTTCTCTCTCTCATACACACACAGACAAAACCCACTAAACTGATTTCATGGTACAGTAATGTTCCTATCTAGAATTAAAAAAAAAATTAGCTTAGAAGGATCTCATATATCAATATATGAAAAGGGCATCTGAGAGATTAGAGAAGAATGAAAACTCACCTAGAATATAAGGGAAGAGATTAAGAAAAATTTTAAAGTGAGTAGTTCCCAAGCTTTGATGGGGATCAAAATCACCTGGGGAGCATGCTAAAATTATAGCTGTCCAACATTACACCAGACTAACTGCTAATGAATCAGAAAAAGATCCTGGAGATCTCTACTTTTAATACTTCCTATTAACTGATTCAGATTCAGACCATGATTTTCTGTATCTGCTTAATACTTTTTAGTAGCTTCCATGTTAAACTTAATATAAAATCCAAACTCTTCAATGACTTTGACTTATTTCTCCTTCCATGGTCTTGTCCTTGCTTATGTATCTGTTGAGCCTTTTCAGCTTTGCTCCTTATTTGCCAGAAAAACTAGCTTCCTTTCAACTCTGAAAAAGTCAGACCTTTTTCAATTAAAAGCTAGCCAGAGCCTATTCCATTCCTTTGAACTGCTCTGGATGAGACTATACAAACGCTCTTTCTCATTCTTCAGGTCTCAATTTAATAATCAGTCCCTAAATCTTAAACATTCATTTCTTGTAATTTAGGTAACTTAGACCAACCTTCTAGATGACAGCAATTACACAAATTGAACAAATTATAAAATGCACCTGAGTGAAGGCACTGGCACAGTAACATAAGAATAAAGACTGGGGGGCTAAAAGTTGAAAAATATGAGAAGTCAAAGAGATAAGCCCAACATTTGGGTCCACGTTTCCACTCAGAGAAGTCTTACAATTCTAGAAAAAGCACTTAAGAGGGGGAGAAACTAAGCAGTGTTTTGGACTGTGTCACAGGGCTGGGCAACAATAACTGGAGGACAGGGCCTGCCATAAATTCTTTATACTTTGGGCTGGGAACCCTGAGGACTACACTGAGGAATAAAGGAGAAACAGCAGACCAATCTGGACAGAGTCTGAAGTCTGAATCATCTTTGAATCGTCTCAAATTCAAAAATTTGGATTAAGGTGATTCAACACTGTTGGCCATAGCAAACTTAAATCTTTATGGATTTTGTATAATGTTATCCAAGGACTGAAATTCTGTAACTTTTCTTTGTGCTGTCTAGCACTCAATAAAAACCAGGTGAATGAAAGCATAAGACAACTGAAAAACAGAAGAAAAAACAAACAAAAGAAACTGACCTATAAGGACTCAAATCATGTATCCACCCACCATCATACTTCTGTCACTCCTAAATACCCTTGTCCTGTTCCTCTGTAATCAACCCTCCATACCACCCTAGTGGTATATGCCTAGAAACCAGTAATCTGTGGTTTCCCTATAACTTCCTTATAAACAAAAGCACCTCCATACTAAATCTATGATCCTATGTGCCTCTCCAATTGCTCTTTAGCTCTCCCTATCCCTTTCAAATAGGACACTAAGTTAATTTTGTTTACTTATCCTTACTTCACAGTTTCCTTTGTTCCTTCATGCCTTGCCTCATGTCTTCTCTTATTTGCTTGTCTACTCAAGGACAATTCTGTGTGTTCTGGGAAGAATACATCCTAGAGTTCCCAATCACTACTACAGGTCTAAAACATAATGAAAGGGTTCTATAATCTCATGGAATGTTGGAGAGAAAAAAGGCAATTATTCAGGCCAGACGCAGTGGCTCATGCCTGTAATCCCAGCACTTTGGGAAACCAAGGCAGGTGGATCATTTGAGGTCAGGAATTTGAGACCAACCTGGCCAACATGGTGAAACCCCATCTCTACTAAAAATACAAAAAGTTAGCCAGGCATGGTGGTGGGTGCCTGTAGTCCCAGCTACTCAGGAGGCTGAGGCAGGAGAATTGCTTGAACCTGGGAGGCGGAGGTTGCAGTGAGCTGAGATCATGCCACTGCACTCTAGCCTGGGTGACAGTGTGAGACTTCATCTCAAAAAAAACAAACAAAATACAAAATCAGCTGCGTGTGGTGGCAGGTGCCTGTAGTCCCAATTACTTGGGAGGTTGAGGCAGGAGAATCACTTTAACCAGGGAGGCGGAGGTTACAGTGAGGCACGATCTCACCACTGCACTCCAGCCTGGGCAACAGAGCAAGATTCCTTCTCAAAAAAAAAAAAAAAAAGCAATTATCTAATATAAGGGAAGGAGTCTGCAGTGATAAAGAATATTTCAGTTGGAAATACAAATCAAGAAACAGAACACAAAAAAATCTCACTGTTGCTAAGAATGCAAAACACTAACTATGGTAAAAAAAAGAGTGGTAGTTTCTTATAAACATACATTTAGCATATGATACGGTGGTCATATTAGTAGATATTTACACTTATGCTCACACAAACATCTATATGTCAAAGATGATAACAGCTTTATTCAGAAGTGTCCCAAACTGGAACTACCAGATGTCCCTCAAAAGGCAAATGAATCAGCAAACTTTGGCACTTCCAGATACTGGAACATTACTCAGCAATAACAGAAACAAAGTATTGATTCATGCAACATTACTCAACAATAACAAAAAATTACTGATCCATGCAACAATATGGATAAATCTTAAATATATTTTGCTAAGTGAAAAACACCATATTTTGATTCTATTTATATGACATTCTTGAAAAAGCAAAACTATATGGATGGAATTTGGTGAGTAGGTTTCATAGGCTGGGGATGGGGAAAGGGGAGGGGTTGACAATGAAAGGAGAAAGCATGAGGGAATTTAGGGATGGTTAATAGAATTGTTGTATATTATGACTGTGATAGTAGGTAGATACACTTGGTATCTGAATGCTATATCAGATTTCCCAACAAACACCAATATATGGTGAATAAAATATGACAAACATCCTTTTAAAAATAGACAAGATTAAGGCTGGGCACAGTGGCTCATGCCTGTAATACCAGCACTTTGGGAGGCTGAAGCAGGCGGATCACGCAGTCAGGAGATTGAGACCATCTTGGCTAACAGGTGAAACCCTGTCTCTACTAAAAATACACACACACACAAATTAGCCAGGCATGGTGGTGTGCACCTGTAGTGCCAGATACTCGGGAGGCTGAGGCAGGAGAATCACTTGAACCTGGGAGGTGGAGGTTGCAATGAGCCAAGATTGCACCACTGCACTCCAGCCTGGGTGACAGAGCGAGACTCCGTCTCAAAGACAAGGTTAAAAGAAAATAAAGATCAAGCAATGAAGTGAGAGCCAGAAACTGGAGAGGTGAACATGCTCTGAAGTTAGAGCCTTCATGTCCTACCCTTGGGACATTTGCTGGTTTCAATAGCCTAAGGTTGTATCTTAGTGTTCTGAAAAAATTCAAGAGACAAGCCTTTCACCCACAAAAGGGCAGGGATTAGAAATAAACCACTTTACAACATTGGAACCTATTCAAGGCCTAAAGTTCAGAGACAGGAAAAAATCCATCTGCCCTCAGTCTTGGCCATTTTTTAAAAAATTGATTTTACTGAGTTGGGGAGCCAAAATTAATAAATACAAAGATATTTAATGGGAAAGTACAGAAGCTAGATGGATAGAAATTAGGTGGCTACAACAATAATGCACCTTGCTCAGACCAGATGATCGTGGAGGTAAGGGGGTAAGGGTGGAGGAAGTGAGGTATCATTAGATAGTGGATATATTTTGAAGGTATACTAAAGAGGATTTGTTGGGGGAATGGACATGTAACATGAAAAGAAAAGACAAGACTACGCATGTTTTGCCTGAAAGGCTAGAACAATGGAAGTGCTACTTACTGAGAGTTCCTGACTGTGATAGGGGCAGATCTGAGAGAGAATGTGAAGAGTCTGGTTTTGAACTATTAGATGTCAAATGAAGAGTTCAATAGACACATATGTATAAGTATGTACTCTAGGGAGGTGTTTGGATTACAGATATAAGTTTGAAAATCATCACGAAATAACATTTAAAGCTACAAGATTTGATGAAGTCACCCAGGGCATACCTTTATATACAAAACAGAAGGGGAAGGATGAAAAAGGGAAGTTTGAGGATTGAACCCTGGGTCACTTCAGGTAGATGGGAAGGAAACAGCAATGGAGACTAAGGAGGAGTAGCCAATGAAGAAGGAGAAAAATTAAGAGAGCACGGAACCCCAGAAGCCATGTGAAAAAAGTGTTTTAAGAAGGAATGATTGATTATGTCAAATGCTGAGAGATGAGGTGAAATGGTACAGTCTGTTTTTTTTTTTTGAGAGGGAGTCTTGCTCTGTTGCCCAGGCTGGAGTGCAGTGGTGCGATCTCCGCTCACTGCAAGCTCCACCGCCTCCCGGGTTCACGCCATTCTCCTGCCTCAGCCTCCCGAGAAGCTGGGACTATAGGCGCCCGCCACCACGCCTGGCTAATTTTTTTTGTGTGTGTGTGTTTTTAGTAGAGACGGAGTTTCACCGTGTTTGCCAGGATGGTCTCGATCTCCTGACCTCGTTATCCGCCCGCCTTGGCCTCCCAAAGTGCTGGGATTACAAGTGTGAGCCACTGCACCCGGCCTTTTTTTTTTTTTTTTTAAATGGAGTCCTGCTCTGTCACCCAGGCTGGAGTGTAGCGGTGGGATCTCGGCTCACTGTAACCTCCACCTCCTGGATTCAAGCGATTCTCTTGCCTCAGCCTCCAGAGTAGCTGGGAATCCATGCATGTGCCATCACACCTGGCTTATTATTATTTTTTTTTTGTATTTTTAGTAGAGATAGGGTTTCGTCATGTTGGCCAAGCTAGTCTTGAACTCCTGACCTCAGGTGATCCCCCTGCCTTGGCCTCCCAAAGTGCTGGGATTACAGGTGTGAGCCACCGTGCTCGGCCTAAATGGTGCTTCCTAAATTTAAAATGGCTTTATTAGCAATATGGAGATTACTGGTAATCTTCACAAAAATAGTTTTGGCAGAATAATGGGAGCAAGTTCTGACTGAACCAGATTCAAAAGAATGAGACAAGAGCTGGAGTTAGGGAATACGGAAAATCATTTTGTATTTTTCTGTAAAAAGTAGCAAAGAAATGGAGCTATATCAAGAGGAAAATGTGTGTCAAAAGATTTGTTTTTGTTTTTTTTCCTTTTCAGATAGAGGAAATTATGGCATGTTTGTATGCTGATGAAAATTATTGTAAAAGATATGGACAAGTTCATGTTAGAGGAGACAAAGGGCAGGCAATTGCTTCAACAGTGTCAAAATATGAGAAGGAATGGAATTCAGCAGACAGGTGAGGGTACTGGGCTTAAGTAAAGGCACAAAAAGGTTACATGTCAATAGGAAAAGAGGTCGAATGAATATAGATGAAGGTAGGCAAACAGACAAGGAAGCAGGAATCTTTCTTCTCTTCTGCTAGCTTCAGTTTTCTCAGTGAAATCAGCTCAGGGACATCATCTAAGAGCCAGGCAAGAGAATAAATAAATGGTCACGACCATTATATAACTAACAACTTAGCTCCTAAATAAACAAAAACTAGCAGACATACAAAGAAATTAATCACAGTCATAGTAGAGAATAGAATATAAACAGACCAAAAATAAAAACAAGACTATAACATAATTAATAATATAGGTAGAGAAAACTGACATAAAATGTTTTCAATTATCACATTAGCATAAAACTAAAAATTATAAAAACACAGAAAAAACATATAATCCTAGAATTAACTAAAATAGTTCTATATGATGTTTGTTATAGACAGAAATAAAAATAAAATTTTAAAACAATTTAGAACTAAATAGCAAAAGAAACTTTGTGTGAAATCCCATAAAATCAGCTAAAATGGTATCCAGGGAAATTTACAGTCTTAAGTGCATTTACTAAAAAACAAGAAATGTTATAGTTAAAAACAAGAGAATTAAGATTTCACCTCAAGAAGTGAGCAAAAAGCATAACTAAAACCCAAAATATGAGAGAAAAATCAGAAAATGAGTAAATCAGAAATGTAGAAACAGCAGAAATAATTAGCAAAACCAAAATACCAAAATTCTTTGAAAATATCCATAAATAATACAAAAAAAGGGATGTGCAGAAAAAAATTAGATTGAGCACAAATCCAAAGCACTGGAGAGAAAAAAGAAACCATAAATTTAGGAGTTAAAAAATGTTTATGAGAGATTATGGGAGTGATGTCAGCAAGATGGCAGAAATAGGAGATAACTCACTCATATCCCCTCACAACAAGAATTCTGCACCCATCCACAGATCAATGTCTCTTTGCAGAAGCTTTGGAATTCAGGTAGGAGGCTGTAAAACTCGGGTAAAGCCCAAGACCTAGGAAAGTCATTTTGAGAGTGCAGACTGGCAGCCAGGTGGCTGATCTCCCATGCTGATCCCAGGTTCAAGCTTGAAAATGGCCCCATTCCCCAGAGGAATTGGCCACAGCCCCATTTGGCCTTGGGCGTGCAATCAAAACCATCTGCCAAAAGGTTCAGGAGGAATCATGCACACTAGTGTCTAGGTGGAGAGTCTCTTATGCCTGCTGACAATAGTCCTGGTAGTGAACCTCACAGTTGCTCTGTGGCTTAGCTCTAGCCTCCTCAGCTGGGGTGCCAGCTCAGAACTGCTCATACAAGGATCCAGAGTAAGATTCATCCGTATCTCCTGGTTTGGGAGTTGGAGTCTTCACAATGGGCTCACCAACCTCTGTCCCACAGCAGACCTTGAGGAAGCCCAGTCTTTGCCTGAAGCCCTCCTGCAATAATTGGAGAACCATCCCCTCTGGGTAGACAGGGTGGGAGACACACCCATGTGGGCTGAAATGGGCTCATCAGCTGCCATCCCACAGCACATCCTCAGGGGGTCCAGTCACAGCTCCAGCACTTTCCACTGCAGTCAGGGAACTATCCCATCTGTGCATGGAAGCCTCTGTCCCACAGCAGATCCTGAGAGGGCCCAGTCTAAGCTCTAGCCCCTCTTGTTGTCATAGAACTACGCCATCTGTGCAGAGACATGCTGGGAGATGTGCACCTGTCTAAGCCAACAAGATAGGCTTGCCAGCCTCTGTCCAACAGCAAATCCTGAGGAGGCCCAGTCTCAGCTCCAGTCCTCTCACTGTAATTAGAGACCTATCTTGCCTGCGCAAGGACCTGCTGAAGGCACACCTATCTGGGCCACCAGGACAGTCTTCTGGGCTCAGGTCCCCGTCTGGACTCCCATATAGTACCAGGTGGAGAGCCACAACAACCTTGGAGCCCTTGCAAGTCTAGCAGGAAGCCTGGGCTTAATGCCCTCTAATGCTGAGATGGATGCAGTGGTTACAGGCTCAAGGGAATACAACAGAAAGTCTGTTTAGAATGTCTGGAAGGCCTTTGGAAGAAGGATGGGCACAAAGCCAGACTGCGAACTCTTTTTTTTTTTTTTTTGAGATGGAGTCTTTTTGTGCCGCCCAGGTTGGAGTGCAGTGGCATGATCTCGGCTCACTGCAACCTCTGCCTCCAGGGTTCAAGCAATTCTCCTGTCTCAGCCTCCTGAGTAGCTGGGACTACAGGCACACACCACCATTGGCCGGCTAATTTTTGTATTTTTAGTAGAGATGGGGTTTCACCATATTGGCCAGGCTGGTCTCAAACTCCTGACCTCAGGTGATCCACCCGCCTCAACTTCCCAAAGTGCTGGGATTACAGGCATGAGACACCAGGTCCAGCCTGTGAACTGTTGAATAAATTGCTTAGTGCGCAGACATCATCACGTGTCCATAAACATCAAGAACATTCAGGAAAATATGAGCTCATCAAATGAACAAAATAAGGTGCTAATGACCGACAAAATCAATGTACAAAAATAAGTAGCATTTCCATACGCCAACAGGAAGCTGTGAAAAGAAAATCAATCCCATTTATGATAGCAAAAAAAAAAAAAAAAAAAAACCCACCAAAAAACACAAGGAATAAATTTAACCGAAGAGGTGAGAATTTTACAATGAAAACAATAAACACTGACAAAAGAAATTAAAGAGGAAACTAATAAATGGAAATATATTCCATGTTCATGGATCAGAAGAATTAACATTGTTAAACTGTCCATACTATCCAAAACAATCTACAAATGTTATGAAATCCCTATCAAAATACCACCAATGACACTTTTCACAGAAATGCAAAGAACAATTCTAAAATTCATAAGGAACCACAAAAGTCCCCAAACAGCCAACGCAATTTTTTTTTTTTTTTTTTGGAGATGCAGTTTTGCTCTTGTCACCCAGGCTGGAGTGCAATGGCACACTCTCGGCTCACTACAACCTCCGTCTCCCAGGTTCAAGTGATTCTCCTGCCTCAGCCTCCTGAGTAGCTGGGATTATAAGCACCCGCCACCATGCCCAGCTAATTTTTTGTATTTTTAGTAGAGATGCGGTTTCACCATGTTGGCCAGGCTGGTCTCAAACTCCTGGTCTCAGCTGATCCACCTGCCTCAGCCTCCCAAAGTATTGGGATTACAGGTGTGAGCCACTGTGCCAGGCCGCCAAAGCAATCTTGTACAAAAAGAACAAAGCTGGAGGCATCACACTCCATGACTTGAAAATATACTACAAAACAACAGTAACCAAACAGTATGGTATGGCACAAAAACAGACACAGAGACCAATGGAATAGGATAGAGAACCCAGAAAAAAAAAAATCCAAATATTTGCAGCCAACTGATTTTCAACAAGAAGGTCAAGAACACACATTGGAAAAAGGACACTTTCTTGGGTAAATGGTGCGGGGAAAACTGAATATCCACCTGCAAAAGAATGAAACTAGACCCCTACCTCACCACTCAACTCAAAATGGATTAAAGACTTAAATGTAAGACTGGAAACTATGAAACTAGTAGAAGAAAACACAGGGAAACAGACACTGATCTGGGCAAGGATTTTTTAAGACCTCAAAAGCATTGACAAATGTGAAAACATAAATGTACTACATCAGAGTAAAAAGCTCTGTACAGCAAAGGAAATGAGAGTAAAAAGACAACCTACAGGCTGGGCATGGTGGCTCACGCCTATAATCCCAGCAATTTGGGAGGCTGAGGTGGGCAGATCATGAGGTCAGGAGATTGAGACCATCCTGGCTAGCACAGTGAAACGCTCTCTCTACTAAAAATACAAAAAATTTTTAGTGTGTGGTGGCACGTGCCTGTAGTCCCAGTTACTCCGGAGGCTGAGGCAGGATTATCACTTGAACCTGGGAGGCAGAGATTGTAGTGAGCAGAGATCGTACCACTGCACTCCAGCCTGGGTGACAGAGCGAGACTCCATCTCACAACAAAAAAGAGACAACCTATAGAATGGGAGAAAATATTAACAAATTATGCATCTAATAAGGCGTTAATACCAAGAATATATAAGAAAGTCAACTCAACAGCAAAAAAAAATCTGATTAAAAAATAGTCAAAAGATTTGAATAGACATTTTTCAAGACATACAAACAGCTCACAGGTAAATGAAAAAATGCTCAACATCACTAATTATAAGGAAATGCAAATCAAAGCTACAATCAGATATCACCTCACTGCTGTTAGAATGGCTATTAAAAAGACAAAAGATAACAAATGCTGGTAAAAATGTGGAAAAAGGGGGAACTCTCATACACTTTTGGTGGGAATGTAAATTAGCACAGCCATTATGGAAAATAGTATGGAGGTTTCTCAAAACAGTAAACATAGAACTACTACTGGGTATATATCCAAATGAAATGAAATCAGTTGTCAAAGAGGTATCTGCATTCCCATGTTCACTGCAGCACTATCCACGATAGCAATAACATGGACTCGAACTCAGTGTCCATCAAAAGATAAATGGATTTTCAAAAATGTGGTATATATGCAGAATAGAATACTATTCATCTATAAAAATGAAAAAAATCCTGTTATTTTTGACAACTTGGATGAAGCTAGAGAACATTATATTAAGTGAAATACGCCAAGAACAGGACAAATATCACATGATCTCACTCATATGTGGAACCTAAAAAAGTTGATCTTATGTAAGTAGAGAGTAGAGTAGTGGTTACCAGATGCTGAGGGGGTGGCTGGGAAGAGACTGGTCAATGGGTACGAAGTTATAGTTAGATAGGAGAAATAAGTTCTGATGTAATATTGCACAATAAGGTGACTATATAATCAACAAAAATGTCCTGAATGCTTTCAAATAGCTAGAAGAGAGCATCTTGAATGTCCTAACCACAAAGAAATGACAAGTGTTTGAGGTGACAGATATGCTAATCATCCTGATTTGATAATTACACAATGTACATATGTAGAAAACATCACACTGTGGCCCATGTGTCAACTAAAAATAAAACTTTTAAAAGTGTTTATGAAAAAAATCTATTAACAACGCAACAGTAAATTAAAACTGGATGAAATAGATGAAAAACATGAAAAATAACCCATGAAGATAAAATAACTGATATACAGCAATACCTACATAAAAAGTTTAAATTTGAGCTCAGTGTCTGTGCTCCAAAAAGGCAATAGATACCTACAACTGATGATCATTTGTATCTGCTGGTCATTGTACCTGTTGTATCTAATATTCAAGGCAATAGATTCCAGTGACTGGTAGGTTTACTGGCAATATTATCCAAACATTAAAGAATATATAGGCCAGGTGTGGTGGCTTATGCCAGTAATCCCAGCACTTTGAGAGGCCAAGGCAGGTAGATTGCCTGAGCCCAGGAGTTCGAGACTAGTCTGGGCAATGTGGCAAAACCTCATCTCTACAAAAACTATAAAAATTAGCCAGGCATGGTGGCACGTGCCTGTAGTCTCAACTAGGATCACCTGGGCTCAGGGAGGTGGCGGCTGCAGTGAGCTGTGATCGGGCCACTGCACTCCAGCCTAAGTGACAGAGTGAGACCCTGTCTCAAAAAGAAAAAAGGATATATAATTGCAATCATACATAGATGTTGTTGAACATATAAAAATATGGTAATCTACCCTAGTCATTTTACAAAGTTAAATTAACTCATATAACAACATTGAAAAATGACCTCAGGAAAACGAAGCCAATCTCGTGAACAAAGGTAAAATTTTAAAAGAAAATATTAGCAACATAGAATCTAGCTGTGTATTTAAGGGATAACACTTCATGATCATATAAACTTTATCCCACAAATGCAGGAATAATTTAACATCAGAGTCCATTTTCCCACATAAAGAGCTTAAAGAATAAAATTGCATTATTTCAAGAAATGCAAAAATTTTAAAAATATATTCTAAGACCCTTTATTAAAAATTCTCTAAAACTAGGCCGGGCGCGGTGGCTCAAGCCTGTAATCCCAGCACTTTGGGAGGCCGAGACGGGCGGATCACGAGGTCAGGAGATCGAGACCATCCTGGCGAACACGGTGAAACCCCGTCTCTACTAAAAAATACAAAAAACTAGCCGGGCGAGGTGGCGGGTGCCTGTGGTCCCAGCTACTCGGGAGGCTGAGGCAGGAGAATGGCGTAAGCCCGGGAGGCGGAGCTTGCAGTGAGCCGAGATCGCGCCACTGCACTCCAGCCCGGGCGACAGAGCGAGACTCCGTCTCAAAAAACAAAAAACAAAACAAAACAAAACAAAAATTCTCTAAAACTAGAATTAGGTAAAAACCTAGTTAAGAGTATTTACCAGATGCCTATAGAAATGTATTTAATAAACACTAGAAACACGCCAGTAAAGTTTGAGAAAAGAATGATTTGTTTTCAAATTCCGCTAGAGGGTCCTACTGAATACAGTTGCCTTTTTTTTTAAAGGTGCAAACAGAAAAGGAAGAGACCACATGTTGCGTGTAGAGAGCAAAACTGTCCACCTAGAAATCCACTATTATCCACTGAAAAACTATTAGATATTTCCATGAGATTTTCAATTTATAGAAATCAATACTTTCTCATACATAATATACATCGGTATTAGCCATTTAGAAAATGTTACAGAACAAAATATTCCTATTCATAATATAAACAAAATGTCCTGAGAAATTGCTTAAGAAATGTGCAAGATCTTTTAAGAAAAAACCATGAAACTAATCCCAGCACTTTGGGAGGCCGAGGTGGGCAGATCACAAGGTCACGAGTTCAAGACCAGCCTGGCCAACATAGTGAAACCCTGTCTCTACTAAAAATACAAAAATTATCTGGGTGTGGTGGTGGGTGCCCATAGTCCCAGCTACCTGGGAGGCTGAGGCAGGAGAATCGCTTGAACTGGGGAGTTGCAGGTTGCAGTGAGCTGAGATCGTGCCACTACACTCCAGCCTGGGTGACACAGCGAGACTCTGTCTCAAAACAAAACAAAACAAAAACAGAAAAAACCATAAAACTTTACAGAGAACATAAAAAGAAAAGCAGATTTAGCATGTTCAACAACAGAAGGATTCAATATTGTTAATATGTAAATGGTGCATCAGATTTCTTAAAAAACACCAATAAATACTGGAAAAATATGACAAATGTCCTTTTAAAAGTATGTGAAGCATAAAAGAAAGTAAAGAAGATCCAAGGGTGCTACAATAAAGTAGGAACCAGAAAGTAGAGGGGGTAAACATGCTCTCAAATTACAGTTACCCTTGGGATATTTGTTGATTTTAATTACCTAGATGTTTGTACCTTAATGGTCTGAAAAAATTCAACAGACAAGACCTTTCCTCAACAAAAGAGCAGGGATTACAAATAAACCTCTTTACAAAATTGGAAATATTCAAGACATAAAGTTCAGAGAAAGAAAAGCAAATCCATCAAACCTTAAAGGAAAATGACAAGGGACTTCTCAGTCTTGGCCTGGACTCTCAAAGAAAAAGAGAAAAAAAGTGCTATGGATAATTCATCATTACACAAGAGTCCCCATGGATACAAGAAACAGCAAAATTAGGCCTGTTTCCCAGAAATTGGGATTGTATGACACATAAGTGCTGGAAATATATGAAAGTATAAGATAAAAACCACGAGAAAGGGACCAGTTAAAAAAAAAAAAGACCTGGGAGAGGGAGAATGTCAAACATCTAGAAGTGAAACAATATAATCAATTACGTTTAAATCTTAAAGAAAAAAAATCTTAAAAGCAGCCAGAGAAAATACAGATTACTTACAAAAGGAATAACAATGAAACAGATGGCAGACTTCTCAAGAGCAACAATAGAAGCCAGAAGACAGTGGAATAATATCTTCAGAGTGCTGAGAAAAAAATAATTGTCAGTATAGAATTTTATACCTAGTGAAATCATCAGGCAAGAATGACAGTGAAACAAGGTTATTTTGCAACAACGACAAAAATAAACACTTACAGCATTTACTAACAATAAGACAGTCCAGGGGTGGTGGCTAACACCTGTAATCCCAGCACTTTGGGAGGTGGAGGTGGGTGGATCACCTGAGGTCAGGAATTTGAGACCAGCCTGGTCAACATAGTGAAACCCACTCTCTACTAAAAATAAAAAAATTAGCTGAGCATGGTGGCGGGAGGCTGAGGTAGGAGAATTGCTTGAACCCAGGAAGCGGAGGTTGCAGTGAGCCAAGATCACGCCACTGCACTACAGCCTGGGCAACAAGAGCAAGACTCCATCTCAAAAACTAAAACAAAAACCAATAAGCCTTCCCTAATATATTTTATGATAAATAAAATATCCCAGAAGGAAGGTATAATGAAAGAGGAATAGCATACAAATAAAAAATAATTACGTCAACAAATCCACAAGCAAACATTGCCATTTTGAAACAAAAATAACGCCCATTTTGTAGGTTAAAAAAAGAACAGAACTAAAATATCACACAACAATACCAGACTGGAGAAATAGATCAAAGTTAAAGCATTCCCATATCCTTTACATTATCTTGAGGAAAGTTAGACATGAATTTTAGACTTCGCTAAATTACGTATGTATCTGTCAAGTGTCACAAACAATAATGATAATTGAAGTATCAAAACAGGCAGAAATACCCCCAAAATATTTAAATTCACCGGCAATGGCAGAAATGCTCTTCTGTTTTTCATCTACAAATCAACAAAGATATTTCCTTTTTTTTTTTTTTTGAGACAGAGTCTTGCTCTGTCGCCAGACTGGAGTGCAGTGGCGCGATCTCAGCTCACTGCAACCTCTGCCTCCCAGGTTCAAGCGATTCTCCTGCCTCAGTCTCCTGAGTAGCTGGGATTACAGGCATGTGCCACCACACCCAGCTAATTTTTGTATATTTAGTAGAGATGGGGTTTCATCATGTTGGCCAGGATGGTCTTGATCTCTTGACCTCGTGATCTGCCTGCCTCAGCCTCCCAAAGTGCTGGGATTACAGGCGTGAGCCACCGTGCCTGGCCTCAACAAAGATATTTCTAAGTGATAATAGCCACTATTGATAAAGTTTATAATAGGTATACTTTGCTGGTATACTTCTGATAAAAATTCTGTGACAATAAAATATATATTTGACATAGAGATGTCAATTTCTTATCTCTCCTTAGAACCTCAACTAATTGCCACAATGGTTACCAGTTTATTTCACAGTAGATACTATTATTGATATGTGTGTTTTTCAACTTGCTGGCCTTGAAATCCTAGGGGTGGAGATAGAGCAAGTTTATTGCAAAGCAATATGCAAACCAAATATTGTATATGGACTGAATAAACACATTTTAGTATCCATCGAAATATATAATGCCCATTGAATATATAATTTTTCAGATGCAATTACAATGAATAAAAACTACAAAATATCATGGGTATTAAAAGGAATTAGGTACACATGATAAAAATTTAAAGATAACTTTTAAAAATATATAAATATTGTATGTTTTCCAAACAAAACAAGGGGGAAATGGAGTTGCAAAAAAAACAAAACAGGATTGTGTCCACCCTGATTAAGGAGGGAGAAATATTTTTAAGCCCATAAGATTAAAAGAGGAAACAAAAAGCATAAAATAGGGGATAAATAAATCCAAGTATATTGGTAATAAATTAAATGGAGCGAACATTCAATTTAAAAAATTCTCAGATAATATCACAGTGCAGTGGTTATCGAACATGGCTAAACATTTGAAAATCCTAGAGAATTTCAAAAAATAATGATACTTGTGTACCATGCCTAGAGATTATTATTTAATTGGTCTGGGGTGTGGCTTGGGCTGTGAAATTTTTTAAAAGACCGTAGCTATTTCTAAAGTACACACAAGTTTGGCAACCATTTCCATATTATTTCTGCACAATTCAATGGCTTTTAGTATACCCACTGAGTTGTGCAACAATCACAACAATCTAATTTTTAAACATTTTTTTACCCCCAAAAGAAATGCTGTCTGTGCTCATTAGCAGTCACTTCTCATTTTCCCACTCCCCATTCTCCATCCGTTCTACCTCTTCCCCATCCCCAGTGCTGGGTAACCAGTAACCTACTTTCTGTCAGTATAGATTTGCTTATTGAGGACACTTCAAATAAATGCAATCATATAATATGCAGTGTTTGTATCTAGCTTCTTTCACTTGGCATGGGATATAGTTTGGATGTTTGTCCCCTTCAAATCTCATGTTGATGTAATCTAATGTTTAATGTAATCCCCACTGTCAGAGGTGGGGCTTGGTGGGAGGTGTTTGGATCATGGGGATGGATCCCCTCATGAATAGCTTGGTGCCATCTTTGTGGTAAAGAGTGAGTTCTTGGCCGGGTGTGGTGGCTCACACCTGTAGTCTCAGCATTTTGGGAAGCAAAGGTGGACGGATCATGAGGTCAGGAGTTTGAGACCAGTCTGGCCAACATGGTGAAATACCATCTCTACTAAAAATACAAAAATTAGCTGGGTATGGTGATAGGTACCTGTAATTCCAGCTGCTTGGGAGGCTAAGGCAAGAGAATCGCTTGAGCCTAGGAGAAGGAGGTTGCAGTAAGCAGAGATTGGGCCATTGCACTCTAGCCTGGGCGACAAAGCAAGACTCTGTCGTGAGTTCTTATGCTATGAGTTCGCGCGAGATCTGGTTGTTTAAAAGAGCCTGGAACTTCCTCCTCTGTCTTGCCATGTAAAAACGCACCGACTCCCCTTCCACCATGACTGAAAGCTTCCTGGGCCTCACCGGAAGCCAAGCAGATGCTAGTGCTACGCTCATACAGCCTCCAGAAGCATGAGCTAAGTAAATCTCTCTTCATTATAAATTACCCAGCCTCAGGTATTTCTTTATAGCATGTTTCCAAGGTTCATCCGTGTTAAAGCATGGATCAGAACTTCATTCCTTTTTATTGCTGAATAATATTTCATTGTAAGAAAATGGCAAATTTTATTCATCCATTCGTTGATGGACATTTGGGTTGTTCCCACTTTGTGGCTATTGTGAATATCAAGATATAGTGCACTTCTGCCTCCAAATCTTGAGAATGCCTGGTACTGTCAAGCATCTTAATTTTTGCCAATTTACAGCATGTGCAATAATTATATCATTGTGGTTTTAATTTGCTTTTTTTTTTTTTTGAGATGGAGTCTCCCTCTGTCACCCAGGCTGGAGTGCAGTGGTGCGATCTTAGCTCACTGCAACCTCCACCTCCTAGGTTCAAGCGATTCTCCTGCCTTAGCCTCCTGAGTAGCTGGGATTATAAGCACCTGCCACCATGCCCAGCTAATTTTTGTAATTGTAGTAGAGACGGGGCTTCCCCATGTTGGCCAGGCAGGTCTCCAACTGGCCTCAAGTGATCCACCCGCCTCAGCCTCCCAAAGTGCTGGAATTATAGGCATGAGCCACCACGCTCAGCCTAATTTGCATTTTTTTCCCCTGGAACTGCCAATAGGTACCTTTTACCAAATTTTTCAGTATTGTTATTTATCTTGTTCTTATCAATCTGTAAAAGCTTTTTCTATTCTGATACTAATTTCATTGTTGTCTATATGCAGTGCAAGTATCTCCACCCAATTCATGGCTTGTCTTTTACTGTCTTTATAATGTCTTTTGATGAACAGAGTAATTTTCATGTAGCCAAATTTATCAATCTTTTAATGATTATTTTTAAAAAGAACTAAATAGAACCTTTAGAAATTATTTGGTTTCCTTTCAAATCTGTCCCTTTATGAAAATCTATTAGTCATCATTTTTGTGGTTTAATTTGTTTATTTCTTTAAACTATCTCCAAGAGCTTATAGCTACATCTAATCATTCTACTATGTAAAGATTTTTGCCATGTAATATGTTGTTTCTTCAGATTACCTATCACTCATCTGTGACCCATTTCCCTGTGGGTTTGATGACCTTTATGAGCTCACCTTTTGTTGATCTTAACTTATGAGAATTCTAAAGGCCTCTTACTTTCCTCTGGAGATTTGCAATTGCTTTAAATGGGAGTCAGAAGGCACCATCTTAGAGAATAAAATTTCAGTCCTTTTTTTTCCATCGCCTAACCATCTTTATTATTCTAGTATTCACTTTTCTCTGGACATAATGTTTCTCTGTTCCTCCTACGAAGTTAATACCCACCCCAAGGCCTTTACACTGCTCTCTCAGATACTGGCTTGTCTCATGCCCTTACTTTAGTCAAGTTTTTGTTCAAATACTACCTCTTCAGAGAGGATTTTCCAAAATCTACCAATTTAAAATAGGCCATTCCAACCCCTCATTATTCTTTACTTGCCTACCTTTCTTTACCTTTATTTGTACTGCTTATCACTACCTATTCTTATATTGATATTTATTAAATACATGCATACATATGTATATACATACATACACATATACATAGAATTTTCTTTCCTCATGTATTTTGTATTTCTCCCACAAGAAAGTGTTTCAGCAGAGTAAGAACCTTTACTAGACCATTATTTTCCCAATGGCTACTATAGTCCTTGGCAGAGAATAGGCCTTCAATAGATATATTTTGGATAAATGAACAATATATTAAAGAATAAAGACAGGAAGTCTAAATTCAAAGAAACAATCTAGAAAGGAATTGACTCCCAAGTTTACATAAAAGTGTTGTCATTGGGGAAGAGGAAGAGCCATTCCCTCTTTTGTTTTATTTTATTATTTTTTTTGAGACTGTGTTTTGCTCTTATTGCCCAGGCTGGAGTGCAATGGTATGATTTCGGCTCACCATAACCTCTGCCTCCTGGGTTCAAGGGATTCTCCTGCCTCACTCAGCCCTCTGAGTAGCTGGGATTAATAGGCATGCGCCACCATGCCCGGCTAATTTTTTGCATTTTTACTAGAGATGGGGTTTCTCCATGTTGGTCAGGCTGGTCTTGAACTCCTGACCTCAGGTGATCTGCCCGCCTCAGCCTCCCAAAGTGCTGGGATTATAGACGGGAGCCACCGTGCCTGGCCAACCATTCCCTCTTTTGAAAGTGGGAAGAATTATAATAAAAGACCAACAGGGAAAGGAGGTAGTAGAAATTAGGTAAGAGTCTTTAGGAAGATCATGCTGAAAAACCCTTGCTTTTCTCCTCAAGTCACAGGTTTTTTTTTTTTCCCACACAACTTCAGTCCTCTAGGGACATGTATTAATCAATAACTTCCTAAATGCTTCAGAGGAGAAAGGAAGGAAGAGGCATGAGACAGTTTATTCCACCACAAGGAATAAAGTGATCATCTAGGTTGGAAAATCACTTATTAAAGTTGTAATTGATATGGATTTTGTTTCATATAAGAATACTACAGAAGAAAACAATAAAGTTTCTTAGACAATCACAGGTTTCCCCTCAACTATTTTCCAGTAACAGATGATTCTAGCATATTCATTCAATGTCCAATGCAAAGTTCTTTTTTTTTTCTTTTTTTGACATGGAGTCTTGCTCTGTCACCCAGGCTGGAGTACAGTGACGTGATCTCAGCTCACTGCAACCTCCATCACGGGTTCAAGTGATTCTTCCTCCCTCAGTCTCCCGAGTAACTGGGATTACAAGCACACACCAGCAGCCCAGCTAAATTTTTGTATTTTTAGTAGAGATGGGGTTTCGCTATGTTGGCCAGGCTGGTCTTGAACTCTTGACCTTGTGATCTACCCACCTTGGCCTCCTAAAGTGCTGGGATTACAGGCATGAGCCATCACACCCAGCCCAAAGTTCTTAATATGTAATATTTAACTACCAAGAACACACAAGACAATGTGTTTGTTCTAATTAATGGGTTGTGTTTGAGTTGTTGGTGAAATGCATTGATCCACTCTATCACTATACAAATGATGTAAACTCTTTTATCAGAAAAAACATACACCTCTGCATCTATTTTTTTAATCTGTGACTGGGCCTGTGAATTATTTAGAGCTCCTTTAGCAGATCTAAACTGTAACAATGTATAAGCTGTTTTATCTGCCAATATTCCAAGTATCCCAAACTTCAAATCTAGCCCTTTGATCATCAGGGAAGATGGCAGAAAGATGGTATCAGAAGGCAGTGGTAAGGCTTTTTGAAGGATGGAAAAGATAAAGGTGCCCTGAGAAACCATGTCTACTTCCAGTAATTTCAAACTCCTCCTTTGAAAAAAATAATAAATTCAGTTAATTACTTAAAAAAGAACCTTGAAATAACAGCAGAGAAAGCAGCCATTCCAAAGGTAGATCCTGAAACATGAAGGCCAGATTCCTTACCTAGTGATACCAAGTTGCTGTAGTTCTCCAACATCACATCTCTATACAAATCTCTCTGAGCGGAGTCCAGGCATTCCCACTCTTCCTGAGAAAAGTCAATGGCAACATCTCTGAACATCACTAATTTCTGAAACAACAAACAAAATGTTAGTTTTGGAAATTAAAAAAAATGCTTTTTTTTTTTTTTTTTGAGACGGAGTCTTGCTCTGTCACCTGGGCTGGAGTGCAGTGGCCGGATCTCAGCTCACTGCAAGCTCCTCCTCTCGGGTTCATGCCATTCTCCTGCCTCAGCCTCCCAAGTAGCTGGGACTACAGGCACCCGCCACTTCGCCCAGCTAGTTTTTTGTATTTTTTAGTAGAGACGGGGTTTCACCGTGTTAGCCAGGATGGTCTCGATCTCCTGACCTCATGATCTGCCCGTCTCGGCCTCCCAAAGTGCTAGGATTACAGGCTTGAGCCACCGCGCCCGGCCAAAAAATGCTTTTTCTTTTTTTTCTTTTTTTTTTTTGAGATGGAGTCTTGCTCTGTTGCCCAGGCTGGAGTGCAGTGGCGCAATCCTGGCTCATGCAACCTCCGCCTCCCAGATTCAAGCAATTCTCCTGCCTCAGCCTCCTGAGTAGCTGGGATTACAGGCACCTGCCACTGCACCCAGCTAATTTTTGTATTTTTAGTAGAGATGAGGTTTCATCATCTTGGTCAGGCTCGTCTCGAACTCCTGACTTTGTGATTCACCCGCCTCGGCCTCCCAAAGTGCTAGGATTACAGGCATGAGCCACCGTGCCCGGCCAAAAAAGATACTTTTTCAATGGGGAGGGAGATGAAGAGGACCCCTCCACAAAGCAAGCAACACAGCACACGGGCTGAAAAGTACACGTATGTTCCTGATTATTCCTATCGCTATAGTTTTGTTGTTGTTGTTGTTGTTTTGGAGACAGGGTCTCACTCTTGTCACCCAGGCTGGAGTGCAGTGGCGCCATCATAGCTCACTGCAGCCTCGAACTCCTGGGCTTAAGTGATCCTGTCTCAGTCTCCTGAGTACTTGAGACCACAGTACGTGCCACTGTGCCCTGATAATTTTCAAAATTTTTTGTAGGGACAGGGGTCTTGTTATGTTGCCCAGGCTAGTCTTGAATTCTGGCCTTAAGGGGACCCTCCTGCTTAGGCCTCCCAAAGTGCTGGGATTATAGGTGTGAGCCACTGCTCCTGGCCTGCTATACAAATTTTCTGCATATAGAACATCTTACTTTACAGATAAGTCTGGGAATAAAGTAAATGCTATGTCCCAATTAAAAGAAATAGCATACACAAGCATTCTATACAATATGTATATTGTGTATCATACATTCAAAATAAATGTAAGTTTCTTTCTTCACTATTTAAGGAATAAACAAAATAACTGGGAAAATTTTTCTGTAAAACCTTATAAAATAAGATCTGTATAAAATTAAAGAATTTATTGAAGCTCCAGGTTCACCACTAGATCAGAGTACCATATCATAAACATTTTCCTTGTCATCAATAATTTAGTAAATATTTTATAGGCTACAGAATAGCTCCTATATAATGAACATATCTGACGTAATAAATGCTCATATTTGAACATTTTAGGTGGTAAAAATCTTGTATTTCTTGATTCTCAGAGTTTATTATTCTTAACTTCTGCTGGTGAATGATCATCTTCATTATGATCATATTTACCGTTCATCCGTAAATGTAACTTTTCATCATTCTAAGCAATAGAAAGGTGAAAAACATAATCCAAATTTATACATTCAAGACCAGCACATAATGTCAAATTTCAAATTGATCCATATTAAATTATATGTTCCTGGGGAAGATCCCCGATCTCTCTGTATTCAGTCCCTAATCATCCTCCTAATCTTAAAAACTCATAAAGCATGAGCTCCTGCCACATATCGAGAGTGAGCCCAGTCAAGACCAACTCCTGTCTTGTCTACCTGTGAACTTAGATCTAAAGAGAAGTTCAAAAGGTTTTCACGTGTCGTGCCATTTAACAACCTCCTCAACCTTATGAAATCAGGGAACTCTGCTTTTGTTAGATCAGTGTTCCTAGTCAAAGATGCTGACCGGATTGTTGAGTAAGTATGTGACTAAAGGTTAGATTAGAAAGACACACTTAGGGAAGACACTATCACTTATCAGAATGGGACAAACTAAGGAGCACATTCCTGAGTGAGGTCAGTTAGGAATGAAGCTTCAGGAGTAAGGAATACACACACATACTCTGTAAAAAAGTAAATGAAGAGAGCACAAAGAAACTCCAGTTTACCCGAGCCATGGTTTTTAGAGCTGCAAGAAATGATCAGTCCTCTTCTGGGTTCCTATCTTAGGAAAGCACAGAGTCTGGAGAATGCAGAGCTAGGGAGGAGAAAGCAGAACCGTGAGACCAGGTGTTTTGCAAAGTAACAAATGATTCAGTTGGAATTATCTTTGTTGTTCTTTTCTTCCTGTTTCTCCCACCCCCAAAACACACACTAAGGGGGACAGATACATGTTGTGGTTCTTACCTTGATCAAACTCAGTGCTTTCTATATACAAAAAGAAAATATAACAACGTCTCTACCACTTCTGAAATGAAACTCATAGGTAATAACACATCCATAGATGTCTAGATGTCAAAAATGGAGATAATGAACAACTTAGTATTTCAATATATTTATGATCATACACAACTACATTAGAAGGCACAAATAATTAAATGCTTATGCTTACAATTACTTATAATGAAATTTAGACTTATAAAATGACAATATGTAACTAAGTATGGTCGACACATTTTATATTTGACATTTTGAAATAAAGGCTAAATATATGTGTGTTCATGTGTATGTATAGATTAAGTAGAAATGCATTATCTATAAATGGAGGTTTCTATACGTATTTGCCATGGGCAAGACAAATATCACAGCTAGCATTGCCATCAATACTGTAACTTTTCGAAATAGTTAAAAAAAAACTCAGTAAATTTCTTAAGCAAAGTACAGCCTTTTTCTCAACCAAATCATGGTTGCATTCCTGGAAGATACAGCTAATAGTAAAACCATCCAATAACAGGCAAGTAGGTAAATTCAGCAAATTGAAGAAGTCATGCACAAAAGCATTATGTAAGATATTCCAGACCCGGATAATTATAAACATACTTTTTCCAGGTATGGTTCTCAATTTTGCAAATCACAATTTTTTGTTATGCACTGATGGACAACTAAATCATAAGTTGGTAAACTACTGTCTACCAACTAGTTTTGTAAGTAAAGTTTTATTGGAATACGTCCACACTGATTCAGTTATGTAGTGCCTTTGGCTACTTTCACACTACAGCAGCAGAGCTGAAGAGTTGCAACAGAGACCATGTGGCCCACAAAGTCATGTGAAATGTCTAGCCCTTTACAGAAAAAGCTGGGTAATCTCTAACCTAGATCCGAGACCTCACTCCTTCAAAAGCTATAAGTCGGCTGGGCGCAGTGGCTCACGCCTGTAATCCCAGCACTTTGAGAGGCCTAGGCGGGGGGATCATGAGGTCAGGAGATTGAGACCATCCTGGCTAACACAGTGAAACCCCTTCTCTACTAAAAATACAAAAAATTAGCCGGGCGTGGTGGCGTACGCCTGTAGTCCCAGCTACCCGGGAGGCTGACGCAGGGGAATGGCGTGAACCCAGGAGGTGGAGCTTGCAGTGAGCTGAGATCACGCCACTGCACTCCAGCCTGGGCGACAGAGTGAGACTCCGTCTCAAACAAACAAACAAACAAACAAAACTAGAAGTCTTTACCCTCAATCCTGTTACTTTAACATTCAACAGTACCTAGATGTATTTCCAAAACACCCTCTAGGGAGAATAACTGCCCCTGCAGAGAGTCATTGATATAGGTACTCAATACATTTTTAATTGAAAATTCGACTTCTTCAACATATAGATTTCTGCAAGAGATACTTGTGCCCATCCTAACAACCTAAAAATAATTCAGATAAGATGAAAAATCATAATTTCTTTTAAATTCATCAGAGAGCTGAGGGCACAAATTTAAAAGACCTAAACTCCAAAAAAGTGCCAAGCTCTTTATTTAAAAACAATTTTTTTTTGAGACAGGGCCTTACTCTGTCACCTAAGCTGGAGTGCAGTGGCATGATCATAGCTTACTGTAACCCTGAACTCCTAGGCTCAAGTAATCCTCCCACCCCAGCCTTCGAAGTAGCTAGGACTACAGGCATGTGCCATCATACCCAGCTAATTTTTACTTTTTTTGTTGAGATGGGGTTTTGCTACATTGTCCAAGCTGGTCTTGAACTCCTGGCCTCAAGCAATCCTCCTGCTTCAGCCTCCCAAAGTGCTGAGATTATAGGTATGAGCCACCACATGTGGCCCTAAGCTCTTCTTAAGAGCCACATATGGATGCTCCCATCTATGGCAGAGTTTAAACTAAATTGTACCAATAACAGTGCAACCATTCCAATAAAAATACAGTATTAAGATAAAAACTCAAGTTCCAACTATATGCTCTTTACAAGAAGCACATTTTAAATATAAAGATGGGCCGAAAGTAAAATGGGAAGATACACCATACAAACACCAATCACAAGAAAGCTTGTATGCCTATATTAGTATAAGACAAAATAGACTTCAAGATAAAGAGAAATACTAGCAATAAGGAGGATCAACTCATCAAGAAGACAGCAATCCAAATGTAGAGATTTAACAACGAAGCTTCAAAATGTGTGAAGCAAAAATTGACACAACTAAAGGAAGAAAGCGGCAAACCCACATTCAGAGTTGGGAATTTTAAGATCTTTTGCTCAGTAACTGATAGAACAAGTAGACAATAAAATCAGTAACAATATAGAGGATTTATATACCACTATATCAAGTACCTTGGCCAAGTTGATAAATATCTATTAATAGAATACCACATCCACTTACCAAAATCTAAGCTGGGCTGAAGAGAACTGAGCTGCAAGGTGTTGGAATAAGTGATTAACACAACCAGCCTTTAATCACTTAGCAATCACTTAATATAAGAGGCTAACCCAGAGAAAGCACTGAGTACTCCACTGTTTCACTCCCCCAACCCCAACCATGAAATAGCACCTGGAGAGGGTCAGAGAGGGTCAGGCAGATCAGTGCAAATGTGGATCAGTGCAGAAGTGAGTCATCTCACTGCTAAGAGAATGCAGAACAAAAGGCTCCTGTCATTCATTTTATGGACTGGGACCAGGGGACAAGAAGACACGGGAAGGGCTAAGAGTGAAAAAGTAGTGAGTACTGGCCGGGCACGGTGGCTCATGCCTGTAAGCAACCCCAGCACTTTGGGAGACCGAGGCAGGAGGATTGCTTGAGGCCAGAAGTTTGAGACCAGCCTGGGCAACATAGTAAGAATCTGTCTCTACAAAATAATAACAACAATAATAATAATAATAAAACATCAGCCAGGCGTTGTGATGCAAACCTGTAGGCCTAGCTACTTGTGAGGCTGAGACAGGAGGATTGCTTGAACTGCCCAGGAGTTCAAGGCTGCAAAGAGCTATGATCACACCACTACACTCCAGTCTGGGTGACAGAGCAATACCCTGTCTCCAAAAATATGTTTTAAAAAAGAAAAGAAAAGAAAAAAGAAATAAAGAAAAAAATTAAAACTACCGAGTACTAAGAGTGGGAAAAAAAGTGTCTTCAAGGTTTCCCCTCTCCTCTAGATTAGGATGTCCTCTTGGCAGAGGCACCTGATAAAGAGGCCTCCTAATGGAGATGCCTGGGTTAGGAATGTAAACATGCATAACAGCATAGCTGGTCCAGGAGGCCTGAGTCCTGAACTGCAACTCCCTTTAGAGACTGTAATGCACTAGATGTGCACCAAGTCTGCTGCAGGGAGGCCAGCTTTCCCCTGTGTAACCTGCCAGGAATGACTTGGTGGAGCCTGAGGGCCCACACATAGGATTTTGGCAAGAGTCAGACTCTTCATTAACAACTGCGTATGGAAAGGTCATCAAAATAAACCAGATGCTGGGTCATAAAATGAGTATCAGTAAATATTTTAAAAACTGAATTATACAGAGAATATACTGTGGTCAGTGTCCACACATTATTAAATTACAAACTGGTAACAAGAATCTCCAAATATTTGGAAATTAAACATACTTCTAAATAACCCATGCAAAAAGACATTGGAAATATGCTGAACTGAGTGACAACAGAAACACATGTATCAGATTCTGTGAGCTGCAACAAAAGCAGTATTTAGAGGACAATTTATAGTATTAAATGCTTATGTTAGAAAAATGATTTAGGCTCCCACTTTGGGAAGCTGGAAGAAGAGGAGCAAATGAAGACCAAAGTAAGAAGAAAAGAAATAATAAAAATAAGCACAAAATCCACAATATAAAGTAGATTACAATAGAGAATATCAACAAACTCAAAAATTGATTCTTTCAAAAGATTCATACAGTTTATAAACCCCTACACCAAGTTTTCAAAAAAATATATTACCAAAGTACAGACTGGACCACAGATTTTTTAAGGCTTTAATTAAAAAGATAATACAATTCTATGCCAATAATTTTGGCAATTTCAACGAGAAACACAAATTCCTTAAAACAAAAATTGCCAAAATTCACACAAGAAAAAACTGAAGTAAAAATCATCCCATGGATATTAAAGAAACTGAATGTGTAGAAACAAACAAACTGCCACAGAGAAGGCCCAGATGGCTTTACTGGTAAATTCTACCAACATTTAAGGCAGATATTCTTTCACAAATGTTTTCAGAAAACAGAAAACGGAGATAGCACTCTGTTCTACATCTTGAGGCCAAATAACCATAATACTAAAACCTCACAAAGATATTACATGAAAAAAAATTACAGTTCATTAGCCTCTAGGAAGACAGACATACAACAAAGTTATAAAGTATTACCAATCAAATCTATTTGACTTTGGAACCACAAGTATGTTTTCTATAACTATAATCACAAAATTAAATCAAAATGAAAAAAAATCTCTAAGAACCAAAAGCAAAATGAAACAAACTTATCTGTGCATACAAAGCTGGAAGGTTAAACATATAAAGGAAGTGATTATTTTCAGGAACTTTAAAATATAGTCATTTGACATTAGACCCAATATAACCTACAAACAAAATAACTATAAACTGTTTTTCAAAGTTGTCTTAAGAGTTTGTTATGTTATAACTTTATGAAGTTATGTCTTAGAGTTTTTCAGTAGTTATACTGTTATTAATATTGGCATTGTTAATCTAAAACTAATATATATATATAACCTGAAATGATTATACACACACATATATCAATGAGAATCTTAGTATCATTAATCATTACGAATTAAGATTTTTCTCAGATTATAAAAGAAACACAAATATAAAATCAAAGATAGTGAGAAAAACTATAACCTTTTAATTCAATTGGAAATATCAGTATACACTCAGAATTTTTTTTCTCCTTCTAAAAAATTTATATTTCACCAGCTCTGTTAAGGCTATAAGCAATGACAACTCGGAGCAATGAGAGTTCCTACTATCCTGGTTTTGACTTCTTAAAAGCACTTCTTATAAAAAGAACCAGGGCCCCATAAATAAGTGGCTGATTTTATGTTTGGGACAGGAAATTGTACAAAATAAGCCTAGAATACTCTGTCAGAACAGAAAGTCTGGAATCTGCCAAAGACTACTAGGGTCATGTCAAAAAGAATAAAAAGGAATCCAAAAGTAGACAAATCGGAGAGGGTAAACCTTCCACTTGCCATACATGGAACAATGTGAGCGTTAATAAGAACAGTTATTGTTACAGACCAAAACATAACAGATATCTTTTAATCCACAAGTTAATAGTTTAAAGGAAAAACATGGAATAAGCTTTGAGAGATGCTGAAAAATAATAAGAGAAAAACCAATCTTTTATTCTAGTTTTGTTTTTTTTTTTCTTTTTGCATAAACTGTTCTTCAGGTAACCAAGAATACCTGACACTGATAAAGGATGGCTCCCTTTATAGATATATTCCAGCTCATAAATGCAGAAGAATTAGAATATCATTTTGTAACCCCTGATAAGATAACATATTCACATAAAGATATCAATAGCTGGTTGTTAACATCACATAAAGGAAAACAACCAAATACTATGCACCACTGCACCACTTCAGAGAAGGCACATCACTATGTATGATGGATTAGTGTTTAAAAAAAAAAAAAAGCAAAACCGGGGCCAGGTGCAGTGGTTCACACCTATAATCCCAGCACTTTGGGAGGCCAAGGCTGGCAGATCATGAGGTCAGGAGATTGAGACCATCCTGGCCAACATGGTGAAACCCTGCCTCTACTAAAATACAAAAAATTAGCTGGGCATGGTGGGGCGTGCCTGTACTCCCAGCTACTCGGGAGGCTGAGGTAGGGGAATTGCTTGAACCCAGGAGGCGGAGGTTGCAGTGAGCCAAGATCACGCCACTGCACTCCAGCCTGGCGACAGAGCAAGACTCTGTCTCAAGAAAAACAAACAAACAAACAAACAAACCAAGCACAAACAAACAAAACTCTTAAACTTGATCAAGCCTTTAAAATTAAATACTGGTTTACAAGAAATACAGGGTCAGAGGAACATGTTAAATGACACCACAGACCAGCAATCAACAAAATCCAGAATATGGGTAACTCTACAGGAAAATTCTGTTTCTGGCACAAATAAACTGTAAGAAAGAAAAAGTGAAAGAACCCAGAGATTAGAAGAATATTTAAGAAACATATGTCATTATTACAACAAATAGACATTGCCTCGGTCTCCCAAAGTGCTGGGATTACAGGCATGAGCCACCACGCCTGGCTTTTTTCTTTTTAGCAGTAATGATACTATGGTTTTTTTTTTTAATTTAAAAGTTCTTACCTTTTACAGATATATATTAATATATTTAAGGATGAAATTATACATCTGAAATCCACTTTCAAGATAACCTAGGTGGCGCCCAAGATGGCCGCATAGGAACAGCTCCAGCCTCCAACTCCCAGCGTGAGCGACACAGAAGACGGGTGATTTCTGCATTTTCAACTGAGGTACCGGGTTCATCTCACTAGGGCATGTCGGACAGTTGATGCTGGTCCACTGGTGCAGCCTGACCAGTGAGAGCTGAAGCAGGGTGAGGCATTGCCTCACCTGGGAAGTGCAAGGGGGAAGGAAATTCCTTTTCCTAGCCAAGGGAAATTGAGACACACAACACCTGGAAAATCGGGTAACTCCCACCCTAATACTGTGCTTTACCAAGGGTCTTAGCAAACGGCACACTAAGAGATTATATCCCACACCTGGCCCGGAGGGTCCCACCCCCATGGAGCCTTCGTCATTGCTAGCACAGCAGTCGGAGATCTAACTGCAAGGCAGCAGCGAGGCTGGGCGTGGGGGGAGGGGCGCACGCCATTGCTGAAGCTTAAGTAGATAAACAAAGCTGCCAAGAAGCTTGAATTGGGTGGAGCCCACTGCAGCTCAAGGAGGCCTGCCTGCCTCTGTAGACTCCACCTCTGGGGACAGAGCATAGCTAAACAAAAAGTAGCAGAAACCTTTGCAGATGAAAAAGTCCCTGACAGCTTTGAAGAGAGCAGTGGATCTCCCAGCACAGAGGTTGAGATCTGAGAATGGACAGACTGCCTGCTCAAGTGGGGCCCTGACCCCGAGTAGCCTAACTGGGAGACATCCCCCACTAGGTGCAGACCGACACATCACACCTCA
This sequence comes from Papio anubis, assembly GCF_008728515.1. NCBI lineage: Eukaryota > Metazoa > Chordata > Mammalia > Primates > Cercopithecidae > Papio > Papio anubis. Next base: position 19,413,258 of record NC_044995.1, read on the forward strand.
CATGGCTGGGTACACCCTGAGACGAAGCTTCCAGAGCAGGAATCAGACAGCAACAGTCGCTGTTCAGCAATATTCTATCTTCTGCAGTCTCTGCTGCTGATAGCCAAGCAAACAGGGTCTGGAATGTACCTCAAGCAAACTCCAACAGACCTGCAGCTAAGGGCCCTGACTGTTAGAAAGAAAACTAACAAACACAAAGGACACCCACACCAAAACCCCATCAGTACGTCATCATCATCAAAGACCAAAGGCAGATAAAACCACAAAGATGGGGAAAAAGCAGTGCAGAAAAGCTGGAAATTCAAAAAATCAGAGTGCATCTCCCCCTCCAAAGGAATGCAGCTCGTTGCCAGCAACGGAACAAAGCTAGACAGAGAATGACTTTGACGAGTTGAGAGAAGAAGGCTTCAGTCCATCAAACTTCTCAGAGCTGAAGGAGGAACTACGTAACCAGCGCAAAGAAACTAAAAACCTTGAAAAAAGAATGGATGAATGTATAACTAGAATAATTAATGCAGAGAAGACCTTAAAGGAACTGATAGAGATGAAAACCATGACATGAGAACTACGTGACAAATGCACAAGCTTCAGTAACCGACTCCATCAACTAGAAGAAAGATTATCAGTGATTGAAGATCAAATGAATGATATGAAGCGAGAAGAGAAATGTAGAGAAAAGAGAGTAAAAAGAAATGAGCAAAGCCTCCAAGAAATATGGGATTATGTGAAAAGATCAAATCTACGTCTGATTGGTGTGCCTGAAAGTGACAGGGAAAATGGAACCAAGTTGGAAAACACTCTTCAGGATATCATCCAGGAGAACTTCCCCAACCTAGTAAGGCAGGCCAACATTCAAATTCAGGAAATACAGAGAACACCACAAAGATACTCCTTGAGAAGAGCAACTCCAAGACACATAATTGTCAGATTCACCAAAGTTGAAATGAAGGAAAAAATGTTAAGGGCAGCCAGAGAGAAAGGTTGGGTTACCCACAAAGGGAAGCCATCAGACTAACAGCAGATTTCTTGGCAGAAACTCTCCAAGCCAGAAGAGAGTGGGGGCCAATATTCAACATTCTTAAAGAAAAGCATTTTCAACCCAGAATTTCATATCCAGCCAAACTACGTTTCATAAGTGAAGGAGAAATAAAATCCTTTACAGACAAGCAAACGCTTAGAGATTTTGTCACCACCAGGCCTGCCCTACAAGAGATCCTGAAGGAAGCACTAAACATGGAAAGGAACAACAGGTACCAGCCATTGCAAAAACATGTCAAAATGTAAAGTCCATTGATGCTAGGAAGAAATTGCATCAACTAACGAGCAAAATAACCAGCTAATATCACAATGACAGGATCAAGTTCACACATAACAATATTAACCTTAAATGTAAATGGACTAAATGGTCCAATTAAAAGACACAGACTGGCAAATTGGATAAAGAGTGAAGACCCATCACTTTGCTGTATTCAGGAGACCCATCTCACATGCAGAGACATAGATAGGCTCAAAATAAAGGGATGGAGGAAGATCTACCAAACAAATGGAAAACAAAAAAAAAAAAAAAGCAGGGGTTGCAATCCTAGTCTCTGATAAAACAGACTTTAAACCATCAAAGATCAAAAGAGACAAAGAAGGCCATTACGTAATGGTAAAGGGATCAATTCATCAGGAAGAGCTAACTATCCTAAATATATATGCACCCAATACAGGAGCACCCAGATTCATAAAGCAAGTCCTTAGAGACTTACAAAGAGACTTAGACTCCCATACAATAATAATAGGAGACTTTAACACCCCACTGTCAACATTAGACAGATCAACGAGACAGAAAGTTAACAAGGATATCCAGGAATTGAACTCAACTCTGCACCAAGCGGACCTAATACACATCTACAGAACTCTCTGCCCCAAATCAACAGAATATGCATTCTTCTCAGCACCACATCGCACTTATTCCAAAATTGACCACATAGTTGGAAGCAAAGCACTCCTCAGCAAATGCAAAAGAACAGAAATTATAACAAACTGTCTCTCAGACCACAGTGCAATCAAACTAGAACTCAGGACTAAGAAACTCAATCAAAACCGCTCAACTACATGGAAACTGAACAACCTGCTCCTGAATGACTACTGGATACATAATGAAATGAAGGCAGAAATAAAGATGCTCTTTGAAACCAATGAGAACAAAGATACAACATCTCAGAATCTCTGGGACACATTTAAAGCAGTATGTCGAGGGAAATTTATAGCACTAAATGCCCACAAGAGAAAGCAGAAAGATCTAAAACTGACATCCTAACATCACAATTAAAAGAACTAGAGAAGCAAGAGCAAACACATTCAAAAGCTAGCAGAAGGCAAGAAATAACTAAGATCAGAGCAGAACTGAAAGAGATAGAGACACAAAAATCCCTCCAAAAAAAATCAATGAATCCAGGAGCTGGTTTTTTGAAAAGATCAACAAAATTGATAGAACGCTAGCAAGACTAATAAAGAAGAAAAGAGAGAAGAATCAAATAGACGCAATAAAAAATGATAAGGGGGATATCACCACCAACCCCACAGAAATACAAACTACCATCAGAGAATACTATAAACACCTCTATGCAAATAAACTAAAAAACTTAGAAGAAATGGATAATTTCCTGGACACTTACACTCTCCCAAGACTAAACCAGGAAGAAGTTGAATCCCTGAATAGACCAATAGCAGGCTCTGAAATTGAGGCAATAATTAATAGCCTACCAACCAAAAAAAGTCCAGGACCAGACGGATTCACAGCTGAATTCTATCAGAGGTACAAGGAGGAGCTGGTACCATTCCTTCTGAAACTATTCCAATCAATAGAAAAAAGAGGGAATCCTCCCTAACTCATTTTATGAGGCCAACATCATCCTGATACCAAAGCCTGGCAGAGACACAACAAAAAAAGAGAATTTTAGACCAATATCCCTGATGAACATCGATGCAAAAATCCTCAATAAAATACTGGCAAACCGAATCCAGCAGCACATCAAAAAGCTTATCCACCATGATCAAGTGGGCTTCATCCCTGGAATGCAAGGCTGGTTCAACATACGCAAATCAATAAACATAATCCAGCATATAAACAGAACCAAAGATAAAAACCACATAATTATCTTAATAGATTCAGAAAAGGCCTTTGACAAAATTCAACAGCCCTTCATGCTAAAAACTCTCAAAAATTCGGTATTGATGGAATGTATCTCAAAATAATAAGAGCTATTATGACAAACTCACAGCCAATATCATACTGAATGGGCAAAACCTGGAAGCATTCCCTCTGAAAACTGGCACAAGACAGGGATGCCCTCTCTCACCACTCCTATTCAACATAGTGTTGGAAGTTCTGGCTAGGGCAATCAGGCAAGAGAAAGAAATAAAGGGTATTCAATTAGGAAAAGAAGAAGTCAAATTGTCCCTGTTTGCAGATGACATGATTGTATATTTGGAAAACTCCATCATCTCTGCCCAAAATCTCCTTAAGCTGTAAGCAACTTCAGCAAAGTCTCAGGATACAAAATCAATGTGCAAAACTCACAAGCATTCTTATACACCGGTAACAGACAAACAGAGAGCCAAATCATGAATGAACTCCCATTCACAATAGCTTCAAAGAGAATAAAATACCTAGGAATTCAAGTTACAAGGGATGTAAGGGACCTCTTCAAGGAGAACTACAAACCACTGCTCAGTGAAATAAAAGAGGACACAAACAAATGGAAGAACATACCATGCTCATGGATAGGAAGAATCAATATTGTGAAAATGGCCATACTGCCCAAGGTAATTTATAGATTCAATGCCATCCCCATTAAGCTACCAATGACTTTCTTCACAGAATTGGAAAAAACTGCTTTAAAGTTCATATGGAACCAAAAAAGACCCCACATTGCCAAGACAATCCTAAGCAAAAACAAAGCTGGAGGCATCACGCTACCTGACTTCAAACTATACAAGGCTACAGTAACCAAAACAGCATGGTACTGGTACCAAAACAGAGATATAGACCAATGGAACAGAACAGAGAGAGCCCTCAGAAATAATACCACACATCTACAGCCATCTGATCTTTGACAAACCTGACAAGAACAAGAAATGGGGAAAGGATTCCCTATTTAATAAATGGTGCTGGGAAAATTGGCTAGCCATAAGTAGAAAGCTGAAACAGGATCCTTTCCTTACTCCTTACACAAAAATTAATTCAAGATGGATTAGAGACTTAAATGTTAGACCTAAAACCATAAAAACCCTAGAAGAAAACCTAGGTAATACCATTCAGGACATAGGCATGGGCAAGGACTTCATGTCTAAAACACCAAAAGCAATGGCAACGAAAGTGAAAATTGACAAATGGGATCTAATAAAACTAAAGAGCTTCTGCACAGCAAAAGGAACTCAAACAAATTTACAAGAAAAAAACAAGCAGCCCCATCAAAAAGTGGGCAAAGGATATGAACAGACACTTCTCAAAAGAAGACATTCATACTGCCAACAGACACAAGAAAAAATGCTCATCATCACTCACCATCAGAGAAATGCAAATCAAAACCACAATGAGATACCATCTCACACCAGTTAGAATGGCAATCATTAAAAAGTCAGGAAACAACAGGTGCTGGAGAGGATGTGGAGAAATAGGAACACTTTTACACTGTTGGTGGAACTGTAAATTAGTTCAACCATTGTGAAAACAGTGTGGCAATTCCTCAAGGATCTAGAACTAGAAATACCATTTGACCCAGCCATCCCATTACTGGGTATATACCCAAAGGATTATAAATCATGCTGCTATAAAGACACATGCACAAGTATGTTTATTGCAGCACTATTCACAATAGCAAAGACTTGGAATCAACCCAAATGTCCACCAGTGACAGACTGGATTAAGAAAATGTGGCACATATACGCCATGGAATACTATGCAGCCATAAAAAAGGATGAGTTTGTGTCCTTTGTAGGGACATGAATGCAGCTAGAAACCATCATTCACAGCAAACTATCGCAAGAACAGAAAACCAAACACTGCATGTTCTCACTCATAGGTGAGAATTGAACAATGAGATCACTTGGACACAGGAAGGTGAACATCACACACCGGGGCCTATTGTGGGAAAGGCCACCGTGACCTATTCACCCTCCACTTCCCGTCTCAGAATCTAAACGTGGTCACCTTCGAGTAGAGAGGCCTGCCCACCCACCGTGGGCAATGCCACCCGCAGATGACACACACTCTCCACCACCTAACGCAAACCATGAGAATTTGCAACAGGGGAGAAAAAAAGAACCAAAACTTCCAAGGCCCTGCTTTTTTTCTTAAAAGTACTTTAAAAAGGAAATTTGTTTGTATTTTTTATTTACATTTTATATTTTTGTACATATTTTGTTAAGGTCAGCCATTTTTAATGATCTCGGATGACCAAACCAGCCTTTGGAGCATTCTCTGTCCTACTTCTGTCTTTACTTGTGGTATGACCATGTTCATTATAATCTCAAAGGAGAAAAAAAATCCTTGTTAAAAAAACAAAAATGACAACAGAAAAACAATCTTATTCTGAGCATTCCAGTAACTTTTTTGTGTATGTACTTAGCTGTACTATAAGCAGTTGGTTTGTTTGAGATGGTTAAAAAGGCCAAAGATAAAAGGTTTCTTTTTTTTCCTTTTTTGTCTATGAAGTTGCTGTTTATTTTTTTTGGCCTGTTTAATGTATGTGTGAAACAATATTGTCCAACAATAAACAGGAATTTTATTTTGCTGAGTTGTTCTAACAAATAAAATAAAATAAAATAACCTATGTTGTTTTTTAAAGGGGGGTGTGGGAGAGGTGGGAGAAGAAATAGGGGTATAGATGAAACATGTTTAGCCATAAATTGATGTGTGTTGAAGTTGAGTGATGGGTAGGGTATATGGGATACATGACACTACACTTACTTCTGCATATGTTTTAACTTTTTCCATAATAAGTTAAAGAAAAAGACTTGAAGAATGGACTCTATATATGAACGATTCATTCCAGAGGATGGTTTTTCCAGTCATTGTTATTTTCTCCTTTGTGTCTTTCTTTTTGTATTTTCTAAATCATGTTGGCATGATTTAGAAACTACTTTGATATCAGAAAACAAAGAAACAGCAGCCTCCTGAAACTCTAAACAAGGACATGTAATAGTTTTAAAAACAAAAGATTCTCACTAAATTTGGAGAAAAAAAGAATATTTAACAGCACATACTCTTAGACAATTTTTTAAAAGTTAGGTAATGGAGGAAAACATTAGAAAGGAGAAAAATGAAGAACTGTACCAACTTTATTATGACACAGAGTTGCAATTTATGCAGAACTTACAAAAAGCATTAAAATAAACTAAAAGTAGGCCACTTCTACAAACTTGCCCCAAATATAAACTTCCACAGATAGAAACAACATATAGTTATTGATTGCTACATTATGTAATGGTAAAATACTAGGAAAAAAAAATGGCCATCCATTAGAGACAGGCTGAATAACTATTCTACCCACACAAGAGAACATACAGCTATAAAAATAAATGAGGAAGACCTTTGTAGGCTCCTATAGAGTTATCTCCAGGATACAGTAATGTGTGAAAAAGAAAAAAGGTACAGAATGGAGTACATAGAATATTCCTTTTAATTAACAATAAAAATTGCACACATACACATATATATAAACACATATATCATTTAAAAGAAAAATAAAAGTAAAAACCAATGAGAAATACAGGTAGTTATCTATAGAGAGAAGAAGGAAGCAGGTAGAGGGGACAGAAATGGACACTAGACTTCCTCAAATTCATCTTATTCTGTTTTGATTTTGGATATATGTTATGTAATTTTAAAACAAAATTAAATCATAGTGGGAGAAAAGCAATCCCTAAACATGAAAAGCAATATAAAACAAATGAGCCTCCTGGCTAACACGGTGAAACCCCGTCTCTACTAAAAAATACAAAAAACTAGCCGGGTGAGGTGGCGGGCGTCTGTAGTCCCAGCTACTTGGGAGGCTGAGGCAGGAGAATGGTGTGAGCCCGGGAGGCGGAGCTTGCAGTGAGCTGAGATCTGGCCACTGCACTCCAGCCTGGGCGACAGAGCCAGACTCCGTCTCCAAAAAAAAAAAAAAAAAAAAAGAGCCTAACTGCATTTCCAGTTGGCAGCTTAACCATATGAGAAGTATTATTTTAGGTGACTTTTAAACACAGTAATTTGATTATAGATCCCTAGTGGGCTATATCCTATCAAACTCCAACAGGACTTTATATTGTTTTTCTATATTCATATGGTTGGTAAAAATATTGGTATTGTTATTTTGAAACTCTTTGTTTCAACCCAAGAGAAGGCAGAAAAGTGAGAACAGGAAATAAAGAACAGATGGGATAAATATAAAACAAATGGCAAAATGATGGATTTGAACCAAACCATATCAGTAATCACACTAAATATAAATGGACTAAATACTCCAATTAAAAGATGGAAATTGCTGGTTCGGTGTGGTTGTTCATGCCCAAATCCCAGAAATTTGGGAGGCCGAGGCAGGCAGATCACCTGAGTTCAGGAGTTTGAGACCAGCCTGGCCAACATGGCAAAACCTTGTCTCTACTAAAAGTACAAAAACAGTAGCTGCGTGTGGTGGTGCACACCTGTAATCCCAGCTACTTAAGAGGCTGAGGCAGGAGAATCACTTGAACACAGGAGGAGGAGGTTGCAGTGAGCCGAGATGGCGCCACTGTACTCCAGCCTGGGTGACAGAGTGAGACTCTGTCCCAAAAAAAAAAAAAAAGATGGAGATTGCAAAGTTGAATAAAAACATAGACCCAAATACATGCTGCCTATAAGAAATACACTTGAAATATTAAACCACAAGCAGGTTAAAAAGGATAGAAAAAGATATACAATGCTAATATTAATGAAAAGAAAGCTGGAATGTCTACATTAAATTTCAAGCAAAGTAGATGTTTGGAGCAAAGAATATGACGGATAAGGAAGACCATTTCCTAATGATAAAGGGGTCAATTCACCAGTAGGATGTAAAAATCTAAAACCTTTCTATACCTAATAATAGAGCATCAAAATACATGAAGCAGGCCAGGCATGGTGTCTCACACCTGTAATCCCTGCACTTTGGGAGGCCGAGGTGGGCGGATCACCTGAGGTCAGAAGTTCGAGACCAGCCTGGCCAATATGGTGAAACCCTATCTCTACTAAAAAAAAAATACAAAAATTAGCTGGGCATGGTCGTGCCCGCCTGTAATCCCAGCTACTTGGGAGGCTGAGGTAGGAGAATCACTTGAACCTGGGAGGTGGAGGTTGCAGTGAGCCGAGATCATGCCACTGCACTCCAGCCTGGGTGACAAAGCAAGACTCTGTCTCAAAAAAACAAACAAAAAAAAACATGAAGCAGAAACTGAAAGAAACTACAAGGAGAAAAATCCAACAAACAAAAAATCAGTAAAGATATGGAAGATTTAAAAAAGTACTATCAACCTACCTGACCTAGTTGACATTTATAGAACATTCCACCCAACAACCACAGAATACAGTCTTTTCAAGTGCACATGAAACATTTACTAAGATGCATCAAATTCTGGGTCATAAAACAAATCTTAATAAATTTAAAAGGATTCAAATCATACAAAGCATATTCTGTGAACACAATGTAACGAAATTAGAAATCAGTAACAAAAGATCTCTAGAAGATCCTCAAAATACTTGAAAACACGACAAATCAAAATAACCTATAAGTCAAGAAATCAAAAGGGCAAATTAGAAAGGATTTTTTTTTTTTTGAGACAGAGTCTCGCTCTGTTGCCCAGGCTGGAGTGCAGTGGCTGGATCTCAGCTCACGGCAAGCTCTGCCTCCTGGGTTTATGCCATTCTCCTGCCTCAGCCTCCCGAGTAGCTGGGACTCCAGGCGCCCGTCACCTCACCCGGCTAGTTTTTTGTATTTTTTTAGTAGAGACGGGGTTTCACTGTGTTAGCCAGGATGGTCTCGATCTCCTGACCTCGTGATCCGCCCGTCTCGGCCTCCCAAAGTGCTGGGATTACAGGCTTGAGCCACCGTGCCCGGCTCTAGAAAGGATTTTTGAACTGAAGGTAGAATAAATGAAACAAGATTGGAAAGTAATCGCTTTTTTTTTTTTTTTTTTTTTTTGAGACAGTGTCTCGCTCTGAGGTCCAGGCTGGAGTGCAGTGGCGCAATCTCGGCTCACTGCAAGCTCTGCCTCCCAGGTTCACGCAATTCTCCTGCCTCAGCCTCCGGAGTAGCTAGGACTGGAGGCGCCCACCACCACGCCCGGCTTTTTTTTTTTTTTTTTTGTATTTTTAGTAGAGACGGGGTTTCACCTTGTTAGCCAGGATGGTTTCGATCTCCTAACCTCGTTCCATCCTCCTCGGCCTCCCAAAGTACTGGGATTACAGGCATGAGCCACCGCACCAGGCCGTGATCGTTTTTAAGCTAGGAATATTCATTATACTTTTATATACATTTGAAACTTTCCATAAAAAGTTAAAAAACCAAAATGGTGCTGTATCAGAAATAACACAATAGAGCTCTTTCCCTTTTTAAATAACACAATGGAGCTATTTCCCTCTTCCCCTTTTGAAATCCATGAGTCTCGAATCCATTCTTCCCAAACTTAACCACTATTGAGAAGTATCTATCCCAATTAATGGCACATTTTCTTTGCTCTCAATCTACCAAAAATTGCCTTGCCCCTCTATCATGTGAGAAGGCAGGAAATTTCAAAAAGAAAACAAAGATGTCTATGTCCTGTAATAACAAATGTATTTCAGGAAACAAAGAGGAAATACTCACCTTGGACACTGCTACTGAAACAGCCATTCTTTCTCCTCTGGGCTCTACTCTCAGAAAAAGAAAAATGGAATGAGATATTATGCCTTTCTTGGGGAATATGCTAAATTATAACATATCCTCTTCCTCCATCCTCAATCTCATTTAACATAAAGAAAAGTCAGGAGGAGACTAGAACAGGTCTTCTACCTTCTGTATCAGAAAGAAGGGCCAGGTCACAGCTGTCTTGGGCTTGAATTTATTTCTGGATTCAAAGCTGTACACTGGAGACAGCCCTGCAGTGGAGTGCTTCAGGTTCAGAACTGGGTTGCTGTCTCCTAAAGCACTCCCTCTGAAACTTTTCCCACGCCTGGAATCCCATTACATTTCCAGTGGTCTTTTTATTTATTTATATATATATTTTTGAGACTGAGTTTTGCTCTTGTTGTCCAGGCTGGAGTGCAGTGGCATGATCTTGGCTCACTGCAACCTCCACCTCCCGGGTTTAAGCAATTCTCCTGCCTCAGCCTCCTAAGTAGCTGGGATTACGGGCATGCGCCACCACACCCGGCTAATTTTGTATTTTTAGTAGAGACAGGGTTTCACCATGTTGGTCAGGCTGGTCTCGAACTCCCGACCTCAGGTGATCCACCCGCCTCCGCCTCCCAAAGTGCTGGGATTACAGATGTGAGCCACCACGCCCAGCATCCAGTGGCTGTCTTGAAGGTATTATCAGCCCTAAAATTCTCATCCCAAGACCAGGTCTGTGGCTCGCAAATAACTCCTGTTCTTCACTCAGGTGTCCAAATGTCTGACTTCCTTATTTCTTGCCACTTCCTTGCATCCAATCCCCTTAAGGCTATAAGGCAAGAGGACGCAGGGAAGAAGTGGTGAACCCATAACTACATTTCCCAAGGTGAACCGAGGATGGATACAGAAATAAAGCAATACAAGCTATGTATAAAAGGGCAGCCACTGTGGTCAAAACAAAAAGTCCTTAAGTCCTCAGAGCCACATGGGAGGAGCACAGAGCCACATGGGACTCATAATCCATAGGCCGACCTCAGCCCCAAATGAACCCCAGAAATACCAAAAAGAAATTTACTTCTGTACTGAACTAAACCCCCATAAGGTCACAGACTATACAAATGGCCACATAAAGTCACACATAATCACATTTCCACAGTCACACAGCTAGAGGCACAATCACCCAATTATGCTACATTGTTAGACCACCTCGAGTCAAACAAAATCCCTTTAAGTCAAGGCATATAATTACATCCAAGCACCTTGTCAGAGACACCGCCAAAAACACCCTTTCAAAGCTGCAATTTTAGTCTCTTTACACAGTCAGGAAAACAGCACACACAACCCCACAGTCACACACAATCAGACAGTCACCCAACCAAGTACCAGATCAGGGAAACACGCGGTCACAAACACCGTGTCACAGCAACACTGTCACACACCTTAAATTTACTGGCAAATCCGTCACACGATATCAGGTTTATACACAAACTCAAAGTGACACAAGCACATCCAAACACTCTTGTCACAACTGTCACACACTTCATAGTCACAGGCAAACTCCAATTATACACGCGGCACACACACAATCACAGTCACGTAAGTATATCCCAGCCAGGTAAGCAGTCACAAACACCCTCAGAGTCACAAACAACTCACAGTCACACAAATGCTCATACACAAAACCACAGCCACACACGTCCAGTGTATGCACAGGCAGTCGCCAATACCAGGTAGGCTGTAGCCTGCACACAAAACCGGAGACACGGCCACACGAGTAACCCCAGCGACGCTTTCTCCGCGCATGTCCGCTCTGACATCCCGGACACTCCTACCTTGACAGAGATGCAGTTAGGGTCCAAGATCTGGCGCCCGGGTTCCAAGCCCGATTTCGGGTTCGCCAGCCCAGCAGGTGCGGAGCCAAGCTCCTCCACAGACGCGGCCCTCTCCCCACGCGAGGCCTCCAAATCTCGCAAACTAACGGAAATGAAGCCGCGCTCCGGACGCGGTGCCTCTGGGAAATGTAGTCCAGCGCTCTGGACACGGTGCCTCTGGGAAATGTAGTCCAGCGCTCCGGACACGGTGCCTCTGGGAAATGTAGTCCGGCACTCTGGACACGGTGCCTCTGGGAAATGTAGTCCAGCGCCTGGCTGGCCGGCCAGGACGTGAGGAGGCCCGGGCGGCTCACCTCCCGCGGGCTAGTGGACTCGGCCTGCCGCGCCCCAGAGGTTTCTGGGAGTGCCCGCCCGCCCACGTTTGGTGCGCAGGCGTTAGGCGCTCAGGGCCTGCCTGAGCGAGCTCTGAGTGGTTCCGGGGTCTACCCCTGGCAGGAGAGAGGGTGAGACCGGCCGTCCAGGCAGATGCGAGGGAGGAGCCGGGGCCGGTGCGGGGACCCGCCGGAACCTCCGATTTGCAGAGGATCGTCTGTGTGCCCTGCCAGGCCCTTGGGGTGTGTGTGCGTGTGTGTGACAATGGGAGATGCCGGGTGGACCGAGAGTCTTTCCGTGACCAGGTGTGTATGGTTGTTTCTGCCTGTGTGTGATTCTTCCTGCTGTGGGGTGTGAGGTGATTTGTACTTTAAGCTGCGTAGTAATGGGATTTCATAACTGTGTAGAATCGTCTGACAGTAAGACGATTCTACACAGCTCTCTACCATGGTTTGCTTATGAAGGGTATCTGCATGTATATCTGCTTTTTTGTGTGTGTCCGTAATTGACTGGTGATTTGTGTTATATAAACGTGCTTTCCTTGTGCTTGTATTTCAGTGTCTATAAGGGTGCCAAAAGCAAATGAGCTGTGTGTGATCGCGTGTGACAATGAAAATACTATGGCCAGGTTATTTCTTCCTTAAGTAGTAACGTAATCTGGAAAAGATAATCAATTTATCTGACGAGTGATTTAGACATGATTTTTCTATTGGATCAAATATATGTGTTATGGGGAAGAATCCAAAATTAACGTAGTTTTTTCTTTGTTTTTAGAAAGATTATTGCAAAACCAGTCCTAGGGTAAACTGCCTTTTCCTCTGCCACAGTAGGCCAAAAGTAGATACCCATTATTTTCTAATCAGAGGGTAAAGTTTCTGCTATTACTGGGTAAGGTTGAGAGGCCATCAACGAATAAAACAATAAAATTATGTTATACATAAGAAGAGTGAATTTTAGGACAGTACAGCACTAGTCAGATTTCCCAAATTCTAGGTCAAACACTTCATTTTCTGATGAGAAAACCTTGATTGGCAGAAAGTAACTTAAGGCTGTAGAGTTTGTTGGTAAACCTGAACTTATTTTTACTCACTTCAAGACCTCTTGACCTTTTACGATTTTTGAATAATCAAAAACTTGTGAACTTCCAGCACAGAGAAGATAGAGTATAATTTCACCACTCCTTCAGAGGGAAAAACATTAATAAAAGTTGGTCTTTCAAGACCATATATCAAATACATTGATCTCTTCCCGGTAATGTGACTGGAATAGCAAATTTGGGGACCAGAATTCTTGAGTGAATGAACCTGTGTGTGTGATCAGGCATAGCTATGTGAAATATAGATAATTATATTGCACTGAGATAGAGTGGGTCAAAGTCGGGCAAGAATTATGTCCGATTCACATGCAGACGTATGTTTATTGCGGCACTATTCACAATAGCAAAGACTTGGAACCAACCCAGATGTCCATCAATGATAGACTGGATTAAGAAAATGTGGCACATATGAACCATGGAATACTATGCAGCCATAAAAAAGGATGAGTTCATGCCCTTTATAAGGACATGGATGAAGCTGGAAACCATCATTCTGAGCAAACTATGGCAAGGACAGAATACCAAACACTGCATATTCTCACTCATAGGTGGGAATTGAACAATGAGAACACTTGGACACAGGGTAGGTAACATCACATACCGGGACTTGTCGTGGGGTGGGGGCCTGGGGGAGGGTAGCATTAGGAGATATACCTAATGTAAATGACGAGTTAATGGGTGCAGCACACCAACATGGCACATGTATACATATGTAACAAACCTGCACGTTGTGCACATGTACCCTAGAACTTAAAGTATAATAAAAAATAAAATTAAAAATAAAAAAGAATTATGTCCAATTATATATGGGAGATATATACTTTTTTTGTTTAAGAGGTGACACACATTCTGGTTTCAAATTGAACAGCATGCATTGATCTTGAGCGACATCTGTGTGATTCTGGGTCACTACTTTTGGCTTTTGAATAGTTACGATGAGTGCTTGCAAGAAAAAGGAAGCTATCCCTTAAAAGTAAAAAACGCCGGGCGCGGTGGCTCAAGCCTGTAATCCCAGCACTTTGGGAGGCCGAGGCGGGTGGATCACGAGGTCAGGAGATCGAGACCATCCTGGCTAACATGGTGAAACCCCGTCTCTACTAAAAATACAAAAAACTAGCCGGGCGTGGTGGTGGGCGCCTGTAGTCCCAGCTACTTGGAGGCTGAGGCAGGAGAATGGTGTGAACCCGGGAGGCGGAGCTTGCAGTGAGCCGAGATCGTGCCACTGCGCCCCAGCCTGGGGGAACCAAGCGGAAGCCCCCTCCCAGACAAAAAAAAAAAAAAAAAGTAAAAAACAATTGTTCACCTGAGATGAATACATTCCATGTGGATGGGCTTCTTGTATATTAAACTGACATTTTATATGTGTTGATATAACGTGATTTTTTTTTTAAAGTATAGGCAGCTTTTCAGATTCACAAAGAGGTACTTTAAGCTAAAAAGGTTAAGACCATCAGAAACGTAGACTGCAGGAAGTGAGAAGAGTTTGTTAGAATATTATGTGATATAATTAGTATAAAAATAGTATATATTTTATAGAGGGATACACACCAAACTCCTCGTTAATGGTAACCTTTAGGGAGAGAAGAGAGAATTTAGGGTGAAGGGGGAGAAGTAAATGTCAAAGGGAACTTAAGCATTATGGATCATTTATCTCCGTTTTTTTTGTTTTTGTTTTTTTTGAGACAGAGTCTGTCTCAAAAAAGACTTAGAACCAACCCAAATGTCCATCAATGATGGACTGGATTAAGAAAATGTGGCACATATACACCATGGAACATTATGCAGCCATAAAAAAGGATGAGTTCATGTCCTTTATAGGGATATGGATGAAGCTGGAAACCATCATTCTGAGCAAACTATCGCAAGGACAGAAAACCTTGCCTGGGCTGGAGTGCAGTGGTAGCGGTCTGGCTCACTGCAGCCTCTGCTTCCAGGTTCAGTGATTCTCATGGCCTCCAGAGTAGCTGCAAGTTGCAGGGCTACTCGGCCCGGCTAATTTTTGTGTATTTTTAGTAGAGACAGAGTTTCACCCCGTGTTAGCTGGGTCATAGAACTCGGCCTCATGATTGTGGCCGGCTGCAAGCCCACGGGGTTAGGCGTGAAAGCCACTCTTGACCTCTCTCTCTCGTGAGTAACTCCTTATATTTAAAATTTAATTTTAAAAATGAAATCCCGGTGAGAGTCTGGTGAAACCAGCTCTCGTCCCAGCTGGGAGGCGGAGCAGATCCTGAGGAGTCAAAGTCCAAGGGAACCATCACCAGCTAACTGGTGAAACCAAGTATAAAAATAAAACTGCTTGAGCGGGCAGGCAGGTGGCTAAACCTGTAATCCCAGCACTTTGGGAGGCAGAGGCAGGCGGGAATCACAGTCAGGAGAGAATCAGAGGGGCCATCACCAGCTAACACAGTGACCGTCTCATCAAAACTGCTTAGGCCGAGTGGCCCGAGGCGCCGAATCAGCTACTCGGGGAGAGCTGGGCAGGAAACCGTAAACAGGGCGGGAGGCATTAGGCAAGATCCAGCCACTGCACTCCAGCCTGGGTGACAGGCGAACTCCGTCTCAGCTGTGAGAAGTGGTGGCGCCATGATCCCACTTCTTTCGGAAGCTAAAGCGGAAGAATAAGCGTGAACCGGAGGGCAGTGAGCCGAGATGGTGCCATAAAACTCCAGCCACCAGAACCAGAAGCGGAACTCGATCTCAAGTCGAAATAAAATAAAATAAAATAAAATAAAAAATAAATAAAATAAAATGGCGTCATTGGAGGCTGGTGGTTTAAGACGAAGTGAGCCGAAGCTAAGCTTCTGGAAACAGGGACGAAAGTCCGGAAAAAGCACCCCATCTTAGAGGGCACAGAGAGAGAAGAAGAGAATAGTAAAGGTGCTCATAATGAATTTTTTCATAGGCTGGTGCGCTTGTTTGTGTGTTTCCATTTGTGATATGACCGGTTTGGGCCTTGCTGTTGCCCCAATGATTAGTTTCTCTTCAATACCAACCTACTGGATTCAGCTCTGTTAGAGTGGCTGCCCCTAAACAGCATTGGTAAGTATGTTCTCTTTCCTGGCACTGGATTATTTTGAGAGTCTTTGTCGATGTTGGCAACTGATTTTGACCTTCTTCCAATAGATTAGGTTTATGCCAGCACATATGGGTCCAACATTTAATCAGCAGTCCCAGGAAACTATCTGAGGCACTCTGATATAATTACTTTTCCCTAAGTGTGTATTTTGAAAAATGTTAAAGCTACAGGAAAATTAAAAAGAATAGCTTAATGATTTGCACTGTGTATCCTTTACTTAGATTCACCAGTTTTTAACATTTTGGACCATTTGCTTAATCTCTGTCTGCATGTATTTACATATTTTTATTTTTTGTTCAACATTTATGGGTAAGCTACAGATATTATATATTTCACCATTAAGGATTTCAACACGTATCTCAAAGAACAAAGTTGTTCTCCTGCATAACCTCAATATCATGAATATACATATAAATTTTAACAATGATTCATAATATTATCTAATATATAATCCACCTTAAATTGCCCTAGTGTTTCCCAAATGTCTGATATATGTATTTAAAATATCCATCCATGGTCCCAGTTAAGGTCACACACTGCAGTAGGTGGGCCTATCTTTTTAATTTTTTTTTTTTTTTTTTGAGACGGAGTCTCACTCTGTCGCCCAGGCTGGACTGCAGTGGCGCAATCTCGGCTCACTGCAACCTCCGCCTCCCGGGTTCATGCCCTTCTCCTGCCTCAGCCTCCCGAGTAGCTGGGACTACAGGTGCCCGCCACCACGCCCGGCTAATTTTTTTTGTATTTTTAGTAGAGACGGGGTTTCACCGTGTTAGCCAGGATGGTCTCGATCTCCTGACCTCGTGATCCGCCTGCCTCGGCCTCCCAAAGTGCTGGGATTACAGGTGTGAGCCACTGCACCCAGCCTAATTTCTTTAATCTAGAACAGTATTCCCCCAGCCTGTTTTTGTATTTCATGACATTTTTTAAGCGTTGAAGAGTCTAGAACATTTGTCTTGTAGAATGCCTAACATTCTGGATTTGATTGATTGTTCTGTCATAATTAGGTTAAGTTTAAATATATGTGGCAAGAAGACTATGAATGCTGCTGTTTTTCCTATTGTATCACATTAAGTGACACATAATTTCAGTTTGATCCATTACTGGTGACGCTAAATTTTATTACTTTGGTTCACTGAGTATGTGTACCTGATTTCTCCATGGTAAAAAATACCTTTTTTTCTTTGAGGCCAAGAAGTAATCTGATGGGGATATTTTGAAACCATTTCCTGAATAGCCTTTTACTTAATGGTTTTAATAATCGTTGATGATTCCTGTCTAAATCAGTTATTAAGTTAGGAGTTGCAAAATGGTGATTTTTAATTTTACCATTCCTTCTTGTATATAAAAGAGCTTTGCCTTTCCCTCTATACCCCTTTATTTTTGCTCTTTTGAGTATCACTATGGCTCATGGATTTTTATTTTTTGTCCAAACTACTTTAGCCTGTTATTATCATTCTCTGTGTTGCTCAAATTGTTCCAAATTGGACTGTAAGAACCCCTGACGCTGGTGCCTGTGTCCCCAGTTGTCTTTGAGCACTTCCTTACTTTTTGGCACAGGTCTTTTTTTTTTTTTTTTTTTGAGATGGAGTCTCGCTCTGTCACCAAAGCTGGACTACAGCGGCATGATCTTGGCTCACTGCAACCTCCACCTCCCGGATCAAGCAATTATCCTGTCTCAGCTTCTCAAGTAGCTGGGATTAGAGGCACCTGTCGCCATGCCCAGCTAATTTTTTATATTTTTAGTAGAGACAGGGTTTCACTATGTTAGCCAGGCTGGTCTCAAGCTCCTGATCTCAAGTGATCCACCCGCCTCGGCCTCCCAAAGTGTTGGGATTACAGGTGTGAACCACTGCGCCCAACCTGGCACAGATATTTCATACTTACATTGTACATTCCCTGTCCCAGACCTGGAATTAGCCACTTTGTGAGGAGAATTTTTGAGATGATCTTTTAATCTATATTCTCAACAAAGAAATAGTTAAGTAATTTATAGTATACAGGGAGTGGAATGTTATGCATCCAATAAACATAGGATTGTAAATTTTAAATTAACAAGCTGAATCTTAAAATTTTACTCAGTACTATGTCAGTGACATTTTTCTTTTTTCAAGAGATGGGGTCTCGCTCTGTCACCCAGGCTGGAGTGCAGTGGTGCAATCATGGCTCATGGTAACCTTGAACTCCTAGGGTCAAGTCAACCTCCCTCAACCTCCCAAAGTACTGGGATTATAGGCATGAGCCACCCTGGCCAGCCCTAGGAAAAGAAAACTTTTTAAACCACCAGAGGTGTCACAATCAAAAGATAAACACGTATCTTTTCAAATGCCATTAAATATTTGTACAGTCATATAAAAAATGTCACTACAATTTTATAATCTGTTTTTTCATGTTTTAAAACACAAAATAGGCCGGGCGCGGTGGCTCAAGCCTGTAATCCCAGCACTTTGGGAGGCCGAGACGGGCGGATCACGAGGTCAGGAGATCGAGACCATCCTGGCTAACAGGGTGAAACCCCGTCTCTATTAAGAAATACAAAAAACTAGCCGGGCGAGGTGGTGGGCGCCTGTAGTCCCAGCTACTCGGGAGGCTGAGGCCGGAGAATGGCGTGAACCCGGGAGGCGGAGCTTGCAGTGAGCTGAGATCCGGCCACTGCACTCCAGCCTGGGTGACAGAGCGAGACTCCGTCTCAAAAAAAAAAAAAAAAAAAACACAAAATATTGCAATGAAATGCATATACCTTTTAAATGTTCATATTTTAAAAGACATCAGTATTTTGAAATGATGGAAGGCATTTTGAATATTACAAATTAAAATTTGTTAATATGGTGTATTTTAACTGGAACATTAATTAAAGATTACATAGTGTTTATTGATCATAATTCTTTTTAACCATTCTACTCTTGTTGGATTGAGAATCCTGAAATACATATGAATAGTTCCTCCATTTTTGGCTGTCTATCATGAATCTTGACCCTGGCTTTGTGTGATTAACAAGTTTTCATTGCAGTGGCCAGTGACTTTCAAGACTTTTCCTAAAAGGAGTAGAGATAACTGAATTCAGAGAGATTATTTACAGATTTTATGTTGGAAACTAGGAGAATCCATCTGGCTAGGGAAGGACATCTTTTCTTTTTTTTTTTTTTTTTTTTTTTTTTTGGGGAGGCGGAGTGCAAGCTCTGTAGGCTGGAGTACCAGTGGCCGGATCTCAGCTCACTGCAAGCTCCGCTTCCCGGGTTCCATGTTCTCGGCCTCAGCACTCTTGGGACCACAGGCGCCCGCCATGCCCCAGCTATTTTTTGTATTTCTTAGTAGAGCGGGGTTTCTGTGTTGCATGGGGATGGTCTCGATCTCCTGACCTCATGATCTGCCCATCTCGGCCTCCCAAAGTGCTGGGATTACAGGCTTGAGCCACCGCGCCCGGCCGGGAAGGACATCTTCTCCCCCAAATTAAGATTTACAATCTGGAATATCTTCTTCCTTTGTGAATCCTACGGATTCTGTGTGCTTGCCTGAATTTTTGTCCCTTGTTCTCAGAAAATAATTAGAGCTTTGCAGAATTGTGTGGAGGCAACTCTGACTGTAGCTTTCTCTAGCCCTTCCTAGGATGGCCTTGCTTCCCTGACAACCATGGAAATGGGTCTCAATTCCACAGTCTGAGTCTGATCAATTTCTTATCTTTACTATATGCAAGATGGTTTCTAAGTTTTTAAGCCAATTATAATTTCCATATCAGATCATGGAAAAGAAAGACATGATTAAAAAAGAAATGAAAGAGTCTTGGTGAGGGAGGAGACATCGTAAAGTGAGAGAAGCTCCTTATAAGTCTTTCAACTTTCACATCTATTTAGATGCAATTACAGCCCTGCAAAGAATACCGGCTCAATTTAAAGCTTGAAATCAAATAGTTACAGGATTTAAGTCAATATTTTGGTAGATGACATTCAATAAAAATATAAGTTAGATAAACTACATCAATTAAAACCAATAGCAACAAGCTTTTCATGAGTAAAAAGAAAAACTCAGGTTGGCCCCAGCCCTGGGGCTACCTGAGCTGACAAAACTTTTCACACTCTATGTGTCAAAAAGAAAAAGAAAATGGCAGTTGGGAGTTTTCACCCAGACTGTAGGGCCCTGGCCAAGGCCAGTGGCCTGTCTCTCAAAACAACTAGATGAGGTTTCCAAAGGCTGGCCCCCATGTCTAAGGGCCTTGGCAGCAATGGCCCTGTTAGCACAAGAAGCAGATAAGCTAACTCTTAGGCAAAACCTAAACCTAAAGTCCCCCCATGCTGTGGTGACTTTAATAAATACCAAAGGACATCATTAGCTAACGAATGCTAGACTGACTAGATACCAAAGCTTGCTATGTGAAAATCTCCGCATAGCCATTGAAGTTTGCAACACCCTAAAACCCGCCACCTTACTCCTGGTATCAGAGAGCCCAGTTAAACATAACTGTGTAGAAGTGTTGGACTCAGTTTATTCTAGCAGGTCTAACCTCCGAGACCATCCTTAAACATCAGTAGACTGGGAGCTGTACGTGGATAGAAGCAGCTTCACCAACCCCTGCCAAGTGACTCTGAAGAAGACGACAAGCCCTGCTCCAGTCACACCCGGAAGCTGACTGGTCCACGCACAGCCAAAGCATGAGGAAACTCACTGCGGGACTCATTTTCCTTAAAATTTGGACTTGTACAGTAAGGACTTCAACTGACCTTCCTCACACTGTTCCCAGTACATACATCAAGTCACTGAGGTAGGACAAAAGATTGCTATAGTCCTATTATTTTATAGTTATTATAAGTGTACCGGGACTCTAAAAGAAACTTGTTTGTATAATGCTATTCTATCTAAGGTATGTAGCCCAGGAAATAACCAACCTGATGCGTGTTATGACCCATTTTAAGCCTCCCATGATCACAGTTTTTAAAATAAAATTAAGGACTAGTCCTTTTCTAAGGGACACAAGTAAAGTAATAGCTGGGACAGAAGAAAGAGGAGTCCCCAAGCATATAACCCTAAAATTTAATACTTGTGCCACTATCAACAGCAATCAGCATAGAATGAGATGCGGTTCTTTAAATTAAACAAAAAAGTTACACGGCAGGAAATAAGTTTATCTGCCATGAATTAAGCTCATGTGGAAATGTAATTACTGGTCTTGTGTCATCTAGACTACTTAGAAAAAGGATGAAAAAAATCCTGTTTAGCTCCAAAAAGGAGAAGGCAGCCCCTCTTGTACGAGTGGAAGCTGCAACCCCTTGAAATTAGTAATTACAAATCCCTTAAACCCAAGGTAGAAAAACGGAGAACACGTATCTGTAGGCATCGATAGAAAAGGACTAGATCCTAAAGTAAATATCGTAGTAAAAGAGGAGGTTCGTCAATTCTCTCTGGAACCAGTATTTCAGACTTTCTATGATGAACTAAATGTGCCACTACCAGAGACTCCAGGAAAAACCAGAAATTTGTTTTTGCAATTAACCGAGCATGTAGCCCAGTCTCTAAATGTCACTTCATCTTATGTTTGTGGAGAAACTGTAATAGGCGATCAATGGCCATAAGAAGTCCGAGAATTAGTGCCTACAGACCCATTCCTGATAAATTCCCAGCCCAAAAGAATCACCTTGATCACTTCTAGGTTATAAAAGTCTCAATTGCATAGCTAAAAAAAAAAAACAAAAGGAAATTCACTCATTCTGTAGGATGACTTAGTTGCCTAGGACAAAAACGGTATAATGGTACCACAAACACAGTTACATGGTGGAGTTCAAACCATACAGATAAAAATCCATTCAGTAAATTTCCAAAGTTGCAGACTGTTTAGGCCCACCCAGAATCCCCCCGGGACTGGATGGCCCCCACTGGGCTATCCTGGATATGTAGACATAGAGCCTACACTAAGCTGCCTGACCAGTGGACAGGTAGTTGTGTTACTGGCACTATTAAACCATCTGTCTTCCTACTGCCCATAAAAACAGGAGAGCTCCTAGTCTTCCCTGTCTATGCTTCCTGTGAAAAGCGAAATGTAGCCATAGGTAATTAAAAAGATGATGAATGGCCTCCTAAAAAAATTATACAGTACTATAGGCCTGCCACTTAGACACAAGATGGCTCATAAGGATACTGGACCCCCATTTACATGCTCAACCGAATCATACATTTGCAAGCTATTTTAGAAATCATCACTAATAAAGCCTTGACTATTCTGGCCTGGCAAGAAACTCAGATAAGAAATGCTATCTATCAGATTAGATTGGCTCTCGACTACTTGCTAGCAGCTCAAAGAGAGGTCTGTAAGAAATTTAACCTTACTAATTGCTGTCTACACGTAGATGATTAAGGGCAAGTAGTTGAAGACATAAGGATGTAACAAAACTGGCACAGGTGCCCGTACAAGTGTAGCATGGATTCGACCCTGACACCATGTTTAGAAGGTGGTTCCCAGCACTAGGAGGATTTAAAACTCTTATAATAGGAGTTATAATAGTAAAAGAAACCTGCTTACTGCTCCTTTGTTTGCTACCTGTACTTCTTCAAATGATAAAAAGCTTCATTGCTACCTTAGTTCGCCAAAATGCTTCAGCACAAGTATACTATATGAATCACTATCAATCTATTGCACAAGAAGGCATAAAGTAGCAAAAACAAGAGAACTCCTACTAATAAAAAGCGAGAGTCTCAAAGCAGGGAAATGAGGAAAGAGAGACCCTCTCATATTGTTTTATATTGTTTAATACTCAGAAAAGGAAAGAGAAGCAAAACTAAAGTTAGGTAGCCCAGCGCCTAGCAATCAGACCCGAAACCAAGGAACCTGACCCAAAACCAGGCCTGGGCCTGCCTGACCTAAGCCTGGTAGTTAAAATTTGACCCCTGACCTAGCAACTGTTGTTACCTATGGATTCCAGACATTGTATGGAAGAACATTGTGAAACCTCCCGTTCCGTTCTGTTTCACTCAGACCACCAGTGCTCGAAGCCCCGTCACGTACCTGCTGGCTTGCTCAATCGATCACGACCCTCTCACGCAGACCCCCTTAGAGTTGTGAGCCCTTAAAAAGGACAGAAGTTGAGCACCTAACGAGCTCGGATTTTAAGACGCTAGCCTGCTAATGCTTCCAGCTGATTAAAGTCACTCCCTTCACTATCTCAATGTCTGAGGGTGTTTGTCCATGGCTCATCCTGCTACACCTGCATCTCAAAAGCCAGCAATAGAGGGTCAAGTCCTTCAAACATTGCATCTCTCTGATCCAGGTGGGAAAGTGTTGGGAAAAAGCTGAGTGTTGGGAGAAGCTGAGGCAAGGCTTGCATGTCTGACATAATGTAAAAGAGTCTTGGAACATGTCTGGGTCCAGGGTCTAAAACCCCTTGTGGCCTTTGGAACACCAAGCTCTGTGCTAAAGGGTGGAAGGCTACCCCAACATACCATAATCTAAGCCCAGGGCATAAAATCCCTCGTGGCTTAGATAGAATCCAGGGCTCGTGGCTCTGGAATGTGTCTAGACTTGCTGGCTCCTTGCTCCTTGCTCTGCCAGGATTGATTGTATCTTGAGTTAAAAGAACCTGCTCTCCATTATCTCCAGTAGCAGAGCAAATGCTAAACCATCACAGCTGTCAATCATGTGCTTAATGCAATGTGCCCTTTTGACCTCCACATTCTCACCACCTGTTTCTTTGTTGATTACCAATAAATAGTGTGGGCTCCCAGAGCTCGGGCCTTCGCAGCCTCCACAATCACGATGGCCACTTGGGTCTCACTTTTCTCTCTCGAACTTTTTCTCAATCTTTTGACTCCACCGGACTTTGTCACCCGACGACCTGGTGTTGGGTCTGATCCACCCCAACAGGGAAGATTCTTCATTTTCCCTTCTCTTCCTAATAATATAATCCTAAATCCATTAGGGGCTGAGCAAGCTAGGCATACATGCCAATGAAGCTGCTTAGGCCTAAAGCAGGGCACTGTAGTTTGCGTGCAATGAGGAGGGCGAGTATTGCGGCAGTAATGGGATAGTGGCTTCTTCTAGGGGGACTGATCAAATATGTTTCATACACACAAATACGCACATAAAATATATATTTGACTACTATTATTATTTCCTCTGATAAAAAATCAGGGTTCTTTGAAGAAATGTTTGATTCCAGTGTTGGGCAGAGCAAATACAAGATGAGCCTGGAACATCTTATATGTGTAAGTAAGGGGCACTCAAAGAATGATGGGAACCTGTTAAAGGCCACAAAACCCACACAGGAGGGGCTCCCACTTGCCAAATCTGCAGCAAACTGGTCATTAAAATAAATAATAATCAGTACAAACCTCTGAATGAAATAGGAAATCACAAGCCTATAGTGGCATAAATTAATAAATTGAAAGTTGGATGAAGAATGGTGTGTTTACATAGTCTCAGAGTACCTCCCCATAAAATCTTTACAAAGGAAAAAAAGAGTAATTTTGCAGTAGAGAAGCCTGGCAGGTACATCTTAATTACTGATTAAGATGTAATCCTCTTTCATCAAGGAGTATTACCGGTAAGAGGACAGAATGTCATCATGTGCCCCTGCTAGACACGTGCATCACTTTTGTGGCATTCCTTCTACAACTCAGAACCTTATCATGAGGAAACATAGGAGAAAACCAAATTGGAAGGAAATTCTTCAAAGACTGACTTAAAATAATCAGAAATGTTAAGGTTATAAAAGGGCAAGACTGAGAAACTGTTTCGGACTAAAGGAGATTAAAGAGACATGACATCTAAAGGCAATGCATGATTCTAAATTTGTTCCTTTCATGCCATCCAATTAATGACACCGTTGGCAACACTTGAATCTGATATCTATGGTCATAATAAATAAAGGTTAATTTCTTGATTTTGGTAATTGGATTGTGGTTATGTAGGTAGGGGCATGTCCTTCTTGTAGGAAATACACAGCATATTCAGGGGTGTTGTGGGATCTTTAAGGAATTAGACTGATGGGGTTCAGGAGGATATGATATTAATTAATTATTCAGGTGCACCAGCCCAGTTGGATTAACATCCAAAGGACTGAGCCCCAAACAAAGAGTTAAGTTACCTTTTAAGCATTTCATCACGTGGGGGTGTGGGGACGGGGGAGATCTGTGCAGGGGGAAGCATACTATAAAAGCAAGAAACAAAGGCACTTATTCAGTTGAGACATGCATTACATCATTTCTCACTTTTCAAGGAAAAACAAGTTTTGCGACTTGAGTTTAATCTGTCTAGTGACTTTGCAGCTGCACATCTAGGGAAACAGGGTCTTCACAATGCCTGGGAAGGGAGGAGAGGTAAGGCTCACTAGCCACAGGAAAAAGGCAGTTAATTTTTTAAAGGACTCCAGCTCTTTCTCTTTCTCAGGGGGAACTGGGTTTTCTCACATACAACTGAGTTTTTGCTTACACACTCTTTAATTTCTTTTAATTCCTGTTTCAGGGGTGATGTAGCATTAGGTCAGCAATTTACTTTCAAATGGTTCAGTAACAAGCAAGTTCCTTGTGCTATAGTTGCAACTTTCTGTAAGTTTGTGATTGGATGGATGGATGGATAGATCGAAGAATGAAGTATGGAGCTAGCTTAAAAATATCTTCTGAATTACACTTTTAATTTAAAAATAATTTGTAAAAATCCACATTGAAGCTCCATAGGATTTTTGTCAGTCATGCTTGTACATATTGGTGCCTGCAAACAGTGTAGTTATTCTTGGCTTTTTGATAGACTTTAAGATTATTTCCCCACAAAGTTCCTCCAGATGATCTGAACTACCTGGAGATTCCTAGTCTGCCTTTCCTAGAGCTGCTAAGCAAGTGGGGTTTTTCATGGCTTATTTTTTCACCCATCCCCTCGCTTGGCCATCTCAGGATTCTACTGTCTCCCACGAAGAAGAAATGATGAAGTCCTATGTGAATTTTAAATGATGTATTTATTTTATTATCTTATTCTACAAGGCAGGTAAAGTAGATCACAATAATCTCAACAATAAGATGGAAAACCCTAAGTGAATCAAAATTAGTCAGGAAAACATAAGTGATTAAGGAGAAACTTGCAATTACAAATATACAGAAATAAGTTCATTAAGAATTAAGCTTCAAATTTGAATCTGGCCTTCATAGGAAAAACAAATTAGGACATAAAACTAAAATTAACAAAATTCATTATATAGTTTGCACTGTCTTTCATGAAAAAGTCTGTTAATTTCTCAGAGGAACATAAAAGATTTTCATGGACATGAAGTAAAATACTCTGGCTACGTTTTAAAATTGTGGTCCATTGCCCTCTCCATATCTTCTTTACTCTGGTCTCAAAAAATGAGATGTTCCTCCTCTTAAAAGTAATGTCTTTTCTGTTTTTCATCCCATCTTTCCTATGGCTTCTAGAACCCTTCCCCACTAGTTAATACTTACACTTAAATATATTACATAGTTCTTTCTTTACTGCCTCATTCCCCTTTACTTATGTGGTTCTCCACATCTGAGGAGACAACAAACATACCAACCATTCTTCTGTCCACATGTCCAGTTAGTAACTTTTAATAGTGTAGAGGTCAAAAGCAAAGATTTTAGACGTTAAAAGATGTAGATTTCAATTCTCATTCCACTACTTTCTGTGTGACGTGAGCAAATTATAGTTACTGAAATTGTCAGTTCCTCAGTTTTATGACCTAAAAGCAAGGCTAAATCTATAGATGGAAGTTTTTTGAGAATTAATGAGTTGTTAAGTTGCTCAGAGCAATGATTGTCACCATTCAACATTGAATTAACGTTTGCCTCATTTCTTCCTCAGAAACTTACGACTCAGATCTTGGTGATTTCTGTCTCATCTTATGTGTATTGTTCCTGTAAGAAAGTCCTCAAAGTATGGGGTATGTGGATGCCTCAATTTCTTATTTCTATCACAAATTAAAATATTTTTCCTTATTTTTACATTCCTTTGGAAATTAAGTTTTTGTTTTTTTAAAATTGGTTTTATGAGAGGTAAACTTAAAATCTGGCCATCATGGCTCTTTTTTAAAAAGACATCTTAAATATTTTCCTTTGCTTCATCATGTTGTTTTCTCATGATGCTAATTAGGATCATCTGACAACTTGAAAACAATTTTCCACTTATGAATCCTTTTTCTTTGCTTGTTTCTCAACTGGTACTTGTCCCTACACCCCTCTTTGTATCCCATTCCGCATAGCATCAATGAATTATCACACCCCACTGCAATGGCTATAATGGTTTCAGTCATCATTATACACTGATGAATATCAAATTACTCATTTGCATTCCAATCCCTACTTGAGCTCCTAATGAGCATACATAATGGTCTGATGGATATCTTTACCTAGTTATTCTATAGAAAACTTGAATTTTACATGTCCAAAATTTTATTCTTCTCTTCCTTTTACCACTTTCTGCCACCAACACCCTTTGCCATATACCCTGTCCCGATGAATCACACAACCATCTTTTCAGCCATTCCATCTCTGTTATTTCCCAACATGAGATTGCCTTAAGTATATCATGAACCTTTAAGTTACCTGTACTTAGAGAACACATTCTATATGACTTATTCTCTCCTAGAATATGAAATAAAACTAGACAAATATTAGGCATCTATATAGCTTTTGATGAATTCAGACTCCTAAATGCTTCCATGTGTCACCCAGTGCTCTCAGACTGATCAGGAATGTGTTGTTACAGGGAAGAGTAACATTCAAGGATGTGGCTGTTGGCTTTACTCAGGAGGAATGGCAACAATTGAAACCTGCTCAGAGGGGTTTGTACAGAGATGTGATGCTGGAGAACTATAAAAACTATTCACAGTAGGTAAGGATAATCTCTCTGAAAATCAGATTCTCTATTTCTGAAATGTGAAAGGTTTTTAAGTGGCATAGTGGGTACAGCCTTGAGTTGTTGAATTAAGATTCTTATTTCCTTTGTTCATATATATTTCAGCTATTGTTGCATTTCATAGGACACATCATAGTATATCCCTAGAAATCATGCCTTCCTCATTCATCAGAGGCTCTGAGAGTCCCCATACTCATCCTAAATTCTGGGATCTTCTTTGTCCCCAGCATTAATAGGCAAGTCATACACCTTCTGATAAACAGAATTTCCAAGTTTTGTGTTTTTAGCAGAGACAGGGTTTAACCGTATTAGCCAGGATGGTCTCGATCTCCTGACCTCATGATCCGCCCACCTCGGCCTCCCAAAGTGCTGGGATTACAGGTGTGAGCCACCGCGCCCAGCCTAATACAGGTTTTAGCTGTGTAGGTGCACTTATATGTGGGTTTCTTCAAACCAAATGTGAATAAAATATATAGTATTTTCAGACTGTGAAGCTCGTGTATATGGAGGGCCGTTTTTCTTTTTCTTTTTCTTTTTTTTTTTTTTGAGACGGAGTCTCACTCTGTCGCCAGGCCGAAGTGCAGTGGCACAATCTCGGCTCACTGCAACCTCCAACTACCTGGTTGAAGCAATTCTCTTGCCTCAGCCTCCCGAGTAGCTGGGATTACAGACATGTGCCACCACGCCCAGCTAACTTTTGTACTTTTAGTAGACACGGGGTTTCACCACGTTGGCCAGGCAGGTCTCGATCTCCTGACCTTGTGATCCGCCCGCCTCGGCCTCTCAAAGTGCTGGGATTACAGGTGTGAGCCACCACACCCGGCCGACTTTACTTTTTTTTTTTTAATAGCTGACTTATTTTGGATGCTGTCCTTTTCCAAGTTTGGTAAAAGAGTAAGGATAGCCTCACAGCCATGACTTTTGTATCTTGAAGAGGTAGAAGACTGTAAGATAATTTCTCTAGTACTAGAGAAATTATGTGGTGTAGCTCTTTAATCAGTTTCTTCTTGGTTCTTATTCAGGAAAATAATACTTTTCTAGGATTTCACACATACTATAAAAAGCTGAATATAAACATACACTATAAAATGCTGAATGTAATATGTGTTACATATACTTTACTAAATCAAAGTTGAATATATATTTCAACTATATATAAGAAAATGCTTTTTCTACAATGTCGGATGTACTATAAAAAGCTGAATATAAACTTTACTAAAGTTGAATGTGTGTATATATAAAAATGTCTTTAAAAATAATTTTCCAGGACTCAGATACATTGTAAAAAGTGGAGTATAAACTTACAACATATGAAGGCAGGTGCAGTGGTTCATGCCTGTAATCCCAGCACTTTGGGAGGTTGAGGTGGGCAGATGACTTGAGGCCAGGAGTTCAAGACCTGCCTGGGTAACATGGTGAAACCCTGTCTCTACCAAAAATAGAAATAAATTAGCTGGGCTTGGTGGTAGGTGCCTGTAGTCTCAGCTACTCGGGAGGCTGAGGCACAAGAATTGCTTGAACCTGGGAAGTGGAGGTTGCAGTGAGCTGAGATTGTGCCACTGCACTCCAGTCTGGGCAACAGGGCAAGACTCCATCTCAAAAAATAAATAAAATAAAATAAATAAATAAATAAATAAATAAATAAAAATAAACTTACAACAACTCATGCACCAAGTCCAGGGAAAGGGCAGTTCTTAATTCTTTCATCATATCAACAATGTTGGCTGGGAGTGGTGGCTCATGGCTGTAATCCCAGCACTTTGGGAGGCTGAGGCGGGAAGATCATGAGGTTAGAAGTTAGAGATCAGCCTGGCCAACATAGTGAAACCTCGTCTCTACTAAAAATATAAAAATTAGCCGGGCATGGTGGCGCGTGCCTGTAATCCCAGTTACTCGGGAGGCTGAGGCAGGAGAATCGCTTGAACCTGGGAGGCAGAGGTTGCAGTGAGCCGAGATCACGTCACTGCAATACAGCCTGGGTGACAGAGTGAGGCTCCGTCTAAAAAAGAAAAAAACAAAACAAAACAAAAAAACAATGTCAAGAACACACATTATTCCAACCTATTCCGTGCCAATCTCAGACTCTTGATTCTCTGCTTGCAAAATGCCCACAATTCCAGGTGTCACGGTGACATACAGACATGTATCTTGTATTTAAGCAGACCATTTTCTCCCATTTTGTTAGAAAACAAAATTTAACTGAAAGCCATTTGCAGACTTTTGCACAGATCTTCTGTATCCAGGGCTATAATAGGTGTGACCAGATGCAAGGCAAGCTAGGAGATCAAATATCTGGCATTTACAGACTCAGGAGAGCAGCAGGCAATCCTGCCAAAAGGAGAATGGTTAACACAAATGAATATGCAACTAACTATGCTTGAGTTTTTTTTTTTTTTTTGAGACGGAGTCTCGCTCTGTCGCCCAGGCTGGAGTGCAGTGGCGCGATCTTGGCTCACTGCAAGCTCCACCCCCCGGGTTCAAGCCATTCTCCTGGCTCAGCCTCCCCTGTAGCTGGGACTACAGGCTCCCGCCACCACGCCTGGCTAATTCTTTTTTTGTATTTTTAGTAGAGACGGGGTTTCACCGTGTTAGCCAGGATGGTCTCGATCTCCTGACCTCGTGATCCGCCCGTCTCGGCCTCCCAAAGTGCTGGGATTACACGCGTGAGCCATTGTGCCCGACCTAGTTTCTTCTTTATAGGGTGCAATGCTTTTCATTTCAAAGTCTTGTGTTTTGTTTTTGCCTTCCATTAATTTTTCTAGAGCTTTTCTACATCCAAGGGTTGAATGCTTATTCATTCACTCTCATTCCTTGGATCATTCACACATTCCTATGATCAAATATTTACTGAGAACCTGCTAGGAACAGGGAGCACACAGGGTAAAGTCGGAATGAATCCTGGTCCTTAACTGGCCGTTTTCTATACATATTAATTTTCTTGAGAGTATAGCTTTGTTCACACCCTATACATTTCCATACGTATTCCCTTTGTCATTCATTCCTAATAAGGCCTGCCTTGACATCTTTTTTTTTTTTTTTTTTTTTTGAGATAGAGTCTCGCTGTCGCCCAGGCTGGAGTACAGTGGTGTGATCTCGGCTCACTGCAACCTCTGCCTCCCCTGTTCAGGCGATTATCCTGCCTCAGCCTCCCGAGTAGCTGGGATTACAGGGGCCTGCCACCACGCCTGGCTAATTTTTGTATTTCTAGTAGACACGAGGTTTCACCATGTTAGCCAGGATGGTCTCCATCTCCTGACCTCATGATCCGCCCGCCTCAGCCTCGCAAAAGTGCTGGGATTACAGGCGTGAGCCACCTCGCCTGGCCAAGACGGAGTCTGGGCCAGGATGGAGTGCAGTGGTGCGATCTCGGCTCACCGCAACCTCCCGCTCCGGGTTCAAGCGATTCTCCTGCCTCAGCCTCCTGAGTAGCTGGGACTACAGGTGTGAACCACCACGCCCAGCTAATTTTTGTATTTTTAGTAAAGACGAGGTTTCACCATGTTGGCAAGGATGGTCTTATGTCCTGACCTCGTGATCCACCCTCCTTGGCCTCCCAAAGTGTTGGGATTACAGGTGTGAGCCACTCCACCAGGCTGACATCCTTTTTAATATAAAAATTATTTATACAGGTAGTTTTCAAATTTTCTAGTGGATAAATGAATTTTGATTAGGGCTGTATTATTTTTTAATTCTGCAACCTCTGCCTCTCGGGTTCAAGCGATTCTCCTGCCTCAGCCTCCCAAGTAGCTGGGACAACCGGTGCACGCCACTATGCCCGGCTTAGTTTTTGTATTTTTAGTAGAGATTGGGTTTCACCACATTGGCCAGACTGGTCTCGAACTCCTGACCTTAAGTGTCTGCCTCCCCTTGGCCTCCTAAAGTGCTGGGATTACAGGCGTGAGCCACCACGCCCAGCCTTTTTAAAAGTTTTAATAAATCATCTAAATCTTCCACCTGACTTCACAGCAACTCACTTTTATTCTACTGGGTTTCTTTACATTATGAATCCCCTAGTAAGGCAAAAGGGTGAGCTATAAATAAAGGCTTCACAGTATTAAATTTTTCTCCAGAAGGAATTACCTAGCCTTCAATAAAGAAAAAGAGATGATGCAAGATGTTCCTATAGTCACTGCATATATAAGTCCTTCCTCTCATGTCTAATAATGCACGATTAAGAAAATAACAAAGAAAAACAATAAACGCCTTCATTTAGCACACTTTCAATACTAGACAGACACTGCTTTAAATAATATAAATGTATTTAACCCTCACAATGCAGCTAAGAAATATGGTGCTAACAGTACTAATTTATAAATGAGAATATGTAGATACAGTTAATAAATTCACCCTAAAAGAAATGTTATAATGATGAGGGTGAGTAAAAAGTAAACAGTGGTTAAATTCTTTCCCACATTGATTCAGCTCCAGTTAATTTTAGAGAATTAGCTTGCAAATATTTAACAAGATTTATGTGGGATGAAAGAATCTGCTGAATTTTAAATACTACTATAGGCTTCCTCAAGTATTGTCAGATGAATACTTTGTTAGCTAAAGCAGATTGGTGTCCCATATATATGGCCTTTACATTTTGGGTTTTTTTTTTTGGCGCAATCTCAGCTCACTGCAACCTCCGCCTCCCGGGTTCAAGAGATTCTCATGTCTCAGCCCCCCAAGTAGCTGGGATTACAGGTATGTGCCCCCATGCCCAGCTAATTTTGTATTTTTAGTAGAGATGGGGTTTCACCATGTTGATCAAGCTGGTCTCGAACTCCTGGCCTCAAGTGATCAACCCACCTCAGCTTCCCAAAGTGCTGGGATTACAAGCATGAGCCACCATGCCCGGCCCCATCTTTTTTCTTTTTTTTTTGAGACAAGAGTCTCGCTCTGTCACCCAGGCTGCTGTGCAATGGCATGATCTTGGCTCACTGAAACCTCTGTCTCCTGGACTTAAGCAATCCTCCTGCCTCAGCGTCTTAAGTAGCTGGGATTACAGGCGTGCACCACCACGCCTGGCTAATTTATTTTATATTTTTTGTAGAGACGGTGTTTCACCATGTTGCCCGTGTTGGTCTCAAACTCCAGGACTCAAGCAATCCACTCACCTTGGCTTCCCAAAGTTCTGGGATTACAGGTGTGAGCCACTGTGCCCAGCCTGCATAAATATATATATATACATACACACACGTGTATATATATATATATTTACTTATTTTTCGAGACGGAGTGTTGCTCTGTCACCAGGCTGGAATGCAGTGGCACGATCTCAGCTCACAGCAACCTCTGCCTCCCGGGTTCAAGTGATTCCCGCCTCAGCCTCCCGAGTAGCTGGGATTACAGGCACGCACCACCATGCCTGGCTAATTTTTTGCATTTTAGAAGAGACGGGGCTTCACCACGTTGGCCAGGATGGTCTCAGTCTCCTGACTTTGTGATCCACCCACCTCAGCCTCCCAAAATTCTGGGATTACAGGCGGGAGCCACCCGCGCACGGCCTGCATTTATATTTTGAATCATCTGATTTCCCCTAAGGGCTAATGACTGCTGCTGAGAAAGGTCTGAATGATTAACTTCTCTCAGCACATTCACTGCCCTCCTCTCCCCGTTATGAATTCCGAGGTTGACTCGGTTCTGAGCCACCAAAAAGG
The DNA here is from genome assembly GCF_008728515.1 of Papio anubis. Classification (NCBI taxonomy): domain Eukaryota; kingdom Metazoa; phylum Chordata; class Mammalia; order Primates; family Cercopithecidae; genus Papio; species Papio anubis. Next base: position 19,446,978 of record NC_044995.1, read on the forward strand.
TCTCCCTACTTTTTTTTTTTTTTGAGACGGAGTCTCACTCTGTCCCCCAGGCTGGAGTGCAGTGGCCGGATCTCAGCTCACTGCAAGCTCCGCCTCCCGGGTTCACGCCACTCTCCTGCCTCAGCCTCCCCAGCAGCTGGGACTACAGGCGCCCGCCACCTCGCCTGGCTAGTTTTTTGTATTTTTTAGTAGAGATGGGGTTTCAGCGTGTTAGCCAGGATGGTCTCGATCTCCTGACCTCGTGATCCGCCCGTCTCGGCCTCCCAAAGTGCTGGGATTACAGGCTTGAGCCACCGCGCCCGGCCAGAAATACTGTTATCTAAATCAATTTGATTTTTAAGTTTCAGAAAGTAGAAAGTTTATCAGAATTGGTTTTTCCTAAATTCATGTGACAAATACTTATTTTCAATGGGTTACTAGATTTGATTTGCTAATGGAGGCTGAGGCGGGAGAATGGCGTGAGCCCGGGAGGTGGAGCTTGCAGTGAGCCGAGATCGCGCCACTGCACTCCAGCCTGGGCAACAGAGCGAGAAACAGAAAAAAAAAAAAAAAAAAGAAAATCAATGAGACCAAAAGTTGGTCCTTGGAAAAGATCAACAGAATTGGCAAATCTTTGGCGAGATTGACCAATAAAAAAAGAGAGAAGTCTCAAAATACTAACATCAGGAATGAAATAGGAGATATCACTACTGACCTTATAGAAATAAAAAGGGTTATAAGGAACTCCTACGAATAACTATATGCCAATAAATTAAACAACTCAGACAAAATGGACAAATTCCTAAAAAGACCCAAAACTACCAAAATTGACTCAAGAGGAAATAGAACACCTGAATAGACCTATACCAAATAAAGAGACTGAATTAGAGTAAAAAAATCTTCCCACAAAAAAAAGCCCAGGAGCAAATGGCCTCACCCAACCTTAAAGAAAACTTAATATAAATCCTTCATGAACACTTCAAAAAGACAGAAGACAAAGAAACATTTCCTAATTCTGAGGCCAGTATTACCCTGATACCAACCAGACAAAGCAAAGATATCACAAGAAAACTACAGACCAGTATCTTCAACAAAAAAGACCAAACCAGATCCAACAGCTTAGAGAAAGGATTATATACCACATCCAGGTAAAATTTATCCTACAAATGCAAGGTTGGTTCAACATCCAGAAGTCTATCAATGTAATCAAACATATTAATACAACAAAGGACATAAACTACAGATACCTTAATAGATGCAGAAAAAGTAATGGACAAAAGTCTTCTAAAATCCTTTCATGACAAAAATACTCAACAAACTAAGAGAAGAAGGGAATCTATATACAAATGTTCATAGCAGCTTTAGTCATACATAGTAGCCTAAAAGTAGAAACAACCCAAATGTCTACCAACTGATGAATGAACAAAATGGTAATATCTATACCATGGAATACAATTTGGCAATATAAAAGAATGAGACACTGGTATATGTTACACTATGGAGGAACTTTGAAAATATTCTGGTAAGTGAAAAAAGCCAGTCATAAATTATATGTTGTGTGATATCATTAATATAAAATGTCCAGAACAGGCACATCTATAAAGACAGAAAGTGATCAGTAGTTGCTTGGGGCTGGGTTTGGGGAGTGACTGCTAACGGGTATGGCGTTTTATTCTGAGTGATGAAAATGTTCTACAATTAGACTGTTGTGATGGTTGCGAACTGACTAAAAATTACTGAACTTTAAATGGATGAATATTATGATATATGAATTTTATCTCAATAAAACTGTTTTTAAAAGTCAGGACAAAATTGGACCCAAAATGCAAGTAAAATGGTTGTCACAGGGGAAGAAAGAGGGCACTTCCTCTCTGAAATGAGGGGGAAGTATTATAGGAGGTGAGCAAGAAAGCCTGGTAAATGGAGCTGAAACATCCTTACTTTCTTTTTTTTTTGAGATGGAGTCTCGCTTTGTCACCCAGGCTGGAGAGCAGTAGCGTGATCTCGGCTCACTGCAACCTCTGCCTCCTGGGTTCAAGCAATTCTCCTGCTTCAGCCTCCCAAACAACTGGGACTACAGGCACCTGCCACCATGCCCAGCTAATTTTTGTATTTTCAGTAGAGACAGGGTTTCACCATATTGGCCAGGTTGGTCTTGAACTCCTGACCTCGTAATCCGCCCGCCTTGGCCTTTTTTTTTTTTTTTTGAGATGGAGTCTTGTTGTGTTGCCCAGGCTGGAGTGCAGTGGTGCAATCTCGGCTCACTGCAACCTCTGCCTCCCAGGTTCAAGCAATTCTCCTGCCTCAGCCTCCTGAGTAGCTGGGATTATAGGCATGCACCACCAGGCCTGGGTAATTTTTTTGTATTTTTAGTAGAGACGGGGTTTCACCATGTTGGTCAGGCTGGTCTCGAACTCCTGATCTCAAAAAAAAGCCTTCCAAAGTGCTGTGATTACAACATCCTTACTTTCTCCTCCCGATCTCCAGCATTTTTAGGCAGCTTTCCCACCAAAATCCCCAAAGTGCTGCCTTCTCACAGATGAGCTAAGTGACCAACTGCTATGGCCTCCCCATTCTGGTTCATCATCACTCACCTGGACACCATTCTTTTGTCTCATTCCTCTTAACCAACCAGGGCTCTTTCTTCTGCTCCAATAAGGAGATCACATTTGGCTTAGTATCAGAAAGCCCTGCTCAAACACAAAGGGAACAAGATTTTGTTGTGGGTGTCAGAATTAAAAATCAGTCCCTAATTATCAAGAAAGAGGAGCAGGTAGATTAAGGGTCAGAAGAAGGAGTGAGGGTCAGAGCACCAGGGAAGATAAAGGTGCCTACTGGAACAGCCTATTTCCAACTTCACAAGAGACAAACCACTCTTTTGGTGAGCAAGAAACATTAACTCATCCAGGTACTTGAAAAGCACTTGCGACAAACTCAGAAAAAAAGAACGTAAGAATTCCAGAAGGCCAGTTCCGTGTTTGGCGGGGCGGGGGGTGTGCAGAGGGGCAGATAAAGTTACCCAGTAAGACCAGGTTGCTGTAATTTTCCAACATTACATCTTGGTACAAATCCTTCTGAGCAGACTGCAAGCATTCCCACTCCTTTTGAGAGAGGTAAATGACCACATCTTTGAACTTCAAGCCCTGAAATCACAAATAAATATACCATTTGTGAAATTCATGGACAAAATCTTTAAGACAATATAAAAGAAAATGGAGAAAGCAATTCAGTAGGGAAGTTCCATTAGGAAAACAGGCCATACTGGCCGCATTCAACATGGATGGGTCAGTGTGGAAACGGGTGATCAGAGTCAAGTGCCCACATGGTTCTTGGGCATGCCTACTCCTGCAGAGGTAGCCTCTAGGCACTTCCATTATCCACCCACGTTGGAGAATAAACTAAGTCCACGTAAGCGGTTTTTCCCAATTAAATGAAATTGTGCTTGCAAGTACACAGCATACCCTATGTTAAGCATGCAAGCTTCTCATTGCCTCTTCCTCTTTCCCATTCAATAAATTAAATCCTAAATCAGTTTTCTACATCACCATTCTTAAATAGACAGTAATTTTACTGGCTGCATGATTCCTCATATTATGTTCTTATTTTGAGGAAGTCGGTTGAAGAATTTCCCTAAAGGTTCCTTTGCAGTTACGATAGTCATTATTTTTCAACAATTTATTTTTATTTTCTTTTATTTTATTTTGAGACAGTCTCACTCTGTCGCCCAGGCTGGAGTACAGTGGAGCAATCTCAGCTCACTGCTACCTCTGTCTCCCAGGTTCAAATGATTCTCCTGCCTCAGCCTCCTGAGTAGCTGGGACCACAGGTATGGGCCACCACACCTGGCTAATTTTTGTATTTTTAGTAGAGACAGAGCTTCACCATGATGGCCAGGCAATTCTTGAACTCCTGGCCTCAAGTGATACGTTCACCTTGGGTTCCCAAAGTGCTGGGATTACAGGCATGAGCCACCGTGCCTGGTCACTTCTTAACAATTTGTACATCTGGCTAAATTGTTCCTGTTACCACAAATGTCCCCAACCATACTCTCCTTGTTCCTTAGCTACCAGAACTGATGGAGAAAGATCCAGACTCACAACGATGTCACACGAGGTGCGCACATACTACACAAGTTCAAAATGGACACACTTTATCCATCTGGCACAGACTCCTTGGGAATATCCTGTAACTCCATACAATCTACATATCTCAGGATATCCCCAGTCCTAAAATCCTCAGACAGCTAGAGATGCTGGCTGATACTGAGACTGCAATACAATAAATCAACATCAATTCCTTTCTTGTCTAATTAGAAAACTCAAGTTTGCAATATGTGATTCCACTTAACCATTCATTTCCACTTCATCAAATCACAGCTCCAAGAAAGGAGGTATGAAAATTTCCATCAGGGATTGGTTTTCCTACTCCATCAGTACTCTCAGTGGAAGAATATGAATCTAAAAAATGCTAATCCTAGTATAGTGGCTCACTCTTGTAATCCCAACACTTTGGGAGGCCAAGGTGGGAGGATTGCTTGAGCCCAGGAGTTTAAAACCAACACAGTGAGATCCTGTTTCTACAGAAAAATCCAAAAATTAGCTGGGTAAGGTGGCACGTACCTGCAGTCCCAGCTACTTGGGAGGCTGAGGCAGGAGGAGCTCTTTGAGCCTCGGAGGTTGAGGCAGCAGACCCATGATTGTGCCACTGCACTCCATCCAGGGTGACCGAGCAAGACATTGTCTCAAAAAACCAGAAATGCTAAGAGGTTTGCTAATAAATACCTAAACAGTTCTTGGAGAACAGAGGGGCCCTTAAGAGACAGCAGCCTTGGCCAGGCACAGTGGCTCACACCTGTAATCTCAGCACTTTGAGAGGCCGAGGTGGGTGGATCACCTGAGGTCAGGAGTTTGAGATCAGCCTGGTCAACATGGCGAAACCCCGTCTCTACTAAAAATACAAAAATTAACCAGGCATGGTGGCGTGTGCCTGTAATCCCAGCTACTAGGGGGGCTGACGCAGGAGGATCGCTTGAACCTGGGAGGCGGAGGTTGCAGTGAGCCAAGATCGTGCCACTGCACTCTAGCCTGGGCAACACAGCAAGACTCCGTCTCAATCAATCAATCAATCAATCAATCAATAAAAGAGATAGCACCCTTTGGTAGCATTACTGACTGGAATGGGAAGAACAAGAACTGGGGAAGGCAAGAAGTTTTAGGAAAAAGAAATCTGCTCAATCTGTTCAAATCTTCTAAAGCAAAGAGAAGGTATTCAGAAGCAGAAAGCAGAACAGTTGTTACCAGAGATGGGGTGGGGGTACAAATGCGGAGACATCAGTCAGTGGGTACAAAGTTACAATCAGGAGAAATGAATTCTGGTGTTCTATTGCACAGTAGGGTGACTATGGTTAATGATAAAATATTGTATATTACAAAATAACTAGAAGAGGCTTTTGAATATTCTTTTTTTTTTTTTGAGACGGAGTCTCGCTCTGTCGCCCAGGCTGGATTGCAGTGGCCCGATCTCGGCTCACTGCAAGCTCCGCCTCCCGGGTTCACGCCATTCTCCTGCCTCAGCCTCCGGAGTAGCTGGGACTACAGGCGCCCGCCACCACGCCCGGCTAGTTTTTTGTATCTTTTAGTAGAGACGGGGTTTCATCGTGTTAGCCAGGATGGTCTCGATCGCCTGACCTCGTGATCCGCCCGTCTCGGCCTCCCAAAGTGCTGGGATTACAAGCTTGAGCCACCGCGCCCGGCCTGAATATTCTTACCACAAAGAAATGACAAATGCATGAGGTGATGGATACACTAACCACCCTGACTGGCTCTTTATACAACATAGATACGTACTGAAACATCAAATTGTACCCCATAAATATGATCCCGAAGGGCTAGGATTACAATGTGTCTGATACGGTTTGGATCTGTGTCCCCACTCAAATCTCATGGGGATTTCTAATCCCTAATGTTGGACGTAGGGCCTGGTGGGAGGTAATTGGAACATGGTGGTGAATACTTGATGAATGGCTTAGCACTGTCCCTTTGTTGCTGTTCTCGTGATAGTAAGTTCTTACGAGATCTGGCTGTTTAAAAGTGTCTAGCGCCTTCCCTGCTTCCTTCTGCTCTGGAAAGGTGAAGTGCTGGCCTCTCCTTTGCCTTCCACCATGATGGTAAGTTTCCTGAGCGCTCCCAGAAGCTGAGCAGATGCCAGCATCATGCTTCCTGAACAGCCTGCGGAGCTGGAGCTGTAAGCCAATTAAACCTCTTTTCTTTATAAAATCCCCAGTCTCAGGTATTTCTTTATAGCAATGCGAGAAGGGACTAATACAGTGTTAATTAAAATAAAAAATAGAAAAGAATGCATTCAGGCCAAGTGTGATGGCTCACGCCTGTGATCCTAGCACTTTGGGAGGTGGAGGTGGGAGAATTGCTTGAGTCCAGGAGTGTAAGACCAGCCTGGGCAACATACCAGGACCCCGTCTCTACAAAAAATAAAAAAATTAAAAAATTAAAGACTGCAGTGAAGGAGAGGAGACATACTAACACATTGATAATAGCTTTTACAACTACAAAATTTATACCCTAGGTTTTTACTAGAGAAAGCCTGGGAAAGCAAAACTGGAAGAAAAAGCAAGTAATGGGGATTTCATTGATCTTTTTGGATAAGAGAATTTTGATGACAAAATTCACCAGACTGACCTCAAGGTCCCCAAAGGCCTGAGAATGAATCCCTTCACCCCATCCCTGCTTTTGGTACTCCAACACACACACACACACACACACACACACACACACACACACACACACGCAGAGTCTGCTTTTTTTTTTCTCTCTCTGAGATTTGAGAAAGAATGAACAAGCCTTTGTCTTTTTTGAATCCCAGGGAATCCAACTATAGAAAAACAGATTCAGAAGAAACAACTTTCCCACTGTCAGGGGCTGATCAGAGCCCAGGGCCTGGGCTCCCTTTCGTACAACCTGGATGTCACTGAGACCCTCAGCCATGGAAGGCACCCCAAAGACTTGAGGGAGCCCTCAAGGCCCAGGAGCACAGGACACCTAGGCAGGCCCAGCTCTGGACAAAGATTTCTACAACAGAGGGTTCCAGCCTCCCCCAAGCCTAATAGAGATAGGAGGAATAAATTCTAGTGTACTACGCACCAGCCACTTCCTGGGCGTTGCTCCTATATCCCAGAACTGAGGCCTTTGGAACTAAAACTAAAACCTCATTCTGCAAAGACTCTCCAGAATCAGCAGCACTAAGCCAGACAACCCACAGGATCAGGAGGCCCTTAGCAGCCTCAGCAGAGCTCAATTACCCAGATACACAATGCAATGGCTTCCCATGAGACCATAGTTCCAGGAATCCTCATGGTCAGTACATCCCGGTTCCAAACTGACATTACCCATGGCTTTCCTGCCTGACATTCTCTCTTGCTACTACCCCTAACCTTACTGCTGATAGTGTAATGCACACTGCATCTCAAGGACAATCATTGTACTTTAAGCACTTTAAGTTCCTGATGCTTTACATATATTAATCCTCACAAGAAGGTCATGAATCCTAACTGAAAGGAAACTTTAGCTTGGAGAAGTGAAGTCATTTACTCAAATCTGCAGCTACAGTGGTATTGCTGGGTTTTGAATCTACTGAGAAATATCCAAGTCTGCACCTGGTTGCCTTCTAACTTCTGGCTCTTGTAGATGCAACCTGAGAATTTCCTGATCCTTTGAAGGAACCCTCAGCTGGCCCCTGCACTTAGGGGAGCAGAAAATGCTAGGTCTGCTGTATTTGTCACTGCAGATCACAGCAGTCTATGAAGGGAGATCAAAGGGGTACAAGGGAATGGGAAGAGAGGAGCAGCTGTGTCAACAAAAATCCTCTTATCCAAAAATACCAATCAAATCCCCATGACTCTGGCTCTGTGTGGGCACTGGGGTCGCAGATAACTCTTACCTAGCATACATTTGCTCTTAAAAAGCTCAGTCACGGAGGGGGAAAAAAAAGAAGAGAAAATCAATCATAGGACACCGGGCTCTGTGGGGGACTAGTTACTACGTCCAAATCACCAGCTGAAAAATAAGAGATTGAATATCAAAAATACTTTAGAATGCAAACAGAGAAGTAATCTTCAGCAGATAAAACTATGTCAAAATGCGAACAGAGAGGCGTATGCTGAGCCACTGAGGCTTATTTTCCCCAGGGAATGTCTATAGAGCCCAGATGACCATAAGCTTTGACATTTATGATCTTAAGGAGCAAGGGGAGAGAAGATCAAGCCTACACTGGCCAAGTGGGGGGGTCTAATTAATTCCACACTACAAAGACCTGGGACCTCTAGAACTGTGCCCTTAGAGTAAGGGAAAACTAGATGTAGCATTCCCATTCTTAGGGTCTGCTAGGAAAACTGCCTGACTTGAACCTTGGCAGATGGTGGAAGGGAAACATTTTCCCCTGAGGAACTGTAACTACAAGCCAGCCCTCTCACAGGCCTGCAGTTCACATAACGATACTAAGGTGGATCTAAAACACCTGCCATCTGTGTTTACTTTATGGTGGTCCTGGTTTGGCAGGGCTCCTAGTAGAAGCAAACACAGACCTGCCCTAGAGGAACAACCTTCAATCAGGCCTCAAGAATCTATGGGTAGAATTCCAAGGAAAATAACCTATTAGTCAAAAATAAAAGCAACACAACATTGTGAATGCACTAAATGTCACTGAACTATGCACTTAAAAATGGTTAACTATATATTATGTGAATTTTGCCTAAACAAAAAATCAATTAAAAAAAAAAAAGGCCAGGTGTGGTGGCTCATGCCTGCAATTGCAGCACTTTGGGAGGCCAAACTGGGCAGATCACTTGAGATCAGGGGTTCAAGACCAGCCTAGTCCATCTGGTGAAACCCCATCTCTACTTAAAATACAAAAATTAGCCGGGCATGGTGGCACATGCCTGTAGTCCCAGCTACTCGGGAGGCTGAGAAACAAGAATCGCTTGAACCTGGGAGGTGGAGGCTGTAGTGAGCCAAGATTGCATCAGTTATCCAGCCTGGGTAACACAGTGAGACTGTGTCAAAAAAAAAAAAAAAAAAAAAAGGAAAAGAAAAAGGAAGGAAGGAAGGAAGGGAAGGAGGGAGGGAGGGAGGAAGGAAGGAAGGAAACATACAAAGAGGCATAATTCCATGAACAAAAAGTCAGGAAAATCAGTCATGCAATTGTTTTAACTTTTCATTATGTTTGAAAATTTCCCTAATAAAATGTTGAGAGGGAAGAGGAATTACCTCCATAAAAGATTCATATATTATATAGATAATGCCAAAAATTATAAAACAAGCATATTACATGTTTTTAAAATGGAGGAAATGTAATAAGAAAACTTCATAAAGATGACAGTAGATTTCAAAAAAAGGAAAAGAAATAAAAACATAAAACAAAAAACATACTTAAATCATACAGTGGCTGGAATAAATCTCTCTGAAGAGAAAAACTATTGTACTGAAAGGTATAAAAAGAGATTATGCAGAATGCAATTAAAAAAGACAAATGAGGCCAGGCGCGGTGGCTCACGCCTGTAATCCCGGTACTTTGGGAGGCCGAGGTGGGTGGATCACGAGGTCAGGCAATGGAGACCATCCTGGTCAACACGGTGAAACCCTGTCTCTACTAAAAATACAAAAAATTAGCTGGGCGTGGTGGCGGGTGTCTGTAGTCCCAGCTACTTGGGAGGCTGAGGGAGAATGGCGTGGACCCGGAAGGCGGAGCTTGCAGTGAGCGGAGATCGCGCCACTGCACTCCAGCCTGGGCGACAGAGCGAAACTGTCTTGGAAAAAAAAAAAAAAAGACAAATGAGCATATGTACAGAAAAGAGATTAAGAAGATTATGTGAGATAGCTTAATAGATATTTAACTGAAGTTCTAGAAGGAGAAAGGAGAATTAAGAAAATGGCAGTATTGGAAGACAGGGCAGCTAAGAAATTTTCAGAATTGGCAAAAGCAGATTCAGGAAGCCCAGTAAATCTTAAACAGAATAAATAAAAATAAATTCATGCCTAGACAATCAGACCAAAAGTGCAGAGCACTAAATACAAAGAGAATACGTGAAAAGCAATTTGGGAATAAGGGTAGATCATCTACATAAAAAAAAAAAAGTCTGATTGACAGACGACTATTTAATAACAAAAATGTAAACCGGAAGACAGCGAATATCCCAGTGTGAGGGTAGAATACCTTTCTTTCACAAATGAGGGCAAATAAAGACATTTTTTTAAAAACCCAAAATCAGGCCGGGCGCGGTGGCTCAGGCCTGTAATCCCAGCACTTTGGGAGGCCGAGACGGGCGGATCTCGAGGTCAGGAGATCGAGACCATCCTGGCTAACATGGTGAAACCCCGTCTCTACTAAAAATACAAAAAACTAGCCGGGTGTGGTGGCGGGCGCCTGTAGTCCCAGCTACTTGGGAGGCTGAGGCAGGAGAATGGCGAGAACCCAGGAGGCGGAGCTTGCAGTGAGCCGAGATCCGGCCACCGCACTCCAGCCTGGGCGACTGAGCAAGACTCCGTCTCAAAAAAAAAAAAAAAAAAAAAAAAAAAACCCAAAATCAGAGAGAAATTTACTATTTATTTCCATCTAAAGGAAAGTGATCCCAGATGGAGAGCCTGAGATGTAAGAAAGAATGGTGAACCAAGAAAGTGGTAAATACATGGATAATCTAAGCTAACACTCAATACATAAAATTTTCTTATGGGTTAAAAAAAGATAGAAGAAAAATACCTGACAATAATGTAAGTTGTTTGATTAGTTAGAATATATCCTACTTCCTTATTTACCAAGAATATAAGAATATTTTTTAGTTTTAGACACTAGTAAGTTAAGAAAGTGTATTAAAATTTCTAAGGTAACTACTAAATAAACACAAATAGCTTACAACTTTCAAACTCACAGAAGGGAAAATGAAATGAAGATAAGAATTACAGAAAACGGAGAATAAAAAGCACAAAAATGATACCTTCAATTATATCAGTAATTGCAAGTACTGTAAATATAAATACTCTTGTTAAAGAACAAAGTTGGTCAAAGTTGTCAAAAACCAAAGCCCAGCTCTCTGGTGGTTATTAGAGACACATCCAAAACATAAGTATTCAGAAAGATGAAAGTTAGAAAAGGATAACTTTATGCTTAAATAATAAATAATATACACATATTATATATACATATACATATGCATAAATGAAATAGAAACTAAGAGACAAACCCTAATCATAATGGCAGATTTTAACAAAACACTAGAAATAACTGATAGATATAAGAGACAAAAAGTCAATAAAAACAGAATATTTAGATACCAAAATTATTAAGCTTGATCTAAAGGCTGCATATAGAACAATGCACTCAATTCAAATAACATTCTTCTCAATCATATGTGGAAGATTTTGAAAAACTGACCACACTGGACCTTAATGCAAGAGAAAAACGTTTTGCATGAATGAATACATACTAAGAAAACGATGCAATACCAAGACACAACTGCCTTATGGGCAGGGGGAGGATGGGGATAGTAAATGGCATAGAAGAAAGGGAATAAACAAATAATCTGAAAAGAGTGGCCTTGTTCACACCATTGATAATATGAGTACTCCAAGATCCTACCATGGGAAAAAGAAAACGAAAACTGATATATTTTATGAAGCTAGACCAGAGGTCAGCAAACTTTTTTTTGTAAAGGGCCAAATAGTAAGTATCTTAGGCTCTGTGGGACATACCATCTCTGCTGCAACTCCTCAACTCTGCCATGCAGCACAGAAGCAGCCATAGATGTTATATAAACGGATTAATGTGAGTCGGGCGCGGTGGCTCAAGCCTGTAATCCCAGCACTTTGGGAGGCCGAGGCGGGCGGATCACGAGGTCAGGAGATCAAGGCCATCCTGGCAAACACGGTGAAACCCCGTCTCTACTAAAAAAATACAAAAAAACTAGCCGGGCGAGGTGGCGGGCGCCTGTAGTCCCAGCTACTCCGGAGGCTGAGGCAGGAGAATGGCGGGAACCCGGGAGGCGGAGCTTGCAGTGAGCTGAGATCCGGCCACAGCACTCCAGCCTGGGTGACAGAGCAAGACTCCGTCTCAAAAAAAAAAAAAAAAAAAAATACAAAAAAACTAGCTGGGCGTGGTGGCGAGCGTCTGTAGTCCCAGCTGCTCGGGAGGCTGAGGCGGGAAAATGGCGTGAGTCCGGGAGGTAGAGGTTGCAGTGAGCCGAGATCGCACCACTGCACTCCAGCCTGGGCGATACAGCCAGACTCCATCTCGAAAAAAAGTAAAATAAATAAATGGATGAATGTGGTTATGTTCCAGTAAAGCTTTATTTATGAACACTAAAATTTGAATTTCATACAATTTCCATGTGTCATAAAATATAATTCTTTTGATCATTTCCCCCAACCACTTAAAAATATAGAAAACAATCTTGGTTCACAGGCCAAGGCCACAGTTCTCCTGGGATAGAGTAACTTGTTAAAGACATTATGAAGAACTGAAATTACTGGCCAGTCTTACATATGCCACAGATTTGAAATTCTTTTTTTTTTTTTTTGAGACGGAGTCTTGCTCTGTCGCCCAGGCTGGAGTACAGTGGCCGGATCTCGGCTCACTGCAAGCTCCGCCTCCCGGGTTCACGCCATTCTCCTGCCTCAGCCTCCCGAGTAGCTGGGACTACAGGCGCCCGCCACCACGCCCGGCTAGTTTTTTTGTATTTTTTAGTAGAGACAGGGTTTCACCGTGTTAGCCAGGATGGTCTCGATCTCCTGACCTCGTGATCCACCCTTCTCGGCCTCCCAAAGTGCTGGGATTACAGGCTTGAGCCACCACGCCCGGCCCCAGATTTGCAATTCTAAGCAAGTTATTAGCAAACTGAATCCAGTAATATGTAAAAATTCATCACACATCATGGCTAAGTTAGGTTCTTCCCAATAAAAGGTTCTTCCAATAAAATGATACTGGAAATAAATTAAAATTATTAGGCACATTAACAGATTAAGAAGAAAACACTTAGGATCATTTCTTTTTTCTTTTCTTTTCTTTTTTTTTTTTTTTTGAGATGGAGTTTTGCTCTTGTTGCCCAGGCTGGAGTATAATGGCGTGATCTTGACTCACTGCAACCTCTGCCTCTAAGGTTCAAGTGATTCTCCTGCCTCAGCCTCCCAAAGAGCTGAGATTACAGGTGCCCACCACCTCGCCTGGCTAATTTTTGTTGTTGTTGTATTTTTAGTAGAGACAGGGTTTTGCCATGTTGGCCAGGCTGGTCTCAAACTCCTGACCTCAGGTGATCTGCCCAACTCAGCCTCCCAAAGTGCTGGGATTACAGGCATGAGCCATCGTGCCTGACCAATCATTTCAATGGAGGCAGAAAAGGCATTTTAGAAATGCAATATTCCTTCATGATAAAAACTTAAGAGCAAATTAGCGATAAAAAAGCAATGTCCCTAACCTGATAAAGGACATCTACAAAAAAAAAAAAGCCAAGTGCAAACATAAGTAAAAGTGAAGTATCTAAAACTGTGAATAAGACAGGGTTCCCATATTCACCATTCAAAACTGTTCTGGGAGGTGGAGCCAGTGCAGCAAAGTAAGAATTAAAATAAGGTTAAAAAAGAAGGAAAGAAATCGGCCGGGCGCGGTGGCTCAAGCCTGTAATCCCAGCACTTTGGGAGGCCGAGGCGGGTGGATCACGAGGTCAGGAGATCGAGACCATCCTGGCTAACATGGTGAAACCCCGCCTCGAATAAAATACAAAATTCAGCCGGGCGGCGGCGCGCCAGGTCTGAAGTTATTGAGGTTGAGGAGAATGAACTGGAGTGGCGAGCTGCGCGAGTCGATCGCCAGCCACCGCACCCAGCCCGGGTGACAGCTGCAGACTCGCTCAAAACGCAAATGCTAAAACCGTACCAAATAAGCACGTTATTGAGACGGAGTTCCCGCTTCGTCAGCCTGGGTTGAGTGCGGCGGCCGGATTCCTGTGCTCACTGTAAGTCTTCCTGGCCTCCCGGCTTAGCCATTCTCCTGCTGCCTCAGCCTCCTCCTCGGCACTGACTATGCAGGCTTCCCTGCATCTCTCAGCCTCTCGGGCTAGTTTTTGTATTTTTAGTAGAGACTGCCTTTACCTCGGGTGGTTCGGCTTGTGATGGTCTCGATCTCCTGACCCCGGGAGGATCCACCCATCTCGCCTCCCAAAGTGTTGGACTACAGGCTTGGTTTCACCGCGCCCAGCCCAAAGACAATTATTTACAACCAAAAACGGTTCCTTTATTCATCAATGATATGATCAAGTTGCATGACACCACATCCAAAAGACTCTACAAGATGTGAGAATAAATAGGAGTTAAACAAGGTGGAGGGATATAAAATTAACATCTCAAAATCAACTGCAATAATCTGTCATGGGAGTTTTAAGAAAAAAAAAATCAATGGCAAGTCTATATACCATAAACAATGAGAAAATTATATTTTATTTTATTTTATTTACTTTTTTTTTTGAGACTGGGTCTCGCTCTGTCACCCAGTCTGGAGTGTAGTGGCATAATCATAGCACACCGCAGCCTCATCCTCCTGGGCTCGAGTGATTCTCCTACCTCAGCCTACCAAGTAGCTGGGACTACAGGCATGCACCATCATGCCTGGCTAATTTTTTATTTATAGTAGAGATGGGGTCTTGCTATGTTGCCCAGGCTGGTCTCAAACTGCTGGGCTTAAGTGATTCGCCTGCCTCGGTCTCCTTAAGTGTTGGGGTTACAGGTGTGAGCCACAGCACTCGGCCTATATTCTAAAATTAATGTCATCTAAGAAAACCACAAAACATAAAAGTACTTAGAAATAAAATTAACAAAAAATGTGTAAGACTCTAATTATAAAATATTATTAAAACCATTTCACAAGACTCAAATAAGCAGAGTTATTTAGAGGCAGAGGAAGACTCAATACTGTGAAAATGTCAACTTTCCCCAAATTGATCAAAGGTTTAGTGCATTACAAATCATTATCCCAGCTGGATTTCTACAGAACTTGATCGGTCAATTCTAAAATGTATATGAAGCCAAAGCCTAGGAACAGCTAAGACCTTTCTAGAGAACAGGACCATGGTAGAGGAATGTGACTTACCAAATATCAGACATTACTAGAATGCAGTCTTTGGGTGATATGGTTTTAATAGACAAACAGACTGGCAGATTAGAAAGGAGAGCCCAGAATAGACCAACATATATATAGGGAAACTTAATTTATGACAGAACTGCCACTGAAGTACAGAGAAAGGAGGACTGTGTAGTAAGGAATGTGGCCTCCAAAAAGAGATCTGGCCTTTGTCCTAGCTCTTGGGAAGTAACCTCGAAACACTTCGAATTTCCTGAGTGATAGGAATGTCTTTGTTATTTATGGTGGGCCCCTAAGACCATGTCTGTTAGTTTACGCTCATGAGATGACTAGGGCTTGGGGTTGGGGACTTTGAACCGTGTGGTATCAGCTTGACTTTCAGGCAAGGAGGAAGGACAGATGCTGGAAACTGAGTTCGTGCACCTGGAAAATGATTCAATCAAGGATGCTTATGTAATGAAGCTTCAGTAAAAACTGGGCACTGGAGCTTGAGTGAGCTTCTCTGGTTGACAATACTCTGGGTGTACTGCCAAACATCAATACTGGGAGGCTAATACAACCCAATGTATCCTTTCCCTGTTATAAATGTGACTGTGAATATAACAGCTTTCAGTGAGTTCTGTGAGTCTTTCTACTGAATTATTATACCTAAGGGTGGTGGTGGTGGAAACACCTGAATTTCTAGCTAGCTGGTCTGAAGTGAGAGTGGTCATGGGAACCCCTTAAGTTGTAGCTGGTGGCTGAGTGATGGCATCTTGTAGGGACTGTTCCCTCAGACCCTGCAGTTTGCCTAATCCTTTACAATAAATTGCCTTTTCAATAAATGATGTTTCAGATATTAGTTATCCAAATGGAAATACCATACCCTACAAGTAATTCCAAGTGAACTGAAGACTTAAACATAAAAGGCAAAATAATATCATTTATAGAAAATAGGGAGAATATCTTTACTCTCAGGAGAGGAGAGATTTCAGACACAAGATGTAAATAAATTAAAGGAAATAGCGTTAAATTTGATGGCATTAAAATTGAGAATTTCTACCATCATTTAAAGGTCAAAGTAAGAAAGCATGCACAGCACATATAACTGACAAGGACGACAATCCACAATATTTAAGAAATGCACACAAAGCATTAAAAGGAACAAAAACTCTGGAAATATAAAAATCAATAGAAAAATGGCCGGGCGCGGTGGCTCAAGCCTGTAATCCCAGCACTTTGGGAGGCCGAGGCGGGTGGATCACGAGGTCAGGAGATCGAGACCATCCTGGCTAACATGGTGAAACCCCGTCTCTACTAAAAATACAAAAAACTAGCCGGGCGTGGTGGCGGGCGCCTGTAGTCCCAGCTACTCGGAGGCTGAGGCGGGAGAATGGCGTGAACCCGGGAGGTGGAGCTTGCAGTGAGCCGAGATCGCGCCACTGCACTCCAGCCTGGGCGACAGAGCGACACTCCGTCTCAAAAAAAAAAAAAAAAATCAATAGAAAAATCAGAAATGACATAAAATTGTACTTCAGAAAAGAGAAAACATGAACGCCAATAAGCATGAAAATGGTGGTGGAGGGGCTCAACCTCATTTAGTACCAAAATATGCAAATTTGAAATCAAAATAATATATATCAACTCATACCCAAGTGTGGAAAGATTTACAAGTTTAATAATACCAAGTGTTGGTGAGGACACGAAGTAAAAGGAATAGTAAATGAGTATAGTAAACACTTTAGAAAACAACTGGGCAATGTCTAGTAAGGCTAAAAATGCATATAACCTATGAGCTAGCAATTTCATTTCTAGTTACATATTTACAGAAATTCTTGCACAGGATACAATAAGAGGAGTTCAAGAATGTTCACAGGAGTAATGTACACAATATCAATGAAAAAATGTATTCATACAATGGATGGCTATACAGTAGGATAAGTTTGCAAGGTGAATGAACCTCTTGAACACTTGTTGGAAGACAAGTAACAGAGTTGCAGAAGAATCCAAACAGTATGATTTCTTGACATCAAATTAGAACAGGAAAATAAACACATATGGTTAAGACTGTAAAGAAAAACAAGGAAATGCAAAACACAAAATTCAGAATAACAGATACCTCTGACAGCTAAAGAAGGGGATTTGGATTGGGATGATCAAAGCACACATGGGATTTCTAACATTAGCATTCTACCTCTTAACATGGGTATTCAGTCCCCCTTAATATGTTAAACATGTTCTACTACTCAATATTTAATAAAAGCAGTTTTAAAAAGACAGTTACAGGCCAGGCACGGTGGTTTATGCCTGTAATCCCAGCACTTTGGGAGGCCAAAGCAGGCGGATCATCTGAGGTCGAGAGTTTGAGACCAGCCTGACCAACATGGAGAAACCCCGTCTCTACTAAAAAATACAAAATTAGCTGGGCATGGTGGCACAGGCCTATAATCCCAGCTACTTGGGAGGCTGAGGCAGGAGAATCACTTCAACCTGGGAGGCGGAGGTTGAGGTGAGCCGAGATTGCACCATTGCACTCCAGCCTGGGCAACAAGAGCAAAAAAAAAAAAAAGACAGTTACAATATAGTATGATAAGGACTATAAGAGATACAGTAATTGAGACCAAAAGCAACCTCGAGACTGACGCAGGCTTCACAGATGCTGGTTCTTGACCTAGGTTCAGTAGAACCTAGAGAAAGGGGTGGTAATGGATAAAAGCCCTTCTTGTGTTTCTTGTACAATGGAGGCATGAGATAGACTGTGCATTCTGGGAACAGCTAGTAGTTTAACACGACTAGGGTAAAGTCAGAAGGGAGTGGAGAGACGAGGCTGAAAAGAAGGATCAGATCCTGAGACATTTAGACTTGTTCTCACAGATGAAAAGAATTAACTGAGGGGTTTTTAAGCAGGATATGTTGCCTCCCATTAAAAGAATCTTGTTATAGGAAATAAGAAAATAGTGACTGACTTAGGTTGAGGGGTGTGGGGAAAGTTTCACGTAACATGTAGAAAATTAACTGGGACTTAGAAAAGGAACAGAATTCCAACCAGCAGAAAACAGATTGAACAGCACTCCAAATAGAGAGAGCAGAAGATGGAGACCAATTGCATCCTGTGTTTCTGAGGAGCAGAAAGTTAACTGGGATAGCTGATGAGAGGTTCTGAGGGAGGAGTAGAGAGAAGTGATGTTGGAGAACTCCATAGGAGTCAGGACAGGAAATGTTTTGAATGGCAGGTTATACCTGCCAGGACTAAACACATCATCTTTGCTCACAACTTTACTCCAATGCTAGGCTTTGTGCTCTGCTAAATACAGAATGTGCTTTTTAATAAACACACAATGAACGTTAAAGAGCTGGAGATTTATCCTGAAAGTAACAGGCATTCACTGAACAAAATTTAAAAGGTGACATTACTGGACTATCTTATTGGCAAAGAGTAAAAGTGGAGCCAGGGAGCCCAATTAGTTCAATGTAGCATCTACTCCCACAAGGCAAAAGACAGTGGAGTGAGGCCCTAGTGCATAAGCTCACAGAACAGGAAAAGAAACGAAGCAATGACACTGGGCACTTCACTGGATGTTGGGGAGACCAGAAGGTAGGAGCTAGGGGACCCCAGGTTGCCAATGTAAGTGCAGGTGAATTTCCAGTATCATCACATTCCCCAAACTGAAATTATGAGGAAGCCCATGGTCACAGAGCTAGCAAATGGCAGAAATGGGCTAAGATTCTACCCTTTCATCACAGTGCACAGCCTCCCATTAGCAGGGACAAAGGGCAATGAATATTTTCAGGAGAGAAGACACAGGGAGAAATAAACAGTGAAGGGCTGAAGGGCAAGGGGAACTGAAGCTTCCTCCCCGCCGGTGTGCAGGACATGGATGGGGAGGGGTGGTGATCTTCTGATAATCTTAGGAAGGTTTTGGCCTCTACAGGAATGGGAAGAGAAACTCAACAAATTCTTACCGAATTCTGAAGAAAAGTTAAAGAGAAAGAAACAGATTAATTCAGAATAGAAAATATGTTTCTTTAGTCTTAGAGTGAAAGTAATTCTTGAGGACTGGCCAGAATTAATGAAGTAAGTGCTACATCCAGACATACCCAGAAAAAAAAAAAAAAAAAAAAAAACACCTTCATTTTCACATCCTACAAATACCATGCCACTCTTTAAAATATGTTACTCCAAAGTCACATAAAAAATCTAAATAAACACTCCAAATTTGGAATTTTATAGCCAACATTCTCTGGTCAGATTATCACAGGAAATACCTTAAAGACTAGATTGTTTGGATAAAAGACAAAGTATTTTTGGAAAATATAAAAGTAACTATCCTATTTTTGTGGTAAGAAAGACCATCCGGCATAGCATAAAGGGAAAACAATTTAAGAAAAGAGTTGATTTATCTGAATACATGTCTGAAAACTAGACGAATCTAAAAGCACACAAAATAGATTAACTGTGAAAAAATATTTCTAAAACAACTTATAAATGACAAAAAGAAAATATGCTGAACATATGAAATGTTGTTTAAAATAAATTTTAAAAAGATAGCATTCTTTGACAAGTGGGCAAAGGAAATCAGTAGGTGATTTAGAAATCCCAGCTCTACCTTTTTTTTTTTTTTTTAGACGGAGTTTTGCTCTTGTTGCCCAGGCTGGAATGCAATGGCACAATCTTGGCTCACCGCAACCTCCACCTCCCAGGTTCAACCGATTCTCCTGCCTCAGCCTCTGGAGTAGCTGGGATTACAGGCATACGCCACGACTAATTTTGTATTTTTAGCAGAGATGGGGTTTCTCCATGTTGGTCAGGCTGGTCTTGAACTCCTGACCTCAGGTGATCCACCTGCCTTGGCCTCCCAAAGTGCTGGGATTACAGGCATGAGCCACTGCGCCTGGCCAGCTCTACCATTTTTAACTGTGTAACTTTGAGGCGAGTCACCTGATTTCCTCAGTAGTCAACTTAGAATAATACTCTATTTCATCGAGTCTGAGATGTCACTGATTATAAGGCCCTTATAACTTTATATACTAGGAAAGAAAAAAAAAATGCCATCAGTGAAACTATGAGTTGCCAAGAATTTTTGTAAAGCCCATTTTGATTTCAGAGAGGTTAAAATGTGGAAAAAAGTGCATCAGAGAATTAATGAAATATAGTTATACCTGTCTAATAGGGTTGTTATGTGGATTAAACAAGATCACATCTGTAAAGAACGTCCAACTATAAGTGGCTCAAAGTGCATGCTCAGTAAGTTAGCTACTTCTATTAGTTGTATGAACCCACTCTGAAAGAAACAAAAAATCACATGACCACACATACGAGCAGACAAAATAATTTGAAAACATTAATAGTGACGATCTGGATGGTGGCACCATGGATGGGTGACTTAAACTTTCTTCGTGACTCCCTCAAGTTTTCGAACTTTTGCAAAAAGTGTATATCACTTTAATCATAAGAGAGCATTCAGGTTATTTCTATCTTGAGGAAAAACTATCTGGAGATAAAGTGGACAGGTAGGCATTCCAGGCTATAAGAAATTGAGGCCAGGCACGGTGGCTCACGCCTGTAATTCCAGCACTTTGGGAGGCCGAGGCGGGGAGATCACAAGGTCAGGAGTAGGAGACCAGCCTGACCAACATGGTGAAACCCCCGTCTCTACTAAAACTACAAAAATTAGCTGAGCATGGTGGTGCGTGCCTGTAATCCCAGCTACTCAGGAGGCTGAGGCAGAAGAATTGCTTGAACCAGGGAGGCGGAGGTTGTAGTGAGCGCAGCGCATACCACTGCACTCCAGCCTGGGCGAAAGAACAAGACTCTGTCTCAAAAAAAAAAAGGGGTTGGCGTGGTGGCTCATGCCTGTAATCCTAACACTTTGGGAGGCCAAGGCAGGTGGATCATGAAGTCAAGAGATTGAGACTATCCTGGCCAACAAGGTGAAACCCTGTCTCTACTAAAAATACAAAAATTAGCTGGGCATCATGGCGTGTGCCTATAGTTCCAGCTACTCGGAAGGCTGAGGCAGAAGAATCGCTTGAACCTGGGAGGCGGAGGTTGCAGTGAGCTGAGATAGTGCCACTGCACTCCTGCCTGGCGACAGAGCAAGATTCCGTTGGGAGGCCGAGGCGGGTGGATCAGGAGGTCAGGAGATTGAGACCATCCTGGCCAACACAGTGAAACCCCGTCTCCACTAAAAATACAAAAAATTAGCCAGGGTGGCATGCGCCTGTAATCCCAGCTACTCAGGAGGCTGAGGCAGGAGAATCGCTTGAACCCAGAAGGCTGAGGTTGCAGTGAGCCGAGACTGCACCATTGCACTCCAGCCTAGGCGACAGAGGAGACTTGATCTTAAAAAAAAAGAAAAAGAAAGAAAGAAATCGATAAGCAGACCAGGCAAGATGGCTCTCACCTGTAATCCCAGCACTTTGGGAGGCTGGGGCGGGCAGATTGCCTGAGCTAAGGAGTTTGAGATCAGCCTGGGCAATATGGCGAAACCCCATCTCTACTAAAAATACAAAAATTAGCTGGGCATGGTGGCGTATGCCTGTAATCTCAGCAACTCGGGAGGCTGAGGCAGGAGAATCACTTCAACCCAGGAGGCGGAAGTTGCAGTGAGCCGAGATCACGCCACTGCACTCCAGCCTGGGCAACAGAACGAGACTGTTTCAAAAAAAAAAAAAAAGAGATAAGCAAAGCCTATTGCATATGACCATGGAGGGGACAATGTAGAAATTAGTGTGACTGAAAAAGCTAATTCTGTTCTTCAATTTCCCTGCCAAATCACTGAGGCATGTTCTCTGTCAACATTGTTGTGAGCATGAGTAAAATCCAGGGAAGTGGAAATTCTATATCAGATGAGATAATGTTTGCAAAATAGACAGCCCCAGGCTGCTTTAGGAAAATGCTCCACAAATGCAGTTTCCTCCCCTCTTCCCGTTTCTCCAAATCATGAATGTAAATCTTTTAGATAAATTTCTGAAATAGGACACTGTCCTGAAAACCAATAAGTCCTTTCCAAGAAGAAAATGTCAAATGCAACTTACCTCTGCCATCACTTCAGATGCACGGCAGTTCTCTCCTCTTCTGGATTCCTAAAGAAAGATGTGGGAAAACATTAAGAAGCCGTAAGACAACAATCCCTCCCTGAACCCCTCGGGAGGCCAAACTCCTACCCCACCCCAGGGACTAAAAGGGAGACCAAAGAAGCTGCAACCCCACCGCCCTCTGTCATCCTCACAATGAAATGCAGGTGACCTTAGGGGCCCAGACAGGAGTCCTGGGAGGGCCCCCCTAGACCGTAGCCTTATTCCTCCATAAGAGACTAACTTGGGAAACTTTCAGGCCTAGCGTCTTACACTGAACCCAAAAGTGTGTGGCGCCAAGACACAGCTTAAGTGGACCCACCTGTCAGGGTCTCAAACTCTTGCCCTTTAGGCTGGGGTCACCTTTATGGGCCCAGATCCCTGGTGGCTACTGGGTGAAAGAAGTGGATATAGCAGGAACTCCCTAGCCCCAAACCTTAGAACCATTTCCACCCTCAACACACACTAGAGATAGACCCGGTGGCGGGAAGGCCATTGACAGAGATTCACTACTTACTTAGCAGTCGCAGTTGGAGTTTGGGTAGGAGGCCAGGACCCATCCACTGGGCCGACCCCGCCCAGCGTATCCCCAGAATGTACAGCGAGCGTGTCCCGCCCCCTCCCAGGCCTCCCAAAGATGGGGTCGACGACCCGGCACCATGGGGCTCGCGTGCGCACACGCTCACACTTACATGCTCAGCCACACAGAATCCCGTGCAGACAGGGCTCCCACCACAGCCCCGCGGGCACATCGAGCACAGATCGCCAAGCACCTGTCGCTGGGCGCACAATCCAGGTCCGGGGAGAACTGCACAGACTTTTAGTCCAGCCAAGAGGACGCAGGGCCGCGATACCCCAGACCTCCTAACATTCCCAGCCCGCTCCTGCGCCAGCCTCACACCACACCCACTCCTTGCAGTCGCGCGGCCAGACACTGCCCTCTCCCGAGCCGGGGGCCAGTAGCCCTGACACTCTCCTCCCATCCCGACTGCACTGCCCCGACACTCCCTTCCTTCCCCATCGCACAGCACTGATCTCCCTTAGCGGTGAAGCCCGGGCATGCAGTCCGCACATCTCCGAGAGCCACATGACTTTTAAACTCCAGACAAGCCCAGTCCCGCGCCGGGACGCCTCACCGCCCCCTTCGGCGTCCTAGCACTCAGGTCTGAACGAGTCCATCCCAGCCCAATGAGCTCCGCAGCCCGGGACGTTCCAGCCCTTTGCGTTCCAACCCCCTCCAGGTCACGCGGACTAGCCCCCTTCGGCCGGAAGTGGTTGGGCCGCGGGGCCCCCTGGGAAATGTAGTCCAGACGTGGGTGCGCCACGCGGGGCCTGGACAGCACCACGGTCACTGGCACTCACAGTCATGTCCAGTTCCCCGCCTCCAGTGAAGCCGAGGCCAGACTGCCCAGCCGCGCCAGACCACCCTCCCAGGACCTGGGCAAATACACAGGCCCAGGCAGCAATAGGTGGCCGCTGACGGCTAGAAAAAGGCTGTAGGGCCGTGGAGGCTTCAGAAAAATGTAGCCGCAAACCCGGGAAGGGGCGGCCTAGCCCGACCAGCCGCTAGGGCTTCCAGAGTCCGCGAAGTTGACCCGGCTGCAGCCGCCCTCGCCCCAAATGGAGGGTCAGGGAGTGGGGTTTGTGTATGTGCCCAGAGGCCTCTCAGAAGTGCAGTGAAAAGCCAAGGAGCAGACCACCCAGGGTTCCCTCCACAGAGAGCCGCGCTCTGGGGTGGATCAGAAGAGGGCGACTCCTTGCCATGCCACGAATTAGGAGTCGGCCCGGACCTGGGGCTTCCATGACCTGGGCCACAATCCCGATGAAGACGGGTGGCTAAGTTTGGGCTGGGAATTCATTCCCCAGTCCAGGTCTTCTGGCATCTCCGCATTTAAGTCACTAATATCTGCTCGGGCCGGGCCACAGGCTGGCCTGGAGGGCGTCAGGGAAACGACCTGGCCTAGCGGTTTGGGGATGTGGCCTAGGAGAGACTGAAGCGGGGCAGTCACAGGCTCAGGATGCCGAAGGGACTGGAGGAGGATGAGGGATACTTGGGTCTGCAGTGGAAATAAAAGAAAACCAATGTAATGGGCTGCAACGTCATTATTTTAGGATAAAGTTGCAGATGAATATTTAATGACAGAAGTACGTTCGAGAAATACTTTAGGACGTGGAAAAGTGTAACTAAAATAAACCATGTATACTGTATTTTAAAATGTTATAGGCCTGGCACGGTGGCTCATGCCTGTAATCCCAGCACTTTGGGAGGCCGAGGAGGGTGGATCACGAGGTCAAGAGATCGAGAGCATCCTGGCCAACATGGTGAAACCCTGTCTCTACTAAAAATACAAAAATTAGCCGGGTGTGGTGGCACATACCTGTAGTCTCAGCTACTCAGGAGGCTGAAGCAGGAGAATAGCTGAGCCGAGACTGTGCCACCGCACTCCAGCCTGGCGACAGAACGAGACTTAGTCTCAAAAAAAAAAAAAAGATTTATAAATAGGTTGGGCGCAGTGGTTCACGCCTGTAATCCCAGCACTTTGGGACGCCAAGGCGTGCAGATCACGAGGTCAGGAGATTGAGACCATCCTGGCCAACATGGTGAAACCCCGTCTCTCCTAAAAATACGAAAATTAAACCAGTGTGGTGGTGCACACCTGCAGTCCCAACTACTAGGGAGGTGCATTCCAGCCTGGCAATAGAACGAGACTACATAGGCACTTGGGCAATAATAGCTGTAAAGTTAATTGTTAACAGTAGTTAATTTCTAGGACGTGTAATTGTGACTTTTTTTCTTTTCAGTTAAAAAGTAGTCCCTTATATTTTTGGCCATTATAGTTTTTTTCTTGTGAAACATTACTTATAACATTTCATTTTTAAAAAATTCTTATTTCTAGTTTACAAACTAGAAAACAAAATACTAGACCAAAATTTAAAAATCCAGTTTAGTACTAAAAGATAAACGAAACACAAGACTGATAAACAAGAGCAAAATAAAGCAAAAACATTAGAAATGCACAAAAAACAAAAAGCAAAACAAAACAAAACAAAACCCATACAGTTTAAAAGATTTTTTTTTTTTTTTTTTTTTTTTTGGAGACGGAGTTTTGCTCTTGTTGCCCAGGCTGGGGCGCAGTGATGCCGTGTCAGCTCACTGCAACCTCTGCCTCCCAGGTTCAAGTGATTCTTCTGCTTCAGCCTCCCAGGTAACTGGGATTACAGGTGCCTGCCACCACAACTGACTGATTTTTGTATTTTTAGTAGAGACGAGGTTTCATCATGTTGGCCAGGCTGGTCTCAAACTCTCGACCTCAGGTGATCTGCCCCCCTCGGCCTCCCAAAGTGCTGGGATTACAGGAGTGAGCCACTGTGCCCGGTCCCAAGTTTAAAAGAATTTTGAGGCTGTTATGTACAAGTCTATAACCATGGTAAAGGAAATTGTAGATTTTCTAATGAAATTTAAATCACTGATTTCTACTAAGAAGTAGAAAATCTGAACAGTATTTAAGATACTTTAAAGTATGTACAATTGAAAAGGTACCATACCTAGGTGGTTGTAACTGAAATTTAGCTAATTTTTGAAGTAATATTATTCTATTTATATCTAATTTACATATGCTATCCAATGAATTTTTGTCTAAGTGGCATAAAATTTATTAAAGACATGGCTGGCCATGGTGGCTCATGCCTATAATCTCAGCAGTTTGGGAGACCGAGGTGGGAGGATCACTTGAGGCTCGGAGTTTCAGACCAGCCTGGACAACATGGCAAAACCCCCTTTCTACAAAAATTAGCTGGGTGTGGTGGTGCACACCTGTATTTCCAGCTACTTGGGAGGCTGAGGCTGGAGGATCACTTGAACCCAGAGGCAGAGGTTGCAGTGAGCCAAGATTGCGCCACTGCACTCCAGCCTGGGCAACAGAACGAGACTGTCTCAAAAAAAAAAAAAAAAAAAAGAAATAAAGACAGGCCAAAAGAAGAGTATTATCATTTGTGGTTACTGACGCAAAAGTTCCAAATAAAAGGCTGATTTCAATAATGTATAAAATGTATACAGTATGTCAAAGGATTGAGAGGAAAAAGAAATTCACGAATGATGCCAATAAGATGAAGTGGTAGAATAATGATCCAAGATGTTCAAATCCTAATCCCCAGAACCTGTGAATATATCTTACATGGCAAAAGAGGCTCTGCAGCAGATATGCTTCAACTAAGAATCTTGTGATGGAGGCTGGGCATCGTGGCTCATGCCTGTAATCCCAGCACTTTGGGAGACCGAGGCGGGCAGATCACTTGAGGTCAGGAGTTTGAGATCAGCCTGGGCAACATGGTGAAACCCAGTCTCTACTAAAAATACAAAAATTAGCCAGGCATGATGGTGCGTGCCTGTAGTCCCAGGTACTTGGGAGGCTGAGGCAGGAGAATCACTTGAACCTGGGAGACAGAAGTTGCAGTGAGCCAAGATCACGCCACTGCACTCCAGCCTGGGTGGCAGACTGAGACTTGATCTAAAAAAAAAAAAAAAAAAAGAATCTTGAGATGGAAAGATTATCCTGGACTACTGAACAGGCCCAACAAGGGTCCTTAAAAGAGGAAGGCAGAAGGGTCAGAGACAGAGAGGAAATCATGACAACAAAAGGGAGGATGTGCTTTGAAGACAGAGGAAGAGGCCATAAGCAAAAGAATGCAGGCAGCTTCTAGAAGTTGGAAAAGACAAGGAAATAGATTCTCTCCTAGAACCTAGAGAAAGAATACGGTTTTATGACACCTTGATTTTAGACCACAGGACTCATTTCTCACTTCTGACCTCAATATCTGGATGAAGAAATCTTCCTTCAGCAGGAAGAGGTTGGAATGACCTGTCATTCATCAAAAAACCATATCCTTGATAAGTCTGTCTTTCCTTACTTGAGATATTTTCTTTCACTCTCTTCCAACTAGGATATAGAACTTTTGCATTCCTTCTCCCGAAGCTTCCTCTCTTATGGCAACGAATCAGAGAACTGGTTCTTTAGTTCTGTTCCAGTGGGGTCTTTGGGTATGTCCCCAATCAGCTCAGTGCCTTCCCACTTTGTAGACACATTTATTTCGGTTGTTTATTTTGGAAAGTTTCAAATCTCCAGAAGCATTGAAAGAATACTACAAAGAACTCTTATTTGGGCCGGGCACGGTGGCTCACGCCTGTAATCCCAGCATTTTGGGAGGCCAAGGTGGGTGGATCAGGAGGTCAGGAGATCGAGACCATCTTGGCTAACACAGTGAAACCCCGTCGCTACTAAAAATACAAAAACTTAGATGGACATGGTGGCACGTGCCTGTAATCCCACCTACTCAGGAGGCTAAGGCAGGAGAATTGCTTGAACCCAGGAGGCGGAGGTTGCAGTGAGCCGAGATCCTGCCACTGCACTCCAGCCTGGGTGACAAAGCAAGCCTCTGTCTCAAAAAAAAAACAATAACAAAAAAACCTCTTATTTGTGCTTGTCCCCTAGATTCACAAGTTGTCAACAATTTGCACTTTTGATTCTCTACCATTTGAACATAAATTCAAGTATCATTATACTTCCGTACAATTTTTTTTTTTTTTTTTTTTTTTGAGGCAGGGTCTGGTTCTGTTGTCCAGGCTGGAGTGCAGTGGTGTGATCTCAGCTCACTGCAACCTCTGCCTCCCGGGTTCAAACAATCCTCCTACCTCACCTCAATCAGTGTGCAGAGTAACTGGAACTACAGGTGCATGTCACCACACCCAGCCACTGTGCTCAGCTGAGTGTATCTTCTAAGGGCATTTTCCTACCACACATCACTAAACTGTTTTTCACACATATGTCACTAAACACAATATCACACACACCACACAACACGGTGTCTCATGCTGACATCCCATGCATATCTAACCACAACACCAAGATCACACTCAAGGAAATTAACAATAATTCCACAATTCATCCATATTTAAATGTCCCCAAAATGTCTTGTATACATTTTTCTTCAAGCACGACACAATCCAGGTTATTGCATTACATTCTTCTCTTAAAAATCTAGTCTACTTGTTCTACCAAATGTCTCACATTCTGGGTTTGTCGAGTTTTTCCTTGTGATAAAATTTAGGTTAAACATATTTAGTAAGACTACTACATAGATGACTCCAGGATAACCACCTAGATCACACAAATAGACACATGAAATTTGGTCATTTCACTATTAGCAATGCTAAATTTCATCACTTGGCTAAGGTGGTAATGGCCATGTCTCCATTGTTATTTTCCCCTTTTTAATTGGTAAGTAACCTGAGGGATGATAACTTCAGACCATATGAATCTCCTTTTTTCTAACAATCATATGCATGTGTGAGTGTATGTGTGTGTGTATATATATATATATATATATTTTTTTTTTTTTGAGACAGAGTCTCACTCCGTTGCCAGGCTGGGGTGCAGTGGCACGATCTCGGCTCACTGCAACCTCTGCCTCCTGGGTTCAAGCGATTCTTGTGCCTCCCAAGTAGCTGGGACTACAGGCAGCTGCCACCACGCCCGGCTAATTTTTGCATTTTTAGCAGAGACGGGGTTTCACCATGGTGGCCAGGATGGTCTTGATCTACTGACCTTGTGATCCACCTGCCTCGGCCTCCCAAAGTGCTGGGATTACAGGCGTGAGTCACTGCACCTGGCCCATATGCATATTTAATATAAGGTGTATGTTACATTTTCATGTAAATTAATATGTGTTACTCTTTCATATAAATTTGTATTTTTCTTTCATATAAATATGAATAATGAAATCACATTTTCTATGTGTACTTTCTACTATGTGTGGATATTATGGTGTACACTTGACACACATATATACATATTATTCTTCAGTGTTGGATAATTGATCCATGTTATATGCTTTGTAGGATATCTTAGATATTTTATGGGATAATTTCAAATACAACCAATTTTTTATTTTGTTCCTGGGTTTTCAATTTCGTCCACAAGAAAATACAACACCACTGTTAACGGATATGCATTTTCATGTTGTTGAGATTCTCCATCATGCCCAGTGTTCTATTCCAAGCACTAATGGGGCAAAAACACCTATCTTGGAGAGAAAGATGGGATTCTTTACTGTGGACATCATGATATGCCATGGAGACAGGACCATTGTGGTGAAACAACTCATTATGCTTTTGCTTGATGGCAAACTGTCCTGCCTTATGAGACTTTAAGGAGTTGGGTATCACAGAAAGCTTGTGTGAAGTTATTTATGAATGATGGTGGGCTTTTGCCAGAAATGGATGAGAAACTTTTTGTATCAGCAGCCAGCTTCTATAGTCAGTTTGTATCAGTCTGGATACAGTCAGGAAACAGAAACTACAAAGAAATTTTTTTTTTCTTTTTTTTTTTTTGAGACGGAGTATTGCTGTGTCACCTAGGCTGGAGTATAGGGGTGCTATCTCAGCTCACTGTAATCTCTGCCTCTCAGGTTCAAGTGATTCTCGTGCCTCAGCCTCCCAGGTAGTTGGGATTACAGGCACGTGCCACCATGCCCAGCTAACTTTTGTATTTTAAGTAGAGACAGAGTTTCACCATGTTGGCCAGGCTGGTCTTGAACTGATCTCAGGTGATCCGTCTAAGGACCCACCGCACGTGGCCTGATTTTTAAATATTAACCCTATATCCTGTAATCAGGCTGGGTGCTGTGGCTCATGCCTATAATCCCAGCACTTTGGGAGGCCAAGGCGGGCGGATCACCTGAGGTCAGGAGTTCGAGACCATCCTGGCCAACGTGGTGAAACCCTGTCTCTACTAAAAATACAAAAATTAGCTTGGTGTGGCCACGCGCACCTGTAATTCCAGCTACTTGGGAGGCTGAGGCAGGAGAATTACTTGAACTGGGAGGCAGAGGTTGCAGTCAGTCGAGATCACATCATTGCACTCCAGCCTGGGTGACAGAGCAAGACTCTGTCTGAAAAAAAAAAAAAAAAAAGTCCTTGATCACACACAAAACTGGGGGGATGCCATAATGGTGGAGAAAGCATTCTGTAAGTCCATGGTTGTGATGCTGGCAGCAGCATTATGGGCAAGAAAATAAAATCTATATCCAGAAAATCTGTCTATACTTATAAGAATGAATCTCTGTCTCATCCATGATAGAACAGACCTAATATAATCAGCCTTCTACCAGGTGGCTGGCTGGTTCCAAAAGGGAATGCTGCTATATCAGGGACTCAATGCTGGTCTCTGCTGTTGACAAAAATTAAGGGAAACGACTGTGCTGGCTGATTATGTCCCTTTTATTAAGGAAGAAAATGCTTTCAAATACCCATTACCCCCAAATATTTTTGCTTATATCTCACTGGCCAGATTTATGACGCATGGTAGTCCTCAAATGGAAGGCAGACAGGCAAAGAGATAAATGTCCAACTTGTCCTTTTATAACAGCATTAATCACACCCATGAGTGTGGAGCTCTCACGAGCTAATCACCTTGTAAAGGTTCCACCTCTTAATACTGTTATAATGGCAACTAAATTTCAACATGAATTTTGGACGGGACAAATATTGAAACCATAGCAATAATCAAAGATTCCCAAGAAAGCAGGATAACATTTACGTCCTTAATGAAAATTTCAAGCCCAGTTGTACAAGTCTTTGTATAGATACAAGTCCCTCCTATAGCACTTGCTTGTCCCCAAAGACTAAAGACCATTGTCACAACTAGGAGAGCGCAGAAGGTAATTTTTTAATTTAGAGGTGATGCTCTTCCACCTCTAACACTGGAGGTGTCAGTCACCTCAGGGGACATGGTTGTCATCTGCTACAAGCTCCACCACCTCTTGTATCTACTTTCATTTCATTATTTTGTTTGTTTATTTAAGAGATAAGGTCTCACTCTGTTGCCCAGGCTGAAGTGGTAATCATGGCTCATTGCAGCCCCAACCTCCCGGGCTCAAGGATCCTCCCATCTCAGCCTCCCAAGCAGCTGGGACTACAAGTGTGTGTCAAAACATCCGCCAAAATTTTTTAAACTTTTTTGTAGACACAGGGTCTCACTATGTTGCCCAGGCTGGTCTTGAACTCCTGGGCTCAAGCAATCTTCCCATCCTGGCTTCCCAAAGTGCTGGGATTATAGGCATGAGCCACTATGCCTGGCTCACCTCATTATTTTGACTTAAAAGATCAGATAGGCTCAGATACCTCATATTTCAGAGAACACTTAATAGGTTATTCTCTGCCTCCAGTACTTGTTTCTTTAAAGGATATCCAGAAACAGCAGAAATCAAGCTTGGGTTCTGGACACCAGGAGATCTTACAAAGTTACTGTCCACTACGTAACAAGAAAGTAATATTTCACACAGGTTCAGAAGCGAATTAACAAATGTTTATGTGACTTGGGCCTTTCTTTCTTTCTTTCTTTCTTTTTTTTTTTTTTTTGAGACTGAGTCTTGCTCTGTTGCCAGGCTGGAGTCTAGTGGCGTAATCTCAGCTCACTGCAACCTCCACCTCCCAGGTTCAAGCGGTTCTTCTGCCTCACCCTCCTGAGTAGCTGGGACTACAGGCACCCACCACCACGCCCAGCTAATTTTTGTATTTTTAGTAGAGATGGGGTTTCACCATGTTGGCTAGGATGGTCTCGATCTCTTGACCTGATGATCTGCCTGCCTCAGCCTCCCAAAGTGCTGAGATTACAGCTGTGAGCCACTGCGCCCGGCCAACTTGGGCCTTTCTAATACATGAAAAGGTATTGCCAATGTTAAAAAACAACTCTGAAATAGGGCACCAGTCATAGCTTAGCCCTCTACCAAACTCATTTAATAGAGACTGTATTGGGAGTATCTCATAAAATGCTGTTCATGTTGCGGTCAGTTGTTAAATTTAGTTACAGGAGAAACAGCAGCTGGTTATATGTTAACACTGAAATGTCTTTAGGACACGGTCATTAATTATGCCCCTGGAGCAGCTGTTGAGGCTTTGCTTTGCCATTTGTTTTGGCACTCTGCCCAAAGCCTAGTGCAGCTGACATTCATCAGTGTGCGTACATAAAATTGCCACTGGGTTAATATTTCCATCGTTTATCAAGCTAAGAAAAATGAAGCTACTGAGACTGAATTGACAGGTCTGAAATTAAGAATTTTCATAAAATTCATATTTCCTATACTACCTAGCCAATCCAATCCTTGGTATTTATCCAAGAGAAATGAAAACATACATCTATACGAAGAATTTTTACACAAATGTTCATGGTAGCCTTATTTTCGATAGCCTCCAAACTGGAAACAACCCAACTATTCATTAACAGGTGATTGTGGTACCATTATTTAGCAATGAAAACCGATTTAATAAAATTATGAATGAAAACTTCCAAAGCCTAACAAGATATTCAGACATCCAGATACAGAAGGCTCACAATACGCAAGGAGATAAAATGCAAAAAGTTTTTCTCCATGGCACAATTATATTCACATTGTTTCAAGTCAAACAAAGATAAAGAGTGAATCCTTAAAAGAAAAAAAAGCATCTAGTCACCTGTAAAAGAAACCCCATAAGACTAATAGAGGATTTCTAAGCAGAAACCTTACATGTCAAAAGAAAATGGGATGATATATTTAAAGTGCTAAAAATAAATAAATAAATAAAACTAGCCAAGAATGCTACGTCCAGCAAAATTATCCTTCATAAACGAAGGAGAAATAGTCCTTTCTAGACAAGCAAATGCTAAGGAAATTTGTTACCACTAGACTGGCCTTATAAGAAAAGCTGAAGGCTGGGTGTGGTGGCTCACTCCTGTTATCTCAGCACTATGGGAGATACAGGCAGGTGGATCACTTGAGGTCAGCAGTTTGAGAATAGCCTGGTCAACATGGTAAAAGCCCGTCTCTACTAAAAATACAAAAATTAGCCATGTGTGGTGGAGCATGCCTGTAATCCCAGCTACTTGGGAGGTTGAGGCACGGGAATCACTTGAACCTGGGAGGTGGAGGTTGCAGTGATCGGAGATTGCACCACTACATTCCAGCCTGGGTGGCAGAGTGAAACTGTCTCAGAAAAGAAAAAAAAGAAAAAAAAAAAAAGAAAGAAAGAAAGAAAGAAAAGCTCAAAGGGGTCTTAAACCTGGAAGCAAAAAAAAAAAATAACACTGTAACATTTACTATCATGAAAATAAGTGAAACTATAAAACTCACTGGTAAAGTAAACACATAAAGAAGAAAGAGAAAGGACTCACATGGTACTACTACAGAAGTCTACCAAGCCACAGTGACCATAAGAAAACAAGTTAAAAAAACCCAAAAAACATAACACAACAAAAAAGGCTGGGTATGGTGGTTTAAATCTGCAATCTCAGCACTTTGGAGCCAGAGAGAGGAAGATCATTAGAGCCCAGGAGTTCAAGACTAGCCTGGGCAACACAGTGAGACTCCATCTCTATAAAAATAAAAAAAATTAGCCAGGCATGGTGGTGTATGGGGGGCTACTTGTGGGGCTCAGGTGGGAGGACTGCTTGACCCCAGGAGGTCTCAAAAAAAAAACCCAACACCCAAACCAATTAACAATATGATAGAGACAAAACTTCATATGTCAATAATAACTGTGAGCCAGGTCGGTGGATCACGTCTGTAATCCTAGCACTTTGGGAGGCCGAGGCAGGCGCATCACCTGAGGTCAGGAGTTTGAGACCTGCCTGGCCAACATGGCAAAACCCCATCTCTACTAAAATACAAAAATACCCAGGTGTGCTGGCACATGCCTGTAATCCCAGCTACTCGGGAGGCTGAGGCAGAATAGCTTGAACCAAGGAGGCAGGGGTTGCAGTGAGCGCCATTGCACTCCAGCCTGGGCAACAGAGTGAGACTTCATCTCAAAATAATAATAATAATAATAACTTTGAACATATATGGATTAAATTCCCCACTTAAAAAATACAGAATGGCTGAATGGATTTAAAAAAAAATGATCCCCAAATATCCTACTTAAAAGAAACTCACCTTACTGGTAATGACACATATAGACTGAAAGTAAAAGGATGGAAAAAGATATTTCTTTTTTTTTTTTTTTTTTTTTTTTTTGAGACTGTTGAGACGGAGTCTCGCTCTGTCACCCGGGCTGGAGTGCAGTGGCCGGATCTCAGCTCACTGCAAGCTCCGCCTCCCGGGTTCACGCCATTCTCCTGCCTCAGCCTCCCGAGTAGCTGGGACTACAGGCGCCGCCACCACGCCCGGCTAGTTTTTTTTTTTTGTATTTTTTAAGTAGAGACGGGGTTTCACCGTGTTAGCCAGGATGGTCTCGATCTCCTGACCTCGTGATCCGCCCGCCTCGGCCTCCCAAAGTGCTGGGATTACAGGCTTGAGCCACCGCGCCCAGCCGGAAAAAGATATTTCATGAAAATGGAAACCAAAAGTGAGCAGAAGTAGCTATACTTCTAACAGATTAA
Source organism: Papio anubis (assembly GCF_008728515.1). Taxonomy (NCBI): domain Eukaryota; kingdom Metazoa; phylum Chordata; class Mammalia; order Primates; family Cercopithecidae; genus Papio; species Papio anubis. Next base: position 19,481,555 of record NC_044995.1, read on the forward strand.
AGAGATTTTAAGTCAAAAAGAGTTTAAAAAAAAAAAAAAAAAAAAAGACAAAGAAGGTCATTATATAAACGTAAAGTGATTAAACCAGCAGTGGACATAACAATTCTAAATATCTATGCAGCCAACACTGAAGTACCCAGATTCATAAAGCAAATATTACTAGATCTAAAGAGAGAGACTGCAATACAATAATAATGAGGGACTTCAACATCCCATTCTCAGCATTAGTTTTAAAAAATTAGACAGTTTTTAAAAATTAGATTTAAATTAGACTTTAGACCAAATGCACCTAACAGATATTCACAGAACTTTTCACCCAACAGATGTAGACTATACATTATTTTCACCAGTACATGGAACAATCTCCATAACAGGCCATTGAGCAGGCCACAAAACAAGTCTCAACAAGTTTTTTGTTTTTGTTTTTTTTTTTTGAGACGGAGTCTTGCTCTGTCGCCCAGGCTGGAGTGCAGTGGCCAGATCTCCGCTCACTGCAAGCTCCGCCTCCCGGGTTCGCGCAATTCTCCTGCCTCAGCCTCCCGAGCAGCTGGGACTACAGGCGCCTGCCACCACGCCCGGCTTATTTTTTTGTATTTTTAGTAGAGACGGGGTTTCACCGTGTTAGCCAGGATGGTCTCGATCTCCTGACCTCGTGATCCGCCCGTCTCGGCCTCCCAAAGTGCTGGGATTACAGGCTTGAGCCACTGCGCCCGGCCTCAACAAGTTTTTAAAAGCTGAAATCTTATCAAGTATCTTAGACCACAATGGAATAAAACTAGAGATCAACACCAAGAGGAACTTTGGAAAGTATACCAATAAATGGAAATTAAATATCATACTCCTGAATAACCACTAAAGATTACAACCAAAATGAAAATTGAAAAATTTTTTTTTTTTTTGAGATGGAGTTTCACTCTTGTTGCCCAGGCTGGAGTGCAATGGCACGATCTCGGCCCACTGCAACCTCTGCCTCCCAGATTCAAGCAATTCTCCTGCCTCAGCCTCCCGCGTAGCTGGGATTACAGGCAAGTGACACCACGCTCGGCGAATTTTTGTATTTTTACATGGTGAGCCACCATGCCAGACTGAAGAAAAGTTTCTGGAAATAACTGAAAATGAAAACACAACATTCCCAAACCTGTGAAATAGGGCAAAAGTAGTGCTAAGAGGGAAGCTTATAGCAATAAATGTAGAATGCAATCAAAAAAGTTGGCTGGGCACGGTGGCTCATGCCTGTAATCCCAACACTTTGGGAGGCCAAGGTGGGCGGATCACCTGAGGTCGGGAGTTCGAGACCAGCCTGGCTAACATGGTGAAACTCCATCTCTACTAAAAATACAAAAATTAGCCGAACATGGTGGTGGGTGCCTGTAATTCTAGGTACTCGGGAGGCTGAGACTGGAGAACCGCTTGAACCCGGGAGGCAGAGGTTACGGTGAGCTGAGATTGCACCACTGCACTCTAGCCTGGGCAACAGAGTGAGGAGACTGTCTCAAAAAAAAAAAAAAAAAAGTAGAACAATTACAAATTAACAATCTAACAATGTACCTCAAAGAACTAGAAAACAAGAACAAGCCAAACCACAAATTAGCAAAAGAAAAGAAATAATATAAGATCAGAGCAGAATTAAATGAAATAGAGACTAAAACATTATGAAAGATCCACAAAATGAAAAGTTGGTTATTCAAAAAGATAACCCAAATTGGTAAACCACTAGGTAGACTAACCAAGAAGAGAGAAGATCCAAATAAGCAAAATTAGAAATGAAGAAGGAGACATTACAACTGATACTACAGAAATACAAAAGAGCGTCACAGACTTATAAGCAACACTATACTGACCAACTAGAAAACCTAGGGAAAACAGATATATTCCTGAAAACATAAAACTTACCAACACTGAATGAGGAGGAAATATAAAATCTGAACAGACCACTAAGAAGTAGTGAGATTAAATCAGTAATAAAAAGTCTCCCAACCAAGAAAAGTCCAGGGCCAATTGGAATCACAGCCAAATTACACCATACGAAGAAGAACTAATACCAATTCTCCTGAAACTATTCCAAAAAATCATAGAGGAGAGAATTCTCCCCAACTCATTCTACAAGGCCAGGATCATCCTGTTACCAAAACCAGGGAAGGACACAACATCAAAAGAAAACTAAAGGCTGATATCTGACCAAAAGTAGATGCAAAAATCCTCAACAAAGCACTAACAAACCAAATCCAATAGCACAGCAAAATGATAATACACAACAATCAAGTGAGATTTATACCATGGATGCAAAGATGGGTCAATGTATGCAAATCAGTTAACATGATACATCACATCGGAATAAAGGACAAAAACCACATGATCATCTCAATAGATGCAGAAAAAGCATCTGATAAAATTCAACATGCTTTCACAAAAAAAACTTCAACAAGCTAGGCACAGAAGGTATATACCTCAGAATAATAAAGGTTATATATAACAAACCCACAGCTGACACCATAGTGAATAGGGAAAAGCTGAAAGCATTTCCACTAAGAATTGGAACAATGCCCACTTTCACCACTCCTATTCAACATAGTACTGGAAATCCCAGCCAGACCAATCAGGCAAGAGAAAGAAATAAAAGGTATCCAAATTGGAAAATAGCAAGTCAAACTGTGCCTTTTTGTTGATGATATAATCCTATATCTAGGAAAATCTAAAGACTCCACCCGGCTGGGCGTGGTAGCTCACGCCTGCAATCCCAGCACTTTCGAGGAGGCTGAGGCACAAAAGAATTGCTTGAACCCGGGAGGTGGAGGTTTGCAGTGAGCCAAGATTGTGCCACTGCACTTCAGCCTGGGTGAGAGACCCTGTCTCAAAAAAAAAAAAAGAAAAGAAAAAAGAAAAAAAAGATTATGAACAAGAATAAAAGAGTATAAAGCATATTATGACAATAAATTTGATAATCTATATGAAACAGAATAATTCCTTGAAAGACACAATCTGTCAAAACTCACCAAGAATAGACAATCCAAACAGGTCTGTATCTATTAAATAAATGGAATCAATAACTATTAACATTCCAAAATAGAAAGCATCAGGCCCAGAAGGGTTTACTGATTAATGCTCCCAAACATATAAGAAAGAAATTTTATCAATTCTCTACACTGTCTTCTAGAAAAAGGAAGTATTTCCTAACTCAGTCTATGAGGCCAGCATTATCCTAATACCAAAACCAGGAGAAACATATTACAAGAGAAGAAAACTACAGAACAACATCTCTCATGAATATAGATGCAAAAATACTCAATATTAGCAAATCAAATCCAGTAATATATAACAAGAATTATACACCACAATCAAGTGGGATTTATCCCAGAAATGCAAGATTGATTCAATGTTTGAAAATCTATTAATGTCATTCATAACATCAAGAGGCTAAAGAAGAAAAATCATATAATCATGTCTATAGATGCAGAAAAATCATTTGACAAAAATCCAACACTCAATCACAATAAAACAGTCAAAAATTTAGGAATAGAAGGGAACTTCCTCAACTCAATAAGGCAATCTTTTGGTCTCTTACAATCCTTCAAAATCTGAATCTTAAAAAATTAGCTTTATATTTAATAGTAAAGAGACTTGAAATACTTTAAATCAAACCCACTCCAAACCACTGAATTATATACCATTATTTTCCAGTATTTTCACAGCATTTGAAAACCTTGTAAGTCAATTTTGCTCTTCTTTTCCACTGCCAATATTTGTTTCTATTTACCCACATATTTAACATTTTCCTTATCCATTTTCCTTTTTTCGCAAGTCCTCCATCTGAGACCACTTATGGACAGCATGCCAGTGCTTCCCCTTGGCCTCCTATCTATACACCTCTTTAGCCCACGACATCAAGTTTTTGAAGAAACCACGCCAAATGTCAAAACAGCAGTTAAAGAACAGTCTGGGGCCAGGCATGGTGGCTTATGCCTGTAATCCCAGCACTTTGGGAGGCCAAGATGGATCACCTGAGGTCAGGAGCTCAAGACCAGCCTGGCCAACACGGCAAAATTCCATCTTTACTAAAAATACAAAAGTTAGCCAGGCATGGTGGCAGGCACCTGTAATCTCAGCTACTTGGGAGGCTGAGGCAGGGAGAATCCCTTAACCTGGGAGGCGGAGACTGTAGTGAGCCGAGATCGCACCACTACACTCCAGCCTGGACGACAGAGCAAGACTCCATTTAAAAAAAAAAAAAAAAAGAACAGTCTGGAAATCACTAGGGAGCCTTGAGATTGAAACTATTTCCATATTTTTCCTTCTTTTGATCTCATTTGCTCATGAGTATAGAATGAGTTTCCCAGTCTACATGTGACTAAATGTAGAAGCAGATATGAGAACCCAGCTGTCTGCTTTTATTTAAAGTATTTGAAAATTGTGTAACAATGACACTATTTTTTTTTGTTTTGGAAATAATTATTTTTCATAAAATAATTTCCTAAAAATTTATTATTTATATTAACATGTAATGAGTTTATTAGTTTCAAATGAATCAAAAATGGTTTTTGGTTGGGTGCTGTGGCTCACACCTGTAATCCCAGCACTTTGGGAGACCGAGGTGGGCAGATCATTTGAGGCCAGGAGTTCAAGACCAGCCTAGCCAACATAGTGAAACCCCATCTCTACTAAAAATACAAAAATTTATCTGAGCGTGGTGGTGCACACCTGTAATCCCAGCTACTCAGAAGGCTGAGGCATGAGAATTGCTTGCGCCTGGGAGGCAGAGATTTCAGTGAGCCAAGATTGCATCACATACTCCAGCCTGGGCAGCAGAGTGAGACCCTGTCTCAAAAAAAAAAAAAAAAAATTTTTTTAAATTTCAATTTGAGGACTACTGTTGCAAAATGCCTACTGTTTTAAGTCAGTTTCCCAGGAAAAGAATCTGAGATGGAAATCTATGGTAGGGTTTATTGGGGAGATCTCTTGGGAACATCAGCAGTAAGGAAATGAATAAAGAAGAATTGGATGGAAAGAGAAATTAAACTGATGTAGTTGAAATTTGTTCCCTGGGGAGCTCTAGAGCTGCGACTGCTCTTCAGAGTTGCTCTAAACTGAGGCATCGTGGGCCAAGCTGCCTGCAGGGAGACAGTGTAACCTTGTATAAGGCAGCTCCTTTCATCCAACAGCAATTCCTTAGAGGAATTTAGCTGTGAGTTGTCAGCAGCCAAGATTCTCAGAAGCTGGCAGCACAAGTGCCTCTTGAAAAGTCTGAGGCATAGCTTACACTCGAGTTCCCACAGGGATCAGGAGGAAATCATCCGTGGCAGGACTGTGCCTGCGATCATACCCTTGACTGACTTCTCTTTCTTTTTTTTTTTTTTTTTTTTTTTTGAGACGGAGTCTCGCTGTGCTCCCAGGCTGGAGTGCAGTGGCCTGATCTCGGCTCACTGCAAGCTCTGCCTCCCGGGTTCACGCCATTCTCCCGCCTCAGCCTCCCAAGTAGCTGAGACTACAGGCGCCCGCCACCACGCCCGGCTAGTTTTTTGTATTTTCAGTAGAGACGGGGTTTCACCATGTTAGCCAGGATAGTCTCGATCTCCTGACCTCGTGATCCACCCGCCTCGGCCTCCCAAAGTGCTGGGATTACAGGCTTGAGCCACCGCGCCCGGCCTGACTTCTCTTTCTTATTCTGCTTCTTCCATTCTCTTACCCCTCTTACTGAAAGCACTTCCTTAATAAATCACTTGCATAGGAATCCTCATCTCAAAGCCTGCTTCTGGGAAACAGCTGAAAAGAAAGTCCATCACACATCTTGATTCCACCCCCAACCTCTATCCTAAAATATTTCTCCCCAACATGCTGCATTTTTATCAAATGGTCCACCGTCCAGCCAGTTTCTTTCCATTAAAACATAGGAGTTATCCTTTATCTCTTTACTCCTCATCTTTCCTATGAACTCATTATGTTGAATCACCTCCAAAATGTATCTGAAATCTACCAATTTCTACTGCTGTGTCTAATCCAAGCCACTATTAGTATATTTTATTCTGTGTGTTTTGAGGCCATTCACAGGAACTGGACCTCTTATGAAGTCTGAACTCTAGAATGGAAACTCTCTAGGCAGTAACTCAAGTGTGTTCAGGTAAAGAAGAATTCACCATGATTTAATTAATGATTTTTTTCAAAGTTTATCTCAGTCACTTACATCTATCTTATTATTTCTACCCCTTAGGACAGAAGGAAAAAATGAATTTACAAAGACCAGATCATCTGCTTGCTGACACAAGATCAGTAAAACACCCTTTTAGACCTATTCTGAGGCACTTTACCTCACCTGATAGGCTCAGCCAGTCTTACTGGGGTTAGAGAGGCCAAAAGAGAAATCTAAGGTTGTCCTTATGGGCCTTAAGTGGAATTTTACATTTCTCTGTTGACTCCAAAGCTATGTAAAGAAAGGGGCAGAGGATTTAAGGCATATAAAGTACAGGCCAAAACAAAAACAAAAATTAAAAAGAAAACTCACAAAGAAAAACAACTGTTTAGACCAAAAAAAAAAAAAATGTCTCACAAATACTTATACAGGGTTACTTGTGTGGATACATGAAATGTGAAAACTATTTTTTGAAAAAAGGTTTACAGGCTGGGGATGGTGGCTCACAGACCAGCTTGACCTACATAATGAAACCCTGTCTCTACTAAAATACAAAAATTAGCTGGGCGGGTGCCTATAGTCCCAGCTATTCAGGAGACTGAGGCAGGAGAATCGCTTGAGCCCAGGAGGTGGAGGCTGCAGTGAGCCAAGATCATGCCACTGCAATCCAGCCTGGGCGACAGAGGGAGACTCCCTCTCCAAAAAAAAAAAAGTTTACAGGCTGGCGCAGTGGCTCAACGCCTGTAATCCCAGCACTTTGGGAGGCGGAGGTGGGCGGATCACCTGAGGTCAGGAGTTCGAGACCAGCCTGGCCAACATGGTGAAACCCCAGTTCCATTAAAAATACAAAAAAAAAAAAAAATAGGCATGGTGGCGCGTGCCTGTGGTCCCAGCTGCTCAGAAGGCTAAGGCAGGAGAATCACTTGAACCCAGGAGGCAGAGGTTGCAGTGAGCCGAGATCACACCACTGCTCTCCAGCCTGGGTGACAGAGCAAGACTTTGTCTCAAAAAAAAAAAACCCAAAAAACAGTTTACACATAAATATTGGGTATGCTGGCAAAACTGGATTTAGTATAAAACTTACTGAAGAAGGGACTATGAAATGATAATACTCATTTAGACATTTCAGTTTTAGTAAGTTGTAATTGTTTCCACTAAAGTCAGTCCCTGCTGTTAAGTCACCATCGGTCTTCAAAAATACCTAATAACAATCAAAACTGATAGTCACGGTTGTACTTCACAACTTTAGTTTGAGATTTACTTTTGGGAAATTAACTTCAAACAAATGTAGTTCATGTTCAATCATAAAAGCTAAAGATCCCTTTTCATAAACACCCCCTATTTTTATCTCCTTTTTATTATGTTTATTCTTTTGAGGCAGAGTCTTGCTGTGTTGCCCAGGCTGAAGTGCACTGGCATGATCTTGGCTCACTGCAACCTCCACCCCACTAGGTTCAAGTGATTCTCCTGCCTCAGCCTCCTGAGTAGCTGGGATTACAGGCACGCACCACTACGCCTGGCTAATTTTTGTATCTTTAGTAGAGGTGCGGTTTCACCATATTGGCCAGGCTGGTCTCAAACTCCTGACCTCAGGTAATCTGCCTGCCTAGGCCTCCCAAAGTGCTGGGATTACAGGCATGAGCCACCACACCCAACCTATCTCCTTTTTATTTTTATTTTTTATTTTTTTGAGAAAGGGTCTTACTCTGTCATCCAGGCTGGAGTGCAGTGGCACGATCTTGGCTCACTACAACCTCTGCCTCCCGTGTTCAAGTGATTCTCCTGCCTCAGTCTCCTGAGTAGGTGGGATCACAGGCACCCGCCACCATGTCTGGCTAATTTTTATATATATATATTTTTTGAGACAGAGTCTCGCTCTGTTGCCCAGGCTGGAGTGCAGTGGCCGGATCTCAGCTCACTGCAAGCTCCGCCTCCCGGGTTCACGCCATTCTCCGGCCTCAGCCTCCCGAGTAGCTGGGACTACAGGCGTCCGCCACCTCGCCCGGCTAGTTTTTTGTATTTCTTAATAGAGACGGGGTTTCACCGTGTTCGCCAGGATGGTCTCGATCTCCTGACCTCGTGATCCGCCCGTCTCGGCCTCCCAAAGTGCTGGGATTACAGGCTTGAGCCACCGCGCCCGGCCTAATTTTTGTATTTTTAATAGAGTTGAGGTTTCATCCTGTTGGCCAGGCTGGTCTTGAATTCCTGACCTCAGGTGATCCACCCACCTCGGCCTCCCAAAGGGCTGGGTTTACAGGCTTGAGCTACTGCGTCTGGCCCTATCTCCTTTTTAAAAAGGCATTAGCAGCTTTCTGTATTGTATATCAAATAATATTGTAGAGATGGCATAATAGAAACATCACCTCTGTAAGGGTTGGTTCATGTATTGTTACAAAGAATGAGACCCTTCAAGAGGAACTCTATTATTAGTGTTCAGGATCTGAGTTCACCACCATTTCCAACCAAAACTGGATGGGCTGTGTAAGTCAAGAGTTGTAAAAAGAATAAAATGGTCTCTAGGTTAAGACCAACACACTTTTACACAATTGCTTATGGCCACCTCAGGAAATAAAGATTTCTCATTTCAAAATATTGTTATAATTAACAATGATATTAATGCCTATGCTGGTTGTATGGAAAATTACAGGGCAAGAAAACAAATATTGCAAAGTCACTTTCTCAGGAAAAATCTTAATCTCTCCACAATGACTAAATATATCAGTAATCAGTTAACTATGAACCTAATAAATTTGCTGTCTAGTAATACTGGCTACACTGAGAGGACAGGCACCATGAGTAGTAGACATGATGCCCTGAGCTAGTAAATAAAAACACATTTCATTTGTTATACTGCCATCTGATTTTCAAAGTTTTAATAATTATTTACTTGAATCTAAGATATCATCAGTTGAAAGGAGTCCAATTTCAGAAATGTTAAAATATAGAAAAACAGCATCATCAAGTTGCTAAAATGTGTTAATTTCACATTATATAATAAACAGGAATATTCTAATTGCTAATTTTCTAGAGATATTTTTCATAAAATAGTTGAGCATCTGATAGGGCATATGAATCCATTATAACATTTCCTTCTATGGGCACAGGCTTCCCTTGGCCTATTCTGAGAAAGAACTAGAAAAACACTGTTACAAGTAAACATTCATATTATCATTGTGTATCATTAGCTTTTAAGATTTATTTTATATGCTACCAGTCTTTTTTTAAGGCATAAAAATTACAAGCAAAGCTCAAGTCTCCTTTTAATCAACAGCCTCAAATTCAATCTCCAGAGACAATGCTATCAATAATTGGGTATGTATCCTTCTATTCTATTTTAAATAGTTTAACATACACTTTTCAATAATAGAAACAGTTGTTCTTTCTAAATGATTTCATTCCAATTTACATAAATATTATTATACAATGTTTCATTTGTATTTTGATTTTTTTACTCAACATTGTTTTAACTATCCATGTTATACAATACGGATCTGGGTCACTGTTTTAAGTGCTGTATACTATTCTATCATTTGAATATATCATATTTTATTCATCATTACCCCAATGACGAATAGGTTATTTTCAAGGCAGATATATGTCTATATATTTCTTTTTTTTAAGAGATTGGGTCTTGTTATGTTTCCCAGGCTGGTCTTGAACTCCTGAGCTCAAGTTATCTTCTTATATCAGCCTCCAAAGTAGCTGGGATTATAGGCATGTGCCACTGCATCTGGTTATACATACGTACATATATCATATAAATATTTCTTATGCATTATTTGTGAGTTTCTATAGGATGTATACCTAGAAGTGGAATTACAGAGTCCTTTTTTTTTTAAAAAAAAAAAAAAAAAAAAAGGCTCCCTGGCCTCAACGTCATAGACAATAACCTCTATTTTCTTCCAATGGTTTCAGTTTGGCTTTTCAGATTCCAGTATTTAAATCCTTTAGAATATTAATCTTTTGGACAGGCACAGTGGCTCAAGCCTCTAAACCCCAGCACTTTGGGATGCCAAAGAGGGCAGATCTCTTGAGGTCAGGAGTTCAAGACTAGCCTGGCCAACATGGAGAAATCCCATCTCTACTAAAAATACAAAAAAAAAAAAAAAGGAACCCAGAAGGCAGAAAGGCTGCAGTGAGCTGAGATTGCACCACTGTACTCCAGCCTGGGCGACAGAGTGAGACCTTTGTCTCAAAAAAAAAAAAATAATAATAATAATATTTATTTTTTAATATGTCATGATGTTGTAATTTTAGTTCCTCTAATACGGGGAGTCAAATATTCCCAGCAATTTTATTGACTAGGTCATCATTTCCTTACTAATTCATGATGTCAGGTCTAACATACCCCAAGTTCACATATATTCATGAGTCTGCTTCTGGATATTCTATTCTTTAAAATCTGCTTATTTACTTACTAATGTACTAATACCACACATTTTTAAATGACTATAACTTTATATTATACAGTGAGGGTGTTTCCTCTGTTCTTTTCAAAATTGTCTCAGCAATCCATACACTTCTACTTCACATGAATTTTGTAATCATTTTTGAAAGATCCTAGATTCTTAGTAGATTTTGTTTGGAAGTGCATTCAGTCTATAGATTTTTAGAATTGGAGGTTTTTATACCGGGTTTTTCCATCTATGTATATGGTATTTCTCTCCATTTATTCCAGTCTTACATCTTTTAACAAAGTATTAAAATTTTTCCATAAAGATCCTGGTTTTTTGAGCTTATGCCAAGATATTTTAAGTAAAACATGGGTTGAATTTAAGAGGGCTTCTTCCATTTAATATACTCGGTGTCTCTCACCTGTATGACCTCTCTTATGTATAGAAAGGGATGCTCTTTGAGAGAATGCTTTCCCACATTCATTACATTCAAAGGGTTTCTCACCAGTATGACTTCTCATATGTATAATAAGTAATGAGCACTGAGAAAAGGCTTTCCCACATTTATTACATTCATAGGGTTTCTCCCCTGTGTGACTTCTCACATGAAGAGTGAGGGATGAGATTCGAGAGAAGGCTTTACCACATTCATTACATTTGAATGGTTTCTCTCCCGTATGAATTTTTTCATGTTCAAGAAGATTTTGTCTCTGACTGAAAGCTTTCCCACATTGATTACAATGATAAGGTTTCTCTCCAGTATGAATTTTCTCATGTTCAGTGAGGTTTGATTTCTGACTAAAGGCTTTTCCACAGACTGTACATGCATAGGGTTTCTCACCCGTATGAATTCTCTGGTGTCGAATGAGGTTTGACATCTGAATAAAGGCTTTCCCACATTCACTGCATTCATAAGGTTTCTCTCCAGTGTGAATTTTCTGATGTGTAATGAGATTTTCTTTCCTGCTGAAGGCTTTTCCACATTCCTTACATTCATAGGGTTTCTCAGCTGTATGATTTCGCATATGTACGGTAAGGGATGAACTTTGAGAGAAGGCTTTCCCACATTCGCTACATACATAGGGTTTCTCACCAGTGTGACTTCTCATATGTATAATAAATACTGAGCATTGAGAGAAAGCTTTTCCACATTTATTACATTTATAGGGTTTCTCCCCCGTGTGACTTCTCATATGTAGCGTAACAGATGACATTCGAGAAAAAGCTCTACCACATTCATTACATGCATACGGTTTCTCCCCAGTATGAATTTTCTCATGCTCGATAAGATTTTGCTTCTGGCTGAAGGATTTCCCACATTCCTTACATTCATAGGGTTTCTCTCCAGTGTGAATTCGCTCATGTTCAATGAGATTTGATTTCTGACTGAAGGCTTTCCAACAATCCTTACATGCATAAGGTTTCTCCCCAGTATGAATTCTCTGGTGTCTAATAAGGTTTGACATCTGAATGAAAGCTTTTCCACATTCGTTACACTTATACGGTTTTTCCCCAGTATGAATTTTCTGATGTGTAATAAGATTTTCCTTCCTACTGAAGGCTTTTCCACATTCTTTACATTTGTAAGGTTTCTCTCCAGCATGAATTCGCTCATGTCTAATGAGGTCAAATTTATGACTGAAGTCTTGTCCACACTGATTACACTTAAAGGGGGTTACAACATAGGATGCACAATGGTAAAATGGTTTCCCAAACTCATTACATCCATTCTGTTTCTCTCTTATACAGCCTTTCTCATATCTAAGTAAGTCTAAATTATGCTCCAAACCCTTATCAAGTAAGTCATGGTCATAGAAGCTTTGTCTTGAAGTAACAATGTCTGAACTCAGAGGAAATATTTTCGCAACTTTTTTACATTCAATGACTTTTTCCTTTATCAGAATTTTCTTGGAGATGGATGTGACTTTCCTCACAAGTGTTTCCTGTTGCTTCTTGATCTGTTCATCAACTTCCCAAACTTCTAAAATGGAGGACCAGAAATTATTACTTGTGAATTATTCTACCACTATACTGTTAATAACATATCAGAAATTGGCTAATGTGGGGTTTAATCTTTGATGTTGGCCTAGTCAACCAATATGAAAGAAAGCTAAGAGTAAATGTTCCTAGTTCCTAAGGTTTGAGAAGTTAACTACTACATCAAACATATGGAGACAAAAACTGGTATCTGTAGGTCCAAGTAGCTTTGATTGATTTGTAGAGTGTCCAAAAACAGTGCAGAAATCAGCAAAATGAATAGAATAATTAAAATGAAAGGGTGAACACAAAAATGACTGACAGGGAATCAAACGGCTAAAGAGCAAAATTAACATTTGTGATTAAACACACTGGCTTGAATGCATGTATTTTTCCTCCTTCCTAAAATTCCATTAAAATGATAGTGAAAGAATAAAGGGTTAAATCTATAAGAAAAAGAAGACATGAGTGTAAAAAAGGTGAACAAGAGATTTTAACATAATACTGCAGGATGAGAAGCATTTAGAGAACCATAAACAGAATAGCAAAGCTATAAAGTTAAAGTATCATGAAGATGCAAATGACAATAAGCAACAAAGTGATTTGGCCAAAAATCACTGGAAAGGCTCAAGAATTGGAGAATCCAGGCACTCAAAAAGTAGGGATAAACAAGCACAAGGCAAGGATGTTCCCTTGCATTACTGCTTTTTAACATTGTACTAGAAGTACTACCGAATGCAACAAGAAAAGGAAATAAAAGCTATTCAGATTAGGAAGGAAAAACGAAACAAGAACTGTCTTTGTTCACAGGTGATATGATCATCTATGTAGGAAATCCGAAAAAAAAAAAAAATCAACAACAACAAAAAACCCCTGCTGCAACTAGTAAGTCAAAGGCTGACAAATTTGCAGAGCAATAGGAACTCTCACTCATTGCTGGTAGGACTGCAATATGGTATAGCCACTTTGGAAGACAGTCTGGCAGTTTCTTACAACATTAGACATACTACTACCATATTATTCAGCAACCATGCTTGGTATTTACCCCAATGAGTTGAAAACTTATGTCCATACAAAAACCTGCACATGGATATTTACAGTAGCTTTATTCCTAATTGCCAACACTTGGAAGATGCCCTTTACTAGGCGAATGGATAAACTGTGGTACATCTAGACAATGAAATATTCATCAATGATAAAAACATGTGCCATCAAGTTGTAAGAAGACATGGAGGAACCTTAAATGCATGTTGCTAAGTGAAAGAAGCCCATTGGAAAAGGCCACCTACTGTATGATTCCAAACTGGAAAAGGCAAAATCATGACCAGTAAACATATCAGTGGTTGTCAGAGCTTATGGGAGAGGAAGGAATAAATAGGGGGAAGACAGGGGAGTTTTAGGGCAGTGAAAGTATTCTGTACCATACTATAATGGATCTGAGTCATTAAACATTTATCAAAACCCATGGAATGTACAACACCAGGAGTGACCCTAATGTAAATTACGGACTTTGGGTAATAATGATGTGTATAATAATAACAGTAATGCAGGTTCATTGACGGTAACAAATACACCACTGTGGTGCAAGATGTTGACAGTGGGGAAGGCTGTATGTGTGCTCGGGCAGTGGGTATTCATATACTTCGTACTTTTTCATGAGCTCTGTACACCACTCAGTTTTGTCATGAACCTAAAACCAGCCTAAAAGATGAAGTTTATTAATTTAAAAAACCAGATGCACTGGGCTGTACCTGTATTCCCAGCTATTTGGAAGGGTTGCTAATGGCCAGGAGTTTGAGACTAGTCTGGGAAACAGCAAGACCTCATCTCAAAAAAAGGGGGAGTGGGTAGGATAAGAGTGGAACTAAAAAGAAGAGGATTAAAGTCTGAGTAGGGAGCAGTTACACACCAAGGCAAGAGTTATGGATCTGCTTAAGTAACATGTATTCCAATCTCCCACCATGCTTTTCCATCCTGTAAAGGCTGAGGCAGTTAAAACTATGTTTCCTAGACATAACTGCATGTAGAGTTCCCATGTGATTTAGATTCACCATACACTCTAACATGAGTGAGATTAACAAACCCTTTCTGTTATTTAGCCTCATGAATGCTGGCATGTACCTACACATAAGAGATAAAAAGATTAAAAGGAACAACAGATGCTGCCATTTGGGGCCCCACACAAAACTTCTAGGTTCAGCCTGGGCACGGCAGCTCACGCCTATAATCCCCACACTTTAGGAGGCCGAGGCAGGTGGATCACCTGAGGTCAGAAATTCAAGACCAGCCTGACCAATATGACAAAACTCCATCTCTACTAAAAATACAAAAATTAGCTGGGCGTGGTGGTGTGCACCTGTAATCCCAGCTACACAGCAGGCTGAGGCAGGAGAATTGCTTGAACCTGAACCTGGGAGGCAGAGGCTGCAGTGAGCCGAGATTGTGCCACTGCACTCCAGCCTGGACAACAGAGTGAGACTCAGTCTCAAATAAACAAACAAACAAAAAACCTTCTAGGTTCTGATCCAACCATTCTGTAGTCCACTAGTTAAAAAAACTTAGACAGGGCATGGTGGCTCACACCTGTAATCCCAGCACTTTGGGAGGCCAAGCTGGGCGGATCACCGGAGGCTGGGAGTTTGAGACCAGCCTGACTAACATGGAGAAACCCCATCTCTACTAAAAATACAAAATTAGCTGGGCGTGGTGGTGCATGCCTGTAATCCCAGCTACCTGGGAGGCTGAGGCAGGAGAATCACTTGAACCTGGGAGGCGCACGTTGCGGTGAGCCAATTTTCAACTTTGCACTCCAGCCTGGGCAATGAGAGCAAAACTCCATCTCAGAAAAAAAAAAAAAAATAAAAATTTTTTTTTTATCCTCTTTAAAATTTAGAATTTTGGAAGATGTTTAGAATTTCCCTTTTATCCCTTCAGGCATCAAAATGAGGTAAACTAATAACAATGATGGATTCCTTATTTAAACAAAGAATTTTGAGGGTATCATTTAAATTAAAAATACATAGAAAACAGAAAAATAGGACAAGTAGTAACTCTAGGAGTGACAAAAAGTTATAGAAGTATATGTAATTAAAAGTCATTTCTTGGCTCAGTAGTAAACAATATGTCAACAATCATAACAAAGTAAGTGGTGAAACTGAATTAGCTAAAAATTGTGACGTATCTATATTCCAG
Source organism: Papio anubis (assembly GCF_008728515.1). Classification (NCBI taxonomy): domain Eukaryota; kingdom Metazoa; phylum Chordata; class Mammalia; order Primates; family Cercopithecidae; genus Papio; species Papio anubis. The sequence goes on from NC_044995.1 coordinate 19,497,239, forward strand.
AAAAAAAGGAAAGGAGAAGTGATTGATAATGCTACTAAACCTCATCTTCCATTTATATCAAGTTGATAAAAACTGACAAATTATCAAACAGCAGCATATTTAGGGAAATCCAGATTCTACCCTGTCCCTGAAACACCAATTCCCGCTTTGCCCTCTAGAAAACCATTTTTATTAGTTCTTAGATTATTATTATTGTTATTATTATTATTATTTTGAGACAGAGTCTCGCTCTGTCACCAGGCCAGAGTGCAGTGGTGCAGTCTCGGCTCACTGCAACCTCCACCTCCTGGGTTCAAGCGATTCCCCTGCTTCAGCCTCCCCAACAGCTGGAACTACAGGTGCACGCCACCACACCCAGCTAATTTTTTGCATTTTTCAGTAGAGACGGGGATTCACCATGTTGGCCAGGATGGTCTCCATCTTCTGACCTCATGATCCGCCTGCCCCAGCCTCCCAAAGTGCTGGGATTACAGGTATGAGCCACCACGCCCGGCCAGTTCTTGTATTATTCTTCCATCATTAAAAAAAACATACATACAAACACACACACACACACACACACACATATTTTTATCATACATTTCCTTATATATAGTACATATACACACATATATCATATGTACAGTTGGCCCTTGAACAACATGGGGATGGGGTGCCAATCCTCCACATAATTGCAAATCTGTTTCTAACTTCTGACTCTCCCAAAACTTAACCAATAATAGCCTACTGTTGACCAGAAGCCTTATTGAAAACATAGTTGATGAACACGTATTTTGTATATATATTATACACTGCATTTTTACAATAAAATAACCTGGAGAAAAGAAAATGTTATTAGGAAGAGAAAATACATTTACTATTCATTAAATGGAAGTGGATCATCCTAAACATCTTCATCCTTATCATCTTCACACTGAGTAGGCTAAGGAGGAGGTTGGTCTTGCTGTCTTGGGTAGCAGAGGTGTAAGAAAATCAGCATATAAGTGGACCCGTGCAGTTTAAACCCAAGTTGTCCAAGGGCCAATTGAATTTTTATACATATTTTACACACTAACACACACTCTTCTGTCTCTCTTCCCATCTATTTGCACAAAAAAATAGCATATTCTAAACAACGTTCTCTAGACTGAGTTTTTTTCACTTACATGTCCTGAAACCATGACTTCTCTGACTGTAACTTTAGAGTTCTGACATTAAAATCATGCACATATTTTACATATGAAAAAATAAATCAAAAAAAGAAAGAAAGTCAAAGCAATCCCTAAAAATAGAAAAAAACTGGAAACAAGTAACCCTACTTATCAAATGAGGGCCATAATCACATAGAAAATTACTTCAAGTAACCTTAAACATAGTAGTTTGACTATATATCCCTATTAGAATATAGTCTAGGGAGGAAACCCCAAAGAAATCTTAAACTACATTTAGTTGTCTTTTTATTATTAGTAATATTAGTATTACTGTTAATTTGAAACTAATATATAAAGAAAAAAGATAGATTAGTCAGTGTTACTCCCTAAGGGTCACTTGGCAATGTCTGGAAGGTCTACAGACATTTTTGGTTTTCACAATTGGGAAGATGATGGGGAAAAAGAGGGATGGTGCTACTGTTATCCAGTGAGTAGAAGCAGGCATGCTGCTAAACGTCCCACAGCACACAAGGCAGTCCCCTAGAGCTAAGAATTATCTGGCCCAAAATGTCAATAGTGCCAAGAGTGAGAAGTATATATGAACTAAGGAAATAATGTAATAAGGAGCCAAGATTTTCAGCATAAAAGGTAAAAGGGCCCTATACTTTTTAATTTTAATTGTACGTATCTATAAATTCATATATATTTTTCTTTTTCTTTTTTGTTTTTTTTTTTTTGAGATGGAGTTTTGCTCTTATTGTCCAGGCTGGAATGCAAAGGCATAATCTCAGCTCACCACAACCTCCGCCTTCTAGGTTCAAGCTATTCTCCTGCCTCAGCCTCCTCAGTAGCTGGCATTACAGGCATGCACCACCACGCCCGGCTAATTTTGTATTTTTAGTAGAGACGAGTTTTCTCCATGTTGGTCAGGCTGGTCTCGAACTCCCAACCTCAGGTGATTTGCCTGCTTTGACCTCCCAAACTGCTGGGACTACAGGCATGAGCCACCGCACCTGGCCTATTTTTTTCTTTTTAAAAGATGCATTTTTCCTAGCTCTGTCCACTTAAAACCTATAGAACCAATAACTCAGTACTAAAGAGCAACCATAATACTCAGACTGCAGTCTCCACAATATCATTTCCTGCTAAAAGAGATAAAAGTTTTTAAAGAAACGGCTATTTCCATGTCTGACGCAGGAAATTTACAAGATTAGCCAAAGATCCCTCTTGCTAAAGATAAGACAATTTGAGTATTAATATATGGGCCTGGTGCGGTGGCTCATAACTGTAATCCCAGGACTTTGTGAGGCCAAAGCGCGCTGATTACTTTGAGACCAAGAGTTTGAGACCAGCCTGGCCAACATGGCAAAACCCAATCTCTGCTAAAAAATTCAAAAATTACAGGTGTGGTAGCACACACCTGTAATCCCAGCTACTCAGGAGGTGGAGGCACAAGACTCACTTGAACCCTGAAGGCGTATATTGCAGTGAGCTGAGATCACACCACTGCTCTCCAGCCTGGGCGACAGAGCAAGACTCTGTCTCCAATAATAATAATAATATATGAAAAATATTATTTATATGCCTATAATATATTCTGATGCTCAAATTACATAAATTTATAATGATTTAACTTGACAAATTTTGGAAACCTCTAGGGCATCAATCATTATTCTAAAAGCTTTTAAAGAGAAAGAATATTTCTTTTTCCTGGCTTGAGAAACTGTATTCAGTGAAATGAAATAGTTAATGAGAGAGTTTTTCTTTACAAGAGAATTTCAGCTAATAAAAGCGAAAGATGCTCTAATAAAATAATGGATCTAGGCTATGATGGTCAATAGGTGCTAAAACCCTTAAGTGAAAGGTTGATAGAAATCACCAACATAGGAGGATTTGGCCTGACAACACAAGAATCTACTGATCAATCTCAATTATATTTGTAAGTGGGACAAATCGACATAAGATGCAACAGGATGTACACAGCATCACCTATGAAGTACACTTGCCAAAGATTTGAACCTGCATCGAGTAAAGCCAGATTACAGCAAAAATGGGATAAAGAAGCATGTCATAAACAACACTAGGAGGAGGTTAAATGCCAAATCCAGAATAAGGTACATCTAGAGCAGGGGTTGGCAAACTATACCCACAGCCTGCTTCTGTATAGCCTGTGAACTAAGCATGTGCAGATTTTATCTGGATCCTGATTCAAATAAATCAACCATAAACAACATTCTTGAGACAATGAAATATATAACAGAGACTAAGTAGCAGATAGTAAGAAATTATTACTAATGTTGTTAAGTGTGTTAGAAATATTGCAAGATTAAAAAAAACTCTTGGCAATACATATGGTAGTATTTAAAACAAAAGGTAAAGTAGTTCAGCAAAAAAGCAAAACAAAAGTGGAGTGGGGGTATGACAGAAATAGAGTAAACAAATCTAAGAAAATGTCGATAACTGTTGAAGCTGAGTGATGAATACATGAGGATTCCTTCTATTATCTATTTTTTTTTTTTTTTTTTTTTGAGACGGAGTCTGGCTCTGTCACCCAGTCTGGAGTGCAGCGGCACGATCTCGGCTCACTGCAAGCTCCGCCTCCTGGATTCACGCCATTCTCCTGTCTCAGCCTCCCAAGTAGCTGGGTCTATAGGCACCCGCCACCACGCCCAGCTCATTTTTTGTATTTTTAGTAGAGATGGTGTTTCACCATATTAGCCAGGATGGCCTCAATCTCCTGACCTCGTGATCTGGCCATCTCAGCCTCCCAAAGTGCTGGGATTACAGGCGTGAGCCACCATGCCCAGCTCCTTTATCTCGCTATTCTTATGTTTGAAAATGACTACAAAAACATTTACAGACCGGGTGCGGTGGCGCACACCTGTAATCCCAGCACTTTGGGAGGCCGAGGCGAGTCAGGAGTTCAAGACCAGCCTGACTAACATGGTGAAACCCCGTCTCTACTAAATACAAAAAATTAGCTGGGCGTGGTGATGTATGCCTGTGATCCCAGTTACTTGGGAGGCTGAAGCAGGAGAATCACTTGAACCCGGGAGGCAGAGGTTGCAATGAGCAAAGATCACGCCACTGCACTCCAGCCTGGGCAACAAGAGCAAGACTCTTTCTCGGGAAAAAAAAAAAAAAATTACAGAGCAGTATAAACATTTGCTTCAAAATATGTAGGTCGACAACAAAAGAGATAGTTTAAAAAAGTCAAAAATAATTGACCAATGGAGGTGAAATGTGAGGTCACAGTACAGCATTGCTATAATCTGATATTTCTACTGGCTCTCTAAAACAAGTAATGTATAAGGTATACTTTGAAAAAACTAAAAATGCATATTACAAAGGAAAGAAATGGCATAAGAGAGAAATAACAGCTACATTAGGTGAAGAGAAACAAATGATAACCCAAGTTCTCATTACTTTTGCCTAGATTAACTGTCATACGATCCTGACAAGTCTATCTTGTGTGCAGTCTGCATACCACAAGCAAATTAATTTTCATAAAGTTCAAATTCCTTTATTTCTATATAAACATACTAAAGATTAGTCTGTCCAAACTAAATACGATCCAAAATTGGTAATAAATATGGAGAGAGCTCCAACTTTCCATCTAATTGTGATTCATTTTTATATGTGCTTAAAGAACAAGGCATATTAGAAATAGGGAGGTCTAATTTTATTGAATAAAAAGTATAAAGCTGATCAGGAGGCAAGTCATCTTTGATTCACCACAGTGTTCTAACAGCAGGTCCTATCATCTTATCCTATGTTTATTTCTACACACTGAAACTGCCTTTATATCAAATTCCATTGTGTTTTAACTTTTTTCTTTCATACCATCATCCAAAATGATAACATTCCTACATCATTACTTCTACAATGGTTTTCCATGCCCCTGGAGTTCCGTCAACTGTGGTAACTTAAAATCCAAATAACTAGATGTTTTTTAACCTTCATATTCTGTTATCTTATAAGCCTCTGCTTCTAACTGACTATTGTAACCTTGCTGCCACCATGCACAGGGCAAAACTATAGCCTCAGTGATTAAACAGGGGAAAAATTAAACTAAATTGACAACAAAATTTTCAAAATAAAAGACAGCAAAAGAGAACATGAATGCTGGCAAAATTCAGAACTTTCTGACTCTACAATGCAAAACTCATCCTCGATTTCAATAATCTCTTACAATCTTCTCTCCTCTAGTCAGGCCATGTTTCTACTTTTACCCCACAAACAAACACGCTAATTTTACTTTCCAAACATTTTGTTATGTTTTCTAATTTTTAATAAGTCTAAATAATCTATAGATCTTACAGGAAAATGGCTTCAATGCCAAGCTCTTTTCAAAAAGAAAAAGAAAGCCTCAATCTTGTTACTCCTTCTACAGCCCTACTCTTAAAACTTTCTAGGTGTTCTTTGTCTGGTTTACTCATTTACTAAATTGCATTCACATTCAATTTAACATTCAACACTATCTCATATGACTATGCCCTGTCTTTCTAACTCTAGCCTGATTTCTTCCACATTTATTTTGAAATCTGTAGGTGAACATTTTAAAACAACCAAAAATAAGAAAAATCTTCCCAAATATAGCTCTGCATCAATCATGACTCATTTATAGGAAGAATTAAAGTTCTTCTTTCTCCAGATGGACTAATAAATAAGTGTTAGACATCAAAATATGAAAACATACAGAAGATAGTATATGTTTTCAGATTCCAACCACTCTGGTAGACATGTAATAGAATGTTAGTTGAAAGAAGGGCAAGACCAATGTAGGCTGGAAATACTGAGGACCATTTACTAGAAAATGAGATTAAAGTTAAATAACTGCTAGAACTTAGGTAAGAGCACTCATAATTAACGGCAGAGATATGAAGAGTTTCAAAATTCTGGAGGCATTAAAGATACATATTCCAATGCTGTCATTTCTAGAGTTAAATACCTATTTAATAGCATGAACACAGATATAGCATGAAGGTATTTTGAGGAAAAGGAAGTCTATCGTACTTCAGAACTACTTTGGGTGATGTCCAGTGAGAGTTGAGAAAGGAGTCATGTAAAAGACATTTTATAAAGGAAGAAGAAATAAACAATAAACCAGAACCAAGGAAGAATTTGAATCATTTAGAGAAGCACAAAGAAGAAAGACATTTCCAAGAAGGGTGAAATGGATCAAATACAGCATAGAGGACTTCCTGTTTCTATATGGTAGAATTAAACATCTGTCTCCTCTCCACTCTGCAAACATGGAGAAGAAGAAACAAAAAGAAAATACATCTTCTGACCAGGTACAGTGGCTCACACCTGTAATCCCAGCTACTTGGGAGGCTGAGGCAAGACAACTGCTTGAACCCAGGAGGCGGAAGTTGCAGTGAGCTGAGACTGTGCCACTGCACTCCAGCCTAGGTGACAGAGTAAGACTCCGCTTCAAAAAAAAAAAGAAAATACATCTTCAACGAACCTTAAAGACAGCTAAACTCCATCCCCAGAATAGGAGGAAAGAACAGAAAACAGACTGGATTAGGCAGAGAAGAAACCCAGAGACAGCAGTTCCTGTTTCTTACATCAAACAAAAAGTACAGGGAACAGAGTTCTCTAAAACAGAGGCACCCCCTTGTGGGCAGAATTAATGAGTCATTTTTTTGCCAGATGTCAAGATTGCAGCAGGAACAAAATGGACTTCATCTGGCCCTGACAAATGGTACAAAGGCAGGGCTGAACAAGGAGATGTGAATAGCCAGTATTCTTATATAAGCAGTTTGTTAGCATAGGAAGATGGAAGAGACACTGAGTTCTACAGGAAATATGCAAATAATAATCTCTCTTTAACTTGGGAGAATGAAAGGGTAAACCAATTCTCAACACAAAACCTTGTATGATAAAGGAGGTCAGTGTGAGGTATCGAGGCTTCTTACCAACTCAGAGCATTTTTCTGGACAGTCGTCAACACTATCCTTCTGTAAACAGTGGGTACAGCAGGAAATACCTTCATCCAAAGACGACAATGATAACCATAACATAAATGAGCATGAAATCTATATGACGATGTTTCAAGGAACAAAAACCATGAATACACAAGTTGAAAGGAAAAGCTGATACTGAGTGATCAATTCCAAGACATAACCTCACAAAGCCACTTAAGCTTTAAAGAAAAAGAAACCTATAGGCATCCCAGAAAATAAGTCAACCATGAGAGGAAATAATCAGGCTTCAGACTTCTCCAAGCAACATTTGAATCTAGGAAACAACAGAGAATTGTCTAAATCCCTCAGGTAATGTCTACAAAACTCTTTGGAAAAGAAAGTATGGCTCGCCGGGCGCGGTGGCTCAAGCCTGTAATCCCAGCACTTTGGGAGGCCGAGACAGGCGGATCACGAGGTCAGGAGATCGAGACCATCCTGGCTAACATGGTGAAACCCCGTCTCTACTAAAAAATACAAAAAACTAGCCGGGCGAGGTGGCAGGCACCTGTAGTCCCAGCTACTCGGGAGGCTGAGGCAGGAGAATGGCGTAAACCCGAGAGGCGGAGCTTGCAGTGAGCTGAGATCCGGCCACTGCACTCCAGCCTGGGCGACAGAGCGAGACTCTGTCTCAAAAAAAAAAAAAAGAAAGTATGGCTCAAGAATTTTACACAACCAAATGTAAAGGTTAAAAAGATACTTTCCCATAGGCAAAACCTCAGGGACTATAGTTTCCACTAAATTATAAGCTCATAAAGACAGGATTTTGTTCAGTACACTGTTATATATCCATACCCAGAATGGTATTTCATCTTTGTTCTTACTACTATAAACGTAGTTTTCTTTCCTTAGTATCTTCTATTTGGTTGTTGAAGTATATATGAAAGCTATTGATTTTTATTTGTTAAATTTGATATCCTACCACCTCACTGAGTTCTCTTACTATTTGTTATACTTTCTCAATTGGTTCTCTTGTGTTTTCCAGGGCTATAATCTCATTATCTGTAAATAAGAATGATTTTATAGCTTTCTTACCCATTATTAGAGTGACATACAAAAGCAACAATGGGAAAACTTGGAAAGCTCCATTTCTAAAGGACACAAAAGTAGATATGAAAATCTAAACAGAGTGTGTTCTTAGACAGAAAACATTGGCATTAAAGAGATGTTACATTTCTGAAAGTTAATTTATATATTTACACAATCCCAATAAAAATTCGAACAGGTGTTTCTCTGGAAATAGACAGTTAAGTCTAAAATTCATACGGTAAAATAATCAAAAATAGCCAGGATAACTCCAAAAAAAGTGTATGTATCTGAGGAAAGGAAGGGACTGTGTCAACGATAAGAAGATCTGCTTTTGCACAAAAGGTATACTATTGGTATTATAGGTATAATACTGGTTATATTTTTTAAACAAGTATGGACCTCGTGTATTTTCAAAAAAATTAAAGGAATGGAAGGCGGGAATAAGCAGAAAGGAGATGCCATGGGATTTCTAAGCCAGAAACTTTTACATTTCTAAGCCATGGGATTGTCAGGGTTGTGAAGTACGATGGGAAGTGAAACTACTGTTAACCAAACACAAGTCTGAAGCTTTTTAAAATGGAAAGAAGGAAAGAAATCTAAGTGTGAAACATGTTTTAAAATTACTACACAACCATGAAATACTGAGTGCATAAGGAAATGAAACCATAAACAGAAAGGAAAGAGAGTGCCCAAGGATCATAGGGAGAGGAACAATAATCCTGAAAGGAAGGCTGTGAATGAATTAGGGAAGGATGGCATTATGAAATTGGATAGGGCTACTGGCCCTCTACAATTTAAAAGAGGAAAATATCTGCAATACAGGAAGAATAATATCTAAAAATGTCAGAGTAATCTAAAGCACTCCATCCCATTTGTCACTCTAGAAGAATAGGGCCTTTAAGAAAATCTTGGAAACTGTGAAATGGTATCAACCCTTCACTGAACAACTCTCATGTGGCTTTCTCATTCAGAGCTGCTTTTCACTTATTCACCTGGACAGTGCCTCCCAAACATTTCTTCCTCCATCACCCAGGGCTCCTCTTCTTGCTCCAACTTGAATATCACATCCGGTTTGGTGACTTGACAGCCTATTACAAGAAATAGCAAAGGACGTGGATGTTAATGCTGGAGACAACCATCCAGATCTTGGGCTAAGTCCAAGTTTGAGGGTTTACAAAAGATGAGGATGAACAAACTTACACAATGACACAAAGTAATTAGCCTTTAACACTGAAGAGTGGAGCACATACAGTCATGTGGAGAAAGGAAAGGCTACAGTTATCTGGGAAGTTACAATCTTCACACATTTCAGAAATGGAAAAGAATTTCTCTGTTAAATTGCAAAGCTACCAAGCTACCTTACCCACTGTAACTAGGTTGCTGTAGTTCTCCAGCATCACATCCCGATACAAGTTCCTTTGAGCAGGTTTCATCTGCTCCCACTCCTCCTGGGTAAGGTCAACAGCCACATCCTTAAATGTCACTGTTTCCTGTAAAAACATAATGCTAATTAATCTGAAGTCATCAAAATTAGGAATTGTGATCAAAACATGTAAGAACTTGTTTAGCTGGTACTCAGGGGTCAGAGGTCATTAAAAACCTTATCAGGTCTTCATATTTACCTAATTTTACATTATATTGTAGGGAAAATAAAGCATAGCAGAAATATCCTTGAAGGGTATGTTAATTATTAGGTCAGCAAACTTATTCATTCATCATCTATTATGCAGGAAGCTAGAGTCAGTGGTCACTAATTTTTACTCGGCTGTGACAGAGATGGAAGAATTGGACGTGACTCACAGGTAACTGGCTCAGAATCTGTCCAGATGTTTATGTGATCTAGGGGGAAGGGGAATATGGCAGAGAGTAGAGAGGTAAGAGAAATAAGGCAAGAGGAAGGAGGAGAGGCATGAAAATTTGAACATGTAAAGTATGAAATTCCTATAGGACAGGGTGTCCAATCTTTGGCTTCCCTTGGGCCACGTTGGAAGAATTGTCTTGGGCCACACGTAAAATACACTAACACCAGCTGATGAGCTTAAATAAATAAATAAATAAATCACAAAAAAAATCTCATAATGTTTTTAAGAAAGCTTACAAATTTGTGTTGGGCCACATTCAAAGCTGTCCTGGGCTGCATGTGGCCTACCGGTCGTGGGTTGGACAAGCTTGCTATAGAACTTTCAGATGGAAATATTCACTATGCAGTTAGATATAAGAAGAAAGGAGATGAAAAGTTTTTAGTCATCAACCTAAAATTGGGAGCTGAATCCATGGCCAAAGGATGTGAGCAGCTGTAGAAAATATACATGGTGAGTAATACAGCTAAGGACAGAGTCCATAGTTAACCATCGAAGAAAGGGAGTGAGGTTTTAGTCTTTTGTTTATTTACAATCAAAGGATGGGAATTAAATCTATGAGAATGATATAACAGAAACCAACAAACAAATGCCAAATTTCTAAAAAAGAATGTGATTTGATCAATAGTGTCTAGCTCTTCCCATTAAAATAATTATATATCCAAGTAAGGAAATAAAGAAAAACCTTTTAAACTGCAAAGGTTCTCTAGGGGAAAAAAAAAAAAAAAGCACCTGCATAGCCACACTTTGGGGAATTTATTAAAGAGATAGTACAAATGGGACAAGATAAAATGGGAAATACAAATGGAAATCACCAAAGGCTGAATTTATTTTATTTTATTTTATTTTATTTTTCAGATGGAGTCTCGCTCTGTCGCCCAGGCCGGAGTGCAATGGTGCAATCTTGGCTCACTGCAACCTCCGCTCCTGGGTTCAAGCAATTCTCTTACAGCAGCCTCCCAAGTAGCTGGGATTACAGGTGCCCACCACCTCACCGGGCTAATTTTTGTATTTTTAGTAGAGACAGGGTTTCACCATGTTGGCCAGGCTAGTCTTGAACTCCTGGCCTCAGGTGATCTGCCCACTTCAGCCTCCTAAAGTGCTAGGATTACAGGCGTGAGCCACCACGCGCGGCCCAAAGGCTGAATAATGTCTCTGAGAAACTATCTCTATGATGTTGAGATCATTACTATCATTAATATTATCACTGTCATCTACTGACTACTTGTTATGTGCTAGACAATGCTATAATATTTTGTTACGTTAACTTTTAAAATTCCCCTAATAAGGCTATAAAGTAGCTACTATTATTATCCATTTAGAAGGTAAGAATACCTTGATAAGTTTAATATATAGATAAACACTGGTGAGAAGTTTTTAAAGATTAAAATTTCTGGAAATTGCCCTAAAGGCATATAGCAAATAAAGAACCATTTAATAATAATAAAAAACCACTAAAACTTAATAAAAACTGTAAGAGTCTGTGGCATTTGAGCCACAATCTGCAGGTTTAAATGCTTCTTACCAGTTATGCTTGTTTTACTGTGGATTAGGTCCATGGAATACTTTCCATTGCTATCCTGGAAGTGGAATTCCTCTCAACTTTTTATTTTTATTTTTTTTCCTCTCAACTTTTTAAAACTTACCATTCTATTGTTTATTACATGTTCTTTTTAAATCCCAAATTTGAATAATTGTATTATTTTTCTTGTTTTAGGCTTGACAAATGTGAAGAGACAAGGAAATGAATTTATTTGCAACAGAGTTATGGCAAAGTTCAAGCTTAAGGGCGCACTCAGAAACAACGGAGATTTTGGTGGAGAGCAATTAAGAGAAGGTGGTAATTCTTTGTATTTATTTATTAGGTTTTTTTTTTTTTTTTTTTTAAATAGAGATAGAGTCTCACTCTGTTGCCCAGGCTGGTGCATTCAGGGCTCACTGCAGCCTCAAACTCTTGGGCTCAAGCGATTCTCCTACCTCAGCCTCCCAGGTAGCTGGATTACAGGCACAAGCCACCATACCTGGCTCTACTTTTAATTAAAAGCAGCAAGGTAAAGCACAGGACAATTAACCAGAAAACCAGGGAAAGACAATACAGGACCCTCCTGGGGTCAAAAGAAACCTCAAAAGACTGAGATCAAACTGTGGAGTAATTTATGCTCAAGGGATTGAGTAATTTAAGACAGTTTAAAAAACAGATCCAGAGCTGGGTGCAGTGGCTCACACCTGTAATCTCAGCACTTTGGAAGGCTGAGGTGGTGAATCGCTTGATGTCAGGAGTTCGAGACCAGCCTGGCCAACATGGTGAAACCCAGTTTCTACCAAAAAATTCAAAAGTCAGCCAGGCGTGGTAGCCCGCGCCTGTAACCCCAACTACTTGGGAGGCTGAGGCATAAGAATCGCTTGAACCCAGGAGGTGGAGGGTGCAGTGAGCCGAGATTGTGCCACTGCACTCCAATCTGGGCAACTGGGTGACTGTCTTAAAAAAAAAAAAAAAAAGAGAGAAAAGAAAAGAAAAAAAGACAGATCCAGGAAAGGGACAATCAAAAAGAGCCCTGACTGAACCACTGTCATCCCAGAGTGAGTTTGTACATGCCCAAGGCTGTGTCCTTTGACGAGTGACAACAAAGACTTCATACTACAGGGGAAATAGACTTCACTGAAATAATCTAGGCAAGTCACTAAACAAAGAACAACAAAAACGAGAAAAGAGGAATAGGAAATTTTACCAGAGTTGCTACTATATATATCCTTAATGTTCAGTTTTCAACAAAACATTACCAGACAGGTAAAGAGACAAGAAAGGGAAAAACACGCCATGGAAAAAAAAGCAGACAACAGAAACTGCCTGTTAGAGGGCCCAGATGTCAGATTTAATATACGAAAACTTCAAAGCAAGCATTATAGAGCTCAAGGAAATCATCGTTTTTAAAAAAGAAGGTCTGATGACAATGTCTCATCAGATAGAGAATCTCAATAAAGAGACAAAACTTATATTTTAAAAAAGAGCCAAATAGAAATTATAAAATTGAAAAGTACAATAACCAAAGTGAAAAAATTCACCAGATAGGCTTGGTCATAGATCCGAATCGGCAGAAGAATCAGCATACTTAAAAATAGATTGATAGCGATCATCAATCCAAAGAACAAAGGAAAAAACAATAAGGAAAAATAAAAAGAGCCTCAGAGAAATGTGGAACACCATTAAGTACACCAATACATGAATGGTAGGAGTACTGGAAGAAGAAAGGTGCAGAAAAAACATTCAAAGAAATAATGGCTGGACATTTCCCAAATCTGACAAAAAACATTATACATTCAAGAAGCTCAATGAACTCCAAGTAAAAGAAATGTAAGAGACCCACAGTCAGATATACCATAGCAAAAATGTTAAAAACCAGAGATAAAGAGAGAATCTTCAAAGCAAATTTGGAATAGAGTAAGCAAATGACACAAGATTTACTAGAACTTGAATTAACACAAGCAAATGGTAAATAAGGTTAATATAATAAACATAATACATATTTGCTCTCTTTTCTCATCTTCTTTAAGTGATGCAACACTGTATGCAGTAGTAATTATAATAATGGGTTCAATTTGTAATATATATAACAATAATAGTACAAAACCAGGGAAGAGGGAATACAACTACATAAGACCAATATTTCCATATCTTAATGTAACTTAGTATAAATCTGAAGTAGGTTCTGATAAGATATATAGTATCTAACTCCTAGAGCAACCACTAAGAAAATACAGTGAAAAAATCATTAAAGAAATTATAATTTAAAACTGGAAAACATTCGCTTAGTGAAAAGAAAGCAGTAAAGGAGAAACAAAAAATGACATGGGACAAATGGAAAACAAAAAGGAAAATGGCAGACATAGCCCAATAATTCTAGTGTTATCATTAACTCTGAATGGATTAAACGGGCTAAAAAAAAGGCAGAGATTGTCAGACTGGATAGAAAAACAGAATTCAACTATATGCTGTCTATAGGAAATACATTTTAGGTTCAAATATACAAATAGCTTGAAAATAAAGTGATGGGGCCGGGTGCGGTGGCTCAAGCCTGTAATCCCAGCACTTTGGGAGGCCGAGATGGGCGGATCACGAGGTCAGGAGATCGAGACCATCCTGGCTAACACGGTGAAACCCTGTCTCTATTAAGAAATACAAAAAACTAGCCGGGCGAGGTGGCGGGCGCCTGTAGTCCCAGCTACTCGGGAGGCTGAGGCCGGAGAATGGCGTGAACCTGGGAGGCGGAGCTTGCAGTGAGCTGAGATCCGGCCACTGTACTCCAGCCTGGGCGACAGAGCGAGACTCCATCTCAAAAAAAAAAAAAAGAAAATAAAGTGATGGAAAAAGATACAGCATACAAACAACCGTAAGAAAGCTTGAGTGGATATACTAATATCAGACAAAATAGAATTTAAAACAAAAGTGTTACTAAAGATAAAGGACATTTTATAATGATAAAAGCGTCAATCTGGCAGAAAGATGTAACAATTATATATGCATCTAACAGTCTTAAAATACATAAAGCAAAAATACAGAATTGAAGGCAGAAACGGGCAATTTAACAAATAATTTTTGGAGACTCCACCTTTTTTTTTGGAGCCTCAGTCTGTTGCCTAGGCTGGAGTACAGTGGTGCGATCTTGGCTCACTGCAACCTCTGCCACCTGGGTTCAAGCAGTTCTCCTGCCTCAGCCTCCTTAGTAGCTGGGATTATAGGCTCCTGCCACCGCAGCCGGCTAATTTTTGTATTTTTAGTAGAGGCAGGGTTTCACTATCTTGGCCAGGCTGATCTTGAACTCCTGACCTCACGCTCCACCCACCTCGGCCTCCCAAAGTGCTGGGATTACAGGCGTGAGCCCCCGTGCCCAGCCCAAACACCACTTTTAAAAATGGATACAAGCAGGCAGATTATAAGCAAGAAGACAGAAGACTCAAACACCATACACCAACCAGACCTAACAGACACCAACAGAACACACTGCGCAACAGAATACACATTCTCTCAAGTGTACAGAGAGCACTCTCTAAGATAGAAAATACGTTACTCTATAAAAGAATCCTCAATAGGCCCAGCTACACTGGAGGCTAGGCAAGAGGATCACTTGAGCCCAGGAGATTAAGGCTGTCATGAACTATAATCATGCTTGTGAACAGTCACTGCATTTCAGCCAGGGAAATGCAGCAAGACCTGTCTCTTAAAAAAAAAAAAGCCTCAATAAATTTTAAGAGAATTGTGTAAAGTATGTTCCTTGATCACAATGGATAAAAATTAGAAATCACTAACAGAGGCCGGGCGCGGTGGCTCAAGCCTGTAATCCCAGCACTTTGGGAGGCCGAGACGGGCGGATCACGAGGTCAGGAGATCGAGACCATCCTGGCTAACACGGTGAAACCCCGTCTCTACTGAAAAATACAAAAAACTAGCCGGGCGAGGTGGCGGGCGCCTGTAGTCCCAGCTATTCCGGAGCAGAGCGAGACTCTGTCTCAAAAAAAAAAAAAAAAAAAAAAAAAAAAGAAATCACTAACAGAAATAAATTTGTGAAATTCAAAAATACGTAAAAATTAAACAATATTCTGAAATAACCAATAGATCAACAAAATCACAATGGAAATTACAAAATACTTTGAAGTAAAAGAAAATGAGGGTGCAACATACCAAAACTTATGGAATGCCATTAAAGCAAGTTTTAGAGGGAAACCTATAGCTGTAAACACTTTATTTTTTTTTATTTTTATTTTTTATTTTTATTTTTTTGAGACGGAGTCTCGCTCTGTCGCCCAGGCTGGAGTGCAGTGGCCGGATCTCAGCTCACTGCAAGCTCCGCCTCCCGGGTTCACGCCATTCTCCTGCCTCAGCCTCCCGAGTAGCTGGGACTACAGGCGCCCGCCACCTCGCCCGGCTAGTTTTTTGTATTTTTTAGTGGAGACGGGGTTTCACCATGTTAGCCCATGTTGGGATGGTCTCGATCTCCTGACCTCGTGATCCGCCCGTCTTGGCCTCCGAAAGTGCTAGGATTACAGGCTTGAGCCACCGCGCCCGGCCTAGCTGTAAACACTTTATTAAGAAAGAAGAAAGATTTCAAATCAATAAACTAACTTTCTTATCTTAAAATACTAGAAGAGGACTGGGTGTGCTCATAATCTGGCACTCTGGAAGGCTGAGGCAGGTGAAGTGCTTGAGCCCAGGAGTTCAAGACCACCCTGGGCAACATGGTGAAACCCCATCTCTACAAAATATACAAAAACTTAGTCGGGCGTGCTGGTGTATGCCTGTAGTCTCGGCTACTGGGAGCTTGGGGGACCGGGCTGAGGTGGCAGGATCACCTGAGCCTGGGAGATCAAGGCTGCAGTGAGCCATGATCATGCCACCGCACTTCAGCCTGAGTGACAAAGTGAGACTCTGTCTCAATTAAAAAAAAAAAAAAAAGATACTAGAAGAAGATGATCAAACTAAATCCAAAGTAATCAAAAGGAAATAAGCAAACATTAGAATGGAAATCAAAGAAATTCAGAATAGAAAAACATTAGAGCAAATCAATAAAACTAAAAATTGACAAAATGAACAAATATGACTGACAGAGAAAAAAGAACACTCAAAATACAAAAATCAGGAATGAAAGTAGAAACATTACTACTAATCTTACAGAAATAAACAGGAATACAAAGAGATATTACGAAAAAACATATGCCAACAAACTAGATGAAATGAGTGAATTTCTAGAAAGACACAAACTGATCAAACTGAAACAAAAAGAAAAGATGAAAAGACTTGTAACAAGAGACTGAATTACTAAAACAAAAACAAAAACCAAAAAAAAACTACCCAAAAGAAAAACTCAGGCCCAGATGGCTTCACTGGTGAATTTTACCAAACAACAAAGAAATTAATACTAACTTATTTACAAACTCTTCCAAAACAAAACAAAGGGGATGAATAAAAAGGAGGGACACATCTTTTATGGGGCAAGTATTACTCTAATACTAAAACCTGACAAAGATAACATACACACACACACACACACACACACACATGCACCGCCCCCCAAAAAACACTACAGCCACTCTGTCTTATTAATAGAGAGGTAGGGCCGGGCGCGGTGGCTCAAGACTGTAATCCCAGCACTTTGGGAGGCTGAGACAGGCGGATCACGAGGTCAGGAGATCAAGACCATCCTGGCTAACCGGGTGAAACCCCGTCTCTACTAAAAAATACAAAAAACTAGCCGGGCGAGGTGGCGGGCGCCTGTAGTCCCAGCTACTTGGGAGGCTGAGGCAGGAGAATGGCATAAACCCGAGAGGCGGAGCTTGCAGTGAGCCGAGATCCGGCCACTGCACTCCAGCCTGGGTGACAGAGGGAGACTCCGTCTCAAAAAAAAAAAAAAAAAATTAATAGAGAGGTAAAAATCGTCAATGCTAACAAACCTAATCCAACAACATATAAAAAGTATTATGGACCATAACCAAGTAGGATTTATCCCAGGAGAATGCCATATTAATTTAACATCTGATAATCAATTAATGTAACACGTCATACCAATATAATAAAGGACAAAAACCGTAAGATCATCTCAGTAAATGCAGAAAAAGTAGTCAACAAAATCCAACACCCTTTTATCATTGAAAACAAACAAACAATAACCACCAAAATACCCAACATCCAACAAACAAGCAGAAAGCAAAAGAAGAGAACTTCCTCAACATGATATAGGGCAACTACAAAACCCCCACATCATAATAAATGGTGATTAAAAAAAAAAAAAAAACTTCACCAGGGAAGAGAATAGTCTTCTTAACAAATGATGCCAGGACAACTGGACTATCTGCATGCAAGGCAATGAAATTGGATCATGCTGTATACAAAGGTTAACTCAAAATGGATGAAAGATCTAGCTGTAAGAGCTAAAACAAAAAGGAAAAAAAAAGTCTCAGAATACATAATTGTACATCATGACCTTGAATTAGGCAATGGTTTCTTAGATATGACACCAAAAGCATAAGCGACAAAAGAAAATTAAATAAAAATGGACATCAGAACAACTAAAAATTTTTGTGCTTCTAAGGACATCATCAAGAAAGTGAAAAGACAACCCAGAGGATAGGATAAAATATTTCCAAACCATTTATCTGATGACACTTGAATATGTACAGACCTTTTAAAAATTCAGTAATCAAAAGACAAACCAATTAGAAATGGGCAAAGGCTCTGAATAGACAATTCTTCAAAGAAGATATATTAATAGAAATGGCCAAGAAACATAGGAAATGGTGTTCAACATCACAAGTTATACAGTACATGTAAATCAAAATCTCATGAGATATTACTTCACACCCAGTAGGACAGCTATAACCAAAGGACAGATAAGAACAAGTACTGATGGAGAAACCAGAATCCTCACACACAGTTGGTGGGAATGTAAACTAGCACAACTGCTATGGAAAATAGTAGGGCAATTCTTTTTTTTTTTTTTTTTTTTCTGGGGATGGAGTTTCGCTCTTGTTGCCCAGGCTGGAGGGCAATGGTGTGATCTTGGCTCACTGCAATCTCTGCCTACCAGGTTCAAGTGATTCTCCTGCCTCAGCTTCCCAAGTAGCTAGGATTACCAGGCCCAGCTACTTGTGTTTTATTTCTAGTAGGACAGGGTTTCACCATGTTGGTCAGGCTGGTCTCGAACTCCTGACTTCAGGTGATCTGTCCATCTCAGCCTCCCAAAGTGCTGGGATTACAGGCGTGAGCCACCATACCTGGCCAGCAGTGGGGCAATTCTTTAAAAGGTTAAGTATAGAGTTATCATATGATCCAGCAATTTCATTTCTATGTACAAACTTAAGAGAATTGAAAACAAATGATCACATAAAAACTTGTACAGCAATGTTCTTATCAGCATTATTCATAATAGCCTAAAAGGGGAAATGAGTCAAATTTCCATTAATCAATGAATAAAGACAATGTGGTATATCCCTACAATAGAATATTATTCAGAAATTAAAAGTATGGGTACAAGCTACAAAATGCATGAAACTTGGAAACATAATGCTAAGTGAAAGGTGTCACAAAGGATAACGGTTTATCATATGACTCAATTTACATTAAATGTCCAGAATAGGCAAATCCATAGAGATAGAAATCATTTATTTTTGCCTACATCAGAGCCTTGAGGGAAAACAGGAAGTGAAAGCTAACAGGTAAAGGGTTTCTTTTCAGGTGATGAAAATGTTCTAACATTGAGTATGGTGATGGTTGCACAACTCTGTGAATACATTAAAAACCACTCAATTGTATACTTTAAATGGGCTAATTTTATAGTATGTGACTTATATATTAATAAAGTTTTTTTTTAAGTTGTAAGACTATATTTCAATATGTTTAAAGTTTAAAACATCTCAGTGAAGCTGGGAATAGCAGCTCACACCTATAATCCAAGAACTTTGGGAGGCTGAGGCAGGATTGCTTAACGCCAAGAGTTTGAGAACAGCCTGGGTAACATAGTGAGACTCCATCTCTACGAAAACAAACAGAAAAATTAGCCAGGCATGATGGCACATGCCTATCATCTGGCTACTCGGGAGGCTGAGGCAGGAGGATTGCCTGAGCCCAGTTCATGCCACTGTACTCCAGCCTGGGCAACACAGCAAGGTCTGGTCTCAAAAACAAACTCAACAAAAAATAATTCCATTAGAAAATGTTACTGTGATAAATTGATTATTCAGCGAGTCTTCACCTCCCCTCTATACTGACATTAGTATAATGTCCCATCTACTAATGTGGGCCTTGTCTTAGCTCTTTGTTGGGGCAAAAAGAATGTCAGTAAACATGATGTGAGCCAAGGCCTGAAATGTGCTTACACCCTTTACCTTGGCTCACGTGCTCCAGTGAGACAGCAAATGAAGAGCCTGGCCCAGGAAGCTGCGCCATTTCAGCTGAAACTCAGATTGAATATATGCAGAGCAGACTCGAGCCCACCCTGGAGCCTAAGCCGAGGCTGATCTGCAGCCCAAAGCAGAGCTGCCCACATAGTTTAACCTGCAGACCCCAAGTATAAGAATGAACGCCTGTCATTCTATTCACAAAGCAGCAGAAAGGCTGAACAGACATGTGACTGACACACCTCCAACTGAAAAAAATGTTAAAGTAGGAAACTTTCAAAACGGAGCTGGGTTTAGATATGTTTTCCCAGTTAATAGGCTGTGGTATCCAACGTCATGGGTTTGAATTCTGGTTTCAAAATTTACTAATTGTGTTACCTTGACAAATAGCCAAATTCAAATCTCAGTTTCCTTATCTATAAAGTGGAATTCTCCGTAAAGGGTTGATGTGAAGACTAAATAACACAGTAAATGTGAAGTACTCAGAACAGAGCTACACATAATAATCAATTGATGAATGTTTCAGAAATATTCCCTCTGGAATATACATCACAACAAAGATAGGGGAAAACTACAAAAAGATAAAACATTTTTAAAATTAGTGCTAGCAAATCGCACAAAAACATTTTCCCACCAACTCTAGTAACTTAGCATAAAAATCATATAAAAAGATTGCACCCCTGACAAAAGCCATAAGTAACAAAATACCAAGAAGTAAAATATGTTTTAATTTTTGACTGTATAAAATGATGAGTCAGTCTTTATAACAGGGTCTATTTTCCCAAGATGTTGATTCTCTTCACATACAAACGTTAAGAAATTCAATATTAATAGCAAGAAACATAGGGATTCGAACCTTAAAAAACATAAATTCACAGTTCATGTTATTAAGTTTTATTCCTTCTCCTGTCAAACAGAACCAAAAAAAACCATGAACATACTTCTGCCTCTGGCAAGAAGCACTAACATTTCCAATGTTCTTGCTGGTACCACAGCACCTTCCTCTCCTTCACTTTATTTTTTCTTTGAAACTGAGTCTCGCTCTGTCACCTCAGCTGGAGCAGTGCCACAATCATAGCTCACTGAAGCCTCACTGCTGAGCTCAAGCAATCCTCCTGCCTCAGCCTCCTGAGTAGCTGGGACTAAACATGTGAGCCACCAAACCCAGCCATTTTTTTTTTTTTTGAGATGGAGTCTCATTCTGTTGCCCAGGCTGGAGTGCAGTGGTGTAGTATCGGCTCACTGCAACCTCTGCCTCCTGAGTTCAAGCAATTCTCCTGCCTCAGCCTCCCGAGTGGCTGGGACTACAGGCATGTACCACTACACCCGGCTACTTTTTTGTATTTTTAGTAGAAACAGGGTTTCACCATGTCAGCCAGGATGGTCTCGATCTTCTGACCTCATGATCCACCTGCCTCGGCCTCCCAAAGTGCTGGGATTACAGGTGTGAGCCACCGTGCCTGGCCACACCCAGCTAATTTAAAAAAATTTTTTGTAAAGACTGGGTCTCGCTGTGTTGATCCAGCTGGTCTCAAACTCCTGGCCTCAAGTGATCCACCTGCTTTGGCCTCCTAAAGTGCTGGGATTACAGGTGTGAGCCACCATGCCTCACTTTCTTCAAGATACATAATGGAACAAACATATTCTTTAAAATAACAAAGTTTACAGCAAGGGAATAAAGATAACTACAAATCAGTTCTGGGTGTATGTGCTGACTGGCAACTTTTTATAAATTTTTTTCTCCCTAAAGTTACATAACCATTAAACGAATATTCTTCTTTTAAAAACTTGAGATGGTACATGACATTCTTTTATACTTTTCCTGGCCATTCTGCATGTTTTTATTTTTCAAACGTATTCTAGACTTGGCTTGAATAAACTTGTCTAATTCTAAGAAAAATAATTTAGAATTGTTATTGAGATTCAGATAAATCTATGTAGGTTAAAGACAATTTACATTAATTTAATAATGATGGATCTTATCCAAAAAAAGGTATTTAAAACATATGTTCAAATCCTCTTTTATATCTCAGTAGTAATTTGAAGGTTTCATTCTCCCATGTACATCACATACATTTCTTTCTTTATTTTTTTCTTTAGGTTTTTTTTCTAGTCTGAGCATCATTCTTCCATTTCATTTTTGATGGTGTGGTTTATAGAGAAAAATTGTATTGACTTTTGTATATTAATTTTGTGTCCATATTTCAATCATCTCATGTTTTTCTCTTCTGTTGCCTAAAAACATAATCGTATCATTTAGATATCATAATTTTGACTGCACCATCCCACTTTTTACTTCATTTCCCTCCCCTTACTTATGTCTAGGCATACAAAATTATATAGATAAATGTGGTAGCACTGGCAAGCTGGTTGGGTTCCTGACTAGTGGGAAAGTGCCTCATTTTTACAAGTAAACATGGTACTAGCTTTTAGCTTATTATCTGCATGTATATGTGTTGTATGCATGTGAATAATTTCTTAAAGTATCATGGTAAGAAAGTGTTCTTTTATTTTTACTTTATAAATAGGTCCTTTTGAAATCACAGGTTCTGAGTTTAAAATTTTTCAGCTCTATACATCTGTTTTTCTCTTGAATATAATAATTTATATTAATAGATTCCCTTAAATGGAAACATCTTTAATTGTGACAGGAAATATATTTCGGTACAGGTGCAATGGCTCATGCCTGTAATCCTAGTACTTTGGGAGGCTGAGGCAGGTGGATCACTTGAGGTCAGAATCACTTGTGGTCAGCCTGGCCAACACCGTGAAACCCTATCTCTACTAAAAATGCAAAAACTTAGCCAGGCGTGGTGGTGTAATCCCAGCTGCTTGGGAGGCTGAGGCATGAGAATCGCTTAAACCCGGGAGGTGGAGGTTGCAGTGAGCCAAGATCACATCATTGCTCTCCAGCCTGGGCAACAAAGCAAGACTCCATCACCAAAAATAAATAAATAAATATCTTTTTATATATATCTATATATATATACACATATATATATATGTATTTTTGCTCAATTCTTCTCCAATTAGTCTGTGCAATTCAATGAAAATCTCCAACAGGATTTCTTCCTAGAACTAGATAAACTAATTCTAAAATTCAAATGGAAGCCCAGAGGTCCCAAAGTAGCTCAAAAATTTTTGAAAAACTAAGAATAATGTGTGTGTATAAAGAAGTGGTAAAATGATTGCCCATATAAAGTAATAGTAATTAAACCAATGTAAAACACACACATACAAAGTACGGTACTGATATAAATGAAGACAAATAGATTAAAGAAAAAGTAAAAGCCTAGAAACAATCATGTATGTATACAGTAAAGGTGGCATCACAAAGGAAATATTTACTTAATAAACAGTGTTGGAACAACTGGTCTTCTACATGCAAAGATAATTCTACTAATAGAATTATACAATATTATAATCCAGTTGGATTAAAGACTAAATATGGAAAACAAAGCTTTGAACAGAGATTACCTCAATGATCTAATATTAATTAGGAAAGATATCTTAGAAAAGATCAACATTGGCAACTCATGAAAAAAGACTAAATATTAATTGTTGCATATTTTGACTGAATTCTATTATGTGTACATATTTATCATACGTTAAACATAATTAACTTCAGTGTCTATACAATAAAAAATAAATGATAACATAAAAGTGACAGATTGGGAGAAGGTAGCTGCATAAATCCCAAGTCCTAATACTGAAATAGGCATTCTTAAAATATTCTAATTTCAAATAGAGAAAAAAACTATTATTACAAAATAGACAAACAATATGAACGGGTAATTGGCTTTTGTATTTCTTCACTCATAATGAGCCTCCATCTGTACAGTAATGTAGAGTGTGGGCTCCAGAGTCAGACTGTATGGATTTGAATCCTGGGTTTATGACACACTGATGCACAATGTTATGTAAGCCTCTTAACCTCTGTGCTTCATTTCCTTTATCTTAAAAAAATTAAATAATATGTACTTTATAGACTTCTGATAATAATTACATGAAATAAGCTATGTAAAGCACAATATACCTGGCACATAGTAAGAACTCAATAAAGCTATAACAGTTGGTCCTCCGTATCTGTGGGTTCAATATCCATACATTCAACCAATGGCAGACCAAAAATATTTGAGAAAAAAATAACAATACCTATCATTTACAGGGTACTTGTTATATGTATTTAATCCTCCCAACATTCCTATGGGATAACTACCATTATTATCCCCATTTACAGACTTACAGATGCAACTGAGTCACGAAGATTAAGAAACTTGTCCACAGTCATGCACTTCATAAGTCACTGAGGCGAGATTTAAACTCAAGCCTGTCTAGGGCCACAGAGGTTTGTCTAGGGCCACCGCACCAACAGAAGTAATTGGATGAGCCATATGATCATATGGTCAAAAGAAGTATGTGTGTATGTTTCACGATGGGCAAGACATACATAAGCTGAGGAAAAAGAGGCAGTTAAGCAGAAAATGTTCAAAATATAGGTGTGTGAGTGACGTCAGAGATGGAAACAAAAAGAATCAAGAGCAGAGAATATGTAATTTTGTAAGATGAGGATGAAGACTGTATCTTCTGAGACCATAAAAAAGATGTGAAAAGCTATGGATATCAGAACTATAAGACTTTGCCATACAATATTAGTATAATTTAGCTCAACTTGGATTAAAAATTCAATTGAAGAAAATATATACATAGGCTCATTTGAAAGGTATGTGTTCGGCAGGGCACAGTGGCTCAAGCCTGTAATCCCAGCACTTTGGGAGGCCGAGACGGGCGGATCACGAGGTCAGAAGATCGAGACTATCCTGGCTTACACAGTGAAACCCCGTCTCTACTAAAAAATACAAAAAACTAGCAGGGCGAGGTGGCGGGCGTCTGTAGTCCCAGCTACTCAGGAGGCTGAGGCAGGAGAATGGCGTAAACCCAGGAGGCGGAGCTTGCAGTGAGCTGAGATCGCGCCACTGCACTCCAGCCTGGGCAACAGAGCCAGACTCTGTCTCAAAAAAAAAAAAAAAAGAAAAAAAAAAAAGAAAGGTATGTGTTCTACTTCCTCTTCCAGATAATTTAAATTTTTGAACTTTGGCCAAGCTGACTTTTAAAAGCTGAGCTAAAAATTGTAAGAATTAAGGAATTACAGGTGTCCCTAGGAAACCATGGAGAATTGGTTCCAGGATCCCCCACGGATACCAAAATCCACAGATGCTCAAGTCCCTTATATAAAATGGTGTAGTATTTATACATAACCAATGTATACTCCCGTATACTTTAAATCATCCCTAGATTACTTATAAAATCTAATATGTGATTTCTATGTAAATAGTTGTTACACTATATTGTTTAGAAAATGACAAGAAAAAAGTCTGTACATGTTCAGTACAGATGCAACTACCCATTTTTTTTTCAAGTATTTTTGATTTGCAGTTGGTTGAATCTATGGATGCAGAATCTACAGACACAGAAGTCCAACTATATTTTAGAGTTTCTTTTTGACCAAGGTGCCAATGAAAAGTCTTTACTTAAATAATTGTAAGTTTTTCCTCATAAATGGTGCAACTTATGGAATAAACTTGTGTCCCAGTGTGCTTTGACTCTCCAGATCATATTTAAATTTGAACTCAACTTTAATAATTCTGTATGTACCTGCTTCTGCACAGCCATATCTCAAATTTCCCCGGATTCTGATTTTCTATCTGTATTTTTTCTCACTTTGATTTTCATCAATTTATTTTTTCCAACATATTGGTAGGTTACAATAACCCACCATAACTGCACTGCAAAATAATGCAGGAAACAAATAAATGCTTAAGACGTACAAGAGGCCTGGTTGTATCCTCTTCTTCCTCGGAAAGGGCAGACTCCTGAGAATACCAAGCTGAAGGAAGAGAAACAAAACAGATTTGCTTCAAAGTTTCAGACAAAGGAATATAGAAATCTGCAGTACCAGGTGGCTATAAGACCCTCTACAGATGAATGATCCCTGAAGCAATGAGAAATGTTAACCGCCATCTAGCTACAGAGACACTGAAATGGACACACATAGCTAATTTAATCATATGGGGTCTGATGGGGATTTCTGGAGGGCTAAGTATATAGTGCCCAGTGAATCTACTGGCAATATTTTATCGCCCTAGAATCTTGCTGTTTTATTTCTAACAGGAAGTTTATCTTAAGCACATAATAATAGATACCCCAAAAATTTAAAGATTGGGATGACCTTTAAAATGTTTTTTTTTTTTTCCTTTTTTTTTTTGAGATGGAGTCTCACTCTGTCGTCCAGGTTGGAGTGAGTGCAGTGGCCTATCTCCGCTTATCGCAACCTCTGCCTCCTGGGTTCAAGCAATTCTCCTGCCTCAGCCTCCCAAGTAGCTGGGATTATAGGCATCCACCACCATGCCTGGCTAACTTTTTTGTATTTTTAGTAGAGACAGAGTTTCACCATGTTGCCCAGGCTGGTTTTGAACTCCTGACCTCAAGTGATCCATTTGCCTCGGCCTCCCAAAGTGCCAGGCTTACGGGCGTGAGCTACCACGCCTGGCCTAAAATGTTATTTTTTAACCATAAAGAATTTAGGGCCAGACGCAGTGGCTCATGCCTGTAATCCCAGCACTTTGGGAGGCCAAGGCGGGCAGATCACGAGGTCAGGAGTTTGAGACCAGCTTGGCCAATATGGGGAAACCCCGTCTCCACCAAAAATACAAAAATTAGCTGGGCTTGGTGGTGCATGCCTGTAGTCCCAGCTACTTGGGAGGCTGAGGCTGGAGAATCGCTTGAACCCAGGAAGCGGAGGTTGCAGTGAGCTGAGATCGCACCACTGCACTCCAGCCTGGGCGACAGAGCAAGACTCTGCAAGACTCTGAGACAGAGCAAGACAGAGCAAGACTCTGTCTCTCCCCCCCAAAAAAAGAACTCAGGAAAAAAACCTTCATCAGAGACTGGCTACAGGTAATGTAGAACATTCATATGATAGAATGCAATACAGTCATGATTCTAAAGACATTTTTTTAAAACTTGATTTATTTTTTCCCCTAAAAAATTCAGGGCCTTTTGGTTAAAAAGGAAAGCCTGAATACCTGCATTTATTAATATTTCCACTCTCTCCCAAACCAATCATAATGTTAATAAAGGAAAAAAGGAGGCTAAAACTCATAAGGACAAAGAATATAGACGACTTCCACAGATAAGAGCGAGCTGTCAACAAAATGTAGGAAGCTAGAGAGCAGACAAATGAGTGGTATCTAACTTAACCAGAGAAAGGTGCAGCTTAAGTAAGGGTGGGAGGAGGGTGGGGAAGCCATGGCAGGACCCTAGAAAGGTTCAGGAATGGAGTTACTAATTATTTCTGCGGACTAGAGGTTGGGAGTAGGGCTGAAAACCAGAAAACCAAATGTAAGATGTCATAAAAAGATGTTAAGACCACCTGATGTCTTCTTTTACCCAATATGGCATAGTCACATTTCCCTCATATTGGCAACAGGAAAAATTAAAGATTTTTTTCTCTAGATATACTGAATGAGACAAGCTCTGGATTTCAGGCATATCAGATTCAGATAAAGGTGGGGTTGAGGCAATGCAGAGAAAAAATAATTAAATAAAAGTTCTCATATTGCAAGATGAGGTGCCCAACATGCCCACTTCCTTCCTTTGTTTGTCTCCCAAAAAGCGGGAGTTCTGGCTTGTACTCCTCAAGCAAAATCTAGGAATTCTTGCTAGGGAAACTGACTAGCCCAAAAGAAAATGCTTACAGATCCTGACATCTGGTCAACCTTCAACCTCCAAAAAATAATACCATATTAGAAAGAAGGGCAAGGAGAAGAGTGTGTTGGGGTGGAGGTGAAAAGGAAGGGGTTAGGTAGTGAAAGAGAGCTAAATCCTTAACTCCATTATCAAAAATCAACAGGAAATATCTAAAACTGAGAAATCAAGCATTAGCAGTATAAGAATGTTATTTAGAAAGGCCGGGCGCGGTGGCTCAAGCCTGTAATCCCAGCACTTTGGGAGGCCGAGATGGGCGGATCACGAGGTCAGGAGATCGAGACCATCCTGGCTGACACGGTGAAACCCCGTCTCTACTAAAAAATACGAAAACTTAGCCGGGCGAGGTGGCGGGCGCCTGTAGTCCCAGCTACTCGGGAGGTTGAGGCAGGAGAATGGCGTAAACCCGGGAGGCGGAGCTTGCAGTGAGCTGAGATCTGGCCACTGCATTCCAGCCTGGGCGACAGAGCGAGACTCCGTCTCAAAAAAAAAAAAAAAAAAAAAAAAAAAAAAAAAAAAGAATGTTATTTAGAAAAAAAGGAGGTGAATACCAGAATATTGAGACAAAAATGTGTAAAGTGGTTGCCTTTCAGGAATGGGAACAGGGGACGAGGATGGATGGAATAGGAAGCTTTTGTTTAAGTTATAGTACAGCATTTAAAGATCTATTTAAATATACTCTTTAAGAAATGAAAATTGCATTTCAAAATTTATTTTTAAAAAATCAAATAGTCAAATGAATAAGATTAAAAACAAATGTCTCCCTTGCATAGTCAACTCACACACGTGACCTTTCTCAGTAGGAGTAATCAATTTCTTTCCACTGTCCCCAAATGTAGAGCCTTTCTCTCCTAAGCTCTGTCCACCTATGAGCCACCTCACCTTTCCTTTCCACCATGTGGCTCAAATGCTCCATTGTTACACAGCTATTGCTGATCACTGAAGGTTGAGATGTCATTCAGACTTTGCCTGCTCTGGGCAGAAGGGTCAAGACAGGCTCCAGCAACTCCAGGGTCCACTCTCTTTCAGGACTCTCCAGCCTCTAAGGCAGGTCTCAGGTCAGGTCTCCTTCCATGATAGACACCTGTTCCTCAGACTTCTATTTGCACTGCAGATGTGTTTTATCCTTGTGGGGCCAGGACCTGTGAATTAGGATATAAATCTAATTTACCTGGTGCGTTCTCACTGGCTCCCTGTGATAACCAGCTTCCAAGATGGCCGCCAGTGATCACTGTCTTCTGGTATTCGTGCCTTTGTAGATCCCTCCCACCCTGAGTACCTTTGACTTGCACAACCAATAGGATATTGCAGAAATGATGGTGTGTGACTTCTAAGGTTAGGTTATAAAAGACATTAGGGCTTCCGTCTTGCATGTTTGGATCATGTACGTTGAGGGAAGCCAGCTGCCATACCATGAGGACACTCAACCAGCCGTACGGAGAGGCCTCCTGTTGACAGCTAACACTAACTTAGAAGCCAGCTATCTTGGAAGTGAATCCTCCAGCCCCAGTGCAGCCTTCTGATGACTGCAGCCCAGCTGACATCTTGACTGCAACTTCATGAGATACTCAAGACAAAATACCCAGTGAAGACACTTCCCACAGAAACTGTGAGATAATGTTTATTGTTGTTTAAGCCACTAGTTTTTGAGGTAATTTGTTACACACTAATAGATAATTAATACAGCCTCAAACACTAATCTTCCTTATTTGTAATTCATACGCTCTGGACACACTGACCAGAGGTGTAAACAAAGTGATGTTTACCTATTTGTTCTTCAGATATCTTCTATGTGTCTAAAAGTGTATGCTCAATGAGGTGACAGATATAAACCTGAGTCAAAAAAACACCCAGATCTGCAGCAACCCCAAATTTGGCATGAAAGAGAGTTTCATTCAAAGACCAGCTATTCCATTCCATTTCTGTATTATCTTGGCAATTGAGTTAAGAGAGAACTGCAATTTAGAATTCCAAGTCTCTTCATCTGAAATGACAATTATACTCATGTCACAATAATATGGGATGAATATATGAAATGACTATTAAGATATATGAATTTAGGCCGGGCGCGGTGGCTCACGCCTGTAATCCTAGCACTTTGGGAGGCCGAGGTGGGAGGATTATGAGGTCAGGAGATTGAGACCATCCTGGTTAACATGGTGAAACCCCGTCTCTACTAAAAATACAAAAAATTAGCCGGGCGTGACGGTGGGCGCCTGCAGTCCCAGCTACTTGGGAGGCTGAGGCAGGAGAATGGCGTGAACCCAGGAGGCAGAGCTTGCAGTGAGCCGAGATCGCGCCACTGTACTCCAGCCTGGGAGACAGAGCAAGACTCTGTCTAAAAAAAAAAAAAAAAAAAAAAAAAAAAGATACACGAATTTAGCAGCTGCTATGAGTCTTTATTAGGTAAAGGGTAAAAAAAAATATGTAATAAAATAGACTAATTTTTGCCCTGTATGATAAAACAAATAAAACAGAAAACATTCAATTATAATAAGTTTTGAGAAGTGCTATGCATGAAATGTCCTCTTAATACCCCTAACACACTCACTTTTTTTTTCATGAGAGTGATCACTTTCTTTCTTTTTTTTTTTAAGACGGAGTTTCGCTCTTGTTGCCCAGGCTGGAGTGCAATGGCACGATCTCAGCTCACTCCTGATCTCAGGTGATCTGCCCGTCTCGGCCTCTCAAAATGCTGGGATTACAGGCATGAGCCATCACACTCAGCCGACAGTGATCACTTTCTAACAAACTATTGATATAGTCATGCATCACTTTGCAACAGAGATATGCTCTGAGAAATGTGTCATTAGGCAATTTCATCATTGTGCGAATATAAGAGTGTACTTACACAAATGGGAATAGCATAGCCTACTACCCACCTGTGCTATATGGTACAACCTATTGCTCCTAGACCAGAAACCTGTATGGCATGTTACTGTACTGAATACTGTAGACAACTGCAATACAAAGGTAAGTGTTTGTATATCTAAACATACCTAAACACAGGAGAGAAATGATAAAAATATAGTATAAAAGATAAAAAATGGTACAGTGGTAAAGGGCACTTACCATGAATGAAACTTGCAGAACTGAAAGTTGCTCTGAGTGAGTGAGTGGTGAGTGAATGCAAAGGCCTACGACACTACTATACACTACTATAGACTTTATAAACACTGTACACTTAGGCTACACGAAATTTATAAAATTATTTTTATTTCTTCAAATTGTTGAATTAGCCTTGGCTTACTATAACTTTGTTACTTTATAAGCTTTTCCATTTTTCTTTTCTGAGATGGAGTCTCGCTCCATCACCCAGGCTGGAGTAATGGCACGATCTTGGCTCACTGCGACCTCTGCCTCCTGAGTTCAAGTGATTCTCCTGCCTCAGCCTCCCAAGTAGCTGGGATTACAGGCGTCTGCCACCATGCCCGGCTAATTTTTATATTTTTAGTAGAGACGGGGTTTCACTATGTTGGTCAGCCTGGTCTCTGACTCTTGACCTCAGGTGATCCACCCGCCTTGGCCTTCCAAAGTGCTTGGATTACAGGGGTGAGCCACCATGTCCAGCCAGCTTTTCAATTTTTTAAAACTTTTTGACTCTTAGCACATAGCTTAAAACGCATTGTACAGCTGTACAAAAATATTTTCTTTCTTTATATCCTTATTCTATAAGCTATGTTCTTAAAAATTTTTTTTTAACTTTTTAAATTTTCTTGTTAAAAATTAAGATACAGGCCGGGCGCGGTGGTTCAAGCCTGTAATCCCAGCACTTTGGGAGGCCGAGACGGGTGGATCACGAGGTCAGAAGATCGAGACCATCCTGGCGAACACGGTGAAACCCCGTCTCTACTAAAAAATACAAAAAACTAGCCGGGCGAGATGGCGGGCGCCTGTAGTCCCAGTTACTTGGGAGGCTGAGGCAGGAGAATGGCGTAAACCCGGGAGGCGGAGCTTGCAGTGAGCTGAGATCCGGTCACTGCACTCCAGCCTGGGCGACAGAGCGAGACTCTGTCTCAAAAAAAAAAAAAAAAAAAAAAATTAAGATACAAACACCCATTAGCCTAGGCCTACACAGTGTCCAGGATCATTGGTATTGTCTTTCACCTCCACATCTGGGCCCACTGGAAGATCTTCAGGGACAATAACACACACAGACCTATCACATCCTATGACAACAATGCCTTCTTCTGGAATACCTCCTGAAGGACCTGAGGCTGTTTTACAGTTAACTTTTTTAAAATAAATAGGCATATGCTCCAAACTAATGATAAAAAGTATAGTATAGTAGGCACATGAATCAGTAACATATTTATTATCATTACCAAGTATTAGGTACTGCACATAATTTTATGTTATACTTTTATCTGACTGGCAGCAAAGTAGGTTTGTTTACACCAGCATCACTGCAAACACGAGTGATGGTATTGTGCTACAGTGTTATATTGGCTAGAAAGTCACTAGGTGACAGGAATTTTTCAGCTCCATTATAATCTTACAGCAGGGGTCTTCAACCCCTGGGCCACGTACCAGTACCGGTACCGTACTGGTTCCTGCTTAGGAACCAGGCCACACAGCAGGAAGTGAGCAGCAGATGAGCGAGCATTACCGCCTGAGCTCCACCTTCTGTCAGATCAGTGGTGGCATTACAACCTTACAGGAGTGTGAACCCTCTTTTGAACTGTGCATGCGAGGGATATAGGTTGCTCGCTCCTTATGAGAATCTAATGCTTGATGATTTGAGGTAAAACAGTTTCATCCTGAAACCATAACCCTCCCGTCCCCCGGTCCATGGAAAAATTGTCTTCCACAAAACCAGTCCCTAGCGCTAAAAAGGCTGGGGACCACTGTCTTACAGGACAACTGTCATATATGTATATAGTCCATACATATACGGCACATGACTATAATTTAGTTATATATACTGTCCACCCACCCCCCACAACATAAACTCCATGAAAACAAGGACTTATTTTTGTCTGTTTTTGATATTGATAGTAGGTGCTCAAAAATATGCTGATAAAATGGTTCAGTCATTATCAAAAACACTATGACAATCAAAGATTAAAAACAGACATTACCACATGTATATATAAAAAATTGAAAGCAGGGACTCAGTTGTATACCCATGTTTGTAGCAGCGTCACTTGCAATTGCCAAAAGGTAGAAGCAGCCCAAGTATCCAATGATGAATAAACTGATAAACAAAATGTTTATCCATATATGACATACTTATTATTCGGCCTTAAAAAAGGAGGAAATTCCAATACATGCTAATATGGATGAATCTTGAGGACATTATGCTAAGTTAAATCAGGGTCACAAAAGGACAAACAACATATGATTCTGCTTATATGAAGTACCTAGAATAGTCAAATTCAGAGACAGAAAGTAGAATGGTAGATGCCATAGGCCGGGGGAAAGTGGAGGATAGAGAGTTATTGTTTGATAGGTACTGGGTTTCTGTTTTGCAAGAAGAAGAGTTCTGTGGGTGGATGGTGGTGATGCTACCATTACAATGTGAATGTACTTCATGTCACTGAACTGTACACTTAAATATGGTTTAGATGATAAATTCTACGTTGAGTATTTTACCACAATTAAATATATATATATGTATACAGTTGGTCCTCCTTATCCACGGGTTCTGCATCCTCAGATTCAATCAGCCTCAGATAAAAAATATAGTTAGGCCTACGATAGTTGTGTCTGTACTGAACATGTACAGTACAGATTTTTTTCTTATTATTCCCTAAACAATAAAGTGTAACAATGATTTACATAGCATTTACATTGTATTAGGTATTACAAATAATCTAGAGATGATTTAATGTATACAGAAGGATGTAGGGACTTGAGCATCTGTGCATTCTGGTATCCATGGAGGGGTCCTGAAACCAACCCCTCCTGGATACGAACCGTATATAGAATAAATGAGCTACTACTACTAAGTTGGGGATTTAACACTACAAGAGAATAGGCCAGGCACAGTGACTCATGCCTATAATCCCAGCACTTTGGGATGCTGAGGTGGGCAAATCACGATGTCAGGAGATCTAACACAGTGGCTAACACAGTGAAACCTCGCCTCTACTAAAAATACAAAAAATCAGCTGGGTGTGGTGGCGCGTCTGTAGTCCCAGCTACTCCAGAGGCTGAGGCAGAAGAATCGCTTGAACTCAGGAGGCAGAGGTTGCAGTAAGCCGAGACCGTGCCACTGCACTCCAGCCTGGGTGACAGAGCGAGACTCTGTCTCAAAAAACAAAACAAAACAAAACAACAACAACAAAAACTAGAAGAAAATAATATACCAGACAAGAATAACACAGAAATTGGTGGATATTTTGGAGTTCAAGTATCTTAAAGTCTTAAGGTTGAGTTTTGTTAAGTATGCATATTAAAAATAGAAGGATAATAGCAGAAACCAAAGTAGGGGAGAAAAAGGGATAAGGTGAATTTGCCCAGTAAAAAAAGATATATGTGCAACTATTATATGTCAATCAAAAATGTTTAAGGCATAATAAATAGAAAACAAAACGTTTTTATGAGCAATCATAATAAATGCCACTGAATTATACTCACCTATTACAACAACAGTCAAACGTGATAAACAGATGTAAACCCAGCAATATGCTCCTTACAAGACACAGATCTGAAACATAAAGACACAAAGGGGTTAGAAAATGAAATTCTTAAGAAATACAATAAAATTTGAAAAGCAATATTATCAGACAAAAGCGAACCCGGACTAAAAGGCACTCACCAGGATAAAGAGGTATGTTTCTTAAGGTGGTAGATTGGAATTTTAGTCCAATTCCTCACCCCCTCTAATAGATTATATATTCATACTCTTTGGAAGGTAACTTTGCCCTCCAATTGTGGGCATAATTGATTTTAGGCTTAGCCATGTGACTTGTTCTGGTTAAGGCAATCTCTCTTGTGCTCTGGTGACCCATCATGAGCAGAGCATGCCCTGGCAATAAATGTGCTTTTGGCCTGAGATCCAGAAAGAACAGATGCGGAGCAGATCTTAACTCGTCGCGCAGCCTATCCACTCAACCAAGCCCCACCTAGATCAGCTGAACACCGTCAACGCGCCAGCCTGTGAACAGGAGAATAAGGACTTGCTGTTGTATGGCATTGAGTTCAGGGGTGGTTTTTAGACATCATTATTATCATGGCAATAGCTAACTGATATAAATAAAAGCAGCAAGTCATAACCTAATAATGAACCTGAAAAGTTCACTAAGGAATACTGGAAAACCACAAACTGTAGGGTCAAGGACTACGGTAAAAAAGGCAGCAAAGGAGACTACAGAGGAGTGGCCAACAGGGAGAGAGGGACCAGTAAAAAACAAGTAAGTGTTTTTCAAGTCGTTATCAACTATGCCAAATGCTACAGAGAAGCCAGCTCAAGACAGGAACTACTAGACATATTACAATCACGCACACTTCGCCACGCTCACACTCACTAGAGCCTTAATCACAATCACACACATATCACACATTTCATCATAATCACGCGCAACCAAACATCACAATCACCCCACCACAATTATTCGTGCCGTCACACTCACACACACAACCACACACCCACACTAACTCCCTTCACAGTTTTCTGTCCCAACAACTGCAACCACTCACCAGCAGCGTACCCTGAGCACTCCCCACTGCCGCTACTCGGGACACTCTGGGCCTAAGTGGCTCCGTGTCCCGTCAGCCGCGAGTCCCTTGCTCGCCCCCTGCTGCGGGGACTCGGCAGCGTCACCTGCCGGAAACACCCGAATGTTCATCCCGCGCGCAGTTTCTGAGATTCTGGGTGAAGGGGACCCACAGATAGGTGTGGAACAGACGCCTAAAGCCCCGAACCATTCCTCCGCGTCCGCGACGTTTCCGAGGACATCACCTCCCAGCAGGCCCCGCGGCCCCACTCAACATCCGGCCAGAACACGTCTGCGTTTCCTGTGTGAGGGTGAGGCGTGGGCCCGGTTCCCGGGGAGGCTCATCTCCATTGCCCAGCGCTACAGCGACCCGCAACTCCGAGGCTTGGCTGGATGTTGAGAGTTGAGGGAGCAGCCGTTTCGGGTGGGCCCAGGCGAGGAGCTGACAGGAATCGGCGTGGGTCCCGCTCTGGACTACATTTCCCAGAGGGCCTGGTGGCCTGCCACTTTTCTCGCAGGAATTCGAACGTTTCGTCACTCCTGGCGGGACTCTTAGATCTGGGAGGTGAGATGTTTTGGTCCCCGGGAGAACTGGCTCAGGTCTGCAAGTTCCCATCCGGGATGACTGGAAAGGGCTTAGTTGAGGATACCGAAGGCTGGTGGGGAGCTGGCGCCTTGGGTCGGTGCGGGCGGAGCTATTTGAAAGGGGGAGGTTGTGTTTGGGAGGCCGAGGCGGGCGGATCACGAGGTCAAGAGATCGAGACCATCCTGGCCAACATGGTGACACCCCATCTCTACTAAAAATACAAAAATTAGCTGGGCGCGCGCCGGTAGTCCCAGCTACCCGGTAGTCTCAGCTACTCGGAGGCTGAGGCAGGAGAGTCACTTGAACCCAGGAGGCGGAGGTTGCAGTGAGCCGAGATCGCGCCACTGCACTCCAGCCTGGCGACAGAGCAAGACTCTGTCCCCACCCCTCCAAAAAAGAGGGGAGGCTGTGGAATTGTCTGGGAGATAATAACACTGCGGCTTATGTGCGGATATGGGATACCTGTCACTGGAGGGGTTGTGGCTGTGTGTACCCGTGGTGATGTGTGATTGTGACTGCGACAGTGTGGGGTGCCTACGATTGTGCAGCTGTAATTGTGTGTTTCCTATGTGATTGTAACTGTGTTGCCGTGTGTGGCTCTGTGTGTGGCTCCGTGTGTGCAGGTGAGACGTGCATGTCGCCTTGATTTAAGTATGACTGTCCCTAACGGTATGTGGCATTCTGTGTATGAGTATGGGGTCCCGTCAACTGTGCGATTGTGACTCCAGAACTCTGTCTCTAGGAAACCTCTCTGAGGTCTGGTGGTCAGATTCGAACCCTGGACAGCAGTGAACACAGCCTTTTCCCTGAGCCACTGGAATTGGACAGGATGCCCCATTCTCCTCTGATCTCCATTCCCCGTGTGTGGTGGGTAATGGGGCTGGAGAATACCTCTTACTTGACTAATTTGGGTACCAAGAAAAACCTGGTGTCTTACAGTTACTCTTCCCTCTCTCAATTTTACCTTTCTCCAGGTGTCACCCAGAAGAGGAGGAAAGAATGCATGATGAACTTCTACAAGCAGTATCCAAGGTGTGTTGGGGTTTCTTCTTTTTCTTCTGAAAATTCTTGCTTAATAAAGGAATGTCATTTAATTCTAGGTCCCTATAATTTTCCCATCACAGAAAAGGATGGTTGCTCCACTTATGCTTGCTGAATTTTCTTCTTAAATATTTATTATGATTTAAAAATAAAAGGATGATTAGTTTAGAGATCTCAAAAATACAGCATTACCAGGAAAAAATAAAATTTGACCACTCAGATAACTAGTGTTAATATTTTAATGTATTTTCATTATTTGTCAAGAATCAAATTTTGTTTCATTTGCCATTTGATGTTCTACATTTTTACAAAAAAAGTGTCATAAATATGATCCCACGTCATCAAATGGTCTTGGGAAATATATTTTTCTACGTTTGAAAAAACTATGGTATCTACTTTTTTAAAATCAGACATGCCAGACTTTTAAATCCTCATTTGAATATATATCTGTACTTAACACCCCTCTACCCCCACAGGTTTGAATTTGGGTCTCCATCATTAATAATAAAATTGAATATATTCTATATGTTTATTGGTTTTTAGCGTTTCATCTTTTGTGACATGTCAGTTCAAATCTTTACTCATTTTTGTCTTGGAATAGCTCTTATTGATTCATATGAGTTATTTATGTAATCTGAATCTCAGTCCTTTATTGTGTTTTCCTAATACTTGGAAGATTTCATCACTTCCTGTAAGATGATTTTATGATAAGTTCTTTTTTTAAAAAAGCTGAGTTTATCAATATTTTTTCTTTATGGTTAGTGCTTTTCGTATCTTATTTAATAAATCCTTCCCTGTCCCAAGGTCATGCAGATACTCTCCTATATTTATGCTTAAAGCCATAAGTTTCACTCTTTTTTTTTTTTTTTTTTTTTTGAGACGGAGTCTTGCTCTGTCCCCCAGGCTGGAGTGCAGTGGCCAGATCTCGGCTCACTGCAAACTCCGCCTCCTGGGTTCACGCCATGCTCCTGCCTCAGCCTCCCGAGTAGCTGGGACTACAGGCGCCTGCCACCTCGCCCGGCTAGTTTTTTTTTTGTATTTTTTAGTAGAGACGGGGTTTCACCGAGTTAGCCAGGATGGTCTCGATCTCCTGACCTCGTGATCCGCCCGTCTCGGCCTCCCAAAGTGCTGGCATTACAGGCTCGAGCCACCGCGCCCGGCCTTTTTTTTTTTTTTTTTTGAGTCTCGCTCTGTCGCCCAGGCTGGAGTGCAGTGGCCGGATCTCAGCTCACTGCAAGCTCCACCTTGATTCTTTCCAGTACAATTTGTGTTCTTCTCAGAGCAAATTGCCTTGTTTCTTCTTTTGCCTTATTTTATGTATGTGTTGCTATTTTTTTTCAAATTCTCTAACATTGCTGTCAGTTGCCTGTCGATATTTTCTGCATGATCACACATACTAGCTCCTTAGTTTTCTTTGGAGATGTCTTTCCTATAGTCCTCACTTCTTCTGTTCCTAGATGCTGTTCTCTCAGTCTGCTGCTGGATGGTGTTCTAGGATTTGCCTTTTATAATTATACTGGCACTTTCATCACCATTTTCATGTTAGTTTTCCAGTGTCTTAATATAGTACCTTTTCTTTTTCCTAACTTACTCCCTAGTTTTGATGGAACATGTAGCCCAGTAGCTTCCTAAGAAAAGCCACATTGGAAATACTTTTATCATTCCCTGCAGATTTAAAATTATCTTGATTTAATCTTCATAGTGGCTTAGTAATCTGATTGGAGATAGAATTCTATTTCAGAATTTATTTTCCTTTATTGTATTAAAGGAATTGCTTGGTTTTTTTCTTGTTTCAAATGATGCTATTGAGAAGTCTATTGCCATTCTTATTCCTGAAAACTTATGTGATCTGTGTTTTCTTCCTAGAAGCTTTCAGAAACTTTCATTTTTGTTTTGCCCTGATATTCTGAATTTTTACTCCAAGTATTATGAGATGTGTTTGAAAGCCCCTCCCATTTTCCCCTCTCTTGGGGCATAAAGGGAAAGTGGGGAGGGGGAAGAAACTTACTAATTGAACTGAATGCATGCTGTTTCCTGTCACTGGAAAAGTCCAGCCTATTTGTACATCCCTTTGTATACAGGACATATATCTTCTGATATGATAGGATTCACCCCCTTTAATTTTGCTTACTCGGTCCTTTCTTGCCACCTCTACCACCATCTTTTTCTTTTTTCCTTCCATTGTGAAAGCATGTTTGTTGTTTCAGGGGTCATTGATGTTCAGGGATGTGTCCATAGACTTCTCTCAGGAGGAATGGGAATGCCTGGACTCTGGTCAGATGAATTTATACAAAGAAGTAATGTTGGAGAATTTCAGCAACCTGGTTTCAGTGGGTAAGGATAACTATTCCCCAAAATTCAGAGTCTGCTCTTGTAAATGTCTCCTTTCTCCACTGTGAATTATTTGCTTCATGTAACCAGCTGAATTTCTGCTCCCTGTTCCCTAAGGAATGGTTTGAGTTGAAATAGAATGGAAGAGTTAGAAGTGGGCAGCTCCAATGGGCTGCGGCTGAAGCTTCATCTTCTCCATCTTTCTCTGGTCCTTCTTGTAGTGTCATCTTTTCTTTGATCACTAAGGGACTCGATCTGATTTCTGGGGAGCCCACAGCATAACCGTGTCCCATGTCTTTTCTTGTGAGCAGGACTTTCCAGTTCTAAGCCAGCTGTGATCTCCTTATTGGAACAAGGAAAAGAGCCCTGGATGGTTGACAGAGAGCTGACTAGAGGCCTGTGTTCAGGTAAGTAAGAGATGATGGCTCAGGAGCAGGGCTATGAAGAGATATACTTCTGAGATGTTATCAGGAAGCTCCCTTTAAAGGCCGGAAGCCTCTTCCATATAAGGTATCCCACTTTTTTCCCTCATACTTTCTCCCTAGTCCAATATAGCAAGTACTTCCCTGGCTATAATTATGCTATAATTATTCTACCCACATGTTAGGTTTCATTCCTTCCTATGATACGCTACGTTTAGAATTGTATAACAGTAGACACTCCTACCCTAAGAAATAGATGTGTGTAAGTGTGTGTGTGTGTCTTTTTCTTTCCCTATAGTTGTTTTCATTTTATCTACTTTCAGCTATTTAACGTCTTTGACCAGTTCATTCTGGATTTAATAACTCATTCTTCCATTTATCAAACATTTGATTATTTCTTACTTTAAAAGAAATTGAAGGATAACATACACACATAAAACTACATGACTATGATTACATAGCATGGTGAAATTGAGAATGGTGAAACTACTACTAGGACAGTAAGTGGAACGTTACTAGCACCTCAGAACCCCTTCTCTGCCTCTTCCCAATCATCAGCCTCTTTTTCCTCTCCCAAAATAAATACCATCCTGATATTTAGCACCAGGGATTCGTTTTGCCCATTTCTGAACTTTATATAGATGCAGTCGCACAGTATTTAGTCTTTTGCCTTTGGCTTTTTTTGCTCAACATGTTGTTTATGTGACATATCTATGGTGCTGCATATATCTGGTGTTAGTTCATTCTTATTGGCTATGTTGTATTTCATTCTATGAATATATACATATTTATTTATTTATTTATTTTTTGAGATGGAGTCTTCCTCTGTTGCCCAGGCTGGAGTACGGTAGTGTGATCTCGGCTCACTGCAACCTTTGCCTCCCGGGTTCAAGCGATTCTCCTGCCTCAGCCCCCAGAGTAGCTGGGACTACAGGCCTGTGCCACCACGCCCAGCTAATTTTTTGAATTTTCAGTAGAGACAGGGTTTCAACATGTTGGCCAGGCTGGTGTCAAACTCCTGACCTCAGGTGATCCACCTGCCTCGGCCTCACAAAGTGCTGGGATTACAGGCGTGAGCCACTGCCTCCTGCTTCATTCTATGAATATATTTTAAATTATGCTTTATATATTATTAATTACTATAAGTGACCTTTCTACTGTTGACAGCTGGTTTGTTTGCAGTTTTTAGCTGTTACGCATAATGCTGCTGTGAACGTTCCTGTGTATAACTTTTGGCAAATGTATGTACACATTTCTTTTAGATATATACATAAGAGAGGAATTACTGAGCAATAGGATATGTGTGTGTTCAACTTTAGTAAATATACCAATTTTCCAAAGTAGTTATACCAATTTGCAGTTCTAGTAGCAGTATGAAGGTTGCCATTGCTCTGCATTCTTACATTCTTACCAGTTATTATTGCCAGGCCCTTTAATTTTAGTTATTCTGCTGTGTGTGTTCTGTGACATGCCTGTTTAAGTTTCTTGGCTAAACTTAGTCGGTTGTCTCTCTTTTTCCTGTTGCTTTCAAAGAATTCTTTTTATATTCTGTGTATCAGCCCTGTGTTTGGTTATACATGATGTAAATATCTCCCACCACTTTAGATCTTGTCTTTTACTCTTTTAATGGTATCTTTTGATGAACAGAAGTTAATTAATTTTAATGTGGTCATAGTTATCTTTTTCTTTAGTGTTGCTTTTTTGTGTCCTGCGTAGGAATCATTGACTACCCTAAGGTCATGAAGATATTTCCTATGTTATATTCTAGTAGCTTTATTGTTTTACTTTTTCCATTTACATCTACTTTTCTGAAGTTGGTATTTGTATGTGTTGTGAGGTAGGGGTCAAATTTCATTTTTTTCCCATGTGAATATCCAGTTGACTTCTTAGTGTTTATTGAGATGACTGTCCTTTTCCCATTCTCTATAGGACTACCTTGGTCATAAATCATGTATTCCTATTTCTGTGAGTCTGTCTCTGAATTCTGTTCCTTTGGCTTATTTGTCTATCCTTGTGCCAATCGCACACTGTATTAATACTGCAGCATGTAATAAATCTTATCTAGTAGAGCAAGTTCTCCTATTGCTTCTTAGTCCTTTGCCTTTTCATTGTAAATTCTAGAATTAGGCCGGGCACGGTGGCTCATGCCTGTAATCCCAGCACTTTGGGAGGCCGAGGTGGGTGGATCACCTGAGGTCAGGAGTTTGAGACCAGCCTGGGCAACATGGTGAAACCCCATCTTTACTAACAATACAAAAATTAGCCAGGCGTGGTGGCGAGCGCCTGTAATCCCAGCTACTCAGGAGGCTGAGGCAGGAGAATCACTTGAACCGGGGAAGCGGAGGTTGCAGGGAGCCAAG
Organism: Papio anubis; assembly: GCF_008728515.1. NCBI lineage: Eukaryota > Metazoa > Chordata > Mammalia > Primates > Cercopithecidae > Papio > Papio anubis. Next base: position 19,539,279 of record NC_044995.1, read on the forward strand.
ATCGCACCATTGCTCTCCAACCTGGGGGACAAGAGCAAAACTTAGTCTCAAAGAAAAAAAAAATTAGCATTAGCTTATATAGAGTCATTTGAAACTTAATCAAAATGGCAAGTTATACTTTGCATGAGAATATTAATATCAGTTTATGGAGAATTAAGATTTTTATATAGAAAGTCTTATAAAAATGTTTGACTTTTTAATTTTGTACACTAGTCTGCTAGGTGCTGTACAGTTTAGAAAATAAGTAGGCTTATTAAGAAACTTGTTATCTAATGCAGGAGCTAGAATATTGCTGTAAATAATTTCTACAGAATAAGATTCATCAATGAGAAGATCAAACAGGAAGCTCAGAAGAAAGTTGTAAAACAGTCAAAAAATATGGAAGTGGAAATTCATCCAAGTAGAAGTTAATGGTTGGAGCCCTAGAAGTAGATGTTGTTACCTATAGAGTTAGCATTGGAAATAGAAGATCCATGCCTCCCTGGAGAAAGAATTCTAGATTTAACGAAGCTCTAGGAACCTAGGAAGGAGTTTATGAATCTTCACTTTTTCCTAGCTATCAGTTGATCTTAGCTGCTTTTAAGTATTTTATTTCTGTCTCCTAACACTTTTCCTCCCTATCAACTTGCTAATTCACCCCCTTCTTAATCTTACCTTAACCTTGTACCTTTCTACTTGAAAGGTGGTCTCTGTGTATTCCTTTTTCATTTTAAAATAATTAATTTAATTTTCATTAAAGTAATATATTTACAGAGTTTGAAATCACAGTGTTATAAAGCTTATATTGAAAAACAGCAGGGCCGGGCGCGGTGGCTCAAGCCTGTAATCCCAGCACTTTGGGAGGCCGAGGCGGGTGGATCACAAGGTCAGGAGATCGAGACTATCCTGGCTAACATGGTGAAACCCCGTCTCTACTAAAAATACAAAAAACTAGCCGGGCGCGGTAGCGGGCGCCTGTAGTCTCAGCTACTTGGGAGGCTGAGGCGGGAGAATGGCGTGAACCCGGGGGGCGGAGCTTGCAGTGAGCCGAGATCGCGCCACTGCACTCCAGCCTGGGAGACACAGTGAGACTCCATCTCAAAAAAAAAAAAAAAAAAAAAAAAAGAAAAACAGCAGCCCAGGCCAGGCGCAGTGGCTCACACCTGTAAACCCAGCACTTGGGAGGCTGAGGTGGGTGGATCACTTGAGGTCAGGAGTTTGAAACCAACCTGGCCATCATGGCGAAACCCCATCTCTACTAAAAATAAAAAAATTAACTGGGCATAGTGGCAGGCGCCTGTAGTCCCAGCTACTTGGGAGGCCAAGGCAAGAGAATCGCTTGAACCTAGGAGGTGAAAGTTGCAGTGAGCTGAGATCATGCAGCTGCACTCCAGCGTGGGAAACAGGGTGAGACTCCATCTCAAAAAAAGAGAAAAAAGAAAAAGAGCAGCCTGCTTTTTCGTGTATACATTCCTACCCTGAGTGCCCGGTCCCTCTCATCAAAGACAATACATTTTCAACTCTTTCATTCTTCTGATACCTACCTTCAATTTTTGCATAGTATGTTTGTTTTGTCATTTTGTGATACGTAAAACTGTAAAAGTATTTCCTGATGTCTTGTTCTGATAGTTGAGGGCTGGTCTCTGGTAATCACCATATGTATCTTGACTATAGCGATATTCATAGTTTATATCCTGATTACACAAATGTTGTTATAACTTTCCTGTTACCTACTTAATGTGCATCCCTATTTGTGTTATGCCTTACGTTTATTTGTATTGTAGTTTGTACTTTCTATTTTGACATCTTTGCTTAATAATAGTCACTTAGGAATGTTTTTACATACTCTTCCCAAGTTCAAATACTGAATTGAAAATAAACCCATCAAAACTGAGATGTCTTTTTTATGTATCAGTTTTACATTTTGGAACAACTAGTTTTTTAAAGACAAAACTATTGTTATTATTATTATTTTTTAGACAGAGTTTTACTCTTGTTACCCAGGCTGGAGTGCAGTGGTACAATCTCAGCTCACTGCAACCTCTGCCTTCCAGGTTCAAGTGATTCTCCTGCCTCAGCCTCCCGAGTAGCTGGGATTACAGGCACCTGTCACCATGCCCGGCTAATTTTTTTATTTTTAGTAGAGACAGGGTTTCACTGTTGGCCAGGATGGTCTCGAATTCCTGACTTCAGGTGTTCTACCCGTCTTGGCCTCCCAAAGCGCTGGTTTTACAGGTGTGAGCCACCATGCCTGACCTATAATTTCCTTGATAACAAAAGCATATCTATTACATTTCTGTTATGATTATTCCCAGATAGTCTCAGCTACTCAAATTATAATGTTTAATCACAGAAAAATGTGGGAGGTAGGTAATTCAGAACTGTGATACATAAACATTTTAACAGACTCCTGAGTTCATGTGATACCACTCCCGAGTTCATGTGATACCACTCCCCCATAGCCACCCACATTCCTTATAAGCCTTTATAAAAAGGACAGAAATGCCTTTTTGCACATTTGTGCCCTGCACATACCATAACTAAAATTAGCTTTGACCCAAAAACAAAACAAAAAGAACCACATGTATTTATTTACATTACCCAAAAGTATAGCCATCCTCTAACATAAAAAACAAGGCATACATATGAAATAATAGTGGCATATATGTTAAAACTATTCTTGGGAATCAATGTTTTAATACCTTATGTTAGAAATCATCCAGGTTTTCGAGGATTATCTATTAATTTTTCTTAATGTCCATTGTCTTAAAGTTAACTAAAAATCTTGACTATTATATTTAAACTGACACACTACAGAGCAACACAGTTACTTTTTTCTTCTTCTTCTTCTTTTTTTTTTGAGACAGAGATTTGCTCTGTTGCCCAGGCTGGAGTGCAATGGCGTGATCTCGGCTCACTGCAACCTCCGCCTCCCAGGTTCAAGCGATTTTCCTGTCCCAGCTTCCTGAGTAGCTGGGATTACAGGCGTGCGCCACCATGCCCAGCTAATTTTTGTATTTTTAGTAGAGACAAGGTTTCACCATGTTGCCCAGGCTGGTCTCTAACTCCTGACCTCAAGTGATCCACCTGCCTCGGCCTCCCAAAGTGCTGGAATTATAGGCGTGAGCCTCCGCACCGATTTGGTTTAACACATAATTGTATAGTTTTTATAATTTTATTTTATTTTATTTTATTTTGAGACACAGTCTGGCTCTGTTGCCCAGGCTGGAGTGTAGTGGTGCATCTTGGCTCACTGCAACCTCCCACACACCCACCTCTCCCAGGCTTAAGTGACCCTCCCACCTCGGCGTCCCTAGTAGCTGGGACTACAGGTACACGGCACCATGACCGGCTAATTTTTGTATTTTTTGTGGAGATGGGATTTTGCCATGTTGCCCAGGCTGGTCTCGAACTCCTGAGCTCAAGTAATCCGCCTGCCTTGGCCTCCCAAAGTGCTGGGATTACAGGCGTGAGCCATAGCATCCAGCCTAGTTTTTATAATCTTAAAATTTACATTTTGCACTGATAAAATCAGGAGGAAGATATATAGTTATTTTTAAACCAGAATTATTAAGCCAGTCTTTTTAAAAATTTGTTTTTGAGCTAGCAGTTCTTGTGAGGTTGTGGCGTTATTTTTGCGGGGGAGGGGGGAACTTGTTTTGTTTGCAATTTTATAATTAGTTTATGTATTTGACGATCAGTGAGTGATTAGTTCTCATCCCATTGACTGTCTGTAGATTTTTGAAAGATGTAACAGGTACATAGGTAACCAAAGTATAGAGCTTATTTGGTGAATCGTCATCCCCATTACGTTTTCTGGACAACCTCACACGGATTCGTTATGGGACATTCCTGATTCCTTTGGTCCAGGCAGCTTTGTTGAGCCTGGTATCAATGCGCACATCTGGAGTTCCCGTCTCCCTCATGGCAAATTTCTGAATCTCTTTGAGTGCCCGAGGGCACACTTCTTGAAGCCCACTCTATGGATGCGCTTGTGCATATTGATGGTGTACTTTCGGGTCACCACCTTGTTCATTGCAGAACGGCCCTTTTTCTTCTCGCCACCCTTCTTTGCGGGAACCATTCTGCCAGGTCCAAGTTGGAAAGGCTTTTTTTTTTTTTTTTAAGGCTAGCACATTCAAACTTTTAGAAGTTTTCTGTGACTATCTTTGCACTATAGTCACACACCTGAATAGCCCAGAAAGCTGAAAATATTTGCTATCTTACTCTTTATAAAAAAGTGCCTAGGCCGGGCGCGGTGGCTCAAGCCTGTAATCCCAGCACTTTGGGAGGCCGAGACGGGCGGATCACGAGGTCAGGAGATCGAGACCATCCTGGCTAACAAGGTGAAACCCCGTCTCTACTAAAAAACACAAAAAACTAGCCGGGCGAAGTGGCGGGCGCCTGTGGTCCCAGCTACTCGGGAGGCTGAGGCAGGAGAATGGCGTGAACCCGGGAGGCGGAGCTTGCAGTGAGCTGAGATCCGGCCACCGCACTCCAGCCTGGGCGACAGAGCCAGACTCAGTCTCAAAAAAAAAAGTTGCCTAACCCCTGCTGTCTATGAACCAGAGTAGCACTCCTTTAATTTTTTTGTTTTATTTTCAGCTTTATTAAGGTATAATTCACATACCATACAGTTTACCCATATAAAATGTACAATTCAGTGACTTTTAATATAATAGAGTTGTATAAACATCACCATAATCAATTTTAGAACATTTTTATCACCTCAGAAAAACCCCTGTACACTCTGGCTGTTACTCCCACCCCTCTCCAGCCCCACACAACCATGAGTTGATTTTCTCTATGGATTTGCCTATTCTGGACATTTCATATAAATGGACTTGTACAATATGTGGTCTTCTGCAAATTCCCTGTTTCATAACTTAATGCTCTTCAAGGCTCATCCATGTTGTAGCATGTATCAGTATTTCATTTCTTTTTATTGCCAAATACTATTCCATTTTATGGATATACCACATTTATCCATTGATCAGTTGATGGACATTTGGGTTTCCTCTTTTAGACTATTTTGAATAATGTTGTATGAACATGTCTGTAAGTTTTTGTGTGGACATAAGCTTTCAGTTCTTTCAGGTTTCTACCCAGGAGTACAATTGCTGGGTCATATCATAACTCTGTGTTTAGCTATTTGAGGAACTGCTAGACTCTTTTCCAAAATGGCTACACCATTTTACATGCCCACCAGCAGTGTATGATGGTTCCAGTTTCTCCACATCATTTGCTAACACTTGTTATCTTTTTTTTTTTTTTTAAGACAGTGTTGCTCTGTTGCCCAGGCTAGGCAACAATGTCAGTTCACTGCAACCTCTACCTCCTGTGTTCAAGCAATTCTCTTGCCTCAGTCTCCTGAGTAGCTGGGATTATAGGCTTATGCTACCACATCCAGCTAATTTTTGTATTTTGGTAGAGACGATGTTTCACCATGTTGGCCAGGCAGGTCTTGAACTCCTGACTTCAAGTGATCCACCTGCCTCAGCCCTCCAAAATGCTGGGATTACAGGAGCGAGCCACCACACCTGGTCTGTGTTTTTATTTATTTATTAATCTTTATTTTTAATTTTTTGGGTACACAGTAGGTATGTATATCTATGGGTTACATGAGATATTTTGATACAGGCATGCAATGCTCATATCAGGGGAAATGCGATATCCATCACCTCAAGCATTTATCCTTTGTGTTACAATCTAATTGTACTCTTAGTTTTTAGGTTTTTTTGTTTTGTTTTGTTTTGTTTTTTTAAGATGGAGTCTCACTCTGTCACCCAGGCTGAAGTGCAGTGGTGTGATCTCTGCTCACTGCAACTTATGCCTCCCGGGTACAAGTGATTCTCGTGCCTCAGCCTCCCAAGTAGCTGGGACTACAGGCATGTACCACCACACCCAGCTAATCTGTGTGTGTGTGTGTGTGTGTGTGTGTGTGTGTGTATGTGTGTGTGTTTAGTAGAGATGGAGTTTTACCATGTTGGCCAGGCTGGTCTTGAACTCCTGACCTCAAGTGATCCACCCACCTCAGCCTCCCAAAATGCTGGGATTACAGACATGAGCCATCATGCCTGGCCTCTTTTAGTTATTTTTAAATGTTCAATTAAATTATTTTTGACGGCCGGGTGCGGTGGCTCACGCCCGTAATCCCAGCACTTTGGGAGGCCGAGACGGGCGGATCACAAGGTCAGGAGATCAAGACCATCCTGGCGAACCCGGTGAAACCCCGTCTCTACTAAAAAAAATACAAAAAACTAGCTGGGTGAGGTGGTGGGCGCCTGTAGTCCCAGCTACTCGGGAGGCTGAGGCAGGAGAATGGCGTGAACCCAGGAGGCGGAGCTTGCAGTGAGCTGAGATCCAGCCACTGCACTCCAGCCTGGGTGACAGAGCGAGACCTCGTCTCAAAAAAAAAAAAATTATTTTTGACTACAGTCACCCTGTTTTGCTAGCAAATACTGTTACTCTTTTTTATATGTGTTTAAACAATTTTTTTTTGTATATGAATCTTTTTTTAAAATTATTGTATAAATTCTAGGTGTACAACATGAAGTTCTGATACACATACATATTGAAATAATTACTGTAGTTAAGCAGGTCATATCAAATAACTATAATTTTTTTCTTTCTTTTTTTGTTTAGGGTAAGAGTACTTAAAACCTACTTTCCTGACAAATTTCTAGTATACAATAGAGTATTACTAACTGTAGTCCTGCTATACATTAGATTTCTCATGAGCTTTTTTTTCTAAGTTTTTATTGATACAAATTATACATATTTATGGAGTACAAGGGATAGATTGATGCATTCATACAATGTATAAGGATCAAACCAAGGTATTTAGATACCCATCACTCTGAATATTTATCAATTGTTTTTTATATATATATATATGTATTTTTTTATTTTACTAATAGAATGTGCGCGGTGTCATTTTTTTTGTGTATATGAGAGAGTTTCACTGTTAGCCAGATTGGAGTACAGTGTCATGACCACAGCTCACTGCATCCTTGAACTCCCAGGCTCAAGGGATTCTACCACCTCAGCCTCCTAAGTAGCTAAGACTGTAGGTGCATGCCACTATACCTAGCTAACTTTAAAATTGTTCATAGAGATGGGGGTCTCCCTGTGTTCCCCAGGCTGGTCTCAAACTCCTGGCCTCAAGTGATCCTCCTGACTTGGCCTCCCAATGTTCTGGGATTATAGTTATGAGCCACTGTGGCCCTGCTATTAAGTTTTTTTGGTTCCTTGTGAATTGTGGATATTAGTCCCTTCTCAGGTGAAGAGTTTGCAAATAATTTTCTGCCATTCTACAGGTCTCTTCACTCTGTTGATTGTTTCCTTTGCTGTGCACAAGCATTTTAGTTCAATATAGTCCAATTTGTCTTTTTTTTTGTTGTTTGCCCCTTATTGAAAATATCTTTAAGGTCTTATCTAAAATATATTTGCATATTCTTCTGAAGTGTTTCCCCTATGTTTTCCTCTAGTAGTTTTATAGTTTGGGGTCTTATAGTTAAGTACTTAATTCATTTTGAGTTTATTTTTGTATATGGTGAGAGATACAGTCTAGTTTCATTCTTCACTCTATGGATATCCAGTTTTCCCAGCACCATTTATTGAACAGGGTGTCCTTTTCCCAATGTCTGTTCTTGGCACCTTTGTCAACCATCAGTTGACTATAAATACATGGATTTATCTGTGGGTTCTCTCTTCTGTTCCTTTGGTCTTTGAGTCTGTTTTTATGACAGGACCCTGTTTATGAAAGTACCCTTTATTATGCTGTTTTGGTTATTACAGCCTTGTAGTATATTTTGAAGTTTGATTCTTCCACTTTTGTTCTTTTGCTACAGATTGCATTGGCTATTTGGCATCTTTTATGATTCCCTACAAATTTTAGGATTTTTTTTTTTGTTTTTGCTGTTCATGTAAAAACTGACTGGTATTTCAGTAGGTATTGCATTGAATCTGTAGATTGCTTTGGGAAATATGTTCATTTTAACAATAGTTCTTCCAGTGCATGAGTATGTAAATATCTTTTTATTTGTTTGTGTTGTCTTCAATTTCTTTCATCTGTGTTTTGTAGTTTTCCTTGTAGAGGTCTTTCACTTCATGGTTAAATTTGTTTCTAGGTTGTTTTTTGTAGCTATTATATTAATAAATGGGATTGTTTTCTTGATTTGTTTTTCAGCTAATTCATTATTGTGGATGTATAGAAATCGTTTTGTTTTTGTTTTTGTTTTTGTTTTTTTGAGACAGAGTTTTGCTCTGTCTCCCAGGCTGGAGTGCAATGGCATGATCTCAGCTCTCTGCAGCCTCCGCCTCCTGGGTTAAAGCAGTTCTGCCTCAGCCTCCTGAGTAGGTGGGACCACAGGTGCCTGCCACCACACCTGGCCAATTTTTGTATTTTTAGTCAAGACAAGTTTCACCATGTTGGCCAGGCTGGTCTCAAACTCGTGACCTCAAGTGATCCACCCACCTCGGCCTCCTGAAGTGCTGGGATTATTGGCGTGAGCCACCATCCCCAGCCTACTACTTGTTTTTGTATATTGATTTTGTATCTTGCAACTTTACTGATTTCATTGATCAGTTCCAAGAATTTTTGGTAGCATCTTTAGGTTTTTATATATATGTAAGATCATGTCATCCGTAAAGGGACAGTTTTACTTTCTATTATCCAGTCTGGATGCGTTTTATTTCCTTCTCTTGCCTAATTGCTCTGGATAGGACTTCCAGTACTATATTGAATAGCAGTGGTGAATGTGGGCTTCTTTGTCTTGTTCCAGTTCTTAGAGGAAAGGCTTTCGGCTTTTCCCCATTCAGTATGGTGTTAGCTGTAGATTTGTCATATATGGTCTTTATTATGTTAAGGTATGTTTTTTAATGCCTGATTGTTGAGAGGTTTTTATAATGAAGAGATGTTAAACTTTATCAGATGCTTTCTCTGCATCTATTGAGCTGATCATATGGTTTTTGTCCCTCATCCTGTTGATCTGATACATCATGTTATTGATTTGCTTATGTTGAACCATCCTTGCACTTTTCAGGAAAAATCTCACTTAATCGTTGTATATTATCTTTTTGTTGTATTATTGGATTTTGTTTGCTAGTATTTCATTGAGGGGTTTTGGGTCTATGTTCATGAGGGATATCAACTCTTTTTTGTTGTTGTCGTCATGTCCCTCTCTGGTTTTGGTATCAGGGTAATGCTGGCCTTGTAGAATAAATTAGGAAGAATTCACTCCTCTTCCATTTTTTGGAATAGTTTGAGAAAAATTTAGGTTAGTTATTTGTAATTTTGGTAGGATTCAGCAGTAAAGCCATTTAGTCTTGGGCTTTTCTTTGTTGGGAGACATTTTACTACTGCTTCAATCTCGTGACTTGTTATTAGTCTGCTCAAGTTCTTCTGCTCTGTTTCTTCCTGGTTCAATCTTGGTAGGTTTTCATGTATCCAGAATTTTTCTGTTTCCTCTACGTTATCTGATTTGTTAGCATATAGTTGCTTGTAGTAGTCTTTGATGATCTTTAATTTCTTAATTGACCCAGTGGGCATGCATGAGCAAGCACATTGTTTAATTTCCATGTATTTGTGTGGTTTACAAAGTTTTTATTATTGATTTCTAGTTTTATTCTAGTATAGTCTGAGAAGATACTTGATACGATTTTGATTTTTAAAAATTAGTTATAACTTGTCTTATGGCCTAACATATGGTCTCTTCCTGGAGGATATTCCATGTGCTGATAGGAAAAATGTGTATTCTGCAGCTGTTGGATAAAATGTTCAGTTAGTGTCTGGTAGGTCCATTTGGTCTAATGTCCAGTTTAAATCCAAAGCTGTTGATTTTGTATCTAGACGAACTGTCTAATGCTGAGAGTGGGATGTGGAAGTCCCGTACTATTATTTTATGGGAGTCTATCTTTTTTTGTTGTTTTATTGAGACAGAGTCTCGCACTGTTGCCCAGGCTGGAGTGCAGTGGCACAATATTGGCTCACTGCAACCTCTGCCTCCCAGGTTCAAGCAGTTCTCCTGCCTCAGCCTACTGAGTAGCTTGGATTACAGGTGCATGCCACCATGCCCAGATAATTTTTTTTTTTTTTTTTTTGAGACAGAGTCTTGCTCTGTCACCCAGGCTGGAGTGCAGTGGTGCAATCCCAGCTCACTTCAGGCTCCATCTCCCAGGTTCACGCCATTTTCCTGCCTCAGCCTCCCAAGTAGCTAGGACTACAGGTACCCACCACCACGCCTCGCTAATTTTTTGTATTTTTAGTAGAGATGAGGTTTTACCATGTTAGCTAGGATGGTCTTGATCTCCTGACCTCTTGATCCACCTGCCTCGGCCTCCCAAAGTGCTGGGATTACAGGCATGAGCCACCGCGCCTGGCCACACCCAGCTTATTTTTGTATTTTTAGTAGAGACAGGGTTTCACCATGTTTGAAAGGCTGGTCTTGAACTCCTGACCTCAAGTGATCCTCCTGCCTCAGCCTCCCAAAGTTGGGATTACAGGCATGAGCCACCACACCCAGCCCTATCTCTCTTTTTCGATCTAATAATATTTGCTTATATATCTGGGTGCTGCAGTGTTGGGTGCCTATAAATTTAGAATTTTATATCTTCTGGCTGAATTGATCCCTTTATCATTCTATAAAGACCTTCTTTGCCTCTTCTGCAGTTTTTTACTTAATATCTGTTTTATTTAAGTACGGCTACTCTCACTTGCTTTTGGTTTCTGTTTGTGTGCAGTATTTTTTTTTTCATCCCTTCACTTTCTGTCTGTGATTTTATAGATAAAGTGAGTTTCTCACAGTCAGTATATAGGTGAGTCATATTTATCCATTCAACCAGACTGTATCTTTTAAGTGGGGGATTTGGCTGTTTACATTCAAAGTTATTATTAATAGGTGAGGATTTATTCCTAATCTGTTAATTTTTTGTATGGTTGTTTTATATCCTTTTTCTTTTCTCTTGTCATTTGGTTTGGTGGTTTTATGTAATGGTTACATCTGAGTCCTTTCTCTTTCCATTGGTATATCTGCTCTACCAGTGAGCTTATTTTCATTTGTTTAATGATGGTAGATATGTCTTTCACTTCCAGATGTAGGACACCCTTTGCCATTTTTGATAGGGTCACCCTAGTTGTGACAAATTTTCTCTGTTTTTGCTTCTCTGGGAAAAACTTTCTCCTTCATTTTTGAAGGATGGCTTTGCTAGGTATAGTATTCTTGGCTGATAGTGCTTTTTCTTTTAGCACTTTGAATATCTCATCCCATTCTTTCCTGGCATGGAAGGTTTCTGCCAAGGTATCTGCTACTAGTCTGATGAGGGTTCTCTTATATGTGACTTGATGCCTGAGGGTTCCCTTATATGTGACTTGATGCTTTTCTCTTGCTTTTTTTAGAATTCTCTTTGTCTTTGACTTTTGACAGTTTGACTGTAATGGACCTTAGAAGACCTTTTTGGATTGAATCTATTTGGGCATCATTGAGCCTTCTGTATCAGGATGTCTGTATTGCTTACAAGACTTGGAAAGTTTTCAGTTATTATTTTGTCAAATAGGTTTTTATGCCTTTGCCCATCTCTTCTCCTTCTAGAATACCCAAAATTTGAATATTTGGTTGCTTTATGATGTCCCATATGTCACCTAAGCTTTCTTCAGTTTTAAAAATTACTTATTATTTTTTACTTTTGTCTTCCTGGATTATTTTTAAAAACCTGTCTTCAAGTTCAGAAATTCTTTCTTCTGCTTAATCTAGTCTATTGTTGAAGCTCTCTCAATTGTGTTTATTTCATTAATTGAAATTTGTCAGCTTCAGGACTTCTGTTTGGTTCTTTTTCGTGATATCTATCTGCTGAATTTCTCATTCAGATCATGAATTGTTTTTCTGATTCTTTTGGTATTTATCCATGTTCTATTGGGTCCCACTGAGCTTCTTTAATATCATTATTTTGAATTCTTTTTCAGGTACTTGATAGATTTATTGTTTGTTGGAATCTGTTGCTGGAGAATTAATTGTGTTACTTTGGAGATGTCATGGTTCCATGCTTTCTCATGTTTCTTTTATCCTTACATTGATATCTATGTATTTCTTGTTCTGGTCATTTTTTCCAATTTTATGGATTTGTTTTCATAAGGAAAACCTTTTCCCTGTACATGTATTTATAGTGTTGGTTGGGTAGGTTGTTTTGGCTTTGTTCTAGGTGGATGCAGTGGTATAATCTCCATATGATTTCTTTGGCTGCAATCAGTGGCAGCAGTGTCTGTGAGTTCCTCAGTGACTTAGGGTTTGGTTGTTAGTGGAAGCTGTGATGAGGCTTTTCTGGGATAGGGATGCCAGCTATGCTGGTCTGTAGGCCCCAGTGGTGTTGGTGATAGCCTGGGCATGCTGGATCATGGGGCCCAAGGTGGTGTATTCAGACACTTGGTAGCTGCTCCATGAAGGTTGATCCCTGGGCCTCCAGATTGCTTGCTCAGGTGCTGGCAGTAGCAGCAGTGGGCCAGGAAGGAAGGCAGGTCCTTGGGCTCCTTGTTGGCATGTATGGCATTGATTATGACAATAACATTAGTTAGCCAACTCTTTGGGCTTTGAAGCAACATATGCAGGCACCAGCAGTGGCAATGGCAAGCTGAATGGGCCAGTCTCTGTTCCTCTAGGTGGTGTGTACATTTTGATGCTTGCAGTGGTGTTGGCAGCAGGCTAGGCTGGCCTGTCCTCGGGTCACTGGCAGGGGTGTATGGATGCTAGTGATGGTGGGTGGGCTGAGTCAATCCCTGGGCTCCCAAATGATAGATGGTGGGCACTGGCAGGCTAAGAAAGCCCATAATTAGGCCCCCAGAAGACATGTTCAGGCATTGGTGGGAGTGTGAGGAGTGAATTCATCCCCACACCCCTGGACATTGCATATAGGCAGTGGCAGGGGCAGTACCAGGCATGGAAACCCTGTCTTCTCACCCTCCGAGTGGTGCATGTGGATTCAGGCTATGGTGGGTAGGGTAAGTCAATTCCCATGCCCCCAGACAGCATGCTCGGACCTTGGTGGCACATTGGCTCTGCCTTTCCTCATTTGTGGGGATGGTTGGTGCATGTGGGCACCAGCAATGGCCAGCAAGGTCAGTCGATTCCCAAACCCTCAGATGATGTGCGGAGGCAGCAGCTTTGGTAGGCCAGGTAGGCTTGATGTTAGGCCCTTTGATGCTGCCCAGCACTAGTCTTAAGGCCCCTGAAGGCACTTGCAGATGCATAGGGACCCAGCTGCTTGGAAGTAGTGGTGTTCCTGTCAGTGGCAGTGGCCCCAGGCAGGTGACTCTCAGGCTCTGGGGAGCACACACTTCAGCTCCCGCTGTCCCAAAGGCAGCTTCCAACTCTGTTGTACTGCTCATTCCCCAGGGTGTAGGACTCTGAGTGCTGGACTGGAGTACTGGGGACCTAGCCACACCAATGGTTCTAGCCATCATTGCAGTGCTGTAACCCTCTACATGGACATGGGGAGAAGCCAGCAGAGCTCCATGGATGTAGAGATGGAAGAACTGTTGAGTCCCTGGGCAGGATGTAGTCTGGTGGGAGCTGGGCTCCCAAAATGACACCATGCTGCAGTTGCTTGGGTTTGGGGAGGGACCCAGCACGAACTCTCTATCTAGAACAGTATTGTGTAGACACTGGGCAGCTGCCTTTACTAGTCTTAGGGCCATGAGGGCTGAGGGGCTGTTTTGTGGCTAGGATTCCAGGAGTCCACAGTGGGAATGTGGTCTCCCTTACCTTTCCCCTGGGCTCCAAGCTGATCCTGGCCAGGCCAACTGCTTTGCTTCTCTCTTTGTGCCTCAGAGGTTCCCTGTTACTTCCCTGCTGAATTCCAGTGCTCTGTCATAGATGCTCAGTTTGGTGTGTGATTATCTACTCGCTGTTTTGGTCCTTCTTTGTGGAGGAGGTAAATGCTGGGTGCCTCTAGTCATCCATCTTGTAACTCCACTCTAAAAATGTATTCTTGAGAACAATAAATCTAGACTCATTTATTGCCTCAGTAATTCTTTAGGTAGTTTGCCAGGAGCTGAGTATATATTAGTGAAAACATAAAACATTTCTTGATTTTGTTGGATCTATGCAGATTATATAATATTACAAATAATAAGTGCTATTAATAAGAAATAGCAGGAAGATCTGAGGCCTAATAACAGGAAGACCATAATTTAGACTGAAGATCAGTTATGGCCTTCTAGAGATATGCTGTTTGAGCAGAGGCTCAAATGATGAGCAGCAATTAGCAGGGCCAACAATGGTGATAGGATGAGGGGTATGCCAGGTAAAGGGGAGATGTGTGTGGAAAGGCCCTGAGAGGCAGGGAGAACTTGATGTGCTTGACGGACTGAGGCTTCTTGAGCAAGTGGAAGTGGAGTATAACACAAGGTTGAAGAGGTAGGTAAGAGCCTCATTATTGGAGTCTTCTTGGTAATTACCAAGGAGTTTAGATTTTCAGTAGGGCAAAGCGAGACAAAATACCACACCAGTTGCTGAATGGATTAGAGGGTGCTGGAACATACTGGGGAGACCATTAGGAGATTCCTGTAGTGGTCTAGGAAAGAGGGGATTCAATAATTAAATAAGGACAACTTTAAGAGATTTTTAGGGACTCACCCAGACTAAGTTTGGCCAATGATCATGTGGAGGGAGGACTTGAGATAGTCTAGCTGGCTTTATTTTGACGTCTTCAAGCCACTTCATTTGCTCAGTATCTGTTTTTGCTATGGCATTCTTTCATAATAATAGCTACCAATACTGAGTGCTTACTTTACATCAGATTATTTACATACATTATTCTTCATCTTTTTAGCAATCATGAGTTAAGTGTCATTCCCATTTCAATAAACAAGGAACAGAGGGCTCAGAGGTTAAGTAATTGCCTTAAAGCATAGAACTGGGGCTCACAGTTTATATGTTGACATGGACTTCCTTTCTTCTCATAGAATACATTTCATCCTGTCTTAACTCTCTTGTGTCTCAAACTTCAGCTGTCTTCCTTCTCAGTCACTGCTATGACTTGAATGATTCATTTCTTTTTCCCAAGGTCAACATCACAGAATTCCAGAGCAAATTATTTTCAGTGAGTCCCTAACCCATATCATGCTTTATGCACAGAAGAGATTTACCTGTCTACTCTTCCCACCAGTTGTGTTCAGCGTATTACATTTGTTGGAGGCTAGTGATTTGCCAGTATACCCTTGCACAGTCACTGAACTCCACCCACCCCTGCCATTTAAGCCTTTCAACACATTTATTATTCTTAATAGTCCTTTGATGAGGTCTGACAATTATCTACAAATTGCAAAACATACAGTATCATGCTCTGTGTATGTGACTATATGTTTATACATGTATATATAATTAGAATCTCTTACTCACGGTGCATGCCCTGGAGCAGAGGCGGCATCCTGCTGGCCTGTCCTCCTCCATGGCCCTCCAGCTGAACCCCTGCCAGGCCATGCTAATGGCCTTGCAGTCGGAGCACCACGAGCTGTATGATGAGGAGACACAGAGCTGGGTCTCAGGCAGCGTCTGTAGGAGATCTGGGGTGGGGGCAAAGAAAAATAAAAATAAAAAATTTGAATCTCTCTATAATATGGAAGATGGTGCTGAACACTGTGTATTCACCAAGGCTTAAGGTGACTGTGGTTCAGACCAAAATTTGAGGATCATAGAGGTCATCTACTTTCCAAATCCATATCCTCAGCTTCTTTTATTACCTCTCCTAACGTCTATGCTTTTCTTGTCAATTTTACAGATTGCCTAGCCACCTTTGAAAACTAAATGTGTAATTTCTCAGATATTCTTTTCAGTTTAATCCTCCCATTTCATTTTTAGAAGTTTTAACTCGCTCAGAATAGGAAAATGTATTTGCCTTTGTATTTTCTTTCAGATCTGGAATCAATGTGTGAGACCAAGATATTATCTCTAAAGAAGAGATATTTCAGTCAAGTAATACTTACCCATGAAGACATAACTACTTTTATTCAGCCCACATTTCTTACTCAACCTCAAAAAACTATGAGTGAAGAGAAACCATGGGAATGTAAGATATGTGGAAAGACTTTTAATCAGAAATCACAATTTATTCAACATCAGAGAATTCATTTTGATGAAAAACCCTATGAATCTAAGGAGTGTGGGAAGTCCTTTAGTCGTGGCTTACTCGTTACTCAACATCAGAGGATTCACACTGGTAAAAAACCCTATGAATGTAAGGAATGTGGCAAGGCTTTTAGTTGTAGTTCATATTTTTCTCAGCATCAGAGGATTCACACTGGTGAGAAACCCTATGAATGTAAGGAATGCGGAAAAGCCTTTAAGTATTGCTCAAACCTTAATGATCATCAGAGAATTCACACTGGTGAGAAACCCTATGAATGCAAAGTATGTGGAAAAGCCTTTACTAAAAGTTCACAACTTTTTCTACATCTGAGAATTCATACTGGTGAGAAACCTTATGAATGTAAAGAATGTGGGAAAGCCTTTACTCAACACTCAAGGCTTATTCAGCATCAGAGAATGCATACTGGTGAGAAACCTTATGAATGTAAGCAGTGTGGGAAGGCCTTTAATAGTGCCTCAACACTTACTAACCATCACAGAATTCATGCTGGGCAGAAGCTCTATGAATGTGAAGAATGTAGAAAGGCCTTTATTCAGAGCTCAGAACTTATTCAACATCAGAGAATCCATACAGATGAAAAACCATATGAATGTAATGAATGTGGGAAGGCCTTTAATAAAGGCTCAAACCTTACTCGACATCAGAGAATTCACACTGGTGAAAAGCCCTATGACTGTAAGGAATGTGGAAAGGCTTTTGGTAGTCGCTCTGACCTCATTCGCCATGAGGGAATTCATACTGGTTGAATGACAGAAAGCAAAGTAAGACCGTTTTGTTAACCTTTATAATATATATATTTTTAAAACAGGTAATGAGAACAAATTAGGATACACATTATCAAAGGTTCTCCTACATAATAGTTTTTAAAGGATACAATAACAAAGTACCAAGTACCAAAAACCTGGTGACTTAAAACAAGATAAATTTATTCTCTTACAGTTTAGAGCCTGGAAATCTAAAATCAAGGGTGCTGACAGTTTGGGTTCCTTCTGAGGTCTCTGAGTGAGGATCTGTCCTATGCCTTTTTCTTAACCTCTGTTAACAGCTGGCAGTCCTCGGCATTCCTTGGCTTTTACATACATCATTCCAATGTCTGCCTCCATCTTCACATTGCATTCTCCCTGTGTATCTCTGTGTATGTCTTGTCTTTTATTTGGACACCAGTCAGGTTAGATTGGGGTTACCTGGTAACCTCATCTTAACTTGATTACATCTGTCAAGACCCTATTTCCCAGTAAGGTCACATTTACTGGTACCAGGGGTTAGGTCTTCAGCATATCTTTTTAGGGGACACAGTTCAACCCATAATACCCTGTTAGAATGATTTTGTCTAATATATTTGTAATTTCCTTTTACATATAAATTGTTAGTCAAATATATTTTTATTTTATTTTATTTTATTTTACTTTATTTTGAGACAAAGTCTTGCTCTGTTGCCCAGGCTGGAGTGCAGTAGTGCAGTCTCAGCTCACTGCAACCTCCGGCTCCTGAGTTCAAGTGATTCTCGTGCCTCAGCCTCCCAAGTAGCTGGGATTACAGGCATGTGCCACCATGCCCGGCTAATTTTTTTTTTTTTTTGTATTGTTAGTAGAGATGGGGTTTCACCGTGTTGGCCAGGCTGGTCATGAACTCCTGACCTCAAGTGATCTGCCCGCCTCGGCCTCCCAAAGTGCTGGGATTACAGACATGAGCCACCGTGATGGCCAAAACAGACTTTATACCAACAAAAATTAAAAAGGACAAAGAAGGTCATTTATAATGATAAAGGATAAATTCAACAAGATAAAACAATCCTAAATATGTGTGCACCCAACATTGCAACACCCAGATCCATAATACAAATACTACTAGACCTAAGAAAAGAGATAGACAGCAATACAACAATAGCAGGGGACTTCAGCACTCCATTGACAGCACTAGACAGATCACTGGGACAGAAATCAACAAAGAAACTCTGGACTTAAATTGGACTCTAGACCAAATGAACCTAACAGACATCTGAAGAACATTCTACCCAACAATCACAGAATATATACTCTTCTCTTCTATGCATGGAACATTCTCAAAAATAAGTCATATGCTGGATCACAAAGCAAGTATCAATAAATTTAAAAAAACCAAAATCATATCTAATATCTTCTCTGACCACAGTGGAATAAAAGTAGATATCAACACCAAGAGGAACTCTCAAAACTATACAGTTACATGGAATTTAAACAGCTTCCTCCTGAATGATTGTTGGGTCAATGATGAAACTAGGGTGGAAACTTAAAATTTTTTGAAATAAATGAAAATAGAGACACAACACACGAAAACATCTGAGATATAGCAAAAGCAGTGCTAAGAGAGGATTTTATAGCATTTAATGCCTATCCCAAAAAGATAGGAAAATCTCAAATGAATAGCCTAACGTCACATTTCAAGGAACTAGAAAAAAACAAAACAAACCCAACTCAAAGCTAGCAGAAGAAAAGCAATAACAAATATCAGAGCAGGCGAAAATGAGACTGAGAACAAAAGAATGCAAAACATCAATAAAAGAAAAAGTTGCTTCTTTGCAGAGGTAAAACTGACACCACTAGCTAGATTAACCAAGAAAAAAAGAAGGTTCAAATAGATACAATCAGAAATGATAAGGTGACATTATAACTGATAACACAGACATATAAAAAATCAGCAGACTATATGCACATATTAGAAAACCTAGAGGAAGTGGATAAATTCCTGGAAACACATAACCTTCCAAGATTGAACCAGGGAGAACTAGGAATCCTCAACAGACTACTGAGTATTGAATAGTAATAGAAAAAATCTTGCAACAACAAAAAGCCCAGGACCAGACAGATTCACAGCTGAATTCTACTAGACAGGCAAGGAAGAACTAGTACCAGCACTATTGAAACTATTCCAAAAATTATAGGAGGGAATCCTCCCTAACTCATTTTGCAAAGCCAGTGTCATCCTGGTACTGAAGCCAGGCAAGGGTAAAACACACAAAATAACTACAAGCCAATATCCCTGATGAACATAGACATCAAAACCTTCAGCAAAATACTAGCAAACCAAATCAAACAGTATGTAAAAAAGATAATAACAGCACAGTCGAGTGGATTTTATTCCAGGGGTGTAAGGATAGCTCAACATATGCAACTCAGTACATGATTCATCACATAAACAGAATTAAAAAACAAGCCAGGCATGGTGGCTCACGCCTGTAATCCCAGCACTTCGTGAGGCCAAGGTGGGCAGATCACCTGAGGTCAGGAGTTTGAGACCAGCCTGGCTGACATGGTGAAACCCCGTCTCTACTAAAAATAGAAAAACTGGCTGGGCGTGGTGGCAGGCACCTGTAGTCCTAGCTACTTGGGAGGCTGAGGTAGGAGAATTGCTTGAACCTGAGAAGCGGAGGTTGCAGTGAGCTGAGATAGTGCCATTGCACTCCAGCCTGGGCAACAGAGCAAATTGCTTGACGTGGGAGGTGGAGGTTGCAGTGAGCCGAGATTATGCCCTTGCCCTCCAGCCAAGGGGCAATAGAGTGAGACTCCATCTCAAAGAAAACAACAACAACAAAACTTCCTATTGAGTACAATGTACGTTATTTAGGTAATGGGTACATTAAAAGCCAACACTTTCCCCACTACACTATATATGTATGTAACACAGCTGCCCTTGTAACTTCCTAAACCTATAAAAATTTTTAAAAATTAAGAATTAATAAAAGGCAAATTAAGAATGCTTTTTTAAAAGGTTGAGGCATTATGCTAATAAGGTACTGTGGATTTCAGAGTGCAGAGTAGAAAGATCACAAGAATTTAGTGTGGTAGATGGGAACAGAAAATGGGTGTATAAATTTTATTGAAGTTAGAGCCCTGGGTTGAGGAATGACCTGGGAGTACTGGATATTGTAGAGACAGATATCATCAGGGCAAAGAGATTAAAGATTTTTGCCTTGACGGTTTCACACTATATTGTGATAGTAACACTGTATGTGTTGGGAGATAGAGCAGGAAACATCTTCTGTGGAATATGTATGCTATTAAATGTTTTATCAAACTTTTGATCAAACAAGACAGGAGAACAATTTGCAATTTCATTTCTATTTCTATGTTATGAGAGAAACTGATCATTTGTTCAGATGTTTTAACAGGCATGTTCATGTTACTATAAACTCTTCTGTTTCTCCATCACATTGTTGGTCATTTTTACTGATTACAAACTTCTTTATATACTTAAGAAATATATATATTTCTTTATATAGTAAGGTTAATGTTTGTCATGTGTCGTTTCAGTAACTTTTCCTAATCTTTTGGCCTCTTTGGTTATTTTTTAATAAGCAGAAATCTTTTTCACATGTAAAATTTACAGTTTTTCCTATATACCACATAACCTTATTATTTTTTCTCTTTATATTAATATTTCTGCAGATTTGGAGTCATCCGAGAATTTAAATTGTACCTCAGACAAAATCATGAGAATTACTTTGGGGTCACTGTTACTGGCTCTAGAGTTCAGGAGAACCAACAAGTAGAATTGTGCAATTAGATGCAGTAAAATGTTGAAGAGGACCAAAATGATTCTGAGTCTCGAATCTGAGTTTTAGCCTAGCATGTCAGGAAACAGTGGTCTGGGCTCTACGTGTGTTCCTTTTGTAAAACATGGATCTAATATCGTAGATGTAAATGACTCCTTGTAATAACATTACTCAAATCATGATAAATCTGGCTCTGTGGATACACAGGAATGACTATTTAGAAATAATTTGGTTTTTTTGTTTTTTGTTTTTTTGAGATGGAGTCAGTCTCGCCCTATTGCCCAGGCTGGAGTGCAGTGGCACAATCTCGGCTCACTGCAAGCTCCGCCTCCCAGGTTCACGCCATTCTCCTGCCTCAGCCTCCCGAGTAGCTGGGACTACAGGCGCCTGCCACCATGCCTGGCTAATTTTTTTGTATTTTTAGTAGAGACAGGGTTTCACCATGTTAGCCAGGATGGTCTCAGTCTGACCTCGTGATCCGCCTGCCTTGGCCTCCCGAAGTGCTGGGATTATGGGTGTGAGCCACTGGACCCAGCCATTTAGAAGTAATTTAAGTACTCAATTCTCTGTCTATTGTAAAATATACAGTTTATTTTAGAACAGTTTTAGATTTACAGAATAATTATAAAAGTAATACAGAGAATTCCCATATACCCTACACCTAGTTTCCCCTACTACTGAAAACGTCTTATATGGTACATTTGTTACAATTAATGAACAAGTATTGGTACATTATTATTAGCTAAAGCTTACACTTTATTCCAAATGTTCTTAGGTTTTTAAGCTTTTCTTTTTTTTTCTGTTCCAGCATTCTAAGCAGGAGAACACATTGCATTTAGTCATCATTTCTACTTAGGTTACTCCTGGCTATGACAGTTTCTTCCTTTTTTTTTTTTTTTTGGTTGTTGTTTGTTTTTGTTTTTGTTTTGAGATGGAGTTTTCTTTTGTTGCTTAGTCTGGAGTACAATGGTGTGGTCTCAGCTCACTGCAATCTCTGCCTCCCAGGTTCAAGCGAATCTCCTGCCTCAGCCTCCCAAGTAGCTGGGATTACAGGCGCCAACCACCACGCCCAGCTAATTTTTGTATTTTTAGTAGAGACGGGGTTTCACCATGTTGGCCAGGCTGGTCTTCAACTCCTGACCTCAGGTGATCCACCCTCCTCGGCCTCCAAAGTGCTGGGATTACAGGCACAAGCCAGAGCGCCTGGCTCTCTTCCTCATTTTAAATGATCCTAACTATTTTGAGGAGGCCAGTATAGCATAGAATGTTCCTCCACTAAGATTTGACTATTGTTTTTCTCATGATTAGACTGAGGTTGTTTGCAGGAGGAAGATCACAGAGGTTAAGTGCCATTTTCCTCATAGATATCAAGGATTCATAGTATCAGCATGATGACTTTTTGTTGGTCTTAATCACCTGAGTGAGGGAGTGTTTGTCAAGTTTCTCCAGTGTAAAGTTACTCTTTTCTCCCTTTTCCCATACAGTAGTCTTTGGAAGTCACTGTGCACAGCATGTACTTAAGGAGCAGAAGGCTATGCTCCACTTCCCTGAGGGCACAATATCTGCATAAATTATTTGGAATTCTGTACTGGAGATTTATCTCCTCCATTTATTTAGTTATTTATCTGATAATATAGTCATATCAGTATGAATGCATGGATATTTATTTTATACTTTGGGTTACAATCCAATACCACTTTATTTGTTGCTCAAATTTTCCAGAAACTGAGCATAGAAGTGATCACATCTAAATCACTGTGGCTATGCTGTTGTGAACACCCTGAAGGCTACACAAACAGACAAATCAGGAGGTTATCATAAATATCTAAGTAACATATAGTCATGGTTAGGATCAGGATGTTATCAGGAAAGGTGATGAGAGGTGGGTAGAATTGCAACATAACCGGGGGGAAAGAATTTACTTTTCAATACATAATGCTGGATTAACTTGGATATCTGCAGGAGTACTGATAATTAAACAACTTGACCCACTAAATCTCATACTGTACACCAAACTTGTCTCAGACTTCATTCTATGTGTCTCTTCCTGTGGCTTGTTGAAATATGTATCCTTTCACTATAATAAAGTTGTAATCATAGGCCAGGCACCGTGGCTCACGCCTGTAATCCCAGGCAAGATGTGAGTGGTGAAATAAAACCTCTAGGGGAAGAAAGAATGCCTTCATGAGTTTGTAGGCATGAAACACACACACACACACAAACATTTAAGACTCAAAGTTCTAACCATATATAGAAAAAGGCTGATAAACAGGAGTTAATTAAAATTAAAAACTCCAGTTCATCAACCGGTACCTTTAAGAGAGTGGAAATGCATACTACAGAACAAAAGGTATTTGCAACATACATATCAACTCAGATCCAGATCCAAAATACACAAAGAACTCACACAAAGCAATAAGGAAAAGACACGAAATGCATTTAAAACGGCCAAAGTCTAACCAACCCTGCATACAAGATACCAAAAAAGAGGCCGGGCGCGGTGGCTCAAGCCTGTAATCCCAGCACTTTGGGAGGCCGAGACGGGCGGATCACGAGGTCAGGAGATCGAGACCATCCTGGCTAACACGGTGAAACCCCGTCTCTACTAAAAAATAGAAAAAACTAGCCGGGCGAGGTGGCGGGCGCCTGTAGTCCCAACTACTGGGGAGGCTGAGGCAGGAGAATGGCGGGAACCCAGGAGGCGGAGCTTGCAGTGAGCCGAGATCAAGCCACTGCACTCCAGCCTGGGCGACAGAGCGAAACTCCGTCTCTCTCAAAAAAAAAAAAAAAAAAAAAAAAGATACCAAAAAAGCTAGTAAGCAAGCATATGAAAAGGTATTCAACATTATTAGTCATTAGGAAGTGAAAATACAACTTTCTACACACTTATATAACAGTTATATATCTCTATATATAACTATAGCAACTAACATATTAGTATAGTCCTATTAGAATGACTATTCAATACTAAGTGTGAAGAGTATATAGAGCAAATGAAACCCTTACAGATTCTTTGTGGGAGTGTAAATTTGTACAATTACTTTGGAAAACTGACATTTACTAAATGTAGGCCTATCTCTGACTCAGCAGTTCCATTCTGAAGTATATTGCCAATAGAAAAGAGTAAATATGTCTACATAAAGACACGTATAAGAAGGTTCCCAGAGCTATAGAAACAATACAGATACCCATCAACCAAAGATGAGTAAGTCAAAGTATATTCCTGTATAGTGATAAATTAACTTCACCCAAAGAGAGGCGTTGCCTTTGCTGTGAGTACTGGGAGGTAATCTCTAGGCCTCTGGAATGTCCTGCTCAATAGCAGTGTCTTGGTTTGGCTGGGTTCTTTGTTGGCCACCCAACAGTATAACATGTGATTTATGATGAGTGCTTTGAGACATGCTATCTCAGTTTTGACTTCTGGAGATGGCAGACAAACAGTACTAGACAAACCAGCAAGAAGGGCAGAAAGACAAAGGTCCGCTATGTGGGCAGGGCAGGGTTATCAAACCCCAAGAAAAACACTGGAAACCAAAGACTAGGGTGAGCTTCCCTGGATTGCAACACTCTATTTTATTATTCCACATTGTAGATGGAAGGAGGTATCATCATCCAGGACTCCATAGAGATAGGATGACCAGAAGATTCATCTTTAGACCCCTCTTAGACTTCATTCTATGCGTCTCTTCCTCTGGCTAGGTGTAATTTGTACCCATTCACTATAATAAAGCTGTAATCATAGGCCAGGCGCGGTGGCTCATGCCTGTAATCCCAGCACTTTGGGAGGCCGAGGCGGGCAGATCACTTGAGGTCAGGAGTTTGAGACCAGCCTGGCCAACATGGTGAAACCTCGTCTCTACTAAAAGTACAAAAATTAGCTGGGTGTGGTGGCAGGCACCTGTAATCCCAGCTACTCAGGAGGCTGAGGCTGGAGAATCGCTTGAACCCAGGAGGGGGAGGTTGCAGTGAGCCGAGATCGTGCCACTGCACTCCAGCCGGGGTGACAACAGCAAGACTCCGTCTCTAAAAAAATAAAAAAAAAAAATAAATTAATAAAGTTGTAATCATAAGTATACTATTCTCTTGCGTTCTGTGAATTATTATACTGAATTATCACGGGTAGTCATGACAACTCCCAAATTTGTAGTCAGCTGGTCTGAAGTATGGGTAGCCCTTGGAACCTCTGAACTTGTGGCTGGTGTCTAAAGTGAGCGCAGTCTTGTGGAAACTTTTCCCTCAGACTGCAGTTTCCCTAACTCAATGTAATTCCCATAAAACACTAATAAATAAAAATGAATAATCTATTATGTCTGAGAGAGCCATCCTTATTGTTGCATGAAATAATGTTGAGCAAAAGAAACCAGACACAAAAAGGGTTCAGTGT
Source organism: Papio anubis (assembly GCF_008728515.1). Taxonomy (NCBI): domain Eukaryota; kingdom Metazoa; phylum Chordata; class Mammalia; order Primates; family Cercopithecidae; genus Papio; species Papio anubis. Next base: position 19,564,313 of record NC_044995.1, read on the forward strand.
ACTATTCCATTTACATGAATTGGAAAAACATGTAAGCTTATCTGTGGTTACGGAAATTAGGAGAGAGGTTATTTCTGGGCAGTGGAGTATTAACAGCAAAGCAGCACAAAGAAGGCTTCTTAGGCTGCAAATGTATGTCAGTCTGGGCAATGCTTACGTAGGTGTACAATATTACTTCATCAAGTTTAACACTTAGGATTTATGCTATTCCCATCAGTATTTTATATACCTAAATAAAAATGAATTCAAGTAGAAGTGTAGAGAAGGCTACTGAATGTAATGAGTGTGGAGTTCAAGGGAAACAAACCCATTGGGGTGAAATCACCAAGGAACAAATAAGTATAAATAGTAAATGTGTCAAAGGCTGAGTCTTAGAAAACTTCAATCTTTAGGGAACAGAGAGATGAAGAGAAACAATGCATTAGATGACCATGACGATTAGCTACATAGGAAAAAGCAACAGAGTTTGAGAATTTTAGTTACTTTTCTGCTCTTTAAAAGAAAAATATATTTTAAAAGGTGATTTCATAGGAATTGAGTAAGCCTGCCTATAGATGTATGACATGCTCCAATTAAAATACAAAAACCAATTGGGTTAAAAATAAAACACTAACTATATGGTGTTTATAAGGACATATACCTAGAACAAGCTGACACAACAGACCTAGTGTGGCTCTACTGGCCAAAGCAGAATTTTCAATATTAGAGAAATTGGAATTCAACATCACAGTGAAAAATACAGCAATCAAACATAAAAAAACCTCTATATTAACCAAAGACCTTGAAATAATATAGATGGGCATTTTGTGCCCACTTTTCAGAACTAAACAAATAAAATATCAGAGAATATATAAATAATGTAATCACCAAGCTTAATATAATTAAACAGAACTTTGTGTTTTATAGAGAATATATATCATTTCACATCATATATCTATAACATATTAAAAACCTAACTTGTATTTGGCCACAAATAATAAATTAATGTTTTAACTTTTTAATTAAGTTTCACAGATCACGCACATTATAATTTCATATGCTAAATCTTTTTCACAAGTTTTTGAAAATTTAGAAACACATACAAAAAGACAGACACCTACATAACTAGTGAATCAAACAAGATTAAAATAAGAATTACCTAGAAGTTAATTTTTTTAAAAACTATGGGGCCGGGTGCAGTGGCTGACACCTGTAATCCCTGCACTTTGGGAGGCTGAGGTGGGCAGATCACAAGGTCAAGAGATGGAGACCATCCTGGCCAACATGGTGAAACCCCATCTCTACTAAAAAATACAAAAATTAACCGGGCATGGTGACGCACGCCTGTAGTCCCAGCTACTCAGGAGGCTGAGGCAGGAAAGTTGCTTGAACCTGGGAGGTGGAGGCTGCAGTGAGCTGAGATCACGCCACTGCACTCCAGCCTGGCGACAGAGTGAGACTCCATCTCAAAAAAGAAGAAGAAGAAAAACTATGGGCCCCAGATATAGCAATATTCAAAGGAAATCTTGTAGCCTTTAATGCTTCCAATTTAAAAGGGACTGAAAATATATTAACTAAGCACATGTACTCAACAGAAATACACACAGATAAAAAGAAAATAGTGAAATATGTTTTTGAAATAGAAAAAGCAAACAAAAATAGTCAAAAGCAGGAAGAAAACCCAGATAAGATTTTTTTTAAAAAAACAAGTAAAATGAATGGGACTCCTTCAAATCAATTTAGAAGAATTAAGTGGTTTAAAAATAAAACTGAGTAGAAATACAAATATATAGAGAGACTGAAAACTGAAAGCCAATTATGTTTGCCAATATCAACAAATTTGAAAATCTAAAGAAATCATTAAAATCATTGATGAAGTAGTTTATTAGTTCTAAAATGCACTTTTTACCCAACATTTTAGTCTCTGAAAGTGGGATTCAATATATATCTACAACAGATTAATCTGCAGGATTTTAAAAATTAGTTGTATATTTAAAGTGATGCATTTTATATGTGGCATCTTAAGAGTTCATAAGTTAGTCTGTTTTTAATCATTTCTTTTCCATATCTTTTAAAAATTAAAAAACTTAATTATCTCAAATTTAAAAATTATAAAATATACTAATGCTGATATATTTTCATCTTTTGTTCTTTCCGATGCAAAATGTGATTGAATGCCAAAATATTCACTCAGGGGACCTGACTGGGGGGTAAGGGAGTATAAAAGAGACTTTGGCCACAGGGTTTTTTTCTCCAGCCTTCCTATAGTTTTTGCTTTATATCTCTTATATAATACCCATTTCTATGCCACTTTGAGTCAATTCTCGTGATTAAAATCCTTTCACTAAAATGTTCATTTTAATTTTCAAAATAATTATTAAAAGGTAACGTGTAATAGCAGTAAACAAAAGCTGAGTATCCCTTATCTAAAATGCTTGGGACCCAGAAGTGTTTGGATTTTGGAATATTAGCATTACACTTACCAGGTAAGCATACTTAATCCAAAAGTCTGAAATTATCTTTGAGCATCATGTTGAGCTCAAAAAGTTTTGGAATTTGGAGCATTTCAGATTTTGAATTTTCAAATTAAGGATGCTCAACCTGTAATCTGTAAAGTCTGTAGAGCAATGTCATTTTTGCATTCATGTTCATATACCTTTATTTATAAGAACTGCTACTATTTTGTTTTCAAAACAGCAGGTTGTGATTATTGATCTAGATTTTTTTATTCTAAAATTAGTTTTCCCTCCCATTTTCCTTAGGGTTTTTGTTGTAGTTATTCTTTCTCCAGCTTCTTGGGTTATATGCTTGGTTTCTTTATTTACAATTTCTTTAATATTCTAACAAATGAATGAATTTAGAGCTATACAATTTCCTCTCTATATTACAGGTCCTCATAAGTTTTGCTATGTAATCTATTCAGTGCCATTTATTTAAAAAATAATTTATTTGATTTTAATTAATTTATTCATTTATTTTTAGAGACAGGGTCTTACTCTGTTGTCCAGGCTAGAGTGCAGTGGCACAATAATAGCACACTGAGGCCTTGAATTCCTAGGCTCAACTGGTCCTCCCACCTCAGCCTCCAGTAGCTGGAGGCCACCATACCTGGCTCTGAGTTCTTGAAACTTTTGGCCCAGAGGCGGGGGGCTTGCTCACTTGAGCGTGCACCGGGCACCGGCCGATATGCCTCGGCCCTCGCGGTGGGATTGGGGCATGGGATTGCCATGCCACCTGCGGTAGCGAAGTCATGCAGATGATTTGGTGGGCCGTTTGGTTTCCAATGAAGAATATTGCCATAGTTTTTTTACTTCTACCATAAAACAAATTTATGGTGTGTTTGTGGCACCTGTTTGTGAATACTTATTATGTTTTCTGTGGGATGATGGTGCTGGCTGTTGCTGCAGGACGGGCCGCCTCTGTCACCCAGGATGGAGTTCAGTGGTGCGATCTTGTTTCACTGCAACCTCCACCTCCCAGGATCAAGCAATCCTTATGCCTCAGCCTCCAGTGCCTGGAACCTGGAGTACACACCACTGTCTTCAGCCTGGTGGGTTTTGTTTGTTTTGGGGCGGAATGCATATGCTTGGTGGTGCGGTGGGATCTCAACCTTGGTCACTCTGGTTTTGGGCCATTCTCAGCCTCTGGTGGCTGGGATACAGGTGCCACCCTCCTTAGCTAGTTTTTGTATGTTTTAGTAGAGGCCATTTCACCGTGTTAGCCAGAATCTCGATCTCCTGACATAGTCATAGTCTACCAGGCTCCAAAGGTGACAGGTTGCCAGGAGGCGGTGCCATGAGCGGTACTTTGTATTTTTTGAGGCGGGTCTACAATCGCGGTGATTCTGATGAGCGGGTTCTCAGCTCCTGCAAACTCCAGCCTCCGGTTTCCGCATTCTCCTGCCTCAGCCTCCGGGTAGCTGGGATTACAATCCCGCCACCCGCCCGGCTAGTTTTTGTATTTTAGTAGAGCGGGGTTTCCTGCGTGTTAGCCAGGATGTTCGATCTCCTGATGACCTCGTGATCCGCCCGTCTCGGCCTCCCAAAGTGCTGGGATTACAGGCTTGAGCCACTGCGCCCGGCCCAATTTTTGTATTTTTAATAGAGATGGGGTTTCACCACGTTGGCTAGGCTCCTGGCCTCAAGTGATTCACCCACCTTGGCCTCCCAAAGTGCTGAAATTACAGGCGTGAGCCACTGTGCCTGGCAGCAAATATTCTTATTCAACAAGGAATGAATGTCAGTCAAACTTTGCCTACATTCATTTAAATGAATGTCTTTCTCCATTACAGGGTCTCTGTTGTTGAGTAAGGTATGGATCATGGCTAAAAGTTTTTCTGTAAATAATAAAAATGAAGCTTGAGAAGATAATGGTGATGGGTAACATTCACTAAGCATTTCTTATGTGATAGGCACAATTATAGAATCCACACAACAATGCTCTACCCACATAGGTATGTTACAGATGCATATAAAAGGATCTAGAAGAATAAGTAAATTGGTTAACAATGCAAAGGAACTGAGGCCAGGAATGCTGCTCAAAGGCAAGGCCAGCTTTATCTGTAATGTAAAAATCTTTTATATGCAAAAGCAATTGACACATTATCTCTGAAATGAACAATAAATAAATAATGCAGACACACTGAAAAGGGGCCATCAAGGTAAGTGTTTGTAATGGCAAAATTTTTAATACTTGACAAAATTGGGGTTTGATAAAGACAGGTGAATACTATAAAGCCAATAAAATGGTAACAACATATTTACAGACAAAAAATGCTAAGGGCTGGTTATAGTATAGCATAATCACACCTTGTTTCCAAAACAATGAGAGAGAGAGTATTAAAGGATTTGCTCCAAAAGTTTGACAGTGATTATCTGTGATTGGTAAGATTACAGGTAACCATATCCTTTTTTTCTTCTTATCTACATTATGATGAGGGAAAGCTGTTTTGCAGAATGGAGAGTACAATTTTATAAAAGGAAAGTAAACAATCTTCTAAAACAAAAGGTACAGGTATTAAAGGATACTTAGAAGTAACAGTTATTCACCATAAACAGGATGAAACATAGATACATATACGCAAATTTAAAAAACAAACACTGGGCCAGGCACGGTGGCTCATGCCTGTAATTCCAGCCTCTGGGACACCGAGGCCGATGGATCATGAGGTCAAGAGATCGAGACAATCCTGGCCAACATGGTGAAACCCCGTCTCTAATGCAAATACAAAAACTTAGCCGGGCGTGGTGGCGGGCACCTGTAGCCCCAGCTACTCGGGAGGCTGAGGAAGGAGAATCACTTGAACCCAGGAGGTGGAGGTTGCAGTGAACCAAGATTGTACTCCAGCCTGGCAAAAGAGTGAGACTCTGTCTCAAAAAAAAAAAAAAAAAAGAAAAAAAAAACACTGACCTGATATCCAAACTTTATGTGAATACAAATGTAACTTACCATCAAATAGTCGATAAAAAACAATATGAAATGGACAAGGTTATTGAATAAATGGTGTTAGGACGATAATCAAGAAAGAAGAAAAGGATAAATTTAGACTTGCAATAAATAACTTTTAGATGAATCAGTAATTCTGTATAATACAAAAAAAAAGATCATTGAAAAAATATAGTAGGGTTAACCCAGAAATGAGTTTTCCAATGTTTAAAATAGAGGCAAAATACAATAAATGATTTTTTTTTCATTTTTAATATTCACAAGTAAGAATTTTCCAAAGTAATGAAGGAATGAATATAGATAAGGATCTTCAAATATTTATTTTATTTGGGGTGATTTTTTTCCTGTATAAATTTTCTTAGACTGACTAACCTGTGAAGCATAAGTAAGGCATCTGTACCTTAGTTCTATTTGTAGAGATTTTCACCACTATGAATTTTCTTATGTCATATGTTTAGAGTCCTTCCTTCAGCACATAATTTCAATTCATAGTCTCCAATTCACAGAGTTTCTTACCATTATGACTTTTCTTATGTTGCTGAAACTCTGAACCCCTCCCATAAGCCTTCCCACAGTTCTTACATTCATAAGGTTTCTCACCTGTATGAATTCTCTGATGCTGAGTAAGGCTTGAGCCACTACAAAAAGCTTTCCCACACTCCCCACATTCATAGGGTTTCTCACCAGTGTGTATTCTCTGGTGCCGATTAAGAGCTGAACCACTACTAAAGGACTTTCTACATTCTTTACATTCATAGGGTCTTTCACCAGTATGGATTAACTGGTGTTGGATAAGTTTTGAGCCACTACCAAAGGCCTTCCCACATTCCTTACATTCATAGGGTTTCTCACCAGTATGAATTCTGTGATGTTGAGTAAGGTCTGAACCACTACTAAAGGTCTTCCCGCATTCCTTACATTCATAAGGTTTCTCACCAGTATGCATTCTTTGATGCTGAATAAGTTTTGAACCACTTCTAAAGGCTTTCTCACACTCTTTACACTCATAGGGTTTCTCACCAGTGTGAATTCTCTGATGTTGAGTGAGATCTGAGCCACTATTAAAAGCCTTCCCACATTCCTTACATACATAAGGTTTCTCGCCGGTATGAATTCTCTGATGTCGTGTAAGGGCTGATCCAAAACTAAAGGCCTTCCCACATTCACTACATATGTATGGTTTCTCACCGGTATGAATTCTCTGATGCCGAGTGAGGGCTGAACCACTGCTAAAGGCCATTCCACATGCTTTGCACTCATAAGGTTTCTCACCAGTATGAATCCGCCGATGTTGAGTAAGGTTTGAACCACTGCCAAAGGCTTTACCACAATCTATACATTCATAAGGTTTCTCACCTGTGTGAATTCTGTGATGCCGAGTAAGGGCTGATTCAAAACTAAAGGACTTCCCACATTCCTTACACTCATAAGGCTTTTCACCACTGTGAATGATCTGATGTCGAATAAGGCCTGACCCAAAACTAAAGGCTTTCCCACATTCCTTACATTCATAGGGTTTCTCACCAGTATGAATTCTCTGATGGTGAGTAAGGTTTGAGCCACTACCAAAGGCCTTCCCACATTCTTTACATTCAAAAGGCTTCTCACCAGTGTGAATTCTTTGATGGTAAGCAAGGTTTGCACCACTACCAAAGGCCTTGCCACATTCTTTGCATTCATAAGGTTTCTCACCAGTATGAATTCGCTGATGTCGAATAAGGACCGATACAAAACTAAAATCCTTCCCACATTCCTTACATTCAAGGAGTTTCTCATCAGTATGAATTCTCTGATGCTGGATACTGAAAGTGTGCATGTCTTCAGGAGTAAATATCATTTCACTGAAATGTCCTTCCTGAGATCCCTGTTTTCTCTCAAACTGGCTTTTACATTCCCAATCACCTCTGAAACTTGAACACTCAATGCTGTGTTTTGTAAGGTTTTCCATTATTTCCCATCAGGATGATGCTATTCCATAAATATCCTTTTTCAGAAATAATTTCTTGGTCTCAACTTTGATTCACAGTCTGAAAGAAAATATAAAAGCAAACATTCACTTTTTTGTGTTCTGGGAGAGATTAAACGTTTATAATAGTTACGAAAGACAACTACAATTTAATTTTCATAAAAAATTGAGTTGCTTATACAGTTCTCACATATGACTGGGGCAATTTGACAAACAGATTAGGGAAGCAGAGAAAATGAGTAAAAGTCAGACTAGAAAGTGAAGGAGGTATTCAGGAAACAGATTATTTTTAAATAGTAGTTTAAAGTTCCCTGCAGACTTTGAAAGCTTGGTAATTATACAGATGTCTTGGCCCTGTCTTAATTTCGTAAGAGATGAATCTAGTGTTATAAACATTTATAAATGAGGGTAATTCTCATACTCATTTATCAGGGTTGTTTGGAGTACCACATTTTTCCTGGGGTGGAAAATCTGGGATAATTCAGTAATAAACATAATTTGCAGATAAACAGATGGAGACAGAAAAGAAAGATAATCCACAAAGAGCAGTTTCTGAATGAAAGACTAAGTGCTAAATGAGTATGCAATGAGCTATGGAGAGGAAAGATTCATCTGTGGTTAGAATGTGGTTTGTTATGGTTAAGTTTGCCTCTAAATTCTATGACGATAACATTGAGAGAAGGAGGAGCTCAGTAAGGGCTACAGCAGAGGAACAGAATCTAGTTTTAACATGAGAGGAAAGGGAAGACAAGACAGGAGGCAATGTGATACTACTAGAAGATTGCAAGAAAGATGAAGATATATAAAGATGAAGATACATAAATATCCTGAACCTCATCTTTGATGATTATGGAATGATTCTGATCACACCTAATCTACTTATGTACTTGCATAAAGTAACTGTGCAGTGCTTATTATTTTGGGAGATTTATTTGCCACAAAAGTAGAGACTAGGAAAGGGAATGGATTTAAAGATACTATCTAAGGCCCTGAGTTAATACCTCAAACCCCAAAAAGTGAAAACATTCCAGCATCGATCTCTTTCTACAATTCACATAACAATCCTGTTTACAGCAGGTCTAAATATGTCTTGAAATTGTTCTTCCAATCTCCAATTGGCTAATCCAAATCAAAATTACCTTTTGCTTGGACACTAAAGCAGCATTTCTTCTAGCTTCCTGCATTTCCAGTTTTGCACCCTTAGCACCCAGAGTGATATTTAGCCTGGAACTGTTCTGCTCAAAATGAACTTGTTCATAAAAGTTCCTCAGTGATCTGCCTGTCTCTACAACCTAATATCCCTCTCTGCACCCCCCCACCCAACAATAAGCTGTAGCCACAGTGGCCTTCATAGTTCTTCAAATGCACAAAACTGTACCCACCCATCCCCATTATGACTTCACCTGCCTGAAATGGCCCCCTATAGCCACTGCCCCTACTCTTGGCCTTGCAAGTTTCTGGCAATGGTTTAGATATCTGCTAAACGATGTATCTTTAAAATATTTCCTGCATGTTCAGTCTTAATTATGCACACTCTATCATCATTTCTCAGAGCTCTTTTTTCCTCTTTTCTTTGTGTTTTGTTTTGATAATGGGTAATTTACACATCCATTCCCTACAGTTAAATTTTTCATATTTGTTTGAATGCTTGTTTAATCTCTGTCTGCTACAATAGAGCCAAGCTTCATGAAGACAAAGATAATATCTGTTAATCAACTTGAACTCTGGTACATGAAAAAAAACTAAATGCATTTATTGAATAGCTAATATAATAAATTATTTTCAAAATGTATTATCCTTACAAATAAACATATAAAAACTAGATTTCTCTAGACGTAGGACATAATTTCTCTGAAAAAGGGCAGTGGATCACGTGCATTTATCCCTGTACCCTTTCCAAAACCTCACTAAAAGGAATGAAAAGGAATTTGTAAAAAGGAACAAACCTACCACATAAAAGGAAATTAAAGAGGAAGCTGCAGCAACAAAACATTTTAAGTTAATTAATTATTTATTTTGAGATGGAGTTTCGCTCTTATTTCCCAGGCTGGAATGCAATGGCGTGATCTTGGCTCACTGCAACCTCTGCCTCCCGGGTTCAAACGATTCTCCTGCCTCAGCCTCCTGAGTACCTGGGATTACAGGCATGTGCCACCACGCCTGGCATATTTTGTATTTTTAGTAGAGACAGGGTTTCTCCATGTTGGTCAGGCTGGTCTTGAACTCCTGACCTCAGCCTCCCAAAGTGCTGGGATTACAGGCATGAGCCACCATGCCTGGCTCCTTTTTTTTTTGGACGGAGTTTCACTCTTGTCACCCAGGCCGGAGTGCAATGGTGCAATCTCAGCTCACTGCAACCTCTGCCTCCCAGGTTCAAGTGATTCTCCTGCCTCAGCCTCCCAAATAGCTGGGATTGCAGGTGCCCACCACCATGCCTCGCTGATTTTTGTATTTTTAGAGGTGGGGTTTCACCATATTGGCCAGGCTGGTCTCAAACTCTTGACCTCCAGTGATCCACCTGCCTCAGCCCCCCAAAGTGCTGGGATGACAGGTATGAGCCACCATGCCCAGCCAACATTTTAAGTTGAAAGTGTAAGATAAATGACGACCAACCAAAAAAGATATAATCTTAACTAGAAGTAAGGAAAGCCCACATATAGTTACACTTTTCTGTGTGTAAAAAAGTGTATGATTTATGCTGCAGAACCCCAGAAAAACTTAAGAAGTAGAGGGAACTAAGTACCCATAAAAGTCTAACAATCAACATACAAAAATTTAGCATACAGCTTCTCAGAGCCCACTCTAAATTACAAATAGATCACCACCTCATGAAGATATGTGTACCCACCCACATGTTCAAAGCAGTATTATTCACAATAGCCAAGATGTGAAAATAACCTATGTGTCCACTGATGAACAGATGAAGAAATTATGATACCTATAAATGAGTATTATTCACCATTGAAAATGAAAGAGATCCTGCCATTTGCCAAAACAGACACGAAACTGGAGGACATTATGCTATGTGAAATAAGGGAGACAGAGGAAGAGAAATACTGCATGATTTCACTTGTATGTAGAATGTAAAAAAAAAAAAGTACAGAAATAGCATACAAAATGGTAGTTAACAGGGACTGTCAGGGAAAAAATGGGGAGATGCAGGTCAAAGGATACAAAGCTTCAGACATGTAGAATGAATAAGTCTAGAGATCCAATGTACTACATGAGGGCTATAGTTAATGACTATATTGTATTTGAGATTTGTATTTGAGATTGTATTGTATTTGAGATTTTTGATAAGAGAGTAGATTTTTAGGTGCTCTTGCCACATATACATAAAAAGTGTAACTATGTGAGATGATGAACATGTTAACTTGCTTGACTACAGTCACCATTTCATAATATGTATCAAAACCTCATGTTGTATACCTTAAATATATACAAAAACAACATAATCAAAAAATAGGCAAATATTAGATATTTGAGAAAAGCCTGTAAGATAAAAGACAGTAAACAAAGCAACCAAAGGAATTCAAAAGACAGACTATATAGGAGAACAAAGAAAACCTCAAGTCACAATGTATATTCTCATAGGATGTGAGAAGCTATTCCACATGATACAAGAATAGAATAATATGAAAGAAATATTAAGTGAAAAAAAGTATTCATAGAAAATGAAAATATAAAGTGGGAATAAAAACAAATCATTCAAAAATAAATAATAAAATATCTTTAAAACCCATACAAAAAAGATACAGAAATGGAAAACAGGAAAATATGGGAGGTCAAGCAACAAAGTCCACCATCTACTGAGAAGAAATCATTTTTAGCAGTTTGCTAAGAATCTATAAAGCGTGCTAGAAGAAATGGAGGAACCCAAAAATCACCATTTTAAAATCATCAATAGGATAAAAGATTCAGGCAAGGATCCTCAATGGATTCTAAAATTGGATAATGAATTGCACTGGGGAAAAGGATATTCACTTGATCTCACAGTATCACTCTACAGACTATTTATTAATTATAAAGGGAAAAACATATACCTGTATAATAGAAAGATTTGGTACTCACCACCTTAATCTTAAGTGGTAAAACTTGATGCCTTAGTCTACTTGTGTTGCTATGAAGGCATAGCTAAGGGAGGGTAACTTATAAAGGAAAGAGGTTTATTTGGCTCACAGTTCTGCAGGCTGTACAAGATGCATGGCACCAATATCTTCTTATGATGAAGGTTTCAGGCTGCTTCCACTAGTAGAAGGCGAAGAGGAGCTGGGATGTGCAGAGATTATGTGGAGAGAGAGGAAGCAAAAGAGAGGGTCGAGGGAGGTGCTAGGTTCTTTTTAACAACCAGCTCTTGTGGGAACTAATAAGAGCAAGAACTCACTCACCCACTGCCCCCCAGGGAGGGCATTAATCTATTCATCAGGGATCCACCACCATAACAGAAACACCTGCCATTAGGCCCCACCAACACTGGGGGGAAATTTTCAACATAAGATTCGGAGGGGACAAACATCCAAACTATAGCACTTGGAATCAATAGTAGTGGAGCAACCTGACAATATGTTCCTCCTAACGTAATACAATGAAAGATGGACCATCATACCACGTATGTGGTATGCTTGCCAAATATATTTACCTGAATCTAAGCTTCCTATACATGAGAAAGCCAAGAGACAAATAAAGGTTATGGGACATTCTATAAAATAATTGTCCTGGATTCTTAAAAAAATTCAATGTCATATAAAGCAGGGCCAGGCATGGTGGCGCATGCCTGTAATCCCAGCACCTTGGGAGGCCGAGGTGGGCAGATCACCTGAGGTCAGGAGTTCGAGACCAGCCTGACCAACATGGAGAAATCCCGTTTCTACTAAAAATACAAAATTAGCCAGCTGTGGTACTGCATGCCTGTAATCCCAGCTACTCAGGAGGCTGGGGCAGAACCATTTGAACCCAGGAGGCGGAGGTTATGGTAAGACAAGATCGTACCATTGCACTCCAGACTGGGAAACAAGAGTGAAACTCTGTCTCAAAAAACACCGAAAAATTCATGTCATATAAAACAAAAAATGAGAGACTGCTCCAGAATAAAAGAGACTAAAGAGATCCAATGACAAAACCAATATATAAATCTTGACTGGATCCTAGATCACGCAAACACACACCCAAGTAAAACAAACAAACAAATAAACAAAGAAACACAATAGCAGCTAAAGAGAGTTTGAAAACCACTGGAGCTGTCTAAACATAAAATGCTTAAGAATATTAGTAAGTCCATTTTAATTTTCTTAGGTTGGAGATATTGTTAATACTAAGGAGATATATGTTAAAATTATTAATGGTAAAATGTGAAGATGTCCCCAACATATTTTCAAATGACTCAGAAAAAAATATGTATGTATGTGTATTAATAAAGATAAAGGAAATGTGGCAAAATGGCAACAACTGAAGAATTTGGGTGATGGATGATAGAGTCCGAATGTTTGTGTCCTCCCAACCCCCAAATGAAATGTTGAACTTTAGGTATTAATGTAATGGGGTAAGGAGGTACGGCCTTTGGGAAGTGATTAGGTCATGAACGCAGAGCCCTCATGAATGTAACTAGTATCCTTATAAAAGAGGACCCGGAGGACTGCCTTTCCCTTTCTACCATGTGAGGACAGAGAGAAGGTGCCAACTATGAAGCAGAAAGCAGGTCCTTACCAGACACTGAATCTGCCAACATCTTGATCATGTACTTTCCAGCCTTCACAACTGTGAGAAATCAGTTTCTTTTGTTCATAAGATAACTAGTTTATGGTATTTTGTTACAGTGGCCCAAACAGAGGAAGAAAATGGGTATTCAGAATTCACTGGAATAGTCTTTTTTTTTCTCTGTTTGAAATTTTTCAAAGGAAACAGAAAATACAGATTGTTCTAAAAAGTAGCATTAAGGGAAACTTCCTAGACCTGAAAGACATGACTCTCTCCATATTTAATGGGCCCACTTGGTATGTAGCATTAAAAAACATGATTTACATTTAGATATATTTTTATTAGGTTCTAGGACACTGGAAACAAAGAAAATACCCTAAAAGGCTCCAAAATGCAAAGACAGGGTATAAACCAAAGACCAGGAATGAAAATGGCTTTGTAGTTCTAAATAATACTATAAGACAGAAATCATAACTTTAAAATTCTGAGGAAAAATATTTTTAATATTTTAAAATATTAAGAAAATAAAGAATTCTTAATATTTTAAGAATTCCATGCCCTGCCAAAGAATCAATATAGTGGTTGAAAAATATACTAGAACTCACAAAATTTAATTCTCATTCATCCTTTCTCACATGCCACCAATATCAAGAAGAAGAACCAGACCAAGAAACAAGAAGGCAAGGAATCTAAGAAACAACACAGAAGGGCAGTGAATTTAAGAAGACAGAATTCTAGAGTAATAGTGGTATAAGCAGTCAGTAGAGAAAAAAAGGATCATCGAAGAGATGTTTCTAAACCTAAGAAGCTGACAGAACATACCGGGAAGAGATTTATTTTCCAGTAGATTTTGAATATAAATTAGTGATAAATATATGGACAAAAAGGTAATATTAATTACATGGAAAACAAAGTTGTGTAACAATATAAGTGTGATTCACAGCTCACTTATGAATAAAATCTGTTAAAAAGATGCAAGTCACAGAATGGGTGATGATATTTACAAAATATTTAACTGTCAAAGAACTAGCATGTAAAATATAAGATCTTTCTCAAATCATTAATAAAAAGCTAAATGGGCTGGGTGCAGTGGCTCAAGTCTGTAATCCTAGCACTTTGGGAGGCCAAGGCGGGCAGTTCACTTGAGGTCAGGAGTTCAAAATCAGCCTGGCCCACATGGTGAAACCCCGTCCCTACTAAAAATACAAAACTGTTAGCCAGGCATGGTGGTGCGCCAGGCGTGGTGGTGCGCCAGGCGTGGTGGTGTGTGCCTGCAATCCCAGCTACTTGGGATGCTGAGGCAGGAGAACTACTTGAACCCAGGAGGTGGAGCTTGCAGTGAGCCGAGATCATGCCACTGAACTCCAGTCTGGGCAACACAGCAAGACTCAGTCTCAAACAAAACAAACAAACAAACAAACAAACAACAAAAAAAGCTAAATGATCCAAGAGACAAGAAACCACTAAATAAATAGGAAGACATTGTCATTTTCACTCCCGGTCTTGTTTGTGCCCTGTGTAATAATTTGTCAGGTCTTTGTCCTAGGGTTCCTAGCACAGAGCTAGACGTGTCTTTGTTATGGATCACACCTAAGTTTATGCTAATGTGGTAACTCATGGTGGACCCCTGAGTAGCTTCGGAATTGGGGCAGTCATCAAAAATATTTTTAGCTAGCCCAATCTCTGAGGAAGAAAGTGGGGCTGGAGACTGGGTTCAATCATGTGGCCAATGATTAATCAATCATGCCTACATAATGAAATTCCACCCCAAAGTTCAGTGGAGCTTCCTTGTTGGTGAACATATCAATGTGTTTGGAGGGTGACACACCTGCTTTTACCAGGAAAGGGCATAGAAACTGTGTATAGATCCCTTTCAGACCTTTCTCTATGTGTCTCTTTACTGGGCTGTTCCTAATTTGTATCCTTATCTTTCAAAATAAAACTATAATTTTTAGTGCATTCCTGAATTCTGTGAGTTGTAGTAAATTACTAAATGAAGGGGGGAGGGGGAGGGAGTCATGGGAACTTACTGGAATTGTAGCTAGTTGGCCTAAAGTAAGGGCAGATTTACTGGGGACTATATGCTAAAACCTATGGAGTCTGACACTAACTCTGGGTAGCTAGTACCAGAACTGAATTGCAGTACATCAGTTGGAGACGCAAGAGATTAAAATCCCATGTTCATGGATTGGAAGACTTAACATGAAGATGAAAATACTCGCTAAAATAATCTGCAGATTCAATGCAATCTCTATTAACACTTTAGTGGCCTTTGAAATGAAAAGCCAGGCCGGGCGCGGTGGCTCACGCCTGTAATCCCAGCACTTTGGGAGACCGAGACGGGTGGATCACAAGGTCAGGAGTTTGAGACTAGCTTGGCCAACATGGTGAAACCCTGTCTCTACTAAAAGTAAAAAAGTTAGCTGGGCGTGGTGGCACGTGCCTGTAATCCCAGCTACTCAGGAGCCTGAGGCAGGATAATTGTTGGAACCCAGGAAGCGGAGGTTGCAGTGATCCAAGATTTTGCCACTGCACTCCAACCTGGGCGACACAGCAAGACTCCATCTCAAAAAAGAAAAAAAATGAAAAGCCACTCCTCAAATCCATATGGAACTGCAATGCGTGCCCCAAATCCATATGGAACTGCAATGTGTATTGAAAATGAAAAAGTAGGACTCACTTCTTCCAATTGTAACACTTACTACTACAAAGCTACAGTAATCCATAGGACTGGCATAAGAACAGACTTGTAAACTAATGGAATAAAACTGAAAAACCAGAAATAAACCCAAACATCTATGACTAATAGATTTCCCAGAAGGACAGTAAGTCCACTGCATGGAGAAAGAAACGTCTCTTCAACAAATGGTATTGGGACAATGGGATAAACACATGCAAATATAAAATGTGAGCTTGAGATGGATCAACAACCTAAACAGAAGTGCTAAATCATAAAACTCTTTCAAAAAAACAGGATTTCTAATTCTTCATGACCTCAGATTTCGCAGTTAATCCTTAGATTTGACACCTAAAGCACAAGCAATGAAAGAAAAGAATACATCCATTTAAACTCATCCAAGTTAAAAGTCTGTGCTTCAAACGGGTACAGGGTATTTCTACAGGCAGATGAAAAAGGTTTAAAACTAGAGAGAATCGATAGTTGCACAATATTATGAATACAGCAAATACCACTGAAGTTATACTAAATACCACTGAATTATGCGCTTTAAAATGGTTAAGTGTATCTCATGTGAATTTTGCCTAAATGAACAAATCTTGGGAAAAAAATGGGAAAAGGAGACAAAAGATAACGCAAATGAAAAGATGTTCTGTTGCATTAGTAGTCATGGTCATGCAAATTAACACCATAATTAGATATTACTAAGTATATTAGGTAGGTAAAAAGTGTGACTATTCCAAATGTTGGTAAAGATGTGGCAAAGGCCGGGCGCGGTGGCTCACGCCTGTAATCCCAGCACTTTGGGAGGCCGAGACGGGCGGATCACGAGGTCAGGAGATCGAGACCATCCTGGCTAACACAGTGAAACCCCGTCTCTACTAAAAAATACAAAAAAAAAAAATAGCCGGGCGAGGTGGCGGGCGCCTGTAGTCCCAGCTATAGGGAGGCTGAGGCAGGAGAATGGCATGAACCCGGGAGGCGGAGCTTGCAGTGAGCTGAGATCCGGCCACTGCACTCCAGCCTGGGCGACAGTGCGAGACTCCCTCTCAAAAAAAAAAAAAAAAAAAGATGTGGCAAAAATGTGGCAAAGGCGGCGGCAAATATACACTGTTAGAAGTAGACTACTTTTTCATACAACCACTTTGAAAGAATTTGGTTATCTAGGCTAACATGCATATTTCCCTATTACCCAGCAATTCCACTCCTAGGTAAAACATCCACTAGAATGTTCACAACAGTTTTATTAAGAGTAAAATGCTGGAAACCACCAATTATCCACATAAAAAATATGTGCGCCTGTAATCCTAGCACTTTGGAAGGCCGAGGCGAGTGGATCGTTTGAGGTCAGGAGTTCGAGACCAGCCTGGCCAACATAGTGAAACCCCGTCTCTACTAAAAAATACAAAAAATTAGCTAGGCGTGGCGGTTCATGCCTATAATCCCAGCTACTTGGGAGGCTGAGGCAGGAGAATCACTTGAATCGGGAGGTGGAGGTTGCAGTGAGATGAGATTGTGCCACCACACTCCAGCGTGGGCGACAGAGTGAGACTCTGTCTCAAAACAAAACAAAACAAAACTTAAAAAGGACACATATATTATGATTCAATTTATATAAGTTTAAAAGCAGGCAAAGCTGTATAATATTCTTTAGGGAGTTATACAAAGTTGGCAAAAAATTGTAAGAGCAGAAAATGATTTTTACAAAATCTACTTAATAGTTACACTTCAGTGGAGAGAGAGTGAAAGAGATGAATTTGATTTGGGCAGGCAGATGGCTTTGTGGTACTAGCGATGTTGTATTTTTCTTTTTTTTCTTTTTTTTTTTTTTTTGAGACGGAGTCTCGCTGTGTCACCCAGGCTGGAATGCAGTGGCCAGATCTCAGCTAACTGCAAGCTCCGCCTGCCGGGTTTACGCCATTCTCCTGCCTCAGCCTCGGAGTAGCTGGGATTACAGGCGTCCGCCACCTCACCCCGCTAGTTTTTTGTATTTTTTAGTAGAGACGGGGTTTCATCGGGTTAGCCAGGATGGTCTCGATCTCCTGACCTTGTGATCCACCCGTCTCGGCCTCCCAAAGTGCTGGGATTACAGGCTTGAGCCACCGCGCCCGGCCGATGTTGTATTTTTCTAATCTTCATGGTGGTTATATGGGTATTATCACTTAACCTAAAAAGATTTTATGTATCTGAATATATAAAATACTTCAGGAAAAAAACTCAAACTTTGAGGGGAAAAGAAGAAAAAAGAAACAGAAAGAACATGTTTCAATTTATCTGAAGAAAGTAGTCTAATAGCCATGATACCAAATAAGGCAAAATACTAAATATGAAAAGAGAATAACTTGGGGCTAATATAACTTATGAATACACACACACACACACACGCTAAATAAAACTCTAGCAATCTGAATACAATAATTAAAAAAGCAAACTTTATGAATAAGTTGATTTTATCCAAGGAATACAAGGTTGCTTCAACATTAAAAAATCGCTTAATTATATTAACAGATTAGAGAGAAAAATGCACATTTGTCTACAACAATCAGAGAATTTGATAAAACCCAAAATCCAGTTACTGTATGAAGAAACACAAAATTTGAACAAGCTATGAGTAGAAGGTAATTTCCTCATTCTGGCGAACAGTACCTACAAAAACCAGGAAGGGACACATCAAATATGTGCATGTCCATAAAGGCTGTAGCAAATAAAACATGTAAGTACTAGAAAGCAAGAAACAAAACTGATGTTTGCAGATCTTATGACTGCCTATATGGAAAAATTCAAAAGATATAATCATCTATCCATCTAAAAAAGAATTATACAAAAAGTAGCTGGGCGTGCTGACACATGTCTATAGTCCCAGCTACTCAGGAGACTGAGGCGGGAGAATCACGTGAACCTGGGAGGTGGAGGTTGCAGTGAGCCGAGATCGAACTACTACACTCCAGCATGTGTGACAGAGTGAGACTCTGTCTCTATAAATAAATAAATAATATTTTTGAAAAGTATTATATCCCTATCTCATGTCATACCTAAACAGCAAAGTCAGTCCTAGATAAATGACTTACATTTTAAAAAATGAACTTTAGGCCGGGCGCGGTGGCTCAAGCCTGTAATCCCAGCACTTTGGGAGGCCGAGACGGGTGGATCACGAGGTCAGGAAATCGAGATCATCCTGGCTAACACGGTGAAACCCCGTCTCTACTAAAAAATACAAAAAACTAGCCGGGCGAGGTGGCTGCCACCTGTAGTCCCAGCTACTCGGGAGGCTGAGGCAGGAGAATGGCGTGAACCCGGGAGGCGGAGCTTGCAGTGAGCTGAGATCCGGCCACTGCACTCCAGCCTGGGAGACAGAGCGAGACTCCGTCTCAAAAAATAAAAAAATAAAAATAAATAAAAATAAAAATGAACTTTAAAACTCTTAAAAGACTATATGCCAGTTGTCAATGTATTGCCCCTAAGTTCCAAATTCACCCTTTATTCACCATTTTTTCACTCTGCAAAAGTAGACCTGGGCTATAGAAATATTTTTCCTTGCCAGAACAATGTTAAGCTTTGCCAGTAGTGGATGTCTGAAAGACACTGCAAGAGGAAGGGGCATTCCCTTCTGGTTCTGGTGTGTTTGCCTGGCAGGTGGCTCCAGCATCCAGGTCCACCTCCTGCAGCATATTCAGTTTCCCCAGTACCCAGTTCCTGCAGCATGAGTGACTTTACCAGGCTTCCTCAGTCAAGCAGCTTCTCTAGCTCCCGGCTCTTAAAGTACACAGTGGCCAGCAGCACCCAGTAGCCTCGTCTGAAAGTTTTGTAGCAAATGCTTCTGGTAAGACAACCCGGTCTGCCCCACAGGATGGATTCCTGGCAAATTCTAGAGGGCAGATTTCCAGCAAATTCCACAGCAGGAACAGGACATGGCTAAGGCAAGTGAGGCACAAAACTTGAGGCATTCGCTCTCAGATGCCAACCCTGCACATATAACCTTGACGATGACTGTCTTAAGAATGCGGAACCCAGAATGCAAAATTTGAGGCATTCCGTCTCAGCGTCATGCAAGTGTAGCTACATCTGACGGTGAGTGCTTCTCACTGTCTCACTTGCCTCATCTTAGTCTCAGCCCTTTACCACAGCAATTACTGTCATTCAGTAAGCCACAGATGTGCACTCTCCAACAAGGCCTAGATGTTAGCCTTGGGAGGGCTTCTTCCTTGGACTCTCTACCATTAGTAGTGGCTGATCTTATTATTATGTTTAAAAATTTTTTTAGAGACAAGGTCTCACTCTGTCACCCAGGCTGGAGTCATCCAGGTACCCAGGTACAATCATAGCTCACTGCAGCCTCAAACTCCTAGGCTGAAGCCATCCTCCCTCCTCAGCCTCCCAAGTAGCTAGGAATACAGGCACATGCACCACACCTAGCTAATTGGCTGTTTTATTTTTCTTTTTGTAGAGACAGGATCTGGTCTGAAACTCCTGGCTTTAAGCTATCCTCCCACCTCAGCCTCCCCAAGTGTTGGGATTACAGATGTGAGGCATCATGCCCGATCAATGGCTGCTCTTTATGGCTATAATTCCCATGGTTTTTTGAGTTTCCTTTACTTCTTACTGGTCAATCCTTTGTTACTCTAGTTCCATGATAGTTAATAATTTTTTATATTTAACTTTCCTAGTTCAAATTACTGTGTGTTTTCTGTTCCTTGATTAGATATTGACTGCAACAGAATTGGTACCTGATGTGGTTCCAGGTGAAAGGCCTGTAAAGACGGAACTCTGGGATTAGTTTGGTCACGCCTTTTAGTATCTTTTTGCTAATCCTTTGGGATTGACTGCAGTGCAGAGTTCCATGGCAATGGGATTTGGGTTGGTAGAAATTCATGGCATGCAGTAACGTTACAATGAATTAGGCCATGGTTGATTGGAATGAAGTGTCAATTAAAGCACATGCCTTGGGAGCTAAACAGTTGCTGTACTTGACCATTATGGCAGTAATGATATAAGGACTGCGGTGTGGGATGGATTAACTTATGTTAACTTAAATGCATAAAGAGAAGCCGATAAGTTCAGGTTTATTAACTCTCAGTTCAAGTCACAATCTGAGAATGAAAGCATTTCCATAAAAATCCTAAAAGAATCTCCCCTTGGCCAGGCGCAGTGGCTCAAGCCTGTAATCCCAGCACTTTGGGAGGCTGAGACGGGTGGATCACGAGGTCAGGAGATTGAGACCATCCTGGCTAACATGGTGAAACCCTGTCTCTACTAAAAAATACAAAAAAAAAAACCTAGCCGGGCGAAGTGGCGGGCGCCTGTAGTCCCAGCTACTCGGGAGGCTGAGGCAGGAGAATGGCATAAACCCAGGAGGCAGAGCTTGCAGTGAGCTGAGATCTGGCCACTGCACTCCAGCCTGGGCGACAGAGCGAGACTCTGTCTCAAAAAAAAAAAAAAAAAAAAGAATCTCCCCTTTCTTGTAGCCATAGGGCTGACATTGCTGAAAAACACACAATTGCTCAGTTTGCTGAATTGTGATGAATGTTGAATTCACAGTCTTGTCAAATTTATCATGTGAAAGAAGACTGACTGGCAAAGAATGGGATCCTGAAATTTGGAGTTGATACATATGGATAGGACCCAGATGAAACTGGCAATCTTGAACTCCTAAGTCACTGTGGTGACCTCTCTTACTAGTGGAAATAACTTGCAATCCAGCATTTGAGAAATTAGTTTTCCTCTGGTTGAAAACCCTAAGATAACATAACCTGGAGTAGTGCAAAGGGCATGCTCATGCTCTGTAAGATCCACCAGAAATGTTCTGTCTGCTGAGATAGTATTTAGGAATGAGCCTGGAACATCTTCTCATTCCAGGAAGTAAGGAAATGCTCAATCCTCATTATAGATCTATAATGAGGGTTCAATCTCAGCATAACCCAGGGAGACAGGTATATAGTATGACCCAGGAGGAAATAACTCACTGTATTAGTTTGCTAGGGCTGCCATAATAAAATACCACAGACTGGATGGCTTAAATAACATAAATTTGTTTGTTCACAGTTATGGACATTAGTCCAAGATTATGCTGATTGTAGCTTTGGTTTCTTCTGAGGCCTCTCGCCTTGGCTTGCAGATGGTCTGTTTCTTGCTATGCACTCACATGGTCTTTCCTCTGTGTCTATCCTTGACATCTCTCTGTGTGTCCAAATTTCCTCCCTTACAAAGATAGGAGTCAGGTCGAATGAGTGCTCACCTTAATAGCCTCATTTTAACTGAATTATCTCTTTAAAGACCCTGTTTCCAAATACATTCACATTCTAAGGCACTGGGATTTATGCTTTCAACATATGAATTTTGGAAGGGACACAGTTGAGCCCACTAATACTCACCAAAACAAGGGTTGTGGGAGGAGCAGAGTGATGATGCTCTAACTTTACCTTTATGCATAGTGTTAACTTTTTTTTTTTTTTGAGACTGGATCTCACTCTGTCGCCCAGGTTGGAATGCAGTGGCATGATCTTGGCTCACTGCAACCTCCGCCTCCCGGGTTCAAGTGATTCTTCTGCTTCAGCCTCCCGAGTAGCTGAGATTACAGGTGTGCACCACCACTCCTGGCTAATTACTGTATTTTTTGGTAGAGATGGGGTTTCCCTATGTTGTCCAGGCTGGTCTTGAACTCCCGTCCTCAAGTGATCCACCTGCCTCAGCCTCCCAAAGTGCTGGGATTACAGTCATGAGCCACCGCACCCAGCTAGTTTTAACTTTTGGAAGCATGCTAATATTTTTACATATACAATCAAGTCACCAAGAATACAGTAACAAAAAAGGCCAAATGGTAGGAACAAACTTAAATGTATTTCAAATGAATAACAAAAGCAAACTTAATGGGGGAAAAAACCAAATCCAAGTAAATTAGAACACAATATTTTGATTATGTACTCCCAGTCTAAAGATAAAGAGAAGTTGGCCGTGTGCGGTGGCTCATGCCTGTAATCCCAGCACTTTGGGAGGTCAAGGTGGGTGGCTTGCTTGAGGTCAGGAGTTAAAGACCAGCTTGACCAACATGGCGAAACCCCGTCTCTACTAAAAATACAAAAATTAGCCGGGTGTGGTGGTGGGCGCCTGTAATCCCAGCAACTCAGGAAGCTGAGGCAGGAGAATCGCTGGAACAGGGAGGCGGAGGTGGCAGTGAGCTGAGGTCATGCCACTGCACTGCAGCCTGGACGACAGAGCGAGACACCGTCTCAAAAAAAAAAAAAAGGCCAGGCATGGTGGCTCATGCCTGTAATCGCAGCACTTTCGGAGGCGGAGGCAGGTGGACTGCAAGGTCAAGAGATCAAGACCATCCTGGACAACATGCTGAAAACCCGTCTCTACTAAAACTACAAAAAATTAGCTTGGCATGGTGATGCATGCCTGTAGTCCCTGCTACTCAGAAGGCTGAGGCAAGAGGATCGCTTGAACCCAGGAGGCGGAGGTTGCAGTGAGCCAAGATTGTGCCACTGCACTTCAGCCTGGAGAAACAGTAAGACTCCGTCTTAAAAATAAATAAATAAATACAAACAAAAAGATAAAGAGAACTATAAGCAAATACTGAACCCTACTTAGTATGCTTGATTTTTACTATAATAGAGGTTAGCATACTCACATTCTGTATTTATAAATTCTAGACTTGAACAAATTCGTAAATATAATGAGGATAATGGAAGCCAGGTTTCTAAGTCCTACAGAAGGAAGATACAAATATGGAACACGTTGTGACAAGAATGAACACTGCAGTCCCATCATCTAGATCTTGGTTTCCAAATATTCACATTCCAAGGAACCAGAGCTCTTTAGAGAAATGATTCATTCCAGGCTGGAGCTAAGACAGTATTTAGGAACGAGCCTGGAACATCTTGTCATTCCAGGAAGTAAGGAAATGCTCAAAGAATAATGAAGACAAGTCAAAGGAACACAGAAGCCAGCTGGAATGCGTTCCTGTTGGCCAAATCTGGGACAATTTGAGTATAAAAATAAATAACAGATTATAACCCATTGAGGAAAGTAAACATCTGTGAATTCATATTGACATAAACAAATGAATAAGTAGGAGAGAAGGGAAAGCTATTCTTTATAGCAGAATGCCAACTAATTAATACAGACAAAATAATGGCGATAGAAATCAAACAAAAAAAACCCTCCCATTATTACTATTACATCTTACTAATAACAGACCCAGGAATAATTATCAATGGGTGGATGTTAAACTAGTGGGGAAATGTTTGGTGACCAGTTATTTATACAGTTACAAAGTATATCTCCACAAATTATCTATTAATTACAAATAGACAACTGTCAATATTACAGTGGAGAAACATGGTAGATATCCCTTTAACAAATTATCAAAGTTAACAGCTCCAGAAATGGAATAAGTCAACATCATGAATCTCCCAAGATGATGCAGCAAGAAGGATACGATATTACCTTTATGCTATTCCTGCCACAAAATTCATAGCCTGAATGTAAGCATGATAAACCATAAGACAAACCCAAATTAAGGGACTTTTTACAAAATAACTGGCTTCTCCTCTTCAAAAATGTCAAGATCACGAAAGACAAAGACGGAGCAACTCTTCCAGATTAAAGAAGACTAGAGAGACATAATTAATAAATTTAAAGTGTGATTTTAAAGTGGATCCTGGATAGATGAGGGGAGAGAGTAGGGTAGTTTGTTATAAAGAACATTACTGGGATGAGTCAAAAATTTTAAATATGGATTAGAGTATCATATAAATGTTAAAATTTTAATAACTGTACTGTGGGTTATGTAAGAGAATATTCTTGTTGTTAGGAAATAAAGGGGCAAAATATCTGCAACTTAGTCTTAAACGGTACAGATAAAATGTGTGTGGAGTGTGTGTGGGGGTGTGTGTGTGTGTGTGTGTGTAGAGACAGAAGGAGAGAGAGAGAAGAAAATAATTTCATATGAGAATGATAATGCAAATAGGCAAAAGGTAACAACTGGTGAATGCGAGTAACTGGTATGCAGGAATACTTTATGCTATTCTTGTAACTTCTATAAGTTTCAAATTTAATAAAAATTTTAAAGTTAACAAACATATTCCTAAATAATTCTCATGTTAAATATGAAACTAAATGGAAACACAAATAGCCTAAAAATGAGGCAAACAAGAGCAAGATACATATCAAAAACTGGACATCAGGAAATTACCAGATAAAAAGTAACTGATAGAATTAAATGCTTGTATAAAAATAATATAAAACAGATTTGAATTCAATATCACAACAAAAGAATCTCAACATTAAAAAAAGCAAAAGAACTGGTGAAGATAAAAATAAAACATAAAAGGCTGGGTGTGGTGCCTCACGCCTATAATCCCAGCACTTTGGGAGGCCGAGGCAGGAGGATCACTTGAGGTCAGGAGTTCGAGACCAGCCTGGCCAACAAGGCAAAACCCCATCTCTACTGAAAATACAAATATTAGCTGGGTGTGGCAGTGTGTGCCTGTAATCTCAGCTACTCAAGAGGCTGAGGCAGGAGAATCACTTGAAACTGGGAGGCAGAAGCTGCAGTGAGCTGAGATCTTGCCACTGCACTACAATACAACCGAAGGAAAACTCTCTCTAAAAAAAAAAAAAAAAAAAATGCAAAAAAATTTACGATTTACAAAACCCAAAGCTTTTGAAAGTTTTTTTTTGTTTTTAAAAAGAAGACTGCTGATTAAACGTGGTATGTGTATGTACCATATACTTTAGGTTTTCTCTCCCCCAAGATACGGCTAAGATGACCAGTGTATTTTCATACAATAAATTGCTAGCAAGTGCACAGGTATGGCAGATATTGTTGACTGCCTCCACCAAAACTACTCCTTCTGCCACTTTCTTGATACATGACTTTGATTTTTCTTCCACAGTTACTGTGCTCAGCTCCATAAAATGAATCACGACTGTCTAACTCAGCGATTCTCATTCGTGAGTGTACATTAGAATCACTTGGGTAGCTTTTTATTTTTTATTTTGATTTTTATTTTTTGAGACAGCATCTTACTTGATTTTTTTTTTTTTTTGAGACAGCCTAAGCTGGAGTACACTGGTGCGATCTTGGCTCCCTGCAATCTCTACCTCCCAGGTTCAAGGGGTCTCCTGCCTCAGCCTCCCAAGTAGCTGGGACTATAGGTGCCCACCACCACACCCAGCTAATTTTTGTATTTTTGGTAGAGACAGGGTTTCACCATGTTGGCCAGGCTGGTCTCGAACTCCCGACCTCAGGTGATCCGCCCACCTTCCTCCCAAAGCGCTGGGATTACGGGCGTGAGCCACTGCACCCGGCCTCTTGGGTAGTTTTTTAAATATTCCAAAGTTTGAACCCATTCCGCATCAAATGAAATTTTAATGTTTTCTATCAGCTTCTGTGCATTGAATTCATCAGTTCTCAATTGCGGTAGTGCATTAGAGACATCTGGTGACCTTTTACAAATTGGGGTTGGCTAGTCCAAGTGCAAGTGGTGTTTACAACTAATTGATCACAACCAGTTACAGATTTCTTTGTTCCTTCTTCATTCCCACTGCTTTGCTTGATTAGTCATAAAATGATAATGAGAAAAATGGTGATGCTCAGGCCATACCCCAGACCAATTAAATCAGAATTGCTGAGAGTGGGACCAGAGGTTAGCAACCAAGGTTAAGAATAGCTAGCTTAGGTCGGGCGCGGTGGCTCAAGCCTGTAATTCCAGCACTTTGGGAGGCCGAGACGG
Source organism: Papio anubis (assembly GCF_008728515.1). Taxonomy (NCBI): domain Eukaryota; kingdom Metazoa; phylum Chordata; class Mammalia; order Primates; family Cercopithecidae; genus Papio; species Papio anubis. The sequence goes on from NC_044995.1 coordinate 19,590,810, forward strand.
GTGGATCACGAGGTCAGGAGATTGAGACCATCCTGGCTAACACGGTGAAACCCCGTCTCTACTAAAAATACAAAAAACTAGCCGGGCTAGGTGGCGGGGGCCTGTAGTCCCAGCTACTCGGGAGGCTGAGACAGGAGAATGGCGTGAACCCGGGAGGCGGAGCTTGCAGTGAGCTTAGATCCGGCCACTACACTCCAGCCTGGGCGACAGAGCAAGACTCCGTCTCAAAAAAAAAAAAAAAAGAATAGCTAGCTTAGGCCAGACGTGGCTCATGCCTATAATCCCAGCCCTTTGGGAGGCCTAGGTGGGCGAATCACCTGAGGTCAGGAGTTGGAGACCAGCCTGGACAACATGGTGAAACCCCATCTCCATTAAATATACAAAAAAAATTAGCTGGGCATTGTGCCAGGCGCCTGTAATCTCAGCTACTTGGGAGGCTGAGGAAGAATTGCTTGAACCCAGGAAGTGGAGGTTGCAGTGAGCAGAGATCATGCCATTAAACTCCAGCCTGGGTGACAATAGCGAAACTTAGTCTCAAGCAAACAAACAAAAAAAGAATAGCTGGCTGAAATGAAATGAAATCATTATTTGTTCTAAGTGCTATTTTGTACCTTTTGCAGCAATAAGTGACCTAACTGGCAGTTAGAAAAGCTGATTCTGTTAGAGACAACTGAGTGTACTGTGAAGTGATCAAGCCAATTTGAAATTTAATTTGGAAGTATTTACTGACATTTAAAATACATATACTCAGCCGGGCTCACGCCTGTAATCGCAGCACTTTGGGAGGCCAAGGCAGGTGGATCACCTGGGGTCGGGAGTTTGGGACCAGCCTGACCAACATGGAGAAACCCTGTCTCTACTGAAAATACAAAATTAGCGGGATGTGGTGGCACATGCCTATAATCCCAGACACTAGGGAGGCTGAGGCAGGAAAATTGCTTGAGCCCTGGAGGCAGAGGCTGTGGTGAGCCGAGATTGTGCCATTGCACTCCAGCCTGGGCAACAAGAACAAAACTCCATCTCAAAAATAAATAAAATAAAATAAAATAAAATACACATATGCTATTATTCCTATAATTTCACTTTTTAGTGAAATGTACATGTATGTATATATGTATGTACTTAAATGCATAGAATAAAGGTTAACAAAATGAATAATTAACCAATAACAGTGGCTACGTTTGGGTAGATACCTCGGATTGGGGACTGTGGCTGCACAAGACTTGAGCCCCTCTATAATATATAAATTATTTTTATAAGAAAAATATATGCCGGGCGCGGTGGCTCAAGCCTGTAATCCCAGCACTTTGGGAGGCCGAGATGGGCGGATCACAAGGTCAGGAGATCTAGACCATCCTGGCTAACACGGTGAAACCCCGTCTCTACTAAAAAATACAAAAAACTAGCCGGGCGAAGTGGCGGGTGCCTGTAGTCCCAGCTACTCGGGAGGCTGAGGCAGGAGAATGGCGCGAACCCGAGAGGAGGAGCTTGCAGTGAGCTGAGATCCAGCCACTGCACTCCAGCCTGGGTGACAGAGCGAGACTCCGTCTCAAAAAAAAAAAAAGAAAAGAAAAAAAAGAAAAATATATTCATTAATTATGTATATAATTATAATTTTACTGAAAAGGAAAAAAACAAGCACTAGCATTTGGCCAAAGTAGATGGTTATTTAGAAAGGCAATAATTTGTAAGCAAACTATATTCAACAAAAAAGACTTGGTGAAATAACTCTATGAGGCCATTACAATTCATGATAAAGATAAACGTTAACATGCACAGCTGTTTATATGTATTTTGGCATAATAAACACAGGTTACACAGATCAATAGCTACACAATGATCATATTAAAAAAAGAATTCTAAGTATTTGCTATAACAATTTGATGGTAGCTACATCTAATTGATAGGATTACAGATGACCTTTGTTTTTTCTTTATCCTACTGTTTTCTAAATTTGTTGTAATAAGGAAACAAATTTAGAAATGAAAATAAAGAATACAGCAATCTTTTTTGTTTTTATTGCTTTTTTGGAGACAGTCTCATTCTGTCACCTAGGCTGGAATGCAGTGGCACGATCTTGGCTCACTACAGCCTCTGTCTCCCGGGTTCCAGCGATTCTCCTGCCTCCCGAGTAGTCGGAATTACAGGCACCTGCCACCATGCCCTGGCTAATTTTTGTATTTTTAGTAGAAATGGGATTTCACCATGTTGTCCAGGCTGGTCTCGAACTCCTGACCTCAGGTGATGCACCTGCCTTGGCCTCTCAATGTTCTGGGATTATAGGCATGAGCCACTGGCCTGGCCAAATACAGCACTCTTAAGAAGTGACACATTTGATCATGTATTCAAAGGTTTTTGAAAGAAAATATAAACATGGTTCAGGAAGAAGCACAGAGACATAAATCAAAACTGGAAAAAAAATTCAAATATATAACTATTTGAATATCACTATTTATAATATCACCAAGTAGGCAGTACAAAGTAAGGGAAAAGCAAGTAAGTTATCACTGAATAAATGATATGGGAATAAGACTAGGTAAATGAGAAAAAACTGAATATAGATCCCCAAATCAAAGCAAAACAAATTTAAAATGGATTGAAAAGTTACATATAAGAGAACTGAAAGTCAAAATCCTGTTCTAAATGATTTACAATGTAGGTAGGGAGCAAAACTTACATATAAGATATTTTGGGAAAAACCAAAGCTATTTAGTTAAATGCTTTCTATTGTAATTGCTATAGAGGTCCCAAGAATGAAAAGTAAAGAAGGGAAATAACATTTACTCAACACCTGATGTGTATCAAGTGTTGTGCACATAAATTATTTCAATGTTGACAACACTGAGAGAAAATTATTATCTCTTCTTCACAGGTTAAACAACTCACAAGTGGTATGGGTGAAATCAGATGCCACATTTTTCTGATACTTAAGATCACGTTCTTTATGCTGTATTACAGAGAGATAAGACTAGTATGGGTAAAATAATCTGAGATGATTTTTTTTCCAATGAAGACAATATGTGAACTAAAGAGTTGGTAAGAAAAGATGGCAAAGATGTAGAGGCAGAAGTTACCTGGCATGGTGCTACTGGCGGAGGTGAGGAGGAGGAAGAGGAAAAGGAAGTTAAAAGAACGCGGGCTGGCGCGGGTGGCTCACGCCTGTAATCCCAGCACTCTGTGAGGCCGAGCCGGGTGGGGATCACCTGAGCCGTGGAGTTCGAGACCACTCCCCGGACTAACATGGGAGAATCCCTGTCTCTACTAAAAATATAGTAAAATTAGCCAGGCATGGTGGCACATGCCTGTAATCCCCCAGCCACTCGAGACTGAGGCAGGAAAATCACTTGAACAGGAGGGCAGAGGTTGTGGTGGAGCCAGCGATCACACTCCATTGCACTCCAGCCTGGGCACAAGAGTGAAACTCCGCTAAAAAAAAAGGCTGGTGGGCGCTGTGGTTTACTTGTAATTCCTTTTGGGAGGCCAAGGCAGGCGGATCACGGCCAGGATTGGCGATCATCCTACGCAATACAGTGAAACTCTATCTCTACTTAAAATATGCAAAATTAGCTGGCGTGGTGGGTGACTGTAGTCTCTAGCGCACGGAGGTTGAGGCAAGAGAATGGACCCAGGAGGCAGAGCCTGCGACCCGGAAGATCGCACTTGCTACTCGCACCTGGTGCCTGGGCAACAGAGTTAGAGACTCCTATCTCAAAAAAAAAAAAGAAGAAACGCGGCAAGTGAGAAGAGTAAAAGATACCATAAAAAGCAGGCTTGATTGTACCAGATGTTACTAACACAAAAATATTAGGCAATAAATATCTACATTATATGTAAATCTATACCTAATTTTCATATCCCCACTTCCAAAAATGTATTTGAGGAGTCCAAGAATAAAAGAAAATATTAAAAATATATTAGTACATAAAGAGCTGGAGAAGATAGGAGTGGGAGGATACCGTATATAAAGAACGTCTCACCCACAGCTTTGTCTTTCCTCAGGTATTGTTACCAGTAACCTGCTTATTGGCTCAAAGGTCCAACCCTTTGTCTGGAGTCCAAGATTGATTTGAGGGAAAAGGCAAGCTATGTTTCTGCTCAACTCCAGGGTGAAGTTAGAGGTCTGAGGAAAGAACAAGGTGCATTTAAATGAAATTCAAGTTTTGGAAGACATCAGAAAGGGAATTTTCAATTTCTTTCTTGTACAACCTAGCTGTTCGAGTTACCACACATTTCAGTCTTTCTAATAAAGCTGCTTTTCGAGGAGGTGGAGGAGGAGGAGGAGGAAGGGGACAAGGACAGGGAGGAGACAGGTGTTCAATATAAAAAAAAAAAAAAACCCCAGGCTAAAATTATGATTGATCATTATCTGAACTGCTCAGATTCCAGACAGTCAATGCCAAAGGAATACTCTGTACAATGAATTATGTGATTCCTACTTGCCTAGAACTATTTATAGGAGATAAGCAAGACCTTGTTGAGAAACACTAAGACCTACATCAACTGAGAGGTTCATGTTATTAGAAGAGTGCCCCATTGTCTCCTGGCCTTTTGGTTAAGATCAAGTGTAGAAGAGTTTCCAAATTTCTACTCATAAAATTATACATACAATGCAATTTCATCAAAATTCCAAGAGACGTTTGGGTGCAACCAAGCTAATTCAAAAATTGACACGAAAATGCAAAGAAACACAAACAGCCTAGACGCTCTTGAGGAAAAAGAAGGTGAGTGTACTTGCTCCAAATACAAAGTTACAGTGAGTAAGACAGTATGGTATTACTGTGAGGAGTGGCAAATAGACCAGCGGAACAGAATCCAGAAATAAGACATAGACATATATGTTTACTTGATTTTTTTACTAAAATGGCACTGCATATCAGTGCAGAAAATATTAACTTTCCAATAAATGATACTATAATAACTGAATACACACCTGGGGGAAAAATGAAATTGAATCCTACCCTACAAAAATTCCAGGTGGTGTAAAGACCTAAACGTTAAAGCCAAAATCTAAAAAGCTTTCGGCTTGGCTGGGTGCGGTGGCTCACGCCTGTAATCCCAGCACTTTGGAAGGCTGAGGTAGGCAGATCACCTGAGGTGGGGAGTTCCAGACCAGTCTGACCAACATGGAGAAACCCTGTCTCTACTAAAAATACAAAAGTAGCCAGGTGTGGTGGTGCATGCCTGTAATCCCAGCTACTCAGGAGGCTGAGGCAGGACAATCGCTTGAACCCAGGAGGCAGAGGTTGCGGTAAGCAGAGATAGGCCACTGCGCTCCAGCCTGGGCAACAAGAGCTAAATTCCATGTCAAAAAAAAGAAAGAAAGAAAGAAAACAAAGAAAGGAAGGGAAGGAGGGAAGGAAGGAAGGGAGGCAGGGAGGGAGGGAGGGAAGGAGGAGAGAGGGAAGGAGAGAGGGAGGGAGGGAGGGAGGAAAGAAGGAAGGAAGGAAGGAAGGAAGGAAGGAAGGAAGGAAGGAAGGAAGGAAGGAAGGAAGGAAGGAAAGTTTTTGTCTTTAACACCAAAGAAAATCTTCATTACCTTAAGGTAGACAAAAATTTCTTAAACAAGACTAACCATAGGAAATGATATTATTACAATGAAACCCAGAACTTCTATTTGTCAAAAGGCACCACATAAAGTGAAAAGCCAAACCAGAGCAGGTGAAAATACTTATCACACATACAACTGAAAAAAAAAGATTAATTTATAGAAGATATAACACATATGTACAACTGCTGCAAATCAGAGAAAAACAACCCAATTAAAAATTGGTCAAATATTTGAACATCATCTTATAAAAGGGGACATTCAACTGCACTCCAGCCTGGGCAATAGAGACTCAGTCTCAAAAAAAAAGGGGGGGACATTCAAATGGCCAAGAATCAGTGCTCAACTTTATTAGTAATAAAGGAAATTTAAATTAAATATAAATTAGACACCCACCAGATTGGCAAACATTTAAGAGTTTTATGATGCCAAGGGCTAGCATGGAGTGGAGCTAAGAAAACTCTTGTAAACTGCTGGCAAAAGTACAGTATCTTTAGAGAACAGTTCGGCAATGTTTGGTAAAACTGAAGATGTACAAACCCTACCTATCAGCATTTTTTTTTTTTTGAGATGGAGTCTCACTCTGTCGCCAGGCTGGAGGACAGCGGCATGATCTCGGCTCACTGCAACCTCTGCCTCTAGGGTTGAAGCGATTCTCCACAGCCTCCCGAGTAGCTGGGACTACAGATGCACGCCACCATGCCCAGCTAACTTTTGTATTTTTAGTAGAGATGGGGTTTCACCATGTTGGCCAGGATGGCCTTGATCTCTTGACCTCATGATCTGCCTGCCTTGGCCCCCCAGAGTGCTGGGATTACAAGCATGAGCCACCGTGTCCAGCCACTATTAGCAATTTAATCACTAGGTATATACACTACAGAAATGCAAGCAAATGTGTACCAAAATATGCACACAAAATGATCATAGTCACACTGCCTGTAGTAGCCAAAAATGACAAGATAAATGTCCATCAAGAGTAGAAGGATAAGGCCAGGGACAGTGGCTCATGCCTGTAATCTCAGCACTTTGGGATGCTGAGGCAGGTGGATCACCTGAGGTCAGGAGTTCAAGACCAGCCTGGCCAACATGGTGAAACCCCATCTTTACTAAAAATACAAAAATTAGCCAGGCCCGGTGATACACACCTGTAATCCCAGCTACTTGGGAAGCTGAGGCAGGAGAATCACTTGAACTCGGGAGGCGGAGGTTGCAGTGAGCCAAGATCGTGCCATTGCACTCCAGCCTGGGCAACAGAGCGAGAATCCGTCTCAAAAACAAACAAAAAAGAGTAGAAGGATAAGTAAATTATAGTATATCCATATAATGGGATAGTATATATATAGCAATAAAAAATGAACTGTTAGCTGGGTGCAGTGGCTCTTGCCTATAATCCCAGCATTTTGGGAGGCTGAGGAGGGTGGATCACCGGAGGTCAGGAGTTCGAGACCAGCCTGGCCAACATGGCAAAACCCAGTCCCTACTAAAAATACACAAGTTAGCCGGGTGTGGTGGCACGCGCCTGTAATCCCAGCTACTCTGGAGTCTGAGTGAGGAGAATCGCGTGAACCCAAGAGGCAGAGATTGCAGTGAGCTGAGATCTCGCCACTGCATTCCAGCCTGGGTGACAGGGCAAGACTCTGTCTCAAAAAAAAAAAAAAAATGAACTGTCACTTTTATTATGTAGTCTTTTGTGAAAAAAAGAAACAAAAGAATGTCTATTCATACAAAGTTAGAAAACAAACAAAAACTGCACTTCTATGGCTTTGGGATTAATTCATAGGTACTAAAGCTCTAATGAAGGGCAAAGAAATGACCACAGTGGTTATCATCACAGAAGCACAGTGTTGTTTGTGACTGTGGAGGAGTAGAGTAGAGGCTTCTTCAGTGATGGATGTATTCTAGTTATTGATCTGGGTACCCCTTACATGGATCTTTATAATTACTTGTTAAACTGCACAAGTTGGTATTTTACTTGTTAAGCTGAACAAGTGGGTGTTTTACTTATTAAACTGCACAAGTGGGTCCCATTTCTTTACCGAATTTGAAGAAAAAAGCCGTTGGCATTCAAATAAATGTTATGCATCTCTAAAAATATTTTCAAAATATACTATGTGGGAAAATATTTAATTTTATGTGAAAATGTAGGATATAAAATGGCAAATGCTGCATGAATTCAATTATGTTTTATGTGCATATATAAATTTTCTACATCAGGGATTTCTGTACTTTTGAAATTATTTAAAACAAGCATGTTTTACTTTTATAATCTGAAAGAAATCACATTTTTTAAAAAGATAGCATAAAGAAAAATTAAAACCGAGTGCGGTGGCTCACACCTGTAATCCCAGCACTTTGGGAGGCTTAGGCAGGCAGATAGATTGTGCCCAGGAGTGCGAGACCAGCCTGGGCAACATGGTGAAACCCTGTCTCTACTAAAAATAGAAAAATTAGCCATGCTTGGTGGCATATGCCTGTAATTGCAGCTACTCGGGAGGCTGAGACAAGAGAATTGCTTGAGTCAGGGAGGTGGAAGCTGTAGTGAGCCAAGATCGCGCCACTGCATTCCAGCTTGGGCGACAGAGCCAGATTCTGTCTCAAATAAATAAATAAATAAATAAATAAATAAATAAATAAATAAAAGAGAGAAAAAAAAAAGGAAAATTAAAATTGACAAATTAGTAAGAGAAAATCAGGTGTGGGAGGTGGGGTTTGAAGACACCACATTTTCTCAAAAGGGAAATTCCAGGCATCAGGTCATCTGATAAGTAAGAATTTTCAAGAGAAGGAAAGCAACTATGTCCTGACAAAGAAAAAGGGATTTCAGGAAACAAGAGGAAAAGGACAAGCTACCTTGCAGGTGCGTTGAGAATGTTCAACAGTCATTCTTTACTCCTCTCCGGAGGTCTCTATCCAAGCAGGGCAGAGCTGAGGAAGGAGAAAGGAGTCAGGAAACATCAGGTTCTTCTGAGAGAGATCCGGTTTGACTATGTCAGAAGTTATCTTGGCTACCCTACTCCCCACCACCTACAGAGTAAAGTCAAAGAAGTCTAGGACGTCCTGCTCAATCCGGGCAGGGTCAATGCCGTTCTGGGCAGAATCTGTTTCTGAGCTCACAGAGGTCTCCAGTGGCTGAAGTCACAAAGACAGAGACTCCCCATACCTACATTGGCTATATAGACACATAGTCACACAAACTCACTCACTCACACCATGGGGACATAAACGTCACAAGCACCCCAAACCTAAACACAACAGGCTGCACATGGTCACACAATCACACACTCACACACACCACGGGGGCAGACACGGACACAACTGCAGAGTCCGTGGACATCTCTCACTCAAACTCCCAGTGACATACGCCTTGGGGTCGCAATGACAACAAAGTCACACGCACCCTACATCAACAATATCACCAACACGCGCGCGCGCGCACACACACATGGAAGCAGCCACAAACCTCACAATTAAGGCATATACACATAGTTCCGCAAATGGTAACAAACACACACGCAAAGGGGACACACAGTCACAACCGCGGTCCAGGAACCTCACACTCGCAAACACAGTGTCCAACCCGGTCACAACTAAACTCCACTCACACCCGCACAAACAGAAACAAAAAGTCCTCCCCGCCCTCACAGTTCCATACACGGTCGCACAGACACACGCCCACCATAGAGACACCCCCTGTCACAACCGTACACACTCCTCAAAATCGCTCCTTAGCCTGCTCCCTACGCAGCCCACACAGGTCGGGAGTTCCTCTCGCCCCAGGCTCCGAGCAGCCTCACTTACGCCTGTTCGGGTAGGGTCAGCTCCACTCCACTGGAATCCAAACAAGTCGACACCATCTATCTCACAAAGCCCCAAGGCCGCCAGTCCAAAGCCGCGGGAAGATCCCGCCTACTCCTCAAGAGACAATCTAGTTATCGCGGGAGAGAGCCCTGAGCCTAGAGGCTTCTGGGAAGTGTAGTCCAGAAAGCGACAGGTTGCCGAAAGCTACACAGCCCAGCCATCCCGATTCCCGTGGCGCGGAATCTGGCACCAACAAAACTAAATATTTGAGGTGAGCTGCCCATCGGAGCCTTCCGGGAGTCTCACCTGACAAGGACTCCCTAGACCAAGCTTTAGTCAGGCTCCTCTGAGCCCTTTTTGTTTGGCCAGACCTCCTCCATAGCCTGCGAATCAGCAAGAATCCAGCTAAGCCAGTTTAGCAACAATCCCCCCACCCTTGATACTTGAGTTCCTCTTAGTAATTTACCATGCTTTAACTCCTTCACCCAGCCCGTTAGTTATAAATCTCCAGCTACTGTTGTATTGGAAGTTGACTATTGCAATAGTCTTTAACCAAGTCCTTCTTGCCTGTTTAACTCCTCTGGAGTAAGTTTTCTTTCACCCCGCCCAGCCTCAGAGGGCGGCTCCCGGGCTTCCGCCCCTCCCCGGGAGACATACTGGACCGCAAGGTCTCCTGGGAAACGTAGTCCAAGCCTCGCCGGAGACTGGATGGGCCCAGCCAAAGTGGGCTGCGTCCTCTGGGTCCTGAGGCGGGAGTCTGGCCCCAGTGACTAGACTAACTGTGCCCCGGAGGCTGCTCGGAATTCCACTTAATGCTGGAAGCACGCAGACGCTCTTGAGGCGGGCAGCTGCGTAGCGTGTGGAGGAGCCGGGAGAGTGCCCTCCAATATGGGACCTGAGCGTCTGAGACCGAATCAGGATGGGGAGTCGGAAGGGGACAAATCTGCGATCCCAGTCACGCATGCGAGACTGGGCAAAGGAAGGCTCGAGTGTGTGTAAGACTGCGGTGGGACTGCTTGTGCTGGTGAGATGAGGGGTGTCTGGGTAGTTGAGTGAAAGAAACCGCGTGCCAGTAAGATTGGTGCATGTGTGAGAAAGGTGAGGTCAAGATGTGTGCACCTTTGCGGGTGGGGAGGTCATATGGAGTGTGTGGAGGTTGGGGGCAAGATCGTGTATGGATCTGTGTGTGAATGTGTGTAATCACCTAAATGTGGGTCACTGCATGGATAGCTGATACTGTGACTGTGGAGGAATCTGAACCTCCAAGTCTCATTTTCTCTTTAAATTGTGATAAGCTTGTATCTTCCTGGAGCAGCAATTTCAAAGGGGGGAAGCTCCATTATTGATATAATAAAATAGCATTTTTATGTAAACATTTAACATTCAGACATTTCTTCTGAACTAGAATACAAAATCAGTATGAGTACTCAAAGTAGTTTTTTTTTTTTTTTTTTTTTTGAGACTGAGTCTGGCTCTGTCGCCCAGGCTGGAGTGCGGTGGCTGGATCTCAGCTCACTGCAAGCTCCGCCTCCCGGGTTCACGCCATTCTCCTGCCTCAGCCTCCCGAGTAGCTGGGACCACAGGCGCCCGCCACTTCGCCCGGCTAGTTTTTTGTATTTTTTAGTAGAGACGGGGTTTCACCTTGTTAGCCAGGATGGTCTCGATCTCCTGACCTCGTGATCCGCCCGTCTCGGCCTCCCAAAGTGCTAGGATTACAGGCTTGAGCCACCGCGCCCGGCCTCAAAGTAGTTTTTTAAAAAACCCGTCATTATGCATATGGGGAAGATAAATTGTGAAAGGGAAACTTCCTTTTTTCACTATAATCTTGTTTAAATTTTTAAAATCAATGTGATGACTCATTTGAAAACAAATATAAAATTAAAAAACTGACAGAAAGGGGAACTAGGAGGAAATCAATAACTTTTTAAGCTAGAAACTTTGGGAGGTGGTAGAGGTTGCTGAAATATGATGGCGGGAAGTAAATTACAGCATTTACAACAGGAAATGCTGACGTAAAATCTAATCCTGAAGCTTTTAACAATGGCAGGAAAGGCCGGGCATGGTGGTTCATGCCTAGTGATCCCAAGCACTTTGGAAGGCTGAGGCAGGAGGATCACTTGAGCCCAGAAGTTTGAGACCAGCCTGAACAGCATACTCTCTACAAAAAAAAAAAAAAAGAAAGAAAGAAAAAGGAAAAAAAATCCAGCATGAGTGCAGTGGCTTACACCTGTAATCCCAGCACTTTGGGAAACCGAGGGGGGTGGATCACTTGAGACCAGGAGTTCGAGACCAGCCTGGCCAATATGGTGAAATCCCGTCTCTACTAAAAATACAAAATTAGCCGGGCATGGTGGTGTGCGCCTGTAATCCCAGCTGCTAGGGAGGCTGATGCAGGAGAATGGCTTGAACCTGGGAGGCAGAGGTTACTGTGAACTGAGATCGCAGCCCCCCCACCCCCACACCCCATCTCTGTATGGGGGAACTTCTTCCTACTGTCTTCTCCCTTCCTCCTTGCCTATTAAACTCTCCGCTCCTTAAAACAAAACAAACAAACAAAGACCCAAAAAACAAAAACAACAAAATTTGGACTATACAGGGAAGCGATCTATACCTAATGTGGCTCTGTTGCTCTAGTTCTCCAGCATCACATTCCTGTGCAGCTCCGTCTGAACATCTTTTAATTGTGGCTAAGACTCTTGGTTGAATGAGGCAATCACATTTTTGTATGTTTACCCCACCAATGTCTCCTAAAGAACAGAAAAAAATGGCCGGGCGCGGTGGCTCAAGCCTGTAATCCCAGCACTTTGGGAGGCCGAGACGGGCGGATCATGAGGTCAGGAGATCGAGACCATCCTGGCTAACACGGTGAAACCCCGTCTCTACTAAAAAATACAAAAAACTAGCCGGGTAAAGTGGCGGGTGCCTGTAGTCCCAGCTACTGGGGAGGCTGAGGCAGGAGAATGGCGTGAACCCGAGAGGAGGAGCTTGCAGTGAGCTGAGATCCGGCCACTGCACTCCAGCCTGGGTAACAGAGCAAGACTCCGTCTCAAAAAAAAAAAAAAAGAACAGAAAAAATAAAATGCCTGTGGGAGGTCTGGGAAATAAGCTGTTTGAACACAGCCCTTTGTGTTTTTATGGAGGCTTCATTAATTAAATGGCATGATTAATTAAATCAGCAGCAATTGGTGATGAGTTCAACCTTCAACCCTTTTCCTTTCCCCAGAAGTCACCGGGTAGGGCAGAACTTTCCAACCTTCTCATCACATGTTTGGTTGCCCTATCCTGTGGTTATGTAGGGGCTTTCCCAACATCACCTCATTAACTCCCTTGTGGTTGAAAGGGGTTGGTTATGAACAATAAAGACATCTTTCACATTTATTACTCTGGTGCTATTTCAGGAACTGAAGTGTCTTAGTCCCTTAGTACTTCTATAGCAAAATACCTGAGACTAAGTAATTTGTAAATAACGGAAAATTATTTCCCACAGTTCTGGAGGTTGGGAAGTTCAAGATGCCAGCAGGATTGGTGTCTGCTAGGTCTGATCTCTGCTTCCAAGGTAGGACCTTGTTGCTGCATCCTCCAGAGGGGAGGAATGCTGTGTCCCCACTTGTCAGAAGGTACTGAAGGGCTGGACTCATTCCCTCAATCCGTTTTTTTTTTTTTTTGAGACGGAATCTGGCTCTGTCGCCCAGACTGGAGTGCAGTGGCGCAATCTCAGCTCACTGCAAGCTCTGCCTCTCGGGTTCACGCCATTCTCCTGCCTCAGCCTCCTGAGTAGCTGGGACTACAGGCGCCCACCACCACGCCCGGCTAAGTTTTTGTATTTTTAGTAGAGACGGGGTTTCACTGTGTTAGCCAGGATGGTCTCGATCTCCTGACCTTGTGATGTGCCCTTCTCAGGCTTCCAAAGTGCTGGGATTACAGGCGTGAGCCACCTCACCTGGCCTCCTCAATCCTTTTTTTAAAGCACGAATTCCATCTATGTAGGCTCTTCCCTCATAATCTAATCACCTCCTAAGGACTCCACTTCTTTTTTTTTTTTGAGACAGAGTCTCTCTCTGTCGCCCAGGCTGGAGTACAATGGCGTGATCTTGGCTCACTGCAACGTCCGCCTCCCCGGTTCAAGTGATTCCCCTGTCTCAGTCACCAGAGTAGCTGGGATTACAGGCACATGCCACCAAGCCTGGCTAATTTTTGTATTTTTAGTAGAGATGGGGTTTCACCATGTTGGCCAGGCTGGTCTCAAACTCCTGACCTCAGGTGATCCGCCCACCTTGGCCTCACAAAGTGCTGGGATTACAGGCGTGAAGGGCTCCACTTCTTAATCTAACACCTTGGCAATTAAGTTTCAATATATGAATTTTGGGGACACATTCAGAACATAACCAAGGACAAAAGAACAAGTGTTTTTCTTTTGTTTTGTTTCTTCCCAAGACAGAGTCTTACTCTGTTGCCCAGGCTGGAGTGCAGCGGTGCAATCTCAGCTCACTTCTACCACTGCCTCCAGGGTTCAAGCAATTCTGCCTCAGCCTCCTGAGTCGCTGGGATTACAGATGTGCGTCACCACACCCGGCTAATTTTTGTATTTTTAGTAGAGACAGGGTTTCACCATGTTGGCCAGGCTGGTCTCGAACTCCTGACCTCGTGATCTGCTCGCCTTGGCCTCTCAAAGTGCTGGGATTACAGGTGTGAGCCACCGAACCCGGCTAAGAACAAGTGTTTTAACAGAAAATACTCTGTTTAGGAAACTACAAGGGCTTTAGGATGCATGAGCCAAGAACCATGGATATGGATGAAGACCAAAATATATATTTCTTATTACATCACAGTATCAGAGAGGTATAGACTCAGGATTGGTTGGTTTGCATATGTAAGCTGTGATCACTGGAAAATTGTGATTATCTTTAGGAATTAGCCCAAGAGGAGCCGCCTCTCCCTGTTTTTTTGTAAGGTTGCCAAATGCCAGAGCATCAAGAATACAGAAAATAAGAAAATATAGTTAATATAATTGGCCTCTTGATGAATGAGTGCCAAATAGACTAATACAGAATCTAAGGAAATGCAATTAAAACACAGAGTCTATGTAAGTATTTACTGTCCACAATGGTGAACTAATCCCACAGTGCTGGGATTACATGCGTGAGCCACCACGCCCAGCCTGTTGCTTCCATTAATCCATCTTTCTATCCTTCACCAAAACACACTGTCTTGATTACTTAGGGCATCTCAACCTTGGACCATGATTTGGGACTGGATAATTCTTTGTTGTGGAAAGCTATCCTGTGCTTGTAGTGTATTTAGTAGCATCCCTGACCTCTGTCCTCTAAATGCAAATTGCACCTCTCCAGTTATGACTACCAAAAACTTCTCCATACTCTGCCATATATCTCCTGGAGAACAAAATCACCTCTGGTTGAAAAACATCATGGTAAAGCTTTGAAAATATTAATAATAGTTATTTTAAATTCCTTTTTAGATAGTGCCAACATCTACATCATATCTTTTCGTTTTCTTTTCTTTTAATTTTTGAGATAGGGTCTTGCTTTGTTGCCCAGGCTAGAGTGCAGTGGTGCAATCACAGTTCACTGCAGCCTCAAACGCCTGGGGAAATCCCATCTGAGTCTACCTCTGTTTGTTTGTTTTTGCTTTTTGCTTTTATGTCTTGAGAGTGTCATGAGTTTTCTTGCCTTTTCATGTGTCTTGTAATTTGATGTTGTTGTTGAAAACTATACATCTTTGGCCGGGCACGGTGGCTCAAGCCTGTAATCCCAGCACTTTGGGAGGCCGAGACGGGTGGATCACGAGGTCAGGAGATCGAGACCATCCTGGCTAACACGGTGAAACCCCGTCTCTACTAAAAAATACAAAAAACTAGCCAGGTGAGGTGGCGGGCGCCTGTAGTCCCAGCTACTCGGGAGGCTGAGGCAGGAGAATGACGTGAACCTGGGAGGCGGAGCTTGCAGTGAGCTGAGATCCGGCCACTGCACTCCAGCCTGGGCAACATAGAGAGACTCCATCTCAAAAAAAAAAAAAAAGAAAACTATACATCTTTAGGACAGAGTGAGCAGAAATTAATTAATATAGCAGGCCCGAGACTACTTATCTTTAGAAAGGCCTGATATGAGGTTAGTCTTTGGCTTGCATCTAGAACTTGAATTTCAGATTGGTTCCCACCTTCCTGATAAGTGACTTACTATGCCTAAACTCTTTGTACAAACAGTATGGTTTATGCTAAACACCTGCTATCCTTCTGGAATCTGAAATTCTGTTATGTCTTAGGCACAGACTGCCTATGTGACTAGCCCCCAATAAAAACATAGGGCACTGAGTCTGTAATGAACTTCCCTGGTTGGTAACATCTTACATGTATTGTCACAACTCACTGCTGGGGAACAAATAAATCCCATATAAATCTACTGGGAAAGAGCTTTCGCAGTGTGCACCTGGTTTCCTCTGGACTTTGCCCCATGTGCTTTTCTCTTTACTGATTTTCTTTTGTATCATTTCACTGTGAGCCTCCCAGTGAGTCATCAAAGCTTGGGGATGTAGGGGTTGGTCTTGGGGTCCCCTGCCAGTAGTAACAGGAAAATGACTTGATGGCTGGATGGGCATACCTTTCTTTCTGTAAGGCCTTTACTATGGGGTTTTCAGTTAATCCAGTTAGGAGTTTAAAAACTAATCAAGATAGAAAATTTGTATGATTTGATTGCATTTATATACATTTCATAGTGAGATTAAAACTTTTTTTTTTTCTTTTTTTCAGATGGAGTTTCATTCTTGTCACCCAGGCAGGAGTGCCACGGCATGATCTCAGCTCACTGCAACCCCTGCCTCCCGGGTTCAAGCGATTCTCCTGCCTCAGCCTCTGGAGTGGCTGGGATTACAGGCATACACCACCACGCCTAGCTAATTTTTGTATTATTAGTAGAGACAGGGTTTTACCATGTTGGCCAGGCTGGTCTTGAACTCCTGACCTCAGGTGATCCACCCGCCTCGGCCTCCCAAAGTGCTGGGATTGCAGGCATGAGCCACCAGGTCCAGCTGAGAGATTAAAACTATTAAAGAGCCAAGATATTAATACCCTAAAGGTCAGCTGGAGCTGGAGCTGGGTATCAGAAATGATCACACAGGCTGGGTGCAGTGGCTCATGCCTGTAATCCCAGTACTTTGTGAGGCCTATGTGGGAGGATCACTTGAGCCCAGGAGTTCGAGACCAGCCTGGCCAACATGGTGAGACCCCGTCTCTGTAAAAATTAGCTGAGTGTGATGGCACACACCTGTAGTCCCAGCTATTCTGGAGGCTGAAGTGGGAGGATCACTTGAGCCAGGGAGGCAGAGGTTGCAGTGAGCCTAGATCGTGCCACTGTACTCCAGCCTGGGTGACAAAGCCAGACCCTATCTCAAAAAAAAAGTCCGGGCGCAGTGGCTCAAGCCTGTAATCCCAGCACTTTGGGAGGCCGAGACGGGTGGATCACAAGGTCAGGAGATCGAGACCATCCTGGCTAATCCGGTGAAACCCCATCTCTACTAAAAAATACAAAAAAGTAGCTGGGTGAGGTGGCGGGCGCCTGTAGTCCCAGCTACTGGGGAGGCTGAGGCAGGAGAATCGCGTGAACCTGGGAGGCGGAACTTGCAGTGAGCTGAGATCCGGCCACTGCACTCCCGCCTGGGCGATAGAGCGAGACTCCGTCTCAAAAAAATAAAAAAAATTAAAATAAATAAATAAATAACTAAATAAATAAAAGAAAGAAAGAAAAAGAAATGATCACATAGAATGGGCATTTGTTGCCGGGCGCGGTGGCTCACGCCTGTAATCCCAGCACTTTGGGAGGCCGAGGCGGGCGGATCACAAGGTCAGGAGATCGAGACCACGGTGAAACCCCGTCTCTACTAAAAATACAAAAAAAAATTAGCCGGGCGCGGTTGTGGGCGCCTGTAGTCCCAGCTACTCGGGAGGCTGAGGCAGGAGAATGGCGTGAACCCAGGAGGCGGAGCTTGCAGTGAGCCGAGATCGCGCCACTGCACTCCAGCCTGGGCGACAGAGCGAGACTCTGTCTCAAAAAAAAAAAAAAAAAAAAGAATGGGCATTTGTTCTTGAGATACCAACACTTGTGTGGAGTTATACTGACCTTAGACATTTTATGCACTTCAAGTATTTTCTGTTTCACAATAAAAACAAAGAAGAAAACTTTTAATTATCTGATGAGTTTGAAAGTACTGAAAAAAATTACTCCTCTGTCAGAAAGTTTAGATGTAGATCTAAATGATGTACATCTAAAAGAGAAGCAAATAAAAACTGGCAAATGTGTATTTCAGCAAAAAGAATGGCATGAATAGAATTTACAAAACAATACTAATGTGACTATAAACATTAATTGAAACCAAACACTTTAAGGGCGATTGGAGGATGGGAATAAGGTATTAGGAGGGGTTCTCATGGATTCCCAGGCAGGGTACCCCTGTAGGGCTGGGCATGTAGCTGTGTCCCATGGACCGTTTCCCCTTCGTTCTATCCCAGGCTGGTACTTGTAGGATAAGAGGTGTCCACCCAGCTGGGCCGAGGCTCGGGCAGAGACGGGACAGACAAGCCACTTGCTTGGCACAGTCTTGTAGGACTTTCCCGCCACACCACATGGGTCAGAGGCCCACGCAGCGAGCTCCTGCTGAAAATAATCGCACCATCCCCTGGGGGCATTTCTGCAGAGTTCCAGGCGCTAGACTACATTTCCCAGAGGCCCTCGGGGCCAAGGTTACTTCCAGCCTAAGATGGCCTGGGCTTACTGTCCTGTTCCCAGGGCTGGGCGCCGTTTGCAGAGGTAGGGCAGCCTGCAGGCCTCCGCTGAAGCTTCCTAAACGCGGGCTGGGATTCTGGAAGTTCTCGGCCGCAGATGTGAGAGGTGTGTGGGCGATGTCTTTGCCCAGCGAGGGGATGGGTCTCAAATCCAGGGTCCGTTAATGGTAACCGCGGTGTCCCAGTCAATTAAAGGCGGCCCAGGCTCTGAACTACATTTCCCAGAGTGCACCTTTCCCCGGGCAACTTCCTGTCAGCGCTCTGTGCCTTTAGGGATGATAGGGAGATCGCGGAACCTTCCACCATCAAGGGACCGTAGGGCCGGTGAGTGACTCTGACACACAGAAGCCGAATGACTCCGCAGGGCCCGAGGCCGGGGCTGAGGGGAGTGAGGTGCTAACGTCTTTGGAGTTGGTGACTTTGCCGGCCAGGGAGCGTGGGGGCGAGCGATCGCGATGGGAGCCGTGGATGCGAGAGCGAAATTGATGCAGGAGCGGGGCCGCGACGGGAGCTTCTTGTGTGTGTGTGTGTGTGTGTGTGTGTGTACGCACGCGTGTACGCGCACACGACGATGACGGGCGCTGTGTGTGACCCTAATGGACTATTTAAATGTGACTGTATGTACGTGATACATATGACTGCGTCGCGTTGTGCGTGACTACGTTCGTAAAGGTGGTGATAGCCGCTATGGGGCCAAAAACAAAGAATTGAGCCTTGCAATGAGTGACATAGTCCTTCGTGAATGTGTAGGGAGCAGTTTTTGTGCTGGCCGGTAGCTGGATTGGAGTGAGGGCAACCTAGAAGAAGGGGAGAAGAATGGGAGACAGTGTAGACAACATAGTTCAAGAGTTTCTCAGTAAATTAGGGCAGAGAGGCCGGGCCCGGTGGCTCACGCCGGTAATCCCAGCACTTTGGGAGGCCGAGGCGGGCGGATCACAAGGTCAGGAGATCGAGACCATGGTGAAACCCCGTCTCTACTAAAAATAGAAAAAATTAGCCGGGCACAGGGGCGGGCGCCTGTAGTCCCAGCTACTCGGGAGGCTGAGGCAGGAGAATGGCGTGAACCCGGGAGGCGGAGCTTGCAGTGAGCCGAGATTGTGCCACTGCACTCCAGCCTGGGCGACAGAGCGAGACTCCGTCTCAAAAAAAAAAAAAAAAAAAAATTAGGGCCGAGAAATGGAGCAGCAGGTGGGGGAAGAGGGCTGGGGAAAACAACCCATCAACATGTTGGAAATGAGCCATGAGAGGAGAAAAGTCCAGGCAAGGGTAAGTAAACAAGGCTCATCTGTGTGGGTGTAGTTAAAAATGCAAGAATTTAAAAAATAGAAAAGGATAATCGCGCTGCAGAGAGGAGCCTGTGTTTGGTAGAGGTCAACAAAAGTGACATGTGGTGAGTTATATATAATCTCATGGCAGGAAATTCAAAACTAGAGTTTGTGGAGGAGGGAGAAGGGTCTGAAGGTAATGAACAACAGGGAGGCCGGCCATCTGTTCCATTTTCAGACCCACTGGTAAGAGGCTGTAGCCGGGGAAATGTTGAGAGGGCTGCAAAGTCCTCTAGATAGAGCCTGGTTTCTGTTAGACTCAGAATGTTAGGACGTGTTCACGGAAGTGGCTGAAGATAAAAGAGGGGTTGGTTGTTAATGAATTATGAATTCCATTATGAAGGCATACAGGAAAAGTGTTGAGAGTTGGGAAGAATGAGAAAAGGGGACAAATGGGACTTGATGGAGTACAGTGTCTGAAAAGACAGTTGACTAGAAATTCGGGGCTTCTTATAGTAGACAAATGTAAATACAAGGTTGGATTGACACTTATTCTGGTTGGATTCAAGTCAGTTTTTGGAGAGAGAACGTTGGGGTAGTGAAAGATGATTTCTTGAGTGTGAGAAATAAACTTACCTGTCCCAAAGAATGGACTCAGAGACCCGGAGAACAGCGAAAATGAGACTTTTAATGATGGTCTTGCAAGATCGGTGTCTGATAGGCACACCCAACAGTTTCAACAAGCAATTTATCCCCTAGTGCACAGGTTCCTCCCCTGGTTCCTCATAGGCTGAGTACTATGGGGTCACAATCTTCCCGGGCATTGCCTATTGATTGTTGGGTAGCAGCTTCAGGTATTTTGTCTTTTGTTTTGGTGCAATCTCGGCTCACTGCAACCTCTGCCTCCCAGGTTCAAGCGATTCTCCTGCCTCAGCCTCCCGAGTAGCTGGGCCTACAGGCACGTGCCACCACGCCCAGCTGTTTTGTATTTTTAGTAGAGATAGGGTTTCACCATGTTGGCCAGGATGTTCTCCATCTCTTGACTTCGTGATCCACCCACCTCAGCCTGCCAAAGTGCTGGGATTACAGTCATGAGCCACTGCACCCGGCCAGGTGTGTTTTTTTTTTTAGGCTTGTCTTGCTGCATTTGGTTGCAGCCCACAATGCATTGCAACCCTAGCTAGTTCAGGGGCTCTTCAGGTATTTGACTTATGACCTAAGTAGCTGGGCAGGCTGATAAGAGCAGACAAAACGAGCTATTTTGCAGGCTAGCAAACTTTCGTCTTAGACTAAACTTTGATTTGGGTGAAGGCAACTAAGTGGGGGAAAGGGAGAAAGCGGGAGGCTCACAAGTAGGCATCATGTATTCAAGCAGGGGCTTAGTATATCCTGTTTCTTCTGTAGTTTGCTTACCTACACTGATTCAAGGCACTTTGTCTTGGAAATGGACCACTGTATACATTATTTCCTTCACCGAGTATCTCTCAGAAGGAAGTTTAAGATAGAAGCCATAAAAGTGGTCAAGGTAGGCAGAATGATGGCCCTGCAACCAATGTTTACTTCCTAATCCCTGGAAACTAGGACTATGGTACTTTATATGGCAAAAATGACTTTGCAAAGGGGATTAAGTTAAGAACCTTGAAATGGGGGCGATTAACTTGTTGGACCAATATAATGACACAGGTCCTTAAAATCAGTGAACCTTTCCTGGTTGAGTTTAAAGTCAGAGGGAGGTGTGACCGCAGAAGAATGGTCAGAGAGATGCCACATTGCTGGCTACATAGAGGAAGTGGGCCTTGAGCCAAGGAATGTTGGTGGCCTCTAGAAGCTGGAAAACATAAGAAAACGAATTCTCCCCTGGAGCTTCCAGAAAGGAACACAGCCCTACCAACACCTTGATTTTAGCCTAGTAAGACCCAACTCAGACTTCTACTGAACTATATGATAATAGATTTGTATTATTTTAAGCCACTACCTCATGGCAGTAGAAAACTAATACAGTGGTATAGTGTCTTGGCCTCAGTGTTGTGGAGGAGTCTCGATCCCTGTGACATAAGAGGACCTCAGCCTCTATTGATTATGTCGAACACTTCCAGTAAAGTAGGTCCCCACTTCACCAATAATATAATTTACAGTTTTGCTATATTGTGTTATTTTTAAACTTTGGAACTTAGTAAACTTTTATTTGTGATCTAACATCTGGTCAGTCTATACTTACTTTTTGCCTTGCACTTGATTTGTCTTGGATTGAGAGAGATGTATTAATGAAATTGTATTTTATTTTATTTATTTTTATTTTTATTTATTTATTTATTTATTTATTTTTTGAGACGGAGTCTCGCTCTGCCGCCCAGGCTGGAGTGCAGTGGCTGGATCTCAGCTCACTGCAAGCTCCGCCTCCCGGGTTCCCGCCATTCTCCTACCTCAGCCTCCCGAGTAGCTGGGACTACAGACGCCCACCACCTTGCCCGGCTAGTTTTTTGTATTTTTTAGTAGAGACGGGGTTTCACCATGTTAGCCAGGATGGTCTCAATCTCCTGACCTTGTGATCTGCCCGTCTCAGCCTCCCAAAGTGCTAGGATTACAGGCTTGAGCCACCGCGCCCGGCCCTTATTTATTTATTTTTCTGAGACAGTCTCCCTTTGTTGCCCAGGCTGGAGTGCAGTGATGTGATCTCGGCTTACCGCAACCTCTGGGTTCAAGCAATTCTCCTGCCTCAGCCTCCTGAGTAGCTGGGACTACAGGCATGTGCCACCATGTCCGGCTAATTTTTTTTGTATTTTTAGTAGAGAGGTGGTTTCACCATATTGGCCAAGCTGGTCTCGAACTCCTGACCTTGTGATCCGCCCACCTTGGCCTCCCAAAGTGCTGGAATTACAGGCATGAGCCACCCCACCCGGGCGAAATTTTATTTCTTATATAACCTGTAACTTTTGCTTTATGAAAGTTGTTGTTGTTTTGTTAGTTGATATACAGATATTAATTATTGTTATATGCTTATTATGAATTGCAGCCTTTAGCATGCTCAAGATCATGGCCTCTGCTTATTTTTTGGTTTGTATTTGCCTTGTAATATGCTGTATTTCTTCCTAACTAGGCTTTTTATTGAAGTTTATCATATATACAGACAAGACATTATTCTCATGAATAATCATGATGAGAGCATTCTTGCACTTGTCATTTTGTGTTTACATGTATGCATTTCTATTGGGTTATTTCAAGGAGAGGAATTAGTAAGAGTATGTGAATCTCCTTAAGCAGATACTGTCAGTTTTCCCAAATGGCTGCACCAGTTAAAAGTTCCCATCAACAGTTTATGCAAATTCCAATTGATCCATCTTCTTGTTAACACATGGCATTGTCAGACTGTAAAATGTTTGCCAATATGGTGGATATGTAGTGATATTGCATTGTGGTTTTCCTAACTGATGACTAAGGAAGTTGAGTGCTTTTGTTTTCGTGTGCATTGTCCATTTGGGTATCTTCCTTTGGGAAGTGCCAGTTCAAGTTCTTAGCCTAGCTGTTGGGGAACTTGTCTTTCATTGTTAATCCTTCAGAGTTCTTTGTATAATCTGAATGTGAGTCCCTTGTCAGCTTTGTGTATTGTATATATCGTCTCTTAGCCCAAGGTTTGCATTTTCACTCACTCTCTTCCCTTTTTTTTTTTGAGATGGAGTTTCGCTCTTGTTGCCCAGGCTGGAGTGCAATGGTGTGATCTTAGCTCACCACAACCTCCGCCTCCCGGGTTCAAGTGATTCTCCTGCCTCAGCCTCCTGAGTAGCTGGGATTACAGGCATGTGCCACCACATCTGGCTAATTTTGTATTTTTAGTAGAGACAGGGTTTCTCCATGTTGGTCAGGCTGGTCTCGAACTCCTGACCTCAGGTGATCTGCCCACCTCAGCCTTCCAAAGTGCTGGGATTACAGGCATGAGCCACCATGACCAGCCCACTCACTCTTTTCTGATGAACAGAAATTGCTTTTTAAAATGTCTGATCATTATCATTTTTCTCTTATGGTGTATACTCTCTTTATCTTATTCAAATCTTTGCTTATCCCCAAAGTATGAAGATATTCTGTATTTTCATCTATATTTATCTATCACATGTAGGTATATAAACCTGGAAATGATTTTTGTGTATGTCATGAGGGGAAATCATGATTTGTTTTCCTCATATAAATTCAGTTGACCTGGCACCCTGT
The DNA here is from genome assembly GCF_008728515.1 of Papio anubis. Classification (NCBI taxonomy): domain Eukaryota; kingdom Metazoa; phylum Chordata; class Mammalia; order Primates; family Cercopithecidae; genus Papio; species Papio anubis. The sequence goes on from NC_044995.1 coordinate 19,614,412, forward strand.
ATATTGAAAGACCATCCTTTCTTCCATGCTATTTACTCTGAAATCTACTGTATCTGATATTAGAGCCACCTGAACATTATTTTGATTATGATTTGCATGGTATATCTTTTGCTATCCTTTTACTTTTAAGCTTCCTATACCACTATATTGGGGGGAAACTGACACCTTGAAAATTATCAGCCTTTCATCCCAAGAATGTGATAAATTATTTCATTTGTTTAGGTCTTCTTTAATGATTTGTAGTAATTAATATAAAGACATTGTACAGGCCGGGCGCAGTGGCTCACACCTGTAATCCCGGCACGTTGGGAGGCTGAGGCAGGTGAATCACCTGAGGTCAGGAGTTCGAGACCAACCTGAACAATATGGTGAAACCCCGTCTCTATTAAAAATACAAAAATTAGCTTGGCATGGTGGCTGGTACCTGTAGTCCCAGCTACTCGGGAGTCTGAGACAGGAGAATTACTTGAACCCAGGAGGCGGAAGTTGCAGTGAGCCGAGATTGTGTCACTGCACTTCATCCTGGGTGACAGAGTGAGACTCTGTCTCAAAAACAAACAAACAAAAAGACATTGTACATTACATATATTGTTAGATTTAGTTATAGGAATTTGAATTTTTCCTGCTAAGTGCTGTCATTTTAAATTTAAATTTCCTACTTTTTGCTTGTATGTTGAAATTTAGTTGACATTTTGCCCTGTTTGACTTACATTTGTATTCACATTTTTTTTGTTTTGTTTTGTTTTGTTTTTTTTAGACAAGGTCATTCTTCTGCTTAGTCTGGCCTCAAACTCCTGGCCTCAAGCAATCCTCCTGCCCTGGCTGTACTCTTAAACATTTCTAAATTTCTTCCCCTTGATTTTCAGCTTGAAATGACACCCTTTATCTCTCAGTTATCACAAATGAGGCAATCAGTAAGCTAGAGCTAGTCTATTTTCTATTCTCTAATCTTCATTTCTATATTAGTTATCTATTGCTGTAAAACATATTACCCTAAAATAGCAATAAATATTTATTATCTTAACACCACTTTTTGTGGATCAGGAGTTCAGGAGTGGCTTACCTGGGAAGTTCTGGCTCGGGGTCTCTTGAGGTTGCAGTCACACTCTTGGCCAGGGCTGCTATCAACTGGGACTAGAGGATCACCTTCCAACATGGCTCTCATGTGGCTATTGGCAATAGACCTCAGTTTCTCACCATCTGGACCTCTCCATGGGGCTTCTTAAGTGTCCCTTTGACATGTCAACTGGCTTTCTCCAGAGCATAAGGTGGAAGCCACAGTATCTTTTATAATCTGTCTCATACTCTATCATTTCCACAGTACCTTATTGGTATACAAGTTAATCCTATTCAGTATAGGAGGCAGATACACAGTGTTGTGAATACCACATACTGGGTACCTTTGGGGCTATCCAGGATGCGGGCTACCATAATTCCACTCTATTTTATTTAGATTTGCATTTAAATATGTTCAGCATCATTACTATTCTTTTGCTGAAACTTTCACTATTGTCTCTTTTGTGGCTGGAATATGTCTTCTAGTAGTTTCTTCTCAAAGAGCGCATATCAACAGTATTTCCTAAGTTGTGTCATATCAAAGGATATGAAACTCCTTATATCCTTTATACTCGAATGACAGCTTGGCTGGATATAAAAATGTTTTGACTCCCTCGTTTGTTTTTTTCACAAGTATATTGGAAGATTTACCCCACTGTTTGGGGTACTGAATTTAGCACTGGAGAAGTCTGATGACAACTGAATTTCCTTTTTCTTATAGGTGACTTGATATTTTTATCTTGATTCCCCATGAGTTTTAGTCAAATAATTTTATTAGGTAATGTTTTGGTACTATTTTGGGTCATTTTCACCTGTAATATGGTTTCACTTTTCATGATTTATATTTACACTTTATTTTATGAAATTCATCTTGAGTATTAAAACTGTAGTTTATATATATATATATGATATACAGCTAAAATCATAGTTTTAGATATATCCTCTTAATTTGGATTTCATCTTTAGGTGCTCTGCCTTTTACATATTGGATCTCTCTTCATTTCTTCTTCAAATGATTTTCATCCCTTTCTTTGTTAAATTTTGTTCTGTTCATTAATGTCTGTATTCTTTGTTCCATACTATACTTTCTGTGGCATTTGTCAGATCTTATGCACCTTGTAGTTGATTTATTTATTGATTAGAGATGGGATCTCACTGTGTTGCCCAGGCTGGCCTCAACCTTGAACTCCTGGACTCAAGCAATCCTCCAGACTCAGTCTCCCAAGTAGCTGGGACTATGGGCACATGCCACTGCACCTAGCTAGTTTATTCTTCATTTCTGATGTGATTTAGCCTATTTTCTCTTTCAGTTTTGAATTCTACTAACTCCCACCTATGGTCTATCTATTACTTTCTCTTCTTTCCTGAGATCACATATTTTTGCTTGTGGTCTTGTTTTAGAGCTGCAATTATATCATACTTTTTTTAAAATCAGACTGCAATGTTGGGTGATAATTTTCATCTTCTCTGATTTTTTTAGTGAGTTTTTTTGTACATGGGGAATTTTGACACACTTTTAAAACTTTGCTTTTTGTGGGTTTTTATTTATTTATTTATTTATTTATTTTGAGACAGAGTCTTGCTCTGTTGCCAGGCTGGAGTGCAGTGGCGCAATCTTGGCTCACTGCAACCTCTGCCTCCTGGGTTCAAGTGATTCTCCTGCCTCAGCCTCCCGAGTAGCTGGGACTACAGGCACATGCCACCACACCTGGCTAATTTTTTGTATTTTTAGTAAGGACAGGGTTTCCCCGTGTTAGCCAGGATGGTCTCAATCTCCTGACCTCGTGATCTGCCCACCTCAGCCTACTATCTTAGGCATGTTATATCTAATTTATATTTTGGAAAGGATGTAATAGATTTTTCTGGAATAGCTATCACTGGTATTTTCCTGTGAAAAAAGTGAATGGGGCAAGGGTAGTTTTTAAGGTTTTTTTGCTCAAGAGTTTCTTCCTCTGTTACCCCAGAAGAAGACAATTTTTAAAAAATTTGGCTCCCTTTGAATAGCCAGGCCTTCTCTGCCATTCAGAAGCTCAACTGGTTCAGGAAGACTCCTATTATCAGCTCTGAGTTTACCCAGTGTCTTCTGCTGTAACTAAGGAATACAGCCAAGTCCCCAGCTCATTTTATGAGGCCAGTATTACCCAGATACTGAAACCAGACAAAGTATATCTCATAAGAATATGGGTGTAAAAATCCTCAACAAAGTACTAGCAAACCAAATCCAGTAACATCTAAAATGAATTATATAACATGACTGAGTGGGATTTATCCCAGGTATGCAAGGTTGGCTTACCATCAAAAGTCAGTTAATGTGATGTATCATATCAATAGAATAAAAAACAAAAATCACACAATCATCTCAATAGAGATAAGGCATTTGACAAAAGCCAATACCCTTTTATGATTTTTAAAAACACACACACTCTACAAACTAGGAATAAAGAGGAATTTCCTCACCCTGATATCTAGGAAAAACCCACAGCCAACATCATAGTTAATGGTAAAAGACTGGATGTTTTCCCTCTAAGATCAGGGACCAGACAAAAATCCCCACTTCTGTTTAACAGTGTACTGGCAATTGGGGAAGTAAAAGAAATAAAAGACACTGGAGTAAAGATTGGAACAGAAGTAAGAGCATCTCTATTTGCAGATGACATGATCTTCTGTATAGAAAATAAAACTTATACTCTGAAAACTACAAAATAGATATTCAACAAAAACTTTTTTTTTTTTTTTTTTCGCGACGGAGTTTCACTCTTGTTGCCCAAGCTGGAGTGCAATGGTATGATCTCGGCTCACTGCAACCTCCGCTTCCTGGGTTCAAGTGATTCTCCTGCCTCAGCCTCCTGAGTAGCTGGGATTACAGGCATGAGCCACCATGCCCGGCTAATTTTTGCATTTTTAGTAGAGGCGGGGTTTCACTGTGTTCGCCAGGATGGTCTCAATCTCCTGACTTCATGATCTGCCCACCTCCGCCCTCCCAAAGTGCTGGGATTACAGGCATGAGCCACCACGCCCGGCCTCAAACAAAAATTTTTACATGAATGTTCATAGCAGCATTTTAAAAATAATTGTTGGCTGGGCATTTTAAAAATAACTGTCAGGAGGCAGAGATTGTGGTGAGCCCAGATAGCACCACTGCACTCCAGCCGGGGCAACAAGAGCGAAATTCCATCTCAGAAATAATAATAATAATGTCAAAAGGTGGAAACAACCCAAATTTCCATTAATAGAAGAATGGGTAAACAAAATGTGGTCTATTCATCTACAGAAATAGTATTCAGACATAGCAAGGAATGAAGTACTGATTCATGCTACAATTTGGATAAACCTTGAAAACCTTATGCTAAATGAAAGAAGCCAGTAACAAGTCCACATATGTTATTCCATTCATATGAAAGTCCAGAATAGGGAAATCTATAGAGACAGAAAGTAGATTAGTCATTATTTAAGGCTAAGTATGGGGCAAGTGTGGCAGTGGGGAGGCCAGGGAGTGATAGCCTAAGGGGACAGAGGTTCTTTTTGAAGTGATGAAAATATTCTAACATTGACTTGTGGTTGCACGTATTTGTGAATATACTAAGAAGCATTGAATTGTTGACTGTAAATGGCTTAATTGTATGGTGTGTGAATTACATCTCAATAAAGCTGTTTTTTTTTTTTTTTTTAAATGAATACAGCCAATGTGTTTTGCCACCTTGAATCCCCGTGACATTTTCAGACTTCCTTTTACCACCTCCTTTTGACATTATTCCTGCTCACAGACCCTTTCATTGAGGATATGGTCTACTCCCCATGGGAATGGATATTTCTCATTTGTTTTGCTTTGTAGCATCACTGTGCCTTCCACACACATTCCGTTCTTTCATTTTCTTTTCACATTTCCAAATAATTTGGAGTCTGTTCATTTTCTTAGTTTCCTGGTGGTTGGGATTTACTTTGATTTTCTTGTTTCTGTCTACCTGGTTTCCAGGAAGAGGAATATCAGGATTAGAACTAGTTCTTGGCTAGACATGGTGGCCTACACCTGTAATTCCAGCACTTTGGGAGGCCAAGGTGGGAGAGTATTTCTTGAGGCCAGGAGTTTGAGACCAGCCTGGGCAACATAGCGAGACCCCGTCTCGACAAAAATAAAATAAATTAGCCAGACAAAGTGGTGCATGCCTGTAGTCCCACCCTATTCAGCAGGCTGAGGTGGAAGGATCACCTGAGCCTAGCAGTTTGCGGCCACAGTAAACTGTGATTGCACCACTGTACTCCGGCATGACTGACAGTTTCAGATGCTGTCTCTAAAAATATTTTTTTTCTTTTTTTCAAGACAGGGTTTCGCTTTTGTTGCCCAGGCTGGAGTGCAATGGCGTGATCTCGGCTCACTGCAACCTCCGCCTCCCAGGTTCAAGCGATTCTCCTGCCTCAGCCTCCTGAGTAGCTGGGATTACAGGCATGCGCCACCATGCCCGGCTAATTTTGTATTTTTAGGTAAGACAAGGTTTCTCCATGTTGGTCAGCCTGGTCTCGAACTGCCGACCTCAGGTGATCCACCTGCCTTGGCCTCCCACAGTGCTGGGATTACAGGTGTGAGCCACTGTACCCAGCTAAAAAAATATTTTAAATTATTTTAAAGAACTAGTTTTTTTCTTAAAACTGTGTAATAGTCACTCTCAAGTTCTTCATGTTCTCAAACACAAAATATATTTTAGTTCACAATTTATTCCCCAGCCCTCCACTCTTGGAAAAGTTCTTAAAGTTCTCTATGCCGCTGAAGCTCTCTGTCTCCTAGGACCAATTCATACTACATGCTTTACGTGGAATTTTTATGAACTCCTCAGATTGTGTATATCAGTCTTCACCCTCTCACACCAACTTTGTTTTATCTTTAATTAGAAACATTTTTAAACCTTACTTTAAAAATGCAGAATGCTTTCTTATTACTTCTGAAATAACGTCCAAATGCTATAGCCTATTTTTTTAGAGCTTTTCATAACAGGATCCCTGCTTTATACATCCCCACCTGCCACTGGTCTTTCCTCTCACTCTGTGTTCCTCTAATGCACAAAGATACCTTTGCTTGACTGGCACATGTTGTTTCCTCTGCTAGGATATCCCCCTCACCTTGCCCTGTCTTCTCTGGTGAGCCCCTGTGGAGGAGAAGTTAAATATTAAATTTGAACTCAGTTGAACATGGACACAAACAATGGTCACCAAGTCCCAGGACAGGTTGTGTGAGCCCCTTGAGGCACTCATCCAGCGCTGTTTCAGAGAAATCTCTATTTCAATCTATTCCTATACATTAGTTATTGAAAAACAATAGACAATCGCAAAAACGACTTGACCTTTTTGTGTTCCTTGAGCCCAGTCGTGAATCAGGGCCCTTGTGACTGGGCCTCATGCCAAACAACTTGTTACAAAAAGAGCTAAGGTCCCAGACTGCGCCAAAGCTTCATGAGACCTCTCCTCATCTGTGCACAGAGGGGTGGCCGACGCTGGATCCCAGACTGTTGCTTCCCAGTCTGGTGATGAATCCTCCATAGTCTGGTGAGTGTAATGTGTGACCCTGGAGCCCAGGCTGTTGCTTTCCAGTCTGGTGGTGAATCCTTCATAGTTTGGTGAATATATACATATATGTATATGTATGTGTGTGTGTATATATATGTGTGTGTATGTAAGTATATATATATTTTCCCTTCTCCCCTTCCCATTGCAATTTGCTTATTATATCATTTGCTTATTATATCTGCATTGCCATTTACGTGGGATAAAGGTTGTTTACTCTTAAAGGTATTGTGTGTGTTTCTTTTCTTCTCCCCTCGCGCATTTCCCACACAGAACAGCCCCTCAAGAGTCAGCTGAAGTACCATCTTCTACAGGAAACTTTCTCTTAAAAACTAGTTTTGGTTTGGGCTCCTTAGAACTAGTTGGCTTCTTTCATAACCACGATTACCTTTATTTCCTACAGTATTGTAATTGCCTCTTTACTTTTCTGACTGTGAATTCCTTGATAGTTAGTCCTGCAACTTATTTATCTGATTCCCTTTTGCTAAGTGCAAAGCTAGACTCAGAGAGGCTTCAATGTATTTCTTTAATAAAAGTCCTTGCTTCACAAAACTGACTGCTCGCCCAACCCAGCCTTCCTTCCATCTTTGCGTTCCTTTCCTGAAAAAGTCACCCTGCTGCTCAGTGTCAATGAAAACACAGGAGGCAGAGATCATGGGCTGCTCCGATAAGGGAAAGGTCCAGCTCATCCTTCACTCAGTAAAATAAAAAATCCTGAAATCCAGAGGTATTCCAAGTGAACGAGCTTTGCATTCAGCAAACCTATGATATTTCCTAATAGTGAATTTGAGCAAGTGACCCATTTCCTGATCTTTTTATTTTATTTTATTTTATTTTTGAGATTCTTGAGTCTTGCTCTGTCAGCCCAGGCTGGAGTGCTGTGGCCGACTGCCTCACTGCAAGCTCCGCCTCCCGGGTTCCCGCCGCCATTCTTCTCTGCCTCTCAGCCTCCGAAAGTAGTTGGGACTACAGGCTCGCCCCACCGCCTCGCTAGTTTTTGTATTTAGTAGAGACGGGTTTCACCGTACAGGATGGTCTCGATTCCTGACCTCGCGTGATCCGTCATCCCCGCCTCCCAAAGTGCTGGGATTACAGGCTTGAGCCACCAGCCACTCTCGCCTTCCTGATCTTTTAAATGAGACAAGTAACTGACATTCATAGGTGGCTTGAGGATAAATGTTAATGTATGTATATATGAGTTTAGGGCAAGCCAGAATTGACTTATCTAGTAGTATCCTGATCCCATGTCATGATTTTCGCATAAGTGATTAGACTGAAACTTCATCCTGCTTTTGTTGACTCTCTCTGGTTTTGGATAGGGCCAGGATTTCTTCAGGTTCCTTCTGACCTACCTCCAAGGAAGAAAATGGCATTCCTGTTTGTCCATTTGAGCGCTCTGAGAAAGGCCTGACCTCCTGATTTTTTCTTTCTAGCTCTGCTTTCCCAGCACACTGCCTCACCAAGAGAAGAATCCAGAGAAGGACTGGTAGACTTGGAATGTTAAGTCATGGTCCATGTGAGTTGGAATCGCCTCTCTCCAAAAATGTAACCCATTTATATCAAATCATGTGAATATTTTTATTGCTTATCCTTAACTGCTTACTTGAATCACTACTGAGCGTCATAAGTAATGACTGTGAAACAGTCCAATGCTTTCCCTAGATACCTCTTTTCTCCAACCAGTATGACCAAATCTATCCACCAGGGCTTTCAGTATCTCCTGTGTCCTAATCTGGCAGAGCACTGAAGAGGAGAAATACATTTCCTTAAGGGGAACAGTAAAGACTTTTCATTTCAAACCCGTAGCTTAACAAGATGGGATGGAACAATTAAAGGGGACATACTACATAAAGGCTTTTATTCACTCTGTAGAATGGGATGTTGTATTTAATCAAGATGGGAGTTGGTGTTGGTTGGTATTCATTTAGGTATGTGGCCCTTTGTGATGTTTTCCTTAGCCGATACGATGGGAGGTCGAGTTCAAAGAGATCTGGAATTTTCCAGGAAATTAATGAGAGGTTAATATAATTAACAATCCAGGGTTAGTTATTCCAGGCTGGTATAGCCTCTCAGTGGTGTCAACAAAAAACTCATTTGATGACTTTCACAGTAATCTCTTATGACACTGAATTTGCTGACTGTCAGCTGCTTAGCAAAGAGCCTGGAGATTCTACACATTGTCCATAGAAAATAATATTCAGGGAGTGTATCTCTTGAGAATTCTCTCAATTTAAACTAATAGAAAATTCAACTAAAAGTAGTAGCTTAAGCAAACGACAGTTACCTGGGCCAAAGACTGTATGCACAAGTCTGTTTGTGCACAGCAGAGACTCCTTACAACCAACAAAACCCCCTACTTTTCTCACATAATAAATCTGGGGTTCTTCCAGGCTGGTGTAGCCTCTCAGTGGTATCAACAAAAAACTCATATGATGTCTGTTACTCTGGGCTGCCATTCTGATGTTTTGGTATTTGTGATTTGAAGATCATAAAGATGTGGTGACTGAGCAACAGGAGTTTTTACGAGTATGTAGCCAGGTGCAGTGGCTCATTAGGACTTTGGGAGCCGAGGTGGGTGGATCATTTGAGGTCAGGAGTTCAAGACCAGCCTGGCCAACATTGAGAAACCCTGTCTCTACTAAAAATACAAAAAATTAGCCAGGCGCGGTGGTGCGCATATGTAATCCCAGCTGTTAGGGTGGCTGGGGCACAAGAATCACTTAAACCTGGGAGGCAGAGGTTGCAGTGAGTCGAGATTGCACCACTGCACTCCAGTCTGGGTGACAGAGCAAGACTCTGTCTCAAAAAAGAACAAAAAATACGAGCATGTAGACACTTGGCTTTAGTCACGCTTATTCCCATGTCATTTCCCCTGAAACCACAGGCAGCCAACTCCAGTTTTTTCCCCAGTATATGCCCCACTCCCTGCAGTGCCCCTTTCCAGCCTTTCCCCTTTCATCTAAAGGGGTTATTATTTTTTAAAAGTTCACCATTAATACCTGGACTTGTTCTTTCAATAGCTGATGATGTTCAGGGATGTGGCTGTAGATTTCTGTCAGGAGGAGTGGGAGTGCCTGGACCTGGAACAGAGGGATTTATACAGAGATGTGATGTTGGAGAACTACAGCAACTTGGTCTCACTGGGTAAGATTTGGCATTTACCTTAGAAATTCCTGCTTTCTGTATTGTGATTTTTTTTTTTAATTGTCTTTTAAATGTCCAGGGTAACTTCTGACCTTTGTTTTCTGGAAAATGGTTTGTGCTTTGTAAATCTGGCTATAGTTATCATCAGTGGGCACCTCCATCTTTCCCATCCTTTATAACTTATTTTTGCCCTGCCTGTAATTGTTTCTCTTCCTTAGTAACCAAAGAAGTAGTCGCAAATTTTAGAATCTTTACAATGTGGTTCTTTGCTGTTTCTTATCTTCTGGGCAGGTCTTTGCATTTATCAGCCAGAAGTGTTCTCTTTATTGGAGAAAGGGAAAGAGCCCTGGAAGATTTTGAGGGATGAGACAAGAGGACCTTGCCCAGGTGAGTGAGGGCTGAACAGGCACAAGGAGGCCATTGTTGTGGACAACAGCTCAGCTGCATAGTGAGGCAGCAACACCTCTAAAATACTGGTCTGGAATATCCCCTTAAGACCAAAAAATGGGCCAAGTGTGGTGGCTCACGCCTGTAATCCTAGCACTTTGGTGGGTTGCCTGAGCTCAGGAGTTTAAGACCAGCCTGGGCAACATGGTGAAACCTCATTTCTACTAAAAAATAAATAAATAAATACAAAAAATGAGCCGGGCATGGCGATGCGTGCCTATAGTCCCAGCTACGTGGGAGGCTGAGGCAGGAGAATTGTTGAACCAGAGAGGCAGAGGTTGCAGTGAGCTGAGATCATGCCACTGCACTCCAGTTTGGTCAACAGAGTAAGACTCTGTCTCGGGATAAAAACAAAAACAAAAACAAAAACTGGCTGGGTGCCATGGCTCACTCCTGTAATTGCAGCACTTTGGGAGGCTGAGACAGGCAGACCACCTGAGATCAGGAGTTCGAGACCAGCTTGGCCAACACGGTGAAACCCCATCTCTACTAAAAATACAGAAACTAGCCAGTGTGCTGACACACACCTGTAGTCCCAGCTACTCGGGAGGCTGAAGCAGGAGAACTGCTTGAACCTGGGGGGCAGAGGTCGCAGTTAGCCAAGATTTTTTTGAGACTCCATCTCAAAAAAAAAAAAGGTCTGAGGCCTAGATAGAGACAAAACCTTTTCCAAAAGAACTTTCTCTTCACTCCAAACACTGGTCTATTTTTGTGCTCTCATTTTTCACTCATGTAACAAAAAGGTAAGCCATTCTTTTCTCCAGTGGTGCTTATTTTATCTATGATTTGGATCAAGTTCCTTCCCATCTCCCTTTTTTGAAATTTAGATTTTCATAAAATTCTTCATTCTGTAAAAAAACAAAACCAAACCAAACATTTTTGACCTCATTTTTTAAATTTTACCCATCCCTTTTGAATTTTTCTCATTTTTCCTAGCTTCTCCTTGATTGTACACTGCCTGCATTTGTTAGTTCATTCTTATTAGTTCATTCTTTCAACCAACATTTATGTATTTGCTCATTTTAGGTTTAACAGAATTAACAAAGAATATATTATCTCTTTTTTTTTTTTTTTTTTTGAGACGGAGTCTCGCTGTGCTCCCAGGCTGGAGTGCAGTGGCGTGATCTCGGCTCACTGCAAGCTCCGCCTCCCGGGTTCACGCCATTCTCCCGCCTCAGCCTCCCAAGTAGCTGAGACTACAGGCGCCCGCCACCACGCCCGGCTAGTTTTTTGTATTTTTAGTAGAGACGGGGTTTCACCATGTTAGCCAGGATAGTCTCGATCTTCTGACCTCGTGATCCACCCGCCTCGGCCTCCCAAAGTGCTGGGATTACAGGCTTGAGCCACCGCGCCCGGCCTATATTATCTCTTAAGAAACTTTTTGTTCTCTTCTGTGACTGGAGCATGGCCATACATTTCTGCATACAGGGAACATTAAGAGAAGACCTAATAGACTGCTTAGCTGAAAATTAGAGTAATGGGTGATAACAGTTTCTGGTCACAGTGAGGAGGAAGTGGCAGAAGAACGGTTAGGGCACATGAAGTACAACCAGAAGAACACAGTGTCATAAAAGACAAGCCCAGCCAGGCGCGGTGGCTCATGCCTGTAATCACAGAATTTTAGAAGGTCGAGGCGGGCGAATCACCTGAGGTCGGGAGTTCAAAACCAGCCTGGACAACATGGCGAAACCCCATCCCTACTAAAAATACAAAAATTAGCTGGGCATGGTGGTGGGCACCTGTAATCCCAGCTACTTGGGAGGCTGAGGCAGGAGAATCGCTTGAACCCAGGAGGTGGAGGTTGCAGTGAGCTGAGATTGCGCCACTGCCCTCCAACCTGGAGTGCAGTGACAGAGTGAGGCTCCATCTCAAAAAAAAAAAAGACAAATTCTGACTTGTCTAGTTCCCCATATTCCCCAGCTTTTCCTCTAATAATCATCATCATCTACTGATTATTCAACACTTATCCTGTGTCAGGCACTTAATAGAAATAGCATATTATTCCCAATCCTTGCAACAAACCTCTGCAAAGTGATGATTTATTCCTTTTTATGATATGAAAAATTAAGAGCTCAGTCAAGCTCAGTAATTTTCCAATCACCTAAAAAGTAGTTTTAGTAAAGAGAACTGGAGTCTGAAACTGCAGTTTGTCCTCTTTCCATTGCAGTACATTACTGCTCATACTTCATAACTAAACTGCCTTTCAATTCATTGAGTCACTGCTAGAGTACTTTCTCTGTCCCCCAAGAAAAACTGAAAACAATAGTACTTGATCCTAAATATATATTTTAAAAAATGAGTCACGGAAGAGTCCTACTTATTCTCAGCTTTTGCCTGACTCCTTCCCCCTTGAAAAAAATTCTCAAACTAATTTTTTGTTGTTGTTTAGACAGAGTTTCACTCTGTCACCCATGCTCGAGTGCAGTCGTGTGATGATGGCTCCCTGCAACCTCAACCTTCTAGGCTCAGGTGATCCTGCCACCTCAGCCTTCTAGGTAGCTAGGACCACAGGCATGCACCACCATTCTTGGCTGCTTTTTTATAGAGATGGGGTTTTGCCATGTTGCCTAGGCTGGTCTCGAACTTCTAAGCTCAAGCAATCTGCCTCAGCCTTCCCAAGTGCTGGGATTACAGGTGTGAATCACTGTACCTGGCTTCAAACTATTTTTCTGTCTAAACTATCACCTATAATTATCTCCTTTAACCTAAATGCAGCATACCCTGGTATTGAGATCCTAGTTTGGTAACTCTGGATCAGATTGCTTCCCTCATATTGGACTGATACTCTGCCATTTCCCAGCATTCCTGTTTTTAAGCTCTGAATTATATAAGACATTCACCATAGTACTTGCAAACTTGTAGATATTTTATGACTTATTATTCTGTTATTGAGGTGATACCTGGATAATCATTTTTTATTGAGCTCCTCAGATGAATATGATCAAAATAAAATATACTTGTCATCACTTGACTCAACTTACATTATTTCTTTTAAATTTCTACTTATTTCTTGCCCTTTTTTTCATATTGCTCATATTTGAGAATTTTTTAAGCCATTCACTTCTCCTATGCTTTATTTCAATATTTTCTACATCTATTTTAGAAGTTTCATTGCTTTTTGTACATAAAACAGTATGATGTTTTTATCTTATTTTTCAGACATGCAGTCCAGGTGTCAGACCAAGAAGTTATTACCAAAAAATGGCATTTGTGAGAGAGAAATAGCCCAACTGGAAATAATGAAAATTTGTAAAAACCACAGCCTTGAATGTTTATGTTTTAGAGGTGATTGGGAAGGCAATGTTCAGTTTCAAACACTACAAGATAATCAAGAGGAATGTTTCAAGCAGGTGATACTCACCTGTGAAAAAAGGCCCACTTTTAACCAGCACACAGCCTTTAATCTACACCAGAGACTTAACACAGGAGACAAACTGAATGAATTTAAAGAATTGGGGAAAGCCTTTATTTCTGGCTCAGATCATACTCAACATCAGTTAATTCACACAATTGAGAAATTCTGTGAAGATAAAGAATGTGGGAATACCTTTCTTCCTGATTCAGAAGTTACTCAACATCAGACAGTTCACACTGTTAAGAAAACATATGAATGTAAAGAATGTGGGAAGTCTTTTAGTTTACGTTCGAGTCTTACTGGTCATAAGAGAATTCATACTGGTGAGAAACCTTTTAAATGTAAGGAATGTGGGAAAGCCTTTAGATTTCATTCACAACTTAGTGTCCATAAGCGAATTCATACTGGTGAGAAATCTTATGAATGTAAGGAATGTGGGAAGGCCTTTAGTTGTGGCTCAGATCTTACTCGACATCAGAGAATTCATACTGGTGAAAAACCCTATGAATGTAATGAATGTAGAAAGGCCTTTAGTCAGCGATCACATCTTATTAAACATCAGAGAATTCACACTGGTGAAAAACCTTATGAATGTCAGGAGTGTGGGAAAGCTTTTACTCGTGGATCACACCTAACTCAGCATCAGAGAATTCATACAGGTGAGAAATCTCATGAGTGCAAGGAATGTGGAAAAGCCTTTATTCGTGGTTCAAATCTTGCTCAACATCAGAATGTTCACGTTGGTAGGAAACCTTATGAATGTGAGAAATGTGGGAAAGCCTATATTTGGAGCTCACACCTTGCTCGACATCAGCGGATTCATACTGGCAGGAAACCTTATGAATGTAAGCAGTGTGGGAAGACTTTTACTTGGCCTTCTTATCTTGCTCAACATGAGAAAATTCATAATGAGAGGAAATCCTATGAATGTAAGGATTGTGGAAAGACCTTTCTTCATGGCTCAGAGTTTAATCGACATCAGAAAATTCATACTGGTGAGAGAGACTATGAATGCAAGGAATGTGGGAAGACCTTTTTTCGTGGTTCAGAACTTAATCGACATCAGAAAATTCATACTGGAAAGAGGCCATATGAATGTGAAGAATGTGGAAAAGCCTTTCTCTGGGGTTCACAACTTACTCGACATCAGAGAATGCATACTGGTGAGGAACCTTATATATGTAAAGAATGTGGGAAATCTTTTATCTGGGGTTCACAGCTTACACGACATAAGAGAATTCATACTGATGCAGAACCTTATGGATGCAAGAAAAGTAGCCACATCTTTAGTCACCATTCATATTTTACTGAACAAAAAATTCATAATGGTGCAAATCTCTGTGAATGGACAGACTATGGGAACTCCTGTAGTCATGAGTCAAGCTTTGCTCAACACCAGAATATTTACACTTTTGAGAAATCCTATGAATTTAAAGATTTTGAGAAAGCATTTTCTTCAAGCTCTCACTTCATTTCACTCTTGTGAAATATTATATAAAAGTGTAGGAAGGGCTTTATTCATGACTTCTTAATTGACATCATTTATTTTTTTCTCTTGAGGAACCCCACAAATGTAAGCAATATTGGAAGGCATTTTAACAGGGCACACATCCAGAAGCAGCAGCAGATAATTCACCATGCAATCAATATAGGAAGGAAATTACTGATCATTGCAGAATATCAGGGTAAAATTTTATGAGATGATAGCATTAATTCTTTTTGAATAATTCTCAAAACATTCTTATCAGAGATGTTCCATAAAGAATTTATATATAATTCGGCCAGGCAAGGTGACTCATGCCTGTAATCCTAGCACTTTGGGAAGCGGAGGTGGGTGGATCACCTGAGGTCAGGAGTTCGAGACCAGCCTGACCAACATGGTGAAACCCCGCCTCTACTAAAAATACAAAAATTAGCTGGGCATGGTGGCACATGCCTATAGTCCCAGCTACTTGGGAGGCTGAGGCATGAGAATTGCTTGAACCTGGGAGGTGGAGGTTGCAGTGAGTCAAGATCACGTCACTGCACTCCAGCCTGGGTGACAGAGAAAGACCCCATCTCCAAAAAAAAAAAAAAAAACCCCACAAGAATTTATATATAATTCATTTTGGAAATCTTTCATCATTAGCAAAATTCTGTTGTATTTCCACAAAAATCATGTAATTAATTAATCTAGAAAAGCCTTGAACTATGTCATACAATTTATTTGGCATGTTTTGTTTCAATACATCTTGCCTCTATATGTTTTTTGGAAAGTATCTTAAATCTATGTCTGTTTAATCTTATTCATTAGATTGTAAGGGTTGAATGATTTGAGATTTACATGACTTAGTGACTGTTATTTGTATTGGTATTAAGCCATTTTATGAGAGGAGGACTTTAAGACAATGATGATAGACAAATATGTCATCTCTCTTTATGTCTTATTGAACATCAGAATGTTAATTCTGAAAAAAATCAGTAAAATACAATGAAGAAAGCTTTGGATGAGTATTAATTTCACATGCTACATCAAAAAAACCTATAAAAGAAAGCCTTGTGACTTTAGTGAAAGTGGGGTTGTTGAGTGTTCAGCAGTTTTTTAAAAGACATTCAGAAATGATTTCTCTCTAACAAATTTCTAAAGCCAAGTGTCATATAATTCATTTTTCACCACAGTTATAACTCAGAAACTAGCAGATAGCCATATGGATTCTTACCTCGTGGAAATTTAGTACTACATATAAACCGTTCTTAAAGAGCAAATAAAAAGTGAAATTACAGATGATTTAGAATGATAATGAGACCTATATTTTAAATCCTATGAAATAACTAAAACAGTTATCAATAGAAATTGCTCTGTGTATAAAACCAAGAAGACTGAGGGCAGTTTGTTTACCATCACCACTGTATCCCCAGCACTTAGGACAGTGCCTGTAGTGTTGTAGGGCCTCAAATATTTATTGAGTTAAATAATGATTTCTCAGCAAGGTAGAATAAGAATACCCAAAAGAATGAATGGAAAGGCTTAATGAAAAGCTGAAATCATGAAATAAAAAATCATATATGTTTTTCATCAAAATCTAGTCTTTTGAAGAAAACTATTATTTATTAGGCTTTGTCAGTGCTATAAGAAAGGAGAAATGGGATACAACTATATGTTTAGGAGATATTTTTTGGTATTAACATAAGTATGTGAACTCTGTTAGACATGATTTTTATATGTGGATGTTTTTTTTTCTAAGAAAACATTATTAAATGTGATTCAGTTTCAAAAACAACCAAAAAAGTTCAAAACATAGAAAAAAATATCATGTAAGATGAGGCTGAGCACAGTGGCTCATGCCTGTAATCCAAACAGTCTGGGAGGTTGAGACAGGAGTATCACTTGAACCCTGGAGTTTCCGACTTGCCTGGACAACATAGGGAGACCCCCATGTCTGCAAAAAATAAATTAGCCAGGTGTGGTAGCACATTGCCTGTAGTCCCAGCTACTCAGGAGGCTGAGGTGAGAGGACTGCTTGAGCCCAGGAGTTTGAGGCTGCAGTAAGCTGTGATCACCCCACTGCACTGCAGCCTGGGTGATGGAGCAAGACCCTGTCGAAAACAAAACAACAAACATATAAGACTAAATAACTGTACAGAAGTAGATGCGATAGCTCTTGAACATCAAATTCCAGAAAAAATTTCACTCATGAAGATGAAAAAAACTAACATAGATGAACCCAATATTTAATCAAAGAATAACATAGGAGATATTTGCTTATATTGTTTAAGCTCTGAGCAAGATGGATAATTTTTATTTTTGAGGTGGAGTCTCACTCTAGTTGCCCAGGCTTGAGTGCAGTGGGGCGTTCTTGGCTCACTGCAATCTCTGCCTGCCAGGTTCAAATGATTCTTCTGCATCAGCCTCCCAAGTACCTGGGATTACAGGTACCCTCCACCATGCCTGGCTAATTTTTGTATTTTTAATAGAGATGGGGTTTCACCATGTTGGCCAGGCTGGTCTTGAACCCCTGACCTCAGGTGATCCGCCCACCTCAGCCTCCCAAAGTGCCAGGATTACAGGCGTGAGCCACCGTGCCCAGCCTGGATGGATAATTTTGAATGATGAAAAGTTACTTTATCAATTTCTTCTAAGTGAAGTTCTTGGTATCTTTTAGTGTTACATGAGTTAAGAAATGGTGGGTATATGTACACATATTTAGCACACTTATAAGTCAGACCTTTAACAGGTAGTTCCCTCCTAAATTACTGTCATCTATGGAATTGCACAATTTGCGTGAAAAATAATTTTTTGTTATGTAACTTTATTATAATCCATTTTCATTCATGTTGAATAGATTTTTAACGTGACAAGTACACTGAGAAAAATAACATTTAGAAGTTTTGTTTTTTTTTTTTGAGGTGGAGTCTCACTGTTTCGCCCAGGCTGGCATGCAGTGGCGCGATCTCAGCTCATTGCAACTGTCTCCCCGGTTCAAGTGATTCTCCTGCCTCAGCCTCCCGAGTTGGTGGGATTACCAGCACGTGCCACCATGCCTGGCTAATTTTTGTATTTTTAGTAGAGACTGGGTTTCATCATGTTGGCTAGGCTGCTCTTGAACTCCTGACCTCAAGTAATTTGCCTGCCCTGGCCTCCCAAAGTGCTGGGATTACAGGCATGAACCACCGCGCCCAGCCTAGAAGTTATTTGGTAAATCTTTGTCCACATTACTCTTTCTGCCCATCTATATACAGATAAGTATGGTTCATTCCCTTTTGGTTAGGGGAGGTTTTTTTTTGCTGGCCCAGACTGCCTTGGTGTCTGTGTGCATAGCTGGTGCTCCCATCCCCTCCATGATGAACTTCTGGATCTTCTTGAATGCTTGAGTTGTGTGCTTATTGAACCTCTACTCCATTTATATATTTTGAATGTTGATAATATCTCAAGTCTGCCTCATGTGTGACAAAACAGCCCTTTATTTTTTCCTAATCACCTTTCTTTGCAGGAGACATTACACTGGAACCATTTTGAAAATGAAGAACTTTTTGATAATTAGTGTTGGTACAGGTTTATAACCTTTTTGGGAAAAAAAAAAAGATTAGAATCATTCCTGGCAGTGTAAAGCAGGATAAAGTCCCAATAAATCAAGAGATATAAATGTAAGAACAAAACAAAAAGAAACTTTACCAGTACTAGAAGTAAACATGGGCGAATTTCTTTATGACATGGGAATTAGGAAATCAATAACTGTGACTCAGAAATCCAGTAAAAATGAGGAAGAATCAATAATTTTTTGTAGGACTAAAAATATAAACAAATGAAAATGACAAATTGGAGATATCTGCAACTTATGTGACAGAGTCATTCACTTAATACATGTAAACACGTAAAAACTGAGATGTGAGCCGGGCGCGGTGGCTCAAGCCTGTAATCCCAGCACTTTGGGAGGCTGAGATGGGCGGATCACGAGGTCAGGAGATCGAGACCATCCTGGCTAACCCGGTGAAACCCCGTCTCTACTAAAAAATACAAAAACCTATCCGGGCGAGGTGGCGGGCGCCTGTAGTCCCAGCTACTCGGGAGGCTGAGGCAGGAGAATGGCGTGAACCCGGGAGGCAGAGCTTGCAGTGAGCCAAGATCTGGCCACTGCACTCCAGCCTGGGCGGCAGAGCGAGGACTCTGTCTCAAAAAAAAAAACAACAAAAAAAAACAGACATGAAAGATCCTACAGCCTGATATAGAAATAGACAAAAGACATATATATTTCATATGAAAAGATAAAGACCCTTAAACCTTTAAGAAGATGCTTCATATTCCTCATAAAGAAAATGCAATTTATATTACATATCACTTTATGACAATCAGATGAGCAAAAATCCAAAAGTATATTAAAATACTCATATTGGCAAGACTGGAGAAATAATTCATATTGTGAAAATGTGAAACTGTACAACTCTTATAAGAGGGAACTGAATAATGTCCATGTGCAATCTTACATGCATATATCATGTGACCTAGGCTGCTTGCTTCTATCCAGAAGATACACTGATAAGATTATGAAATGTAGTATGCACAAAAGAATGTAAATATTTGTAAATGCAACAGACTGGAAAGATTTCTAGCAATGGATGGGCTGAATTAACTCTCAGATATATATGTACAAGGTGTATTGTGCAACTGTGTATTTCATAATCTTCAGATTATGTTATATAAAAAATAGGAGGGTGTAGAATAATATGCTAATTTTTGTGAGAAGGGCGGACCGCTATATATGTTTATACTTTCTCTCTCTTTTTTTTTTTTTTGAGATGGAGTCTCACTCTGCTGCCTAGGCTGGAGTGCACTTACACAATCTTGGCTCACTGCAACCTCCGCCTCCTGGGTTCAAAAGATTCTCCTGTCTCAGTCTCCTGAGTAGCTGGGACTACAGGCATGCGCCACCATGCCCAGCTAATTTTTATATTTTTAGTAGAGACGGGGTTTTACCATGTTGGCCAGGATGATCATGATACCTTGACCTTGTGATCTGCCCGCCTTGGCCTCCCAAAGCGTTGGGATTATAGGCATGAACCACCGCGCCCAGCTATGTTTATACTTTCAAAACACAGTGGAAGGATAAGCCAAGACCTAATCAAAATGATGAAATAATAGGTGGGAGCGAGGAGTGGTGGTGCACGCCTGTAATCCTAGCTACCTGGGAGGATATGGTAGGAGGATCCCTTGAGCCCAGGAGTTCAAGTGCAACCTGGACAACAGAGCAAGACCCCTGTCTCTTAAGAAAAATTAAAATACAACCCATAGGTGGGAGAGAGCAAGGTTGGAAAGTAGCCACCTTTGATTTTACCTTGTTTTTATCTGAGAATCATTTTACAACCTCACAGTAAAGAATATTTCCTAGACAAAACATTTTAACTAGAAAAGTGTGGCATATTCATATTAATTTTATTATTCTATTGTCTGAAAGTCACCATTAACAGAATGAACAGATGTCTGCTTCTGGTCAAATGGAGAAACAGACCAGATTTACCCTTATATCTGTAAATACTAAAAAGCTAAACAAAATAGGTGAAACAATGGTTTTTAAGACATTGAATATACAAAAATGTCAATTTTCAATGAAGAACAGTGATCCCTGAAAAAACAGAAATAAATTTTTCCTACAGTTTTTCCAGACTACTGCTGGGAGGGGTAACTCAGGCAGAGCCTAGTGGTCTCCTAGTGTTGAGATAGAATGAGGAATCTGATGAGGCCAAAGTGGCCAGAGTTGACAAGGCAAAACACTGACGAGGAGAGAATTGCACAAAAATCTACAGAGGATCTTCCTTAAGTTCAGCTAAATATTCATCAACACATGTGTGTGTGAAAACTACCTGAAGCCAGGGAAAAATAACTACCTTAAAAGATTAGAGGGAAGGATCCACAGAGCTCAAAAAGGTCCAGGAATAATTCCTTTTCCCAACAGCCAAAGTGGAAAATAAAAAATTACTAGGCATCGGCTGGGTGTGGTGGCTCAAGCCTGTAATTTCAGCACTTTGGGAGGCTGAGGCAGGCGGATCACCTGAGGTCAGGAGTTTGATACCAGCCTGGTCAACAGGGCAAAACCCTGTCTCTATTAAAAATACCAAAAAAAAAAAAAAAAAAAAAAAAAAAAAAAGCCAGGTCTATAATACCAGCTACTCAGGAGGCTGAGGCAGGAGAATCGCTTGAACCTGGGAGACGGAGGTTGCAGTGAGCTGAGATCACACCACTGCACTCCAGCCTAGGCGACAGAGCGAGACTCTGTCTCAAAAAAAAAAGAAAAAAAAATTTACTAGGCATCCAGCATTCATTAAGGAGAATAATTCAGTTAAGGAGGAAGAGAATTCTGGGATTCTGGGAATTTCCTTAACCAATGAAGAGTATGTGTGAGAAATCTACTGCTAACATCATACTTAATGGTAAAAGCCCAAAGATCAGCAAAAAGAGGACACCTGGTCTCAACACTTCTACTAAGCATTATACTGGAAGTGCTAGCTAGTGCAATAAACGAAAGAATACAATGTATCCAGACTGGAAAGGAAGTAAAATCATCTTTATTAACGGATTATATGATGGTCTATATAAAAAAAATCTGATGGTATCTACAACACTAGAAGTAAATGAGCTTAGTGAGATTGCAAAATAAAGATCAATATATATAAAGCAGATGATTTTGCATGTACTAGCCATGAACAATCTGATCCTTAAAACCTTAAATGCCATTTATAACACCATAAACAGTATGAAATACATACTGATGCATCTGGCAAAAGAAGTGCAAAATATATACTATAAAAATTAAACACACTTCTAGGAGAACCTGAAAAAAGACCTAAACAGAGTTATACTGTGTTCAGAGATTAGAAGACTCAATACCGTTAATATGTCAGTTCTTTCCAAACTGACCTATAGATTCAGTGAAATTCCAATTTGAATATTGGGGAGGCTTTTGTTTTGCAGAAATTGGCAACCCAATTCTAAAATACATAATGGACATGTAAAGGACCTAGATTAGCGAAAACAACTTTTAAAAATAATTTTGAAAGTTGGAGAATAGGTCGGGCGTTGTGGCTCATGCCTGTAATCCCAGCACTTTGGTAGGATGAAGTGGGCAGATCACCTGAGGTCAGGAGTTCAAGACTAGCCAACATGGCAAAACCCATCTCTACTGAAAAAAAAAAAAAAATCAAAACCAGTATTATATTTCATAAAGGAAATTTCAAAACCTCCTTAACTGGTTGTTTCTTTCACAAAAGTTACTCTACACACGTGACCCAAAATTAAGATTTCAAAGACACTGGGGAAAATACTACTACTAAGATATCAAAACCAGGAACTTACTTCCTTTAAAACAATTCCAAACTAACTCGCTGTGCCTTTCACAGAAATTTCCCACAAGAAATATGGTTTTATAAAGCCTGGGAAGTTGCTTCTGTTAGGACAACCACCAAACCTAAAAATTGGGTTTAATTAGCAACAACAACAAAATGCCATTTTAACTGGCTGTCCTTATCAGAGACAATCCACTAAATAATACAATTGGCAAAAAGTGAGATTTGTTAAGGGTTGGGGTGCTTTATCACGAACATTATATAAGCCAGGAATGTATTTTATTTAATAAACTTCAACCTGCCGGTCACTCCCTCCCTTCGAGGCGTTCTGCAACAAAACACCTGCCTAGAAATAAAAAGGGCGTTTTACCCGAGTGGGATGAAAAAGCCCCGTTTTTACCTTTAATCTCGAGACAATACGGGTCAGAGGTCAAGAAACTGTGTCAGCGAAAGCCAGGGCGTCCGTGAGTCCGGTGGACTAATGGGGATGGGCCGGGACGCAGCCCAGGTCCCGGTTCCCGCCCTGGCGATGGCCGATTTCATACCTAAGGACGATGAAGGCGAGAACTACACGCCGCTGACCCTCCGGCGTCCCATGTCCAGCGGGTGCTACAGCCCCCGCTTGGGTGGAACAGCCCAAGACTGCGGAACCACACTTGCCACGGCGCACCTGCACACCATCTGCAGACCCAGCCTGTTCTGGGATTCCGGAAACGCGAAGGCGGGCTTCCGGAAACGGTGACCAGTGGGAAACGCGATCAGATGTGACTAGGCGGACAGTCCGTTTCCAGCCAACACAGAAGGAAGGGACGCTTTCAGTCAGCCTCAAATAGACGGAGCTTTCAGCCAATGGATGTGAAGATTTGCTCCACATTAGCCAATAAGAAGTGCTTGGGGCCGACCTGCCTACAAGCGCAGCAAAAGCTTTCCTCCGCGTATCTGCGGTGGAACGCCTACCCGCGCGCCAAACCCAAACTTTGCAGTCACGTTTGGTGCTGTTTCCTACACTTTCATGGAGATTTGCAGCACGCGCAGGAGACCCTCCCACCTGGCCCATGCCCTCCGCCCGGTGAACACCGAGACCCAACCTTGTTCACCGCCAGTCCCAGTCTTGTGATCAACAAACAGGCTAGTAAATTATAAAAATCAAAAATAAAAGAAATGGCCGGGCGCGGTGGCTCACGCCTGTAATCCTAGCACTTTGGGAGGCCGAGGCGGGCGGATCACAAGGTCAGGGGTTCGAGACCACGGTGAAACCCCGTCTCTACTAAAAATACAAAAAATTAGCCGGGCGCAGTGGTGGGCGCCTGTAGTCCCAGCTACTGGGGAGGCTGAGGCAGGAGAATGGCAGGAACCCGGGAGGCGGAGCTTGCAGTGAGCCGAGATCGCGCCACTGCACTCCAGCCAGGGGGACAGAGCAAGACTGCGTCTCAAAAAAAAAAAAAAAAAAAAAAAAAAAAAAAATTAAAAGAAATATAGCCGGACGTAGTGGCGTGTGCCTGTAATCCCAGCTACTCCGGAGGCTGATGCAGGAGAATCGCTTGAACCGGGGAGGTAGAGGTTGCAGTGAGCCGAGATCGCTCCACTGCGCAGCAGCCTGCGCGGCAAGAGCGAAACTCCGTCTGAAAATAATAAAATAAAATAAAGGAAATGGGGCTGGGCGCGGTGGTTCACGCCTGTAGTTCCAGCACTTTGGGAGGCCGAGGCGGGCAGATCACTTGAGGTCAGGTGTTCGAGGCCAGTCTGGCCGCCAACATGAAACCCCTGTCTGTACTAAAAATACAAAAATTAGCCAGGCGTGGTAGCGGGCGCCCGTAATCCCAGCTACTCAGGAGGCGGAGGAACAAGACTCGCTTGCACCCGGGAAGCGGAGGTTGCAGTGAGCCGAGATCGCGCCCCTGCGCTCCAGCCTGGGCGATAGAGTGAGACTCCGTCTTAAAATAAAATAAAATGAAATGAAATAGGCCTGGCGTGGTGGCTCAGGCCTGTAACCCCAGCACTTTGGGAGGCCGAGGCAGGTGGATTCCCTGAGCTCAGGAGTTCGAGACCATCCTGGGCAACGTGGTGAAACCCCGTCTCTACTAAAAATACAAAAATTGGCTGGGCGCGATGGCTGACGCCTGTAATCCCAGCACTTTGGGAGGCCGAGGCGGGTGGATCACCTTAGGTCGGGAGTTGAAGACCAGCCTGACCAACATGGAGAAACCCCGTCCCTACTAAAAATACAAAATTAGCCGCGGTGGTGGCGCATGCCTGTAATCCCAGCTACTCGGGAGGCTGAGGCAGGAGAATCGCCTGAACCCGGGAGACGGAGGTTACAGTGAGCCAAGATCACGCAATTGCACTCCAGCATGGGCAACAAGAGCGAAACTCCGTCTCAAAAAAAAAAAAAAAAAAAAAAAAAATTAGCCACGCGTGGTGGTGCATGCCTGTAATCCTAGCTACTTGGGAGGCTGAGGCAGGAGAATCGTTTGAACCCGGGAGGCGGAGGTTGCAGTAAGCCGAGACTGCGACATTGCACTCCAGCCTGAGCGAGAGGATGGAAACTGTCTCTAAATAAATAAATAAATAAATAAAAAGGAAATGACAAAAGGAAACATTAATGCATGAAATCAAACAAATGCTTTCGCTGACGAGCTCCATCTATGCAAAACTGAACCTAGGAAAATGTGCACGTTTCTAACTTGCAATTCTTGAGGACAGAGCTGGGAGGGAGCATGAACTTGATTTTCTGTAATTTAAGAGTTGTCAGTAAAGTCAGTGTTTGCAGGCATTTTCAGTGTTCTGTAGTGGGCTTCAGTTCCGATGGCAGTGTGGCAGGCGAGGTTTCCATTAGCAACCAGAACAGTTTCCACTAACCCTTTACTATAATTGTGATGAATGCATAAGTTAAACGTTAAGGAAATGGAGAAACTGATGCCTGAGTGTGGGGAAAAGAAAGAGAGATCAGACTGTTACTGTGTCTATATAGAAAGTCCACATAAGAGACTCCATTTTGTTCTGTACTAAGAGAAATTCTTTTGCCTTGAGATGCTGTTAGTCTGTAACCCTAGCCCCAACCCTGTGCTTACAGAGGCATGTGCTGTGTTGACTCAAGATTTAATGGATTTAGGGCCATGCAGGATGTGCTTTGTTAAACAAATGCTTGAAGGCAGTATGGTTGTTAAAAGTCATCACCATTCTCTAATCTCAAGTACCCAGGGACACAATACATTGCGGAAGACCACAGGGACCTCTGCCTAGGAAAGCCAGGTATTGTCCAAGGTTTCTCCCCATGTAATAGCCTGAGATATGGCCTCCTGAGAAGGGAAAGACCTGACCGTCCCCCAGCCCGACACCTGTAAAGGGTCTGTGCTGAGGAGGATTAGTGAAAGAGGAAGGCCTTTTTGCAGTTGAGGTAAGAGGAAGGCATCTGTCTCCTGCTTGTCCCTGGGAATGGAATGTGTCAGCGTAAAACCCGATCATACGTTCTATTTACTGAGATAGGAGAAAACCGCCTTATGGCTGGAGGTGAGACATGCTGGCTGCAACACTGCTCTTTAATGCACCGAGATGTTTGTGTAAAGTCAAACATAAATCTGGCCTACGTGCACATCAAGGCACAGCATCTTTACTTAAACTTATTTATGACACAGAGATCTTTGCTCACGTTTTCCTGCTGACCCTCTCCCCACCATTACCCTATAGTCCTGCCACATCCCCCTCTCTGAGATGGTAGAGATAGTGATCAATAAATACTGAGGGAACTCAGAGACCAGTGCCAGCGTGGGTTCTCTGTATGCTGAGTGGCGGTCCCCTGGGCCCACTGTTCTTTCTCTATACTTTGTCTCTATGTCTTATTTATTTTCTCAGTCTCTTGTCCCACCTGATGAGAAACACCCACAGGTGTGGAGGGGCGGGCCCCCTTCACCTGAGTATCAGGGATGGAATGCAAAAACAAACCCATTAAGACCCTGCCTGGGTCTTCTCAGACCCTAAAGTCTGATAGAATAATAGCATTCTTATACATTCACCTCGGCCTGTCTTAAGATTCAGAAACTTTCTAAGACTCTAGAGAAATCTTTCCAGATCCTAGACCCTAGTTAAAGATTAGATGTTGGTTGAATGCAACACTCCTGCTTGTAGGTGCAATCCCACCATAGCATGGAGCTTAAGATGTCTATAAGCACTAGAAAAAAACTTGTAACTTTGAGTTGCTCTGGTGAGTTACTTGGCCCTTCTCCACCTAACCGGTTGCAGAAATAAACTTCCTTCTTTCCCAGCCTGTCTGCATCTTATTGGACAATTGCGACTGACCGGCTCAGCAAACTCCTCTTTTTTGTGGTTATCTGGGACTCCTTTGGGAGGGAACATTTTAAATTTTCCATTTCAAAGAGTTCTACTGGCACTCTGGCACTATTTTCCTCTGCCTACCCTGGGACCTGAGTTCTCCTGGACTCGAATCTCCAGCCACAGAGTCCAGAAGCCCACACCTCCACATTCTGTGACTGTTCCCCAAACACAGGGAGAATTTGCAAAAAATGTGCATAAAAACCTTGGAATTCTTCGCAATAAAACTCCACATTACAAACTGGCGAGAATGGAGGATTTTAGCCCGAATAGGTTTTTCCTCTATTTGAAACCAATAATTTCCCTTTTACAATTTTGAAGTTTCAAAATCAATAAGCACTCCCCGCCCCAGGTTTATCCTTATGTAAAGTGCCCCCTCTGCACATGCAACATTTAATAAACCTTGAAAATATGATGCTATGTTAAAAAAGCCAGTCACAAAACACCACAGGTTATGTAATTCCATTGAAATAAAATGTCCAAAATAGAACAATACATAGAAACAGAAAGTAGATTAGTGGTGGCCCAGGATTAGGAAGTTGGGGGGAAATGGAGGGATATGGAGTTTTCTTCAGGGTAATGAAAATGATCTAAAATTTATTGTGGTGATATTTGCACAGTTGTGCAAAAATGTACAGTTGTGCAAATACTGAAAACCGTTGAATTTTACACTTTCAATGGGTGACTTCTGTGATATGTTATTAATATTTCTCAATAAATCTTCAAAAAAAATAGTGCCTGTGTGTGTTTTTATGTATTGTTCCTCCAGAGTCCAGTCCATTTTTTTTTTTTTTTTTTTTTTGAGACGGAGTCTGGCTCTGTAGTCCCAGCTAGAGTGCAGTGGCATGATCTCAGCTCACTGCAAGCTCCGTCTGCCGGGTTCACGCCATTCCCCTGCCTCAGCCTCCCGAGTAGCTGGGACTACAGGCGCCCACCACCATGCCCGGCTAATTTTTGGTATTTTTAGTAGAGATGGGGTTTCACTGTGGTCTTGATCTCCTGACCTTGTGATCCGCCCGCCTCGGCCTTCCAAAGTGCTGGGATTACTAGCGTGAGCCACACTGCATCCGGACTCCAGTCCACATTTTTACACTTGAAGAAATTAAGATTTTGTTTCTTCTTCTTCTTTTTTTTTTTTTTTCCTTTTTGAGACAGAGTCTCCCTCTATTGCCCAGACTGGAGTGCATTGGCATAATCTGGGCTCACTGCAACCTCCAGGCTAATTTTTGTATTTTTAGTAGAGACAGTGTTTCACCATGTTGGCTAGACTAGTCTGGAACTTCTGACCTCAAGTGAGTCCTGCACGTTGGTCTCCCAAATTGCTGGGATTACAGGCATGAGCCACTGTGCCCGGCCAGGACCATCTTATTCTACCTTAATTTCTGACGCATCAGCTCAGTGGAAATTTTACATTAGGTCCCAAAGTTACTCTTTTTAAGATTTTATCAGCCGGGTGCAATAGCTCACACCCATAATCTCAACACTTTGGGAGGCCAAGGTAGGAATATCAGTTGAGCCCAGGAGTTCAAGGTCAGTCTCTGCAACATAGTGAGACCCACATATCTACAAAAAAAAATTTTTTTTTAATTAGGCGGATGTATTGGTACATGCCTGTGGTCTCAGCTACTAGGTAGGCTAAAGTGGGAGGAGCACTCGAGCCCAGAAGGTCGAGGCTGTGGTGGCCATGATTATACCACTGCACTCTAGCCTGGGTGACAGAGTGAGACCCTGTCTAAAAAAATTTTTTGTGTAATTAGAATTTTTTTTTCGAAAATAGAGTATACACTTAGTGACTTGATACAAATGAATGACTTTTATAATCCACAGAAACCAAAATGAATAAATAAGTAAATAAAATCCCATAGCCATTCTTCTTATGTGAGTCTCTGGTGTTTCTGAGTTGTAAGAATTATGAATTATTATTAATAAATATGCATGACAAGGACTCAATAAGGGATAGGCATTAATAAATTGCAATCCACACTTACTGGGGTAAGGCCTTTAAAGATGTCAAGAAAAGGAAAGAAAAAGAAAAGGCATTGAAAAACTGCATTGCCTACTAAAACGCTAAAGTTTACCTAAGTCCATTAATCAGCACACACACACACACACACACACGCGGTGGGTGTGTAAAATGGTCAACACAGTCTCCCTTGAATGTATCCTCTTATTAATAGGTCTGTGGGGGTAAGAGATGAGGTTCTATAGATCCTGGATTCAGGGATGGGGAATCTGTGAGGTCCCTGGGGTGATAGAGGAGGGTCTGTAGATTAGTGATGGGTGGTCTTTGGGATAGTGATGAGGTCCATGGAATCAATGATTGTGGGTATGTAGGGTCAGTGATAAGGGAATCTGGTGTGAGTGATGGGATGTGTGTGGGATCGATGAGACAGTGTGAAATCAATCCATGAGAGCCAGATTTGTGGTGTCATCTCTCAGGGTGATGCATCCTGATCTGTGTGTCAGTGGTGGGGTCAGAGTGTGGCTGTCACGTTCCTGCCACTGGGTGTTCTGGGTCCCACCAAGTGCACAGATTCCCTTACCTGGTCCTGGCTGGAGAGGCTCTTCTCAAGGACTCCTCACATGAAAGGTGGGTGGGTGGCTGTTTTGGGGTTGTTTTTTGTTTGTTTGCTTTTTGCCGGGGGTGGGGGTTGGCTTTTTCTTTTGGGTTTGGTTTTGACTCTTAGAGACCACAGACACATGTAGCTTGCAGGAAGAAATTTTTTGTCTGGGCGGTCGCTAAGTCCTTTGGGCCAAGCTATCTAATGGGAGCGAAGCTAACCATTCCCTCAGCGCGGTTCAGATCTAGACGGTACCTTTAAGGTGTCCACAAGGGGGCATGCAAGTGGGTGGTGGCTTTGAGTGGCAGGTGGCCGGGAAGAAACAACTAACAGCCGCCCTAAACCGTCAGGCGCCAATGGGAGGTGCCTCTGGGCTGTGAGAGGCTGGAGGAGGCGGGACCTCCAGACCCAGAGAGTCCGGGCACAGAGCCTGTTACTGCCAGACGCTGAGACGTTGCCATGGGAACCAAGGGCCTTTCGGGTCACACTAGAGCCTTTCTCAGACAATTCTTTTCTTTTTTTTTTTTTTTTGAGGCGGAGTCTCGCTCTGTCGCCCAGGCTGGGGTGCAGTGGCCGGATCTCAGCTCACTGCAAGCTCCGCCTCCCGGGTTTACGCCATTCTCCTGCCTCAGCCTCCGGAGTAGCTGGGACTACAGGCGCCCGCCACCTCGCCCGGCTAGTTTTTTGTATTTCTTAGTAGAGACGGGGTTTCACAGTGTTAGCCAGGATGGTCTCGATCTTCTGACCTCGTGATCCGCCCGTCTCGGCCTCCCAAAGTGCTGGGATTACAGGCTTGAGCCACCGCGCCCGGCCCTCAGACAATTCTTTCCGTAACCTGCGAGCTCCTGTCCAGCGCACGCCCCTATGAAAGCCTACTGTGCCGTCTCCCGCAGTCTTCTTTGGTATGAGAGCCACTTGTTTCTTACATCCCTGCGCTAATCTCGCCGTCTGCTCCTACCTACCCCAGGCATTTGCCGCATGCTGGTCCTTTCTTTCCTGACAGGCGGGCCATCTCTCCAGCTTCTGGGAGGACAGTTTAAATTATGGAGGAGGGGGCAGGTGCAGGGCAGCAGGGCCGAGCGGAGTAGCCGGGAGTTGGGGAAGCAGGGATTTCTTTTTCTTTGTAGCTCAGATTCCTAAGCCTGTGACTTTGAGAATCGGTGTCTGCCTTGCAACATTTCAATCTGAGGCTCCCGGGGAGAGGACAGAGTTGCAGCCGGATGGAAGCGTGCTGGGGAGAGGGGTGGGTGTAGGGAACATGGAAAATGTGTCAGGCAGTGTCTTTATTCCTGGCACCTTACTTTGCCTGCTGGAGTTTCCCAGTCTGTTCCAAGCGCACTCTCTCGACCCTGAAGGGACCTGAGGGGTGATGTTGGTCGCCAGTGTGTAGCTCCCCCGGACTGGATTGGAATTGGTCCCACAAACTTTGTTTTTTTTTGAAGGACTCTCGCTCTGTCACCCAGGCTGGAGTGCAGTGGCGCGATCTCGGCTCACTGCAACCTCCGCCTCTCGGGTTCAAGCCATTCTCCCGCCTCAGCCTTCCGAGTAGCTGGGATTACAGGCGCATGCCATCACGCCCGCCTAATTTTTGTATTCCATGGTGTATACGTACCACATTTTCTTTATCCAGTCCACTGCTGATGGGCATCACATATGCAACTATACTACTAGGCTACAGTAACCAAAATAGCATAGTACTGGTACAAAAACAGACACATAGACCAACGGAACAGGTTAAAGAACCCAGAAATAAAGCCACACACCTACAACCATCTGATCTTTGACAAAGTCAACAAAAACGAGCAATGGGGAAAGGACTCCCTATTCAACGAAGGATTCTGGGATAACTGGCTAGCCATGTGCAGAAGATTGAGTCTGGGCCCCCTACTTTTCATCGTATACAAAAATTAACTCAAAACGGATTAAAGATTTAAATATAAGGCATCAAACTATAAAAATCCAGAAAGACAACCTAGGAAATACTCTTCTCGACATCGGCCTTGGTAAGGAATTTTTGGCCAAGTTTCCAAAAAACCAATTGCAGCAAAAACAAAAATAGACAAGTGGTACCTAATTAAACTAAAAGCTGGGAGGCCGAGGTGGGTGGATCACAAGGTCAGGAGTTTGAGACCAGCCTAACCAACATGGTGAAACCCCGTCTCTACTAAAAATACAAAAATTAGCTGGGCATGGTAGCTCACACCTGTAATCCCAGTTATTCAGGAGGCTGAGGCAGGAGAATTGCCTGAACCTGGGAGGCAGAGGTTGCAGTGAGCTGAGATTACGCCAGTGCACTCCAGCCTGGGCAACAGAGTGAGACGAGACAGGAAAGGAAAGGAAAAAGGAAAGGAAAAAGGAAAGGAAAGGAAAGGGAAAGGAAAGGGAAAAGGAAAGGGAAAGGAAAGGAAAGAGAGAAAAAAGGAAAAAAGAAAGAAACAAAGAGAGAGACAGAGAGGGAGAGAAAGAAAAGGGGAGGGAGGGAAAGAGGGAGGAAAGAAAATGGTCACAGTAACTTACAACACTTGGAGGAACTTTGCATTTATGTTAGTGGGGTAGTGGCAGTATATGGGGCAAGAACATTTTGTTGTAGATGAAGATGTTACATTTGATTGTGGAAGAAAGGTGTATGTTACTGATGAGATGTCAAAAGATAGATGATAGGAAGCATTTGTTCTGTTTTTCTGGTCACTCAGTATCTTTTGAACATTTAAAAAAATGTTTTGAGACAGGGGCTCACTCCGTTGCCCAGGTTTGAGTGCAGTGGTGCCGTCACAGCTCACTGCGGCCTCAGACTCCTGGGCTCAAGCAATCCTCCCACCTCATCCTCTCAAAATGTTGGGAACACAGGCGTGAGCCACCACTCCCTGTCCCTTTTGAACATTTTTGCCAGCTCTAGGAAATTTCTTCAGTTCCTTGGGCTCTTTTGAAGAAGGGCATGTGACTAAGTCATGTGTCTAAGTTTCACCAATGAAACTCATATCAAGATATTTCAAGATTGATCAACTTACGGTTTCACAAGGAATTCATTTTGTGGGCAAGGGTGGAGGCAGAGGTTCCAGCTTTCACAGGCAAGAGTAGTTGCTCATACATCATGTATCAGGTGCAGACGGCACATCAGTGTGGAAACAGTGGCAATTCCCATAGTTCTTGTGCCAGCAGGAGAGGCAGGCCACTTACTCACTATACCTGTCCCATGGCATAATTTTGGGCATAGTTCCTAGAAGCCTGTGACTCTGGATTTCTATCGCTCCCAATCATTCTGAGAGCTACCTACCTTTTTGGATTAATTACCAAAGGCTGGGACTGTTGCTTGCAATTAGAAGCCTTAAATGTTAAAGTATTAAACAACAAAACAGGCCAGGCCTGGTAGCTCACGCCTGTAATCCCAGCGCTTCGCAAGGCTGGGGCAGGTGGATCGTTTCAGCCCAGGAGTTTGAAACCAGCCCAGGCAACATGGCAGAACCCGGTCTCTACAAAGAAATACAAAAATTAGCCAGGCATGGGGGCGTGCGCATGTAATCCCAGCTGCTTCAGAAGCTGGGGAGGGAGGATCATCTGAGCCCGGGGAAGTCGAGCCTGCAGTACCGTGATTGCACCACTGCACTCCAGCCTGGGTGACAGAGCAAGACTGTCTCAAAACAAAACAAAACAAAACAAAAAAGCAAATAGTAAAAATCATACATTTCCTTCCTTTAACCCCCCAGCCCTCCAGCATGTGGTTTAGAGGTATTTCATTATTGGATAATGATATTCACTTGGGTGACTAGAAAGGCAGGCTATGAATACAACTGGTATCTTAACTGAATTTGGGGAGTTGTTTAATTAAAACTACATACAACTGGCAGGGTGCTGTGGCTCATGCCTATACCCAACACTTTGGGAAGTTGAAGTAGGCAGATCACTTGAGGCCTGGAGTTTGAGACCAGCCTGGTCAACATGGTGAAACTTTGTGTCTACTGAAAATACAAAAATTAGCTGTGTGTCATGGCCCATGCCAGTGGTCCCAGCTACTCAGGAGGCTGAGGCACAAGAATCGCTTGAACCTGGGAGGCAGAGGTTGCAGTGAGCCGAGATCATGCCACTGCACTCCAGCCTGGATGACAGAGTAAGACTCTGTCTCAAAAAACCCAAACTGGCCGGGTGCACTGGCTCACGCCTGTAATTCCAGCACTTTGGGAGCCTGAGGCAGGTGGATCACGAGGTCAGGAGTGCAAGACCAGCCTGGCCAAGATGGTGAATCCCCGCCTCTACTAAAAATACAAAATTAGCCAGGTGTGGTGGCACATGCCTGTAATCCCAGCTACTCAGGAGGCTGAGGCAAGAGAATCACTTGAACCCAGGAGGCAGAGGTTTCGGGGAGGCGGAGGTTGAGGTGAGCCAAGATCGCACCATTGCACTCCAGCCTGGGCAACAAGAGTAAAACTCTGTCTCAAAAACAAACAAACAAACAAACAAAGGTTTGTGATAATCTGTGAAATATATTTTGAAATGAATTGGAATTCTATACAGTACTATTCACACCCCAATACTCCTAATATTTCCTTTCCCAGATGATGACCTGGCACTCTTCCTAGGGCTTGATGTCTCCATACAGGTCCCCAATACAAGTATTTGTGATTCTGAGTCAATTCACTGTCTACATGGGTGACAATGCAATGCTCTTGTTGTAAAGTAGCAATACTTTATTTATTATTTTTAGGCAGGATGTCACCTCTGTCACCTGAACTGGAGTGCAATTGCATGATCACAGCTCACTGCAGCCTTCACCGCCTGGGTCCAAGTGACACTCCCACCTCAAACTCATAAGTAGCTGGGACCACAGACCCATTCAATAATAAATTACTGAATTTATTTTGTGGAGACAGGTCTCCCTAGGTTGCCCAGGCTGGTCTCAAACTCCTAGGTTCAAGTGATTCACCTGCCTCAGCCTCTCAAAGTGCTGGGATTACAGGCATGAGCCACTGCATCCAGCTCCTCTAGAGGAAAGCCACCATATCCAGCTAATTTTTGTATTTTTAGTAGAGACAGGGTTTCACCATGTTCACCAGGCTGGTCTAGAACTCCTGACCTCCAGTGATCTGCCCGCTTCAGCCTCCCAAAGTGCTGTGATTATACGTGTGAGGCACCGTGCCCAGCCAACTGCACAAAATTTTACTCCTTGGTATTTACTTTCTCTCGAGTCTTATGGGCAGCATTAATCATTTCATAGAAGATTAAAAAAATCTATGCAAGATCAGGCCATGCGCCTTGCTTTATTTTTTATTTTATTTATTTTGAGACGGAGTTTTGCTCCTGTTGCCCAGGCTGGAGTGCAATGGTGTGATCTTGGCTCACCGCATCCTCTGCCTCCTGGGTTCAAGCGATTCTCCTGCCTCAGCCTCCCGAGTAGCTGGGATTACAGGCATGCGCCACGATGCTGGGCTAATTTTGTATTTTTACTAGAGATGGGATTTCTCCATGTTGGTCAGGCTGGTCTCAAACTCCCAACCTCAGGTGATCTGCCTGCCTCGGCCACACCTTGCTTTATTAATTCCAGTGACCTTTACCTCTATTCTACTCAGACATCCGTGCTCATTATCATATTCCGGAGTAGTACGTATTTTAGCAATCTTGTTCACTTCTACTTGAAAACATTTTTTCAGCTCAGATACCACCTTTTCCAGAAATGAGCTACTTTTCTTCTAGCTTTTCCTAGAACCATGTGCTGACCTTGACCATAGTA
Organism: Papio anubis; assembly: GCF_008728515.1. NCBI lineage: Eukaryota > Metazoa > Chordata > Mammalia > Primates > Cercopithecidae > Papio > Papio anubis. The sequence continues at coordinate 19,649,393 of NC_044995.1, forward strand.
CACACTTCATTCCATAGATCTTGTAAGGAAGTTGAACGAATACTCCTGAATTTCCAGCATCCATTACATTATCAAGTATGTACTGACATTTATAAGTACTTCAAAAATTAAAGAATGAACATATGAATGAATCAAACCAAGGCACAGATGAGTTGTATATCTGCTTGTGTAGATGAAAACAAAAGTTACTCATGGTCCTTAGACTTATATTTCTGTTCCCCAGCAGTTTTCAAGCATGTAACTGAGTACTTCCTATGTTCCTAGGAGCTGGAGATAGAGATGAGTCAGGTCCAAACTGCACCTTCGTAGAGAACATACTATATGTGCAATTGAACATGTACGTGGTTATGATACTGAAAACAATAAGAATGTAGGCCGGGCACAGTGGCTGATGCCTGTAATCCCAGCATTTTGGGAGGCCAAGGCTTGGAGATCACCTGAGTTCAGGAGTTTGAGACCAGCCTGCCCAACATGTTGAAACCCCATCTCTACTAAAAGTACAAAAAATTAGCTAAGCATGGTGGTGGGCACCTGTAATCCCACCTACTCAGGAGGCTGAGGCAGGAGAATCGCTTCAACCAGGGAGGCGGAGGTTGCAGTGAGCCAAGATCATGCCTCACACCATTGCACTCTAGCCTGGGCGACAAGAGTGAAGCTCCGTCTTAAAAAAAAAGAAAAAAAAGAAGGCCGAGTGCGGCGGCTCATGCCTGTAACCCCTGCACTTTGAGAGGCCGAGGTGGGCGGATCACCTGAGGTTGGGAGTTCAAGACTAGCCTGACCAACATGGAGAAACCCCATCTCTACTCAAAATACAAAATTAGCTGGGTGTGGTGGTACATGCCTGTAATCCCAACTACTCAGGAGGCTGAGGCAGGAGAATTGCTTGAACCTGGGAGGCAGAGGTTGCAGTGAGCCAAGATTGTGCCATTGAACTCCAGCCTGGGCAACAAGAGTGAAACTCCGTCTCAAAAAAAAAAAAAAAGAAAAAAGAAAAAAAAGAAAAAGCACTGGCCTTGGGAGTTTCTTTAGGTTAGCTCCTGTATTCTATTTGTAGCATGGCTTTATCAGGGAGTTGGGGTGCGGCACTAATTCCTAACTTTCTGGCACTATAAAATGTTTTGATTCATCTGGTATTTTCCCTGACCCAGATGTGGAATAAACCATGTATTTAAAGATCCTTGGTTTCTTTTATTGAAGAGTATTATTTACAAAGCACCAAAATCTTGGGCTGGGTAAGGTGGCTCAGGCCTCTAATCTCAACACTTTGGGAGGCTGAGGCAGGAGGATTCCTTGACGCCAAGAGTTCAAGACCAGCTTGGGCAACACAGTGAGACGCCATCTCTATTTTTAAAAAGAAAACAAAAACAAAATCACCAAGATCGGGGTGACAGGTGTGCTCATTGCTACTAGTGTGTCATTGCTTCTAGGCCCTCTTAGTGGGCAGAACTAGGAAATATATTGTATGTATACTAACACACATACCTAATTATATATTTATTTAGCCTTACTGCAAGTTTTTTTTTGTTTTTTTTTGGGGGGGGATGGAGTCTCGCTCTGTCGCCCAGGCTGGAGTGCAGTGGCGCGATCTCGGCTTGCTGCAAGCTCCGCGTCCTGGGTTCATGCCATTCTCCTGCCTCAGCCTCCCGAGTAGCTGGGACTACAGGCGCCCGCTACCACGCCCGGCTATTTTTTTGTATTTTTAGTAGAGACAGGGTTTCACTGTGTTAGCAAGGATGGTCTCGATCTCCTGATCTCGTGATCCGCCCGCCTCGGCCTCCCAAAGTGCTGGGATTACAGGCGTGAGCTACCGCGCCCGGCTTTTTTTTTTTTTTGAGACAGGGTCTCACTCTGTCACCCAGGCTGCAGTGCGGTGGCATAATCTCAGCTCAATGCAACCTCCACCTCCCAGGTTCAAGTGATTCTCCTGCCTCAGCCTCCTGAGTAGTTGGGACGATAAGTGCATGCCACCATGCCTGGCTAAGTTTTGTATTTTTAGTAGAGACAGGGTTTCACCATGTTGGCCAGGCTGGTCTGGAACTCGTGATCTCAGTGGATCTGCCCCCCTTGGCCTCCCAAAGTGCTAGAATTACAGGCATGAGCCTCTGTGCCTGGCCAAGCATTCTTAATGGGTGTGATATTGCCCCTAAGAGGGTGAACATTGGTTACTGAAGGTAAAATGAATTATAGTTGTTGTAATGGTTTGTGGCCTTCCACAGAATTTTTTTTTTTTTTTTTTGAGATGGAGGCTCACTCTGTCACCCAGGCTGGAGTGTGGTGGCACAAGCTCGGCTCACTGCAACCTCTGCCTCCTGGTTTCAAGCGATTCACCTGCCTCAGCATTCCAAGTAGCTGGGATTACAGGTATGCACCACCACGTTTGGCTAATTTTTGCATTTTTAGTAGAGACAGAGTTTCACCATGTTGGCCAGCCTGGTCTAGAACTCCTGACCTCAAGTGATCCACCTGCCTTGGCCTCTGAAAGTGCTGGGATTGCAGGTGTGAGCCACCGTGCACCTGGCCTATTGCACAAAATTTTACTCCTTGGTATTTAATTTCTCTCAAGTCTTACGGACAGCATTAAACATTTTATGGAAGATGAAAAATCCATGCAAGATCAGGCCATGCACGGTGGCTCACACCTGTAATCCCAGCACTTTAGGAGGCCGAGGAAGGCAGATCACTGAAGGTCAGGAGTTCAAGACCAGCCTGGCCAACATAGTAAAACCCTGTGCCAACTAAAAATACAAAAAAATTACCCGGAAGCGGTGGCATGTGCCTGTAATCCCAGCTACATGGGAGGCTGAAGCAGGAGAACTGCTTGAACCCAGGAGGCGGAGGTTGTGGCAAGCCGATCGTGCCACTGCACTTCATCCTGGGCGACACAGCAAGCCTCCATCTTAAAAAAAAAAAAAACAAAAAAAAAAACTATGCAAGATCAGTGCTACAAAATGATGGCAAATTGATGGCTATAATCAGAAAACTTTTTCTTGATTGAATGCTCTATCCCAAAGTTATATGAGAGGTGGTCTGTGTGTGTCTATTGGCTGCCTTGTGGATAGTATTTATGATTGATCCTCAGTGCTTTGGGAATTACGTAAACTAGTTTATATTATGAAAATAATTCAACCTAGCATTGTGTTAAGGGCTGAAAATGAAAAACGTTGACTACATCTGAATGAATGAATATCTGGCTTACGGGTTTTTTTGTTTTTGTTTGTTGACACAGGAGTCTCACCCTGTTGCCCAGGCTGGAGTGCAGTGACATGATCTCAGCTCACTGCAACTTCTACCTCCTGGGTTCTAGCAAGTCTCCTGCCTCGGCCTCCTGAGTAGCAGGGACTATAGGTGCATGCTGCCAGACCCAGCTAATTTTTTGTATTTTAGTAAAGACAGGGTTTCACCCTGTTGCCTAGGCTGGTCTCGAACTCCTGAGTTCAGGCAATTCACCTACCTCGGCCTCCCAAAGTGTTAGGATTACAGGCGTGAGCCACCACGCCCAACCTAGCTTACAGTTTTACTGAAAACCCCATTTAACTCAAAACAGCTTGTTTCTTATGAATAACAGTTTTGTTTTGTTTTGTTTTACAAACAGGGCTATGAAACCATTAAGATTTGTGGATCATTGGAAAAAGAAACATCCTGATAAAGTCGAGAAGCAGAATATTTAAAAAGTTTAAAACAGAATTTTGAACTGTAACACTGTTACTTCCTTATTTAAGAAGGACAAGTGGCCAGGTGAGGTGGCTCACACCTTTAATCCCAGCACTTTGGGAGGCTGAGGTGGGTGGATCCCTTGAGCCCAGGAGTTGGAGACCATCCTGGGCAATATGGTGAAACTTTGTTTCTACTAAAAACACAAAAACTAGCTGGGCATGGTGTGTGCACCTGTAATTCCAGGTACTCGGGAGGCTGAGGCAGAAGACTCACTTGAACCTGAGAGGCGGAGGTTGCAGTGAGCCGAGACTGCAGCACCACACTCCAGCCTGGATGATAGAGTGACACTCGGTCTCAGGAAAAAAAAAAAAAAAAAAAAAGGATAAGCAAACAAATTATGATGAAATTATTGCCTTATAAAATTGCAGAAATCAGCTGGGAGGCTGAGGCAGGCAGGTCACCTGAGGTCAGGAGTTCAAGACCAGCCTGGCCAACATGCGGAAACCCCATATCTACTAAAAATACAAAAATCAGTCAGGCATGGTGGCACACATCTTTAATCCCAGCTACTCTGGAGGCTGAGGCAAGGAGAATCACTTCAACCCGGGAGATGGAGGTTGCAGTGAGCTGAGATCATGCCACTGCACTCCAGCCTGACTGACAGAGCAAGACTCTGTCTCAGAAAAAAAAAAAAAAAAAAAAAAAATTGCAAAAATCATTGTAAAACCCTGTAGTGCTTATATAGTTGCTGAAACTGACATAGGACCCACATTTGAGACCATAACTTCAGTAGTGATGTATCACATTGCCACTATTTAATGATCACTCCTACTGAGCAATAATTCAATTCAAAGATGCATTAATGAGATGTCAGGTAATACCAAAGAGTAGCTGATAAATCAAGTAAGTTTCCTACTCAGATTAATGAAACCAGTTACTGACAGTAAGGCCTGACAATAGGACAGGTTTGTTATTTCAATAATGACTGCAAATTAGAAGAGATATTGTTTGTAAAATACTTAGACACTGACCGTAGCAGAACATCTATTCTTGCCGCTGTAAAAACTTGGTGTGGGACTGGGTGCAGTGGCTCACACCTGTAATCTCAGCACTATCATTTCCTCATATGATATGGAAAATGCCGACTTCTACATCCTAAATCTAAACTAATTTTCTACTCACTTGCTAAGCTTCAGTCACACCAGGCTGCTTTCTGTTTCTGGAATGCTCTAAGTGCTCTCTGATTTTTCAGGGTCTTTAGTGTAACTGTGCCTCTGCTTGGAATACCCTTCCACACTGCTGACCAAAGCTCAACATCTGTCCTACCAATGCTACGGGAAGTATCCCTCAAGTTACTGCTTATACCACCTATTGATTTATTTCACAGTATTGATCACAATATAAAATTACCTCATTTTCTCTTTTACTTTAAAATCTTTTTTTTTCCTCCCAGACTAGAATGTAAACCTCATGTAGGCAGCAGGCATGTCTGCTTACTTTTCTTTTTGAGATGGAGTTTTGCTCTGTCACCCGGGCTGGAGTACAGTGGCGCACTCTCAGCTCACTGCAACCTCTGTCTTCCAGGTTCAAGTGATTCTCCTGCCCCAGACTCCCGAGCAGCTGAGATTACAGGCGGCCACAACCACGCCCGGCTAATTTTTGTATTTTTAGTAGAGGCAGGGTTTCACTATGCTGGACAGGATGGTCTTGAACTCCTGACCTCAGGTGATCTGCCTGCATGTCTACTTACTTTTGATAAGTATCTTTACTGATTGATTGAGGCAGAGTCTCACTCTGTTACACAGGATGGAGTGAAGTGGTGCAATCATAGCTCACCGTGGCCTTCAACTCCTGGCCCCAAGAGATCCCCGCAACTCAGCTTTCCCAGTAGCCGAGACTAAAGGTACATACTACAAGGCCTGGCTAATTTAAAAAGTATTTTTTGTAGAGATGGGGTCTTGCTTTGTTACCCAGGCTGGTCTTGAACTCCTGGAGTCAAGCAATCCTCCTGCCTTTCTAAAGCTTTTACTATTTGAATTAAAATGAACAAATCAGGAAATGAGCAGTCTGTCTCCGAAAAACTGAATTCTCTCCCCAAAGACACTGCATGTAACATTATTTAATAATAAGATAGTAGCCAGGAGCGGTGGCTCACACCTGTAATCCCAGCACGTTGGGAAGCCGAGGCGGGTGGATCACAAGGTCAGGAGTTCAACACCAGCCTGGCCAAGATTGTGAAACCCCGTCTCTACTAAAAATACAAAAATTAGCTGGGCACGGTGGCAGGCACCTGTAATCCCAGCTACTCGGGAGCCTGAGTCAGGAGAATCGCTTGAACCCGGGTGGGGGAGGTTGCAGTGAGCTGAGATCATACCACTGCACTCCGGCCTGGGTGACAGAGTGAGACTCCATCTCAAATAATAATAATAAATATGATGATAGTTGGGCTGGGTACAGTGGCTCACACCTGTAATCCCAGCACTTTAGGAGGCTGATGCAGTCAGATTGCTTGAGCCTAGGAGTTTGACACCAACCTGGAGACGGTGAAATCCCATCTCTATAAAAAATAAAAAAATTAGCTAGGTGTGGTGGCACATACCTGTGGTCCTAGCTACTTGAGAGGCTGAGGTGGGAGAATCACTTGAGCCCAGGAGGTTGAGGCTGCAGTGAGCTAGGAATGCAGCATTGCAGTCCAGCCTGGGCGACAGAGCAAAAGGCTGTCCCAAATAACAACAATAATAATTGGATGGTAACAAATGTGTGACTCCAACAAGTCTGCTGCAAAACAATGCTATAAATAATGAGAAAAGAGACAATGCATGGCTGAGAGCAGTGGCTCACACCTGTAATCCCAGCACTTTGGGAGGCTGAGGCAGATGGATCACGAGGTCAAGCGATTGAGACCAACTTGGCTAACATGGTGAAACTCCATCTCTACTAAAAATACAAAAATTAGCCAGGCGTGGTGGCGGGTGCCTATAATCCCAGCTACTCAGGAGCTAAGGCAGGAGAATTGCTTGAACCAAGAAGTCGGAGGTTGCAGTGAGCCGAGATCGCGCCACAGTACTCCAGCCTGGCAACAGAAGAGACTCCATCTCAAAAAAAAGAAAAAAAGTGATGAAAGATAACAAAACTACCAGATGAAGCGAGAAATTACAACATCCAACTAAAAGGCATTTCAGAAAGAAAGAGAGAAAAATGAATGGAAGAAAATTTCACAGAACAAACAAAAGGCAGTTTCTAGAAACAGATCATGAGTCTTCAAAATATTAATACAAAGGTCCACTGAGCACCTTGTACAATGAAAGAAACAAGAACCACACTAAAATACATTTCTGTGAAATTTCAGAAAACTAGTATGAAGAGACAATTTTAAACGTTTTTGTAATTATTATTATTATTATTATTATTGAGGCAGGGTCTCACTCTGTCGCCCAGGCTGGAGTCCAGTGGCGCGATCTTGGCTCAACTGCAACCATGGCTCCTGGGTTCAAGAGATTCTCCTACCTCAGCCTCCTGAGTAGCTGGGACTACAGGTGCATGCCACCTCACTCAACTAATATTTTGTATTTTTAGTAGAGATGGGGTTTCACCATGTTGGCCAGGCTGGTCTCAAACTCTTGACTTCAGGTGATCTGCCCACCTCGACCTCCCAAAGTGCTGGGATTACAGGTGTGAGCCACCACGCCCGGTCTATTTTTACTTTTATAAAAACAGTCTGCTTATGTTGTCCAGGCCGGTTTTGAACTCCTGAACTCAAGCAATCCTCCTGCCTCGGACTCCCAAAGTTCTAGGATTTACAGGCATGAGTCACTGAGCCTGGCCTTTAAATGCTTTAAAAGACAAAGAACAGTAACACAACACAAATTATAATCATATTTTAAGATAAACACTGTTAGCTAGCAGGCAGTGTTATATAATTCAAAATTCTAAGTGAAAGCCACATTCAACCTAAAATTTCAAACCTAGTTATCAACCAAAAAAGGTAGAATACAGACACTGTCAAGCTCATAAGGATCCCAGACTTTTATCCCAAATTCACTTTTATCAAAGTAAACAAAATAAGAATGTGCTTTTTACAAAAATGAGAAGCTAAACCAAGAAAAAAAAAAAAAAAAAGACATAAGCTCCAAGAAACCAGTGACCCAATATAAGAAAGAGGCACAGGAAATTCCCGAGATGATCAGGTGCTGGGTATCTATTTATTTATTTAATTTTTTTTGAGACAGGGTCTTGTGGTGTCACCCAGGCTGGAGTGCAGTGGTGCCATCACAGCTCACTGCAGCCTCGACCTCCCAGGCTCAAGCCATCCTCCCAACTCAGTTCTTTCGCCAGCTGGCTTCTTTTTACTTATTCATTGATGAATCCCAAATATTAATTTATTCACCCTACAGTGGTGAAAACTCTTAGAATTATTTTCACTAAGTAATAAAAGTTAACATCATCAAGAATGGAACACATTGACACTGTGTGTCTCTTGATGGGATAAACCGCATTCATTATATGGTATTCCTTCCAAAGATGTATAAAAGATGAGGTACATCCAAATTACAGAACACTCTACAAAATAACTGTCCCGGCGCGGTGGCTCGCGCCTGTACTCCTAGCACTTGGGGCAGCAGAAGTGGGTGGATCTCTTGAGCCCGAGTTTGAGACCACACTGGGCAACATAGCAACACCCCATCTCTACAAAAAATAAAAAATTAGCCAGGCGTGATGGCGCAGGCCTGTAGTCCCAGCTACTCAGGAGGCTGAAGCAAGAGGGTCCCTTGAGCTCAGGAGTTCGAGGCTGCAGTGAGCTATCATCGCGCCATTGAATTCCAGCCTGGGCGATAGAGCAAAGACCTGTCTCCAAAACTAAAACCAAAAAACAAAACCCCCAAAAACTCACCATCACCAAAAACAAAATAAGTAACCTGTATTCTTTGAAAATGTTAAGGTCGTGAACAGGTAGGATACACAGAAAACAGATAGGTGGAAGATTTAAATCGAAACATTTTAGTAGTTTCATTAAATGTACAGAGGAGAGTATGTGCCTATCCTTGGGAGTCTGAGACAAGATAAAAGCACGGATCTCATAACAATAAATTACTTTGAAATCTTCTTTCTTGCTCAGTACAGCTCCGGCCACGGTGCCGCCTGGCTCTCGTATTCCTGGTTCTCGCGGGCTGTGGGGCCTCCGCGCCGCAGCCGCAGCCGTCAGTCTTGTCGGGTAGGTGACTCCTTCAGTGAGCAGCGGCCGCGACAAGAAAGGCCTGGCGGGGCTGCTCTGTTTTCCCACCTACCCGAGGACCCTGAGGAGAAGCCTCCGGCCCCGAAGGACGTCTGGAGCGCGGGGCCGGCCTCTGCCGCCGCCATGTTGGACTGGAGGCACGCACGCTCCCAACGCTCTGCGCAAATCACCGCGAGAGCGCCTGGGGCCTCTGGTCGTTTGACCGTGTCCTTGGAACCCGAGGAGACTTGCCGTTCCCGGGGGAGGGTGTGTGTGTGAGTCGGGGGGCGGAGGCCATCTACGGCATCGTAGGGGCGGGGGGAGCCGAGATGAGAGCATCAGCCTGAGGGAAGCGGTGCTTCTGGTTCTCCGCTCCGCCTCCGATCTTTCCGCGAGGCCTCGGGCCAGTCATCTCGCCGCCTCGTACCTCAGTTTTGCCATCCGTGAAGTGGAGCTGGGCCTGCCTGACTTACTCGTTCATCAGGGGAGGGGGCCTTGAAGCTCTGGGAGCCCTTTCAAAGGACGTTGCCTTCCACGAAATCGTACCTATCGTTATTCACTCTGCGGTAACCACCCGGATTTGAGTTGGGAGTGTTTGCACGGTCATTCAGCTTCCTCTTCACCCTCCTGCCGTTCGTCTTCCCCTCCAGTTTATCTCCTGAAAGAGTTTGAAAGTGAGCCTTGTCTATTATTGATAAGCTCCTGGCTGGGCGCGGTGGCTCACACCTGTAATCCCAGCACTTTGGGAGGCCGAGGCGGGCGGATCACGAGGTCAGGAGATCGAGACCATCCTGGCTAACACTGTGAAACCCCGTCTCTACTAAAAAATGCAAAACAAAATGAGCCGGGCGTGGTGGCGGGCGGCTGTAGTCCCAGCTACTCGGGAGGCTGAGGCAGGAGAATGGCATGAACCCGGGAGGCGGAGCTTGCAGTGAGCTGAGATCGCGCCACTGCACTCCAGCCTGGGCGACTGAGCGAGACTCTGTGTCAAAAAAAACAAAAACAAAAACAAACCCGGCTGGGCGCGGTGGCTCAAGCCTGTAATCCCAGCACTTTGGGAGGCCGAGACGGGCGGATCACGAGGTCAGGAGATCGAGACCATCCTGGCTAACCCGGTGAAACCCCGTCTCTACTAAAAAATACAAAAAACTAGCCGGGCGAGGTGGCGGGCGCCTGTAGTCCCAGCTACTCGGGAGGCTGAGGCAGGAGAATGGCTGTGAAACCCTCCGGAGGCGGAGCTTGCAGTGAGCCGAGAGCCGGCCACTGCACTCCAGCCTGGGCGGCAGAGCTTGGTGACTGGGCCTCAAAAAAAAAGGCCGGGCTGTACCGCCTGTAATCCCAGCACTTTGGGAGGCCGAGGCGTGGCGGATCACAAGGTCAGGAGATCGAGACCATCCTGGCTAACACGGGTGAAACCTCGCCTCCACTAAAAACACAAAAACTAGCCGGGCGAGGTGGCAGGCTCTGCAGTCCCAGCTACCGGGAGGCTGGGAGGCGGAGAATGGCGTGAACCTGGGAGGCGAGCTTGCAGGTGAGCTGATCGCACGTACCTGAGCTCCGAGCGACAGAGCAAGACTCCGCCTCAAAAAGGCTAAGCTCCTGTAGGTGTATGTGGCATTTCCCTTAAAACATGCAGATCAAAGGAAAGGCAATCTTCTTCCCACCCTACAAAGCAGTTAACTTGGCAGAGGCCACCCCTTGTATGGAAAAGAGAGCGAGACTCCGTCTCAAAACAAACAAACAAACAAACAAACATAAAAATAAAAAATAAATCTGAAACATGGATGTCCCGTTGATTTAGCAGACCTAGCTGACCACACAAGGTGCTCTATTGTTAGGCTGCATCACGGGCCGCAAAGACCCAGGTATCTATCCAGTTGCTAGAAACCATCATGAGAGTTAGATACCACTTTTCTGTTGGAAATACAGACCATTTCCTGAAGCGGTATCGTTGAGGTAAAACATAGGCCTTTTGCAATCTTACATTTTGAGTAAGGCCAAACCTGCCTAGTGTTATAAAACCAGACAAAAAACCCAGGTACCCAGTCTTGCAGGATAGAAATGTGTGACTAAAATGAAGCATCGATCTGAGAAGACTACAAATTAGCGGGAACGATTGGACAGGAGCATGCTATACATTACTTAGATTAATGTTGAGATTTAAGAAGCCAGGATATTGGTTTGTTTGTGAGGGGTGCCCATCTACTTTATGTAAGAGGCTATAAACTACACTTTCAGTTTCTGCTTAATCCTTGCTCAGAAAAGGAATAATTTCTTATTCCAAAGTAGACATTGGTACATCTTTTACTAGGTACATAACTTAGGATCAGTCTAATAAAGCTCCTTAGAAGTACTTACAGTACACCCTCACAAGGGTGTACCATCTATCCATTGTTTAAACAGAAATTAAAATTCTACCTTCGTGGAGAAATTTGCCAAGTTTTCATGGATTCAATACTCATTAAATACTTTTAGCCTGGGGCCAGGCGCGGTGGCTCACGCCTGTAATCCCAGCACTTTGGGAGGCCAAGGCTGGCGGATCACGAGGTCAGGAGATCGAGACCGTCCTGGCTAACACGGTGAAATCCCGTCTCTACTAAAAATACAAAAAATTAGCCAGGCGTTGTTCCAGGCATCTGTAGTCCCAGGTACTCGGGAGGCTGAGGCAGGAGAATGGCCTGAACTCGGGAGGCGGAGCTTGCAGCGAGCTGAGATCGCGCTACTGCACTCCAGCCTGGGTGACAGAGCGAGACTCCGTCTCAAAAAAAAAAAAAAACTTTTAGCCTGACTTGATCTTTAACATAATTATTGGTGTAAAACAATGGCTTCTGTGGAAAGTTAAAGTTTTAGTGGTTTGCTAATTTGTAAAATACAGGCTTTTTCATGTATCATATTAGCATATAAGCTGGCTTAATGATTAGTACTGATCTTAAAGTTGCTAAGACACTAGATATCTGTTACTTTGTAATTTGAGTTTTTTAAAAAATACCGAAATTGGCTTTCCGATGTGTGAAAAGGACTACTTATTAGATACTTGTTTTTAAATTTACATTCAATTAATTAAAGCTAGACTCTACTCTTTATATTCTTAGGCTTGGTATACTATTTATATGTTTTGTAATAAGTGTATAAAAATAATACCTTTGACTTTGTATATATAAAAAAAGAAATATTCTTTCTTGCTTTAAAAGGCATGTTGGATTTGCATTCTAGCCCATAATAAATATAACTATTTTAACATAAAAATCTATTTATGTTGTTTATCAGATATTAGGGTTGTTTTTCCCTCTCCTGTCAACCTCCAAATAAAATCGATGCTCCAGAATGATGCCCTTTTATCATAATTTTACAAATACCTGGCTCCAAGGTGACTACCTGATACAAAGATACAATGCTGGTCTCCCAAACAGGCAACCCACGTTGACACTCACACAGCTTCCACTCACACCTGCGATCACAAGGCAGCATCTTCGGGCCCTCGTCGCCCACGAACCGCTCCCAGAGAGCATCCGCGCACAATCTCATCCCATCCACGATTTTGATTCCTTTCCTTCCGCTTCTTCAACCCGATCCGGGACGAGACTATCAGGTCCCATCTCCACCTTCACCTTCATTTTCAGCGCAATGCAGACTAAGCCCTGGACTCACCCATATACAGATTGAACTGTCCACTCAGTGTTTCATCCTCTCTGCATTCTGAGGGCGAGTTAGCATCTGGGTATGAGTTCCAAACTAACAGCCAGGACCAGGCTTGGAGCGAAGAATGCTTTGGCTCGCATCGTGGCTGGGTTGACCGTGTCTCTGCCCTGGACTACATTTCCCATCGGTTCTACCGCTTGCAGCTACTTCCGCCGAGAACCGGAAGCACGTTTTCCTGCGTCGTACCCCAGATAACAGAGCTGCCAGGGATAATCAGGCCTGGCCAGTCTAGCGGGCGAGCCAGCCCCATAGCGAGCCGCTCGGCATGAGGGCTCTGCGATCCTCGGTGCAGAGGAGCGGTAAATGGAAACAAGCCCGGCTTGGCGATGAGAGGTGTAGGGAAGCCCTCAGTAGGGCTCTGGACTACATTTCCCAGAGGATCCCGCAGGCCAACACCACGTCTCGCGAGATTTCGGCTTCCTCTTAGCTAGGTGGCGGGATCGTTTGCTGTGCCGAATTAGCTGCCGCGGAAAGCTGAGGGTGAGGAATCCGGCTCCGGTCATTTTGTGTGTGGAGGGCTGAGGAGAAGATTTTGCGTGTATGATCGCCATGGTTGCCGCGGATCTTCGTGGTCTGTGACTGTGGCTGTGTGGTGCTGACTCTGGGTGATCAGGTGGGCGCTTGTGACTGTGTGCGCCCGGAGTGGATGTGTGTCCCGGACGAGCCTCGTGGCGCGTGCGGATGTGGAGAACCGGTGACTGGGTGGTTGGACTGCGTGTCCCGGGGTGGGTGTGTGACTTTACCTGTGTGTGCTGTACCGTGTGTGCGTGAGTTGCAGGTCTGTGGCTGTGCAGGTGCAATTTGTGTGGCCCCTTGGTGTGTGTGAGAGACCCCTTGGTGTGTGTGAGGCCCCTTGGTGTGTGTGAGAGAGGAAAGTGCGATTGGCTGTGAGGCAGTGGGGAAGTGGATATAGGGAGGTGTGTGTGCGATTGGGGCTTTGTGTGTCCCCTTGAGAGAAAAAAACCCGTTAGGCAGTTAGAGTGGGTCCTTGATAAAACTCCTTTAAACAAAGAAACAGCCAGAAAAATCAGGCTGCAGGCACAGATAAGGAAAACTCGCACAGGGGGTTGTTCTAAAGACATTCCTCAGCTGCGCTGATAAGGGACCGAGGCCCAACATAGAAACGCCTTTGTCCTTTGTGTGACCAGCGGGCTTCCAGGAAATAGTCGCTTCTTTTGTGGGCATGTACACGGTGGGGTGTTAGATTTTGAAGGGAAGGTGAGGGTTAAAGAAAGAGAGAGTTGGCGGCTCTATGGCGGGGACCAACTAAATCCCAGAGCCCACTGCCGCTCACTGGCTGGGGTAACTACAGGCCTGAGCAGGAGGGGTCTGGGCGGTATGGCTTGTTGCCTGGGAGAATGTTTATATGGATGTTTCTTGGGCCTTTGCCCAGCAGGATGTGATAAGGAAGTCAGGCGGTTGGGAAGGATGTTTTTCACAGCCCAAACCACAATGGAATGTTTCCCTCTGACCAGGATCTGTGAAATGGTGGGGGCTTACAAAATGGTGCAGCTTGGACTAACAGGTTCCGGCGGCCACTTTCCTTTTTTGGATATGCTTTAGACTGAGCCCAGCCTCTTTGAATCCTAACTTCAGTCCCTGATTGGTCCCGAGCCAAGCTTTCACTTCAGCCTCTGATTGGTCCTGGGCCAAACTTTCACTTCAGCCCCTGATTGGTCCTGGGCCAAACTTTCACTTCAGCCCCTGATTGGTCCTGCGCCAAACTTTCACTTCAGCCCCTGATTGGTCCTGGGCTAAGGTCCCAGGGCCAAGTTGAGTAGTGCTTTCTCCAAGACAGCCCACAGACCGACCAGTCAGCACATTCCTCCCCTTCCCAGTTCATAAAAGCCCCAGATTCAGCCTCCTAGTTGGCAACCCTCTTTCGGGTCCCCTCCGCTGGACAGAGCTTTCTTCTTTTGCTTATTAAACGTCCGCTCCGACCTCATCCTTTGTGTCCATGTTCCTTAATTTTCTTGGCCGTGAGAGAAAGAAGGCAAAAAGAGCCTTTACCCTAACAACTCAATTGCTGGAGAGATTAGTGCATATTCTATGTGGCATCACACACCATAGCCCTGGGATTGAAAGCCATGCAGTTTATGGGATGGTGTTAATCTCAGTCCAAATAGGTAATAAGATCTTTCGCTTTGCTGTATTTTAGGGTAGGAATGAGATTGGGGGCTTGATCAATAGTTTGTACCAGTAGGACCAGGGATTTGCCCAGTCATCTGTGAGTAAATGCTTCGGCCAGTTTCCATGTCTGTATTGAATTAAATACTCATACGGTTCTGTGATTTTCTCAAATACAGATTTGGTCTTTGTCCCTATTTCCTCGCATACAACTCCTAAAATCCTTGGAATCTCCTAAGTACTGGCTTTTTTTTTCTTTTCTTTTCTTTTCTTTTTTTTTTTTTTTTTGATGAAGTCTAGCTCTGTCACCCAGGCTGTAGTGCAGTGGCACGATCTGCACTCACTGCAACCGCTGCCTTCCGGGTTCAAGCAGTTCTTCTGCCTCAGCCTCCCGAGTAGCTGGGAGTACAGGAATGCGCCACCACGCTGGCTAATTTTTGTATTTGTTTTTTCAGTAAAGACAGGGTTTCACCATGTTGGCCAGTCTGGTCTCGAACTCCTAACCTCAGGTGATCTGCCTGCCTTGGCCTCCCAAAGTGCTGGGATTACAGGCATGAGCCACCGCACCCAGCCTTTGGGTTTTTATATGTCAGCAATTGACCGATAGCTTCAGGATGGGGGCTGGTCATCAGAAAGACCAAGGCAGGATTAGAGGGTTGGGACTTTCAGCCCCTACCCTCCCACCCCTGGGGAGTGGAGGGAACTGAGGATTAAGTTGATGGCAAGTGGCCAATGGTTTAATCAATCATGCCTGCGTAATGAAGCCTCCTTACAAACCCAAAAGGAGTGTATTTGGAGAGCTTCCAGAGAGCCGAACACATGGAGGTTCCTGGAGGGTCGTGCCCAGGGAGGGCATGGAAGGTCTGTGCCCCTTTCCACATACGTCGCCGTAGGCATCTCTTCATCTGTATCCTTTGGAATATCCTTATAATCAGCCAGTAAATGTGTTTCCCTGAGGGTCCGTGAGCCATTTTATTCTAGCAAATTAATCTAACCCAAAGAGGGGGTTGTAGGAACCCCGAATTGAACCTGTCAGTCAGAAGTTCTAGAGGCTGGGACTTGTGACTGATGTCTGAAAGGGGAGCAGTTTTGGGGGCTGAGACTTCAACCTGTGGGGTGACACTATGTCATGGTGTATAGTGTTAGAATCGAATTGGTGGACACCCAGCTGGTGTCTGCTGCAGAACTGATTCCTTGCTGTTGATGGGGAGAAATCTCATATTTTGAGGCCACAGAAGTCTTCTGGGTTGATTGTTGTGGTTTTGGTGTGAAGCAGAGGAAGAACACAGTTTGAGTTTTTTCCAAATGGGTTCACACTGGGGGTTCTCAACCTCGAATCCATCAACTCCATTGCTGAATTTTTATTTATTTTTATTTTTGAGGTAGGGTCTCACTCTGTCTCCCAGGCTGGAGTGCAGTGGTACGATCTCGGCTCATTGCAGCCTTGATCTCCTGTGCTCAAGTGATTCTCCTACCTCAGCCTGCCAAATAAGCTGAAACCAGAGGTACACACCAGCACTCTGGCATAATTAAAAATAATTTTCAGTAGAGAAGAAGACTCACTATGTTGCCTGGACTGGTCTTGAACTCCTGAGTTCAAGTGATCCTCCCACCTCTGCCTCCAAAGTGCTAGGATTACAGGCATGAGCTACCTCACCTATCACTGATTTTCTCTTTTCTTTTTTCCTTTTTTTTTTTTTTTTTGAGACAGAGTCTCACTCTGCCCACTGCAGCCTCTGCCTCCCAGGTTCAAGTGATTCTCCTGTTTCATCTTCCTGAGTAGCTGGGATTACAGGTGTTCACCACCACACCCAACCAATTTTTTACAGGGTTTTACCATGTTGGCCAGGCCAGTCATGAACTCCTGATCTCAGGTGATCCACCCACCTTGGCTTCCCAAAGTGCTGGGATTACAGGTGTGAGCCGCCACACCGGCCTTTTTTTTTTTTTTTTTTTTTTTGAGATGGAGTCTCGCGCTGTCGCCCAGGCTGGAGTGCAGTGGCCGGATCTCAGCTCACTGCAAGCTCCGCCTCCCGGGTTTGCGCCATTCTCCTGCCTCAGGGACTACAGGCGCCCGCCACTTCGCCCGGCTATTTTTTGTATTTTTTTTAGTAGAGACGGGGTTTCACTGTGTTAGCCAGGATGGTCTTGATCTCCTGACCTCGTGATCCGCCCGTCTCGGCCTCCCAAAGTGCTGGGATTACAGGCTTGAGCCACGGCGCCTGGCCAACCCGGCCTTTTTTTTTAGACAGGGTCTCAGTCTATTACCCAAACTGGAGTGCAGTGGCAGGATAGTGGCATACTGCAGCCTTGACCTCCGGGGCTGAAGGGATCCTCGCACCTCAGCCTCCCAGGGAGCTGGGTTACAGGCATATGGCACCATGCTGGGCTAAAATTTGTATTTTTTGCACAGACGGGGTTTCGCCATGTTGCCCAGTCTGATCTTGAACTCCGGAGCTCCAGCAATCCTCCCACCTGAGCCTCCCAAAGTGCTGGGATTACAAGGAAGAGCCACCGCACCCAGCCTATCACTGCATTTTTAAAGGGAAGGAGGACTATAGTGAGATTCACTAAGGGTTACAGAAAAGGTAGAACCCTAGATAGATTTAAAGACAGAGATTATAATATACTTGAGATGATAATATCCAAACTTAGCTTTCATAGACAGGGAAATTTGAAGTACATCAGGCTATAAGGTGGCATACTGTGCAACTAATTAAAACTATGTTTGAAAGAGAGCAAATACATTTTCATTATTATGAGTAATATTAAGCAACAATGAAAATAAATAGAAATACTCAAGAAATTGTTACATTTAAATCCTCCTTTTTTGGAAAGAGACGTATTGATATTTTTAAAGATTCTAATCAAAATTTCTCTTTTAAAAAAATTGATTCAGCCGGGCGCGGTGGCTCATGCCTGTAATCCCAGCACTTTGGGAGGCTGAGGTGGGTGGATCACAAGGTCAGGAGATTGAGACCATCCTGGCTAACGTGGTGAAACCCTGTCTCTACTAAAAAAAAAAAAAAAAAAAAAAAATTAGCCAGGCGTGGTGGCGGGCGCCTGTAGTCCCAGCTACTCGGGAGACTGAGGCAGGAGAATGGCGTGAACCCAGGAGGTGGAGCTTGCAGCGAGCCGAGATCACGCCACTGCACTCCAGCCTGGGCGACAGAGTGAGACTCCATCTCAAAAAAAACCATAAAATAAAATAAAATTGATGAGTCTATGGAGATAGGGAGGGAATAACGTATGTTTATTGAACACCTAATATTCCACTTACCTGAATGTCATTTATTCTTTATTATAGTTTTGTTGTTGTTGTTGTTGAGACAGGGTCTTGCTCTGTCACCCAGGCTAGAGTGCAGCAGGGTAGTCACAGCTCACAGATGTACACCACCATGCCTGGCTTATTTTTTTATTTTATTTTATACTATTTTTGCAGGCTTGACTTGAACTTCTGGGCTCAAGCGATCCTCCTGCCTTGGCATCCCAAAGTGCTGGGATTATAGGCATAAGCCAGTGTGCTCAGCCACTATTACAGTCTTGATAGTAGAAGTGTCTCAGTGTACTGGAAAACTTTGTCTAAATTTCAAAAAAATATTAAAAAACACATTGCTGTTATTTGGCCAACATGGATTTCTTTGCTCCATCATTGTTTATTGGCATTATTAGCCTGTTGACTTTCAATTTCCTTAAATCCCTTCTGTTCCATTTTGTTTTTTTTTTTTTTTGGTCCCCAAATAGAAGTTGTTTTTTTTTTTCTGATACGGATTCTCACTCTTGTCACCCAGGCTGGAGTGCAGTGGTACGATCTCAGCTCACTGTAATCTTCACCTTTCAGGTTCAAGCGATTCTCCTACCTCAGCCTCATGAGTAGCCTAGATTACAGGCATGCGCCACCATAGCCCACTAAGTTTTTGTATTCTTTTTTTTTTTTTGAGATGGAGTTTCACTCTTGTTGCCCAGGCTGGAGGGCAATGGCACGATCTCTGCTCACTGCAACCTCTGCCTCCCGGGTTGAAGCGATTCTTCTGCCTCAGCCTCCCAAGTAGTGGGGATTACAAGTGTAAGCCACCAAACCCAGCTAATTTTTGTATTTTTAGTAGAGACAGGGTTTCGCCATGTTGGCCAGGCTAGTCTGGAACTCCTGACTCAAGTCATCTGCCCACCTCGGCCTCCCAAAGTGCTGGGATTACAGGCATGAGCCACTATGCCCGGCTTTTTTGTGTTTTTATATTTATTTATATTTTTTAATTTATATTTTGATACGGAGTCTCGCTCTGTTGCCCAGGCTGGAGTACAGTGGCACGGTCTTGGCTCACTGCAACCTCCACCTCCCAGGCTCAAGCGATTCTCCTGCCTCTGCCTCCTGAGTAGCTAGGATTACAGGCACCCACCACCACACCTGGCTACTTTTTGTATTTTAATTAGAGACAAGGTTTCGCCATGTTGGCCAGGCTGGTCTCGAACTCGTGACCTCAGGTGATCTGTCCCGCGCCCCCCCCCCCCCCCTCAGCCTCCCAAAGTGCTGGGATTACAAGCTTGAGCCACTGCGCCTGGCCTTTTTTGTATTTTTTTTTTTTTGAGACAGAGTCTCGCTCTGTCACCCAGGCTGGAGTGCAGTGGCGCGATCTCAGCTCACTGCAAGCTCCGCCTCCCGGGTTCACGCCATTCTCCTGCCTCAGCCTCCCGAGTAGCTGGGACTACAGGCGCCCGCCACTACGCCCGGCTAATTTTTGGATTTTTAGTTGAGATGGGGTTTCACCGTGTTAACCAGTATGGCCTTGTGATCTGCCTGCCTCGGCTTCCCAAAGTGTTAGGATTAAGTAGATACCAGGTTTCACTGTGTTGATCAGGCTGGTCTCGAACTCCTGACCTCAAATGATCTACCCATCTTGGCCTCCCAAAGTGCTGCGACTACAGGCATGAGCCACCACATGTGGCCAAAATATTTATATTTTGATGGACATAGTTCCCCAGTTTTTTCCTGTGTGTTTGTGTTCATTTTAAGGAATGGTTGATCACATTCAAATAGATTCGAGTTTAGAAGTAAGAAATGAAACCACAAAGAAAAAGATAGGCTTCAGTAAAAATGCACATAAATTAAAATTTCTATACAGCCCACTTCCTTGAAGGAATTTAAATGTGGACAGATTGGAGGGGAAACATTTGCAGCAAAAATCATAAGTAGAAGGAAACAATGGTTAAGTACACAGTGCAGTAGCCATTTAGGAAAGTTATAAGCCATTTAAATGCCACATATAAGGTGTTTTTGATGATAAGAAAAAAATCAAAGTGTAAAGGGGAATACAAAATTACATGTGTACTGTGGTCACATCTGTATTGTTCTGTGTATGGAAAACAGACTGGGGAGAAATAGCGTTAAGTCCTAATAGTAATTTTCTTTTTCTCCCTTTTCTTCTTCTTGTTTTTTCTTTTGCCTGTCTCCCTCAATATTGCATATCTTTTCCATTGAAAAGTATTGTATTATATATCTACCAACAAGACATTCGTTTCAGATTTTTTGGTTTTGTCTTCAAGGAACATTCTTCTGCATACAACTTCATACTTTTAAAATTCTCTGGCCTGGCTCAGTGGCTCATGCCTGTAATCCCAGCACTTTGAGAGGCCGAGTCGAGTGGATCGCTTGAGGCCAGGAGTTCAAGACCAGCCTGGCCAACATGGTGAAACCCAGTCTCTACCAAAAATACCAAAACAATTAGCCAGATGTGGTGGTGTGCACCTGTATTCCCAGCTACTTTGATGGCTGAGGCACAGGAATCACTTGAACCCAGGAGGAAGAGGTTGCAGTGAGCTGTGATCACCTCACTGTACTCTAACCTGGGCAACAGATTGAGACTTGTCTCAAAAAAAAAAAAAAAATTATTGGCTGGGCGTGGTGGCTCACACCTGTAATCCCAGCACTTTGGGAGGCCAAGGCGGGCCGATCACCAGAGGTCAGGAGTTTGAGACCAGCCTGACCAACATGGAGAAACCGCATCTCTACTAAAAATACCAAATTAGCCAGGTGTAGTGGCGCATGCCTGTAAACCCAGCTACTTGGGAGGCTGAGGCAGGAGAATTGCTTGGACCCAGGAGGCAGAGGTTGCAGTGAGCCAAAATCGCACCACTGCACTCCAGCCTGGGCAACAAGAGCGAAACTCCGTCTCGAAAAAAACAAAACTTTACTTTGGATAAGTACTTAGAAATGGAATTTCCAGGTTAGCCACTAGATATTATTAATGGATTTAATATGAAAAACCTTTACTTGAGGATATATAAACCTTTAAAAGACAGGATCCCTATTCTTTAGTTATAAATAAAACAGCATTTGTAAGGTAATATTCAGAAAACAGCTGGGCGCAGTGGCTTAGGCCTGTAATCCCAGCACTTTGGGAGGCCGAGGCAGGTGGATCACGAGATCAGAAGATCGAGACCATCCTGGCTAACACGGTGAAACCCCGTCTCTATTAAAAACATACAAAAAATTATCCGGGCGTGGTGGCGGGCACCTGTAGTCCCAGCTACTCAGGAGGCTGAGGCAGGAGAATGGCATGAACCCGGGAGGTAGAACTTGCAGTGAGCTGAGATTGCGCCACTGCACTCCAGCCTGGGTGAGAGAACGAGACTCTGTCTCAAAAAAGTAAATAAATACAAATTCAGAAAACATCAGATAATATCATATAAAGTCCTCCTGTTCATGCTGATGACATTGGATGGCCAGTTAAGGATGACGCTTCATTCTGTCCCCTGCAACCACGGTCCTGTCATGACTAAATGATACTGACCCTATGAGACCGCTGTGGATGTGAAAGTATTTCCTCAAGTTAGCTTTTTGGCCTGCTGGTTTTAATCTAATGATGGGATATCCAAAGTGAAACTAACGGAGTGAAAAGATTGTGCATCTGTTGGGGGGAATCAGAGACAGCTAGAGAAAGGGCAGACACCTGCTGAACTCATCTCTCCTAAGAGCGGAAGCGAGCAGCAGTGTTGCTAGCAGGGCTACTGCGCATCTGTACACGTGGCTCCAATGGTTCTGACTTGTTTTTTTTCCCAGTATGACCCTAATACATGGGGCAAGTTAGAAAATCAGAGTTGGCCAGGCGTGGTGGCTCACGCCTGTGATCCCAGTACTTTGGGAGCCAAGGTGGGTGGATCACTTGAGACCAGGAGTTCGAGACCAGCCTCGGCAACACAGTGAAACCCCGTCTCTACTAAAAATACAAAAATTAGCTGGGTGTGGTGGCAGGCGCCTATAATCCCAGCTTCAAGAGGCTGAGGTTGCAGTGAGCCGAGATCAGGCACTTCAGCCTGGGTGACAGAGCGAGACTGTCTCAAAGAGAAAAAAAAGGGGAGAAAGGAAAGAAAAGAAAATCACAGCTTGTTCGCCACTTGCAGCTAAAGCAACAACACACATGCACAAAAATTATTCAGTAAAAGCAAAACAGTTTTAACGTATCTTGAGATTTTGTTTTATATCCAAAGGAAGACTCTATCTTTTATGTTTGAACTACCCTTTGGAAAATGCCTTCTATATAACAAATGTAATTCTCTTCTAATTGGACCTTGAGGTCTCTCAGGAGAATGGGTATAAACTCTAGTCTCACCCTAATGGGTTTCTAGGGGAGGGGCTTGTGGGTCTTTACAGTAGCCTTTCACTGGACATTTATTTTTCCTGGCCAACAGCCTAATGCTTAAGTGTCTGACCCATGGCCAGGTGTCTCACAGGAAACTTGTTTATACTGGCAGATGCCTTGCAACTTTTGTGTGACCTGTGTGCAGTTTATTCCTACCATGATACCCACTCTTTTTTTTTTTTTTTTGAGACGGAGTCTCGATCTGTCACCAGGCTGGAATGCAGTGGCGTGACCTTGGCTCACCGCAACCTCTACCTTCTGGGTTCAAGCAATTCTGCTGCCTCAGCCTCCCGAGCAGCTGGGACTACAGGTTCGCGCCACCACGCCCAGCTAATTTTTGTATTTTTAGTAGAGATGGGGTTTCACCATGTTGGCCAGGATGGTCTTAATCTCTTGACCTCGTGATCTGCCCGACTCAGCCTCCCAAACTGTTGGGATTACAGGCGTGAGCCATCCAACTTGACCTTTTTTTTTTTTTTTTTTTTTTGAGGCACATCTTGCTCTGGTGCCTAGGCTGGAGTGTAGTGGCAGGATCACAGCTCACTGCAGCCTCAACCTCCTGGGCTCAAGCAATCCTCCCACCTCAGCCTCCCAAGTTACTGGGACTACAGGCATGTCCCACCACCTCTGGCTAATTTGTATATGATACATATTTTTGTAGAGATAGGGTTTTGCCATGTTGCCCACCTGTGATTACAGGTGTGGGTTACCACACCCAGCCAATGTACATTTAATTACCGAAGTGCTATCTATACTATTTTATGGAAGTACTAATTAGCGAAGTGCATTAGAGGTCTTTTGTTGTTTTTGTTTGAGACAGAGTTTCGCTCTTATTGCCCAGGCTGGAGTGCAGTGGTGCAATCTCGGCTCACCGCTACCTCAACTTCCCAGGTTCAAGCAATTCTCCTGCCTCAGCCTCCCAAGTACCTGGGATTACAGGCATGTGCCACCACCCCCGGCTGATTTTGTATTTTTAGTAGAGACTA
The DNA here is from genome assembly GCF_008728515.1 of Papio anubis. Lineage (NCBI taxonomy): Eukaryota > Metazoa > Chordata > Mammalia > Primates > Cercopithecidae > Papio > Papio anubis. The sequence continues at coordinate 19,672,708 of NC_044995.1, forward strand.
AAATGATCTCCATGTTTTGTATTTTTAGTAGAGACTAAAATGGTCTCTCCATGTTGGTCGGGCTGGTCTCAAACTCCCGACCTCAGGTGATCCATCCGCCTTGGCCTCCCAAAGTGTTAGAATTATAGGCCTGAGCCACCACGCCCGGCCAATAGAGGTTTTTAAACTTTTTGTAGATAGTTTTGAAAGATCCTGTCTTCCTTTAAGAAATGAGAAAAGGCTGGGTGTGGTGGCTCATGCCTGTAATTCCAGCACTTTGGGAGGCCAAAGCAGGTGGATTGCTTGAGCTCAGGAGTTTGAAAGCAGCCCGAACAAATGGCAAAACCTCGTTTCTACTAAAAATACAAAACATTAGCAGGGCATGCACGCCTATAGTCAAAGCTAACACAAAGGCTGAGGTGGGAGGATCACCTGAGCTTGGGAAGTTGAGGCTGCAGTGAGCTGTGATCATGCCACTGCACTCCAGCCTGGGCAACAGAACGAGACCCTGTCTCAAAATGAAAACAAAAACAAAAAAATGAAGCAAGAGGGAAAAAAAATAACAAGAAAGAAAGTGGTAAGGGAGGAGTGCCTCTTTATTAAGCTTTTGTTGTAAATAGTAATTTGCATATCAGATGTTTACTGTAATATTCTTTCAGTTTTGCCTGGCCTACAGCTTGCTGTGTGCTTTTGTACTCTGTTTCATTTATTTAGGAAATAATATATCAATGTATTTTATTCATTCCCAGCTCTAACCATGGAATATTGGGATTGTCCCATTCTATGAAGGAGGTTTGCCGGTCGCAACAGGAATATTCATGAACATGGAGGTACTTTGTTTAAGTTACACTAACTTTTTTACTCTTCCCCACTCTCATCCTATCCAGTCTGCTCACTATATTCTTCCATCCTTCAGCACCCTTCTATCTCTTCCTTCATCTTAAAAACCTTTCCTTTAATTTCAACAGCGCTGCATGGGTTTGTCATTTCAGGGGTTGGTCATGTTCCAGGATCTGTTTATAGACTTCTCTCAGGAGGAATGGGAGTGCCTGGACGCTGATCAGAAGGACTTATACAGAGATGTAATGATGGAGAACTACAGCAGCCTGGTCTCACTAGGTAAGGATGTCTATCCGCAAATAACTCACGAATTTTGGGTGTACCTTTTAATTGTCTGGGTGAATTTTTACCTGTTGCCTAGGGAATTGTTTTGTGTTTTGTAGATTAAGAGATGGGCAGCTCTTTGGGGTCCCTCCATCTTCTCCATGCTTCAGACCTTTACACCTTTCTCTAGTCCTTCATGAGGACTAAGGGGCTAACTTTGAATTCAGGAACAACAGGAGTATGTCTTACTTCTTTTCTTTCTCTTTTTTTTGAGACAAAGTCTTACTCTGTCGCCCAGGCTGGAGTGCAATGGCGTGATCTCAGTTCACTCTAACCTCCATCTCTCGGGTTCAAGCGATTCTTATGCCTCAGCCTCCTGAGTAGGTGGGATTATAGGCATCCACCACCATGCCTGGCCAATTCTTGTATTTTTAGTAGAGACAGGGTTTCACCATGTTCGTCAGGCTGGTCTTGAACTCCTGACCTCAAGCAGTCCACCTATTTTGGCCTCCCAAAATGCTGGGATTACAGGAGTGAGCCACCATGGCTGGCCGTCTTACTTCTTTTCTTATAAACAGGTCTGTGTATCCCAAAGCCTGATGTGATTTCCTTACTGGAGCAAGGGAAAGAGCCCTGGATGGTTTCAAGGGACGTGCTGGGAGGATGGTGCCCAGGTGAGTAAGGACTGAGCAGATGGGGAAGACACTGCTGTTTAGAACCCAGCTTGTCAGGGAGGCAGCACCATACAGGTATTGGTTGAGGAGTCTCTTCCTTAAGGTCCCATGTAAGGGTTGTGGCCTAAGAAACATGGAGAAAAGTCATAATACCCCCCAACACACACTTTTAAAAATGTATTTATTTATTTATTTTGAGATGGAGTCTCACTCTGTCGCCCAGGCTGGAGTGCAGTGGCGTGATCTCGGCTCACTGCAACCTCTGCCCCCGAGTTGAAGCAATTCTCCTGCCTCAGCCTTTGAAGGAACTGGCATTATAGGTGCCCACCACCATGCCCAGCTAATTTTTGTATTTTTAGTAGAGGTGGGGTTTCTTTTTTTTTTTTCTTTTTTGAGGCGGAGACTCGCTCTGTCGCCCAGGCTGGGGTGCAGTGGCCAGATCTCAGCTCACTGCAAGCTCCGCCTCCCAGGTTCACGCCATTCTCCTGGCTCAGCCTCCCGAGTAGCTGGGACTATAGGCACCTGCCACCTCGCCTGGCTAGTTTTTTGTATTTTTTACTAGAGATGGGGTTTCACCGTGTCAGCCAGGATGGTCTCGATCTCCTGACCTCGTGATCCGCCCGTCTTGGCCTCCCAAAGTGCTGGGATTACAGGCTTGAGCCACCGTGCCCGGCCAGAGATGGGGTTTCACCATGTTGGCTAGGCTGGTCTCGAACTCACCTCAGGTGATCCACCTGCCTCGGCCTCCGAAAGTGCTGAGATGACAGGTGTGAGTCACTGTGCCTGGCCAAGAATCCCCTTTTACCTTCACCTTTTCAGTCTCTACTACCCTCTTGTCATAATTTCTTCCCATTTCAAAGAATAAAGTTACCTTCTTCGGGAGCCATCTGTTTCCTCTATCTTGGAGCTACTTCTTTCCCTTTGAAATTTAAACCTGTATTCTTGCTTTAAAGAAAAATCTTGCCGGGTGCGGTGGCTCACGCCTGTAATCCCAGTACTTTGGGAGGCCGAGGCGGGCAGATCACGAGGTCAGGAGATCGAGACCATCCTGGCTAACATGGTGAAACCGCGTCTCTACTAAAAATACAAAAAATTAGCTGGGCGTGGTGGTGCGCGCCTGTAGTCCCAGCTACTTGGAGGCTGAGGCACGAGAATGGTGTGAACCCGGGAGGTGGAGCTTCCAGTGAGCTGAGATGGCCCCACTGCACTCCAGCCTGGGTGACAAAGCGAGACTCCGTCTCAAAAAAAAAAAAAAGAAGAAAAATCTTTCAAAATATATTTATTTTTCATATTGATCCTTAACTTTTTTTTTGTCTTGTCTTTTCTTGTCTAGTTTTCCTTTGATGCAGCCATTTCATTCATCAGTGGATATTCATTCACTTTTTTTTGAGATGGTTTCACTCTTGTTGCCCAGTCTGGAGTGCAATGGCATGATCTTGGCTCACTGCAACCTCCGCCTCCTGGGTTCAAGTAATTCTCCTGCCTCAGCCTCTTGAGTAGCTAGGACTACAGGCACGTACCACCACACCTGGCTACTTTTTGTATTTTCAGTAGAGACAGGGTTTCTCCATGTTGGCCAGGCTGGTCCTGAACTCGACCTCAGGTGATCCACCCGCCTCGACCTCCCAAAGTGCTGGGATTACAGGTGTGAGCCAGCACACTTGACCTGATTCGCTTTTGATCAACATTTATTGACTTAAATCATGAAGCCTTCTTTTCTTGGTGGGTGACAGTTACAGAAGATACAAGCTCTCAGAATTACAGTCTAATAAATTTATTTATTTATTTATTTTGAGACAATATGTTGCTGTGTTGCCCAGGCTGGAGTGCAGTAGAGTGATCTTGGCTCACTCCAACCTCTGCATCCTGAATTCAAGCAATTCTCATGCCTCGGCCTCCCGAGTAGCTGATATTGCAGGCGCGTGCCACCATACCTTGCTAACTTTTTGTATTTTTAGTAGAGACAGGGTTTTGCCACATAGCCTAGGCTGGTCTTGAACTCCTGAGCTAAGGCAATCTGCCCACCTTGGCCTCCCAAAGTGCTAGGATTGCCAGCATGGGCTACCATACCCAGCCTAATAAAGGGTCTAGATCATGTGTATAAATCACTTTCTAAAAAGTAGACTCAACCAGGAGATTTCTAATATGGTGCTTAGAAGAAAGAGCTGAAGATATAAATGTGAAGGAATAGGATATGGCTGCTTTTAGGAGGAAAAGGTACACAGAAATGATTGTGTATTTAAAAGAGGACAATAAGTTAAATACAGAAGACTTAAGTGTCAAGGAAAAGGGAGTGATCCATTTTCAATAAGTTGGTGACAGTCTTAACATGGGCAAAAATTGGGCTGTAAGTAGCATAGACTGAGGGATTTTTCTTTTGAAGTAGAAAAGATAAGGCATTGCCGGGCGCAGTGGCTCATGCCTGTAATCCCAGCACTTTGGGAGGCCGAGGCGGGCGGCTCACCTGAGGTCGGGAGTTTGAGGCTAGCCTGACCAACATGGAAAAACCCCGACTCTACTGAAAATACAAAAAAATCAGCTGGGTGTGGTGGTGCATGCCTGTAATCCCAGCTACTCGGGAGGCTGAGGCAGGAGAATCGCTTGAACCCAGGAGGCAGAGATTGTGGTGAGCCGAGATGGTGCCATTGCACTGCAGTCTGGGCAGCAAGAGTGAAACTCTGTCTCAAAAAAAAAAAGGCATTTTATTTTTCAAAATGTGCTTTTAAGTAATGCAAACTATCCATTTTAAAAAGTGTTTTAATTATGGGATATAGATGACTTTATTTTCTTTTATCCATAGAACATTACAAAAATTTTTTTTTAATTATTAACTTGATTATGGAAGTCTTTGAACATACACAAAAGTAGAAAGGATGGTGGAATGGACATCCCCCGAATCTATTTCCTAGCTGCAGTAGTTATCAATGAGTTTCCATGTTTCCAGTCTTACTTGATCTATGCCTGTTGACCTCTGCACCTTCCCTGGAGTTTGTTAAAGCAAGTCCTGGATATCATGAGTTCAGTACTATTAAATATATAGGTAGCTTTTCAGTGTTTCTTCTCCTTTTTTTGTTTTTGTGACAGGGTCTCTCTGTTGCCTATGCTGGAGTGCAGTGGCACAGTCACAGCTCACTGCAGTCTTGACCTCCAGGACTGAAGTGATCCTCCCACCTCAGCCTCCTGAGTAGCTCAGACCACAAGCACACACCACCACACCTGGTCAAGTTCTAATTTTTTTTGTAGAGATGGGTTCTCCCTATGTGCCATAGGCTGGTCTGGAAGTCCTGGGCTCGAGCAATCCTCCCGCCACCTCACTTTCCCAAACTGCTGGGATTACAGGCATGAGCAACTGTGCCCAGCTTGTTTCTTCTATTTAAAATGACTGCTCTGAGGTATCTTTATTTAAATGGACATTTTCATATTTAATCTTTCAGATGTGAGATTCCTGGGCCAATTTTTTTTTCTTTTTTTGAGACAGAGTCTTGCTCCGTTGCTAGGCTAGAGTGCTATGGCACGATCTGGGCTCACTGCAACCTCCGACTCCCTGGTTCAAGTGATTCTCCTGCCTCAGCCTCCCAAGTAGCTTGGATTACAGGCACGTGCCACCTTGCCCAGCTAATTTTTTTTGTACTTTTAGTTGAGATGGGGTTTCACCACATTGGCCAGGATGGTCTGGATTTCCTGACCTCGTGATCTGCCCCGCCTCAGCCTCCCAAAGTGCTGGGATTACAGGTGTGAGCCACCACCCCCGGCCTGGTTTAAACTTTTTAAAACTCATGGCAGTCTAGGACAGAAATGCATGAAACACTGGAGCTGCCTCATACAACTCAGTTCAGACAAGTATTCGTAGCTGGTTAGTTAATTGAAAAGTTTAAAGTGAAAAGATCTGATATGCCACGACCATATGAATTTAGATGACAGCATTTAATCAGAGATGGGTGGATCACTTGAGACCAGCCTGGCAAATGTAGCGAAACCCCCTCTGTACTAAAAATACAAAAATCAGCCCGATGTGGTGTTGCATGCCTGTAATCCCAGCTACTCAAATGGCTGAGGCACAAAATTGATTGAATCCGGGAGGAGGAGGAGGAGGCAGTGAGCCAAGATCACACCACTGTACTGCAGTGTGGGTGACAGAGTGAGACTCTGTCTCAAGAAAACAAAAAAAGAACTTTTTAATTTTCATGATACCATTTTTTTTTTTTTTTTTTTTTTTTTTGAGATGGAGTTTCGCTCTTATGGCCCTGGCTGCAGGGCAATGGCGCCATCTCGGCTCACAACAACCTCCGCCTCCCGGTTTCAAGTGATTCTCCTGCCTCAGCCTCTGAGTAGCTGGGATTACAGGCATGCAACACCATGCCCGGCTAATTTTTGTATTTTTAGTAGAGATGGGGTTTCACCATGTTGGTCAGGCTGGTTTTGAATTCCTGACCTCAGGTGATCCACCTGCCTTGGCCTCCCAAAGTGCCGGGATTACAGGCGTGAGCCACCACACCTGGCCTCATGATACCATTTGTAACCCATGAGCTTTCATATATGTTTTGCCTTTTTTTAAAATTTTTTTTTATTTTTTGAGACAGAGTCTTGCTCTGTCGCCCAGGCTGGAGTGCAGTGGCACGATCTTGGCTCACTGCAACCTCCACTTCCTGGGTTCAAGCTATTCTCCTGCCTCAGCCTCCCGAGTAGCTGGAATTACAGGTGCCCGCCACCATGCCCAGTTAATTTTTGTATTTTTAGTAGAGACAGGGTTTCACCATGTTGGCCAGGATGGCCTCAATCTCCTGACCTCAAGTGATCCACCCGTCTGTGCCTCCCAAAGTGCTGGGATTACAGGCATGAGCCGCCATGCCCGGCCAATGTTTTGCCTTTAAATTTTTCCCATTTTTATAGTAGTTTTTATTACTGAATTTATTTATTCATTTACTTACTTACTAGTCTCTGATAGCACGGCAAAGCATCTTGTTTGAAAATGGGCTCCCTGCTGGGAGTTCTGCTTCATTTTGTATACACACTATACCTGTAAGGTATGAGTCATCATTTAAGGTTTTAATTTTTTATGTGAAGGGATGACACAAAGGTTCTTGCAATCCAATTTCAACAGATGGTCTATGAAAGCTGTGCTGTTCTATATAGTAGCCACTAGCTACATGTGGCTAATTAGATTTAACTGTAAAGTAATTAAAATTAAATCAAATGAAAAATTCACTTCTTGGTCGGGCCCCTAGTGACTAACACCTGTAACTCCAGCGCTTAGGGAGGCTGAGGCAGGAGGATTGCTTGAGTCCAGGAGCTCAAGGCTGCAGTGAGCTGTGATCGTACCACTGCGTTCCAGCCCAGGTGACACAGCAAGACCCTATGTCAAAAAGAAAAACAGGCCGGGTGCAGTGGCTCACACCTGTAATCTCAGCACTTTGGGAGGCTGAGGTGGGCGGATCACTTGAGGTCAGGAGTGGTCCAGTCAACATGGTGACCAGCCTAATCAACATAGTGAAACAACATCTCTATTAAAACAAACACACAAACGGAGAATCACTGGAACCCAGAAAGCGGAGGTTGCAGTGAGCCAAGATCACACCACTGCACTCCAGCCTGGGTGACAGAGCAAGACTCTGTCTCAAAAAAAAAAAACTATATTTCCTGTTTGTGCTTTCTTTTTATGTTTCATCTTTTCTACTTCATTATTTGGTTTTATTTTCTTACTAATTTTTAGAAGTGATTCATTCATTCATTTTTTCATTTATTTATAATTATGATAAAATATACATAGCATACATGTGTTACTATTTTAACCATCTTTAATTGTATTCATATTGTGCAACTGTCATTTCTAGAATTGTGCACATTCATTTCTAGAACTCCTGAAATTCCAACATAATCATGACAGATCTACCCATTTGGGTTAAGAAGAGGCTTCTGTTTACTAGTTATCTCATTGTTAGCGTATCCTAACGGACCCCTGCCAAAGTTCGCCCCTCAGATAAACAAAAGCTCAACAATATAAAGCATGGGAATATTCATTGCTGGCCGTCTGTGACACTGCCAGGAAGCATCAAACTAGCCACTCAAATGAAAACGTGCCTACACTTGGAATGAGTAATCTCATTTTTGGACTGTCTACTACAGAAATAAAAGAAGTAGCTAATTCTGATATATACAGAAACACATTTCCTGGAATGTGTAACAATATAAATGGGCATTAACAAAAACTGTGACGGGCCAGGCGTGGTGGCTCACACCTGTAATCCCAGCACTTTGGGAGGCCAACGCAGGTGGATCATGAGGTCAGGAGTTCGACACCAGCCTAGTCAACATGGTGAAAACCCCGTTTCTACTAAAAATACAAAAAATTAGCCAGGCGTGGTGGTGCGCACCTGTAGTCCCAGCTACTCGGGAGGCTGAGGTAGGCAAATTGGTTGAACTCAGGAGGCAGAGGTTGCAGTGAGCCGAGATCATGCCATTGTACTCCAGCCTAGGCAACAGAGCTAGACTCCGTCTTGAGGGGGAAACAAAAAACAAAAAACAAAAAAAAACTGTGACATTATGGTATATCCACATAACAGGATATTATGCAGCTATTCAAGGAAATGATGTAAATCTGTAAATAGCAACTTTAAAACTATCCTTGATCTATTGTTATCTGGGGGCAAAAGTTGCACACCAGTATGTATAGGACAGTTCTATTTTTATAAAAGGAAGAAAACGTACACATCGATACACATACATCATATATGAATGGGTGAATATGTGGATGTGCATAAACTTGGGAAAAGAAACACTCCAGACAAGTATGCATTCCTCTAGAGGTAGAAAATCATGTGTTTCAAATAGAAAGAAACATTTGCAAATATACATCTTTCTGGAAATAAGATGATGTAATGTGCTGAAAGTATAGTTCAGATCTTAATGAACAAGTAGGTGATATGGCACTTAAAACATTGGCTTAAGGCCAGGGGCGGTGGCGCACATCTGTAATCCCAGCACTTTGGGAGGCCAAGGTGGGTGGATCACAAGGTCAGGAGACTGAGACCATCCTGACCAACATGGTAAAATCCCATCTCTACTAAAAACACAAAAATTAGCTGGGCGTTGTGGCAGGCACCTCTAATCCCAGCTACTCAGGAGCCTGAGGAAGGAGAATCGCATGAACCCAGTGAGCCAACCCAGTGAGCCAAGAATACGCCACTGCACTCCAGCCTGGCAACAGAGTGAGACTCTGTCTCAAAAAAAAAAAAAAAGGCTAAAAACTAGATATATATAAAAGCTATCTAGTTGCTTTATTTACTAGTGATGTCAAGACTTTCTAACTTCTTTAAGCATTATTGAACATAATAATTCTCTTTAATATTAGTATTTGAAGCCTTTTGGTTCTGTTTCTGCTGTTTTTTTCTTCATGTGATTTCTCATTTCCTGTATGTGTTAGACTTGTTGTTGTTGTTGTTGTTTGTTTGTTTGTTTTTTAATTGCGAGGTGCTCTCTTTTTCCTTGAAAAAAAATTTTTTTTTTTTTTGAGATGGAGTCTTGCCCTGTCGCCCAGGCTGGAGTGCAGTGGCCGGATCTCAGCTCACTGCAAGCTCCGCCTCCCAGGTTTTACGCCATTCTCCTACCTCAGCCTCCCCAGTAGCTGGGACTACAGGCGCCTGCCACCTCGCCCGGCTAGTTTTTTGTATTTTTTAGTAGAGACGGGGTTTTACCGTGTCAGCCAGGATGGTCTCGATCTCCTGACCTTGTGATCCGCCCGTCTCGGCCTCCCAAAGTACTGGGATTACAGGCTTGAGCCACCACGCCCGGCCTCCTTGAAACTTTGTGAGAATATTTTGAGGATTGAGTTGAGGTTGATTTTGTCCACAGAGATTTTGCGTTTGCTTTTTGCACAACCTGGCCCATAGGACAATTTTTATTGTCATCACTTAGTATCAAAGGAATTTGTAGGCCAGGCGCATTGGCTCACGCCTGTAATCCTAACACTTTGGGAGGCCGAGGTGGGTGGATCACTTGAGGTCAGTAGTTTGAGACTAGCCTGGCCAACATGGTGAAACCCTTTCTGTACTAAAAATACAAAAATTAGCTGGGCATGGTGTGTTTGTAATCCCAGCTGCTTGAATGGCTGAGGCACAGAACTGATTGAACCTGGGAGGTGGAGGTTGCAGTGAGCTGAGATCGCACCACTGCATTCTGGCATGGGTGACAGAGCGAGACTCTGTCTCAAAAAAACCAAAAAATAATTTTTTAATTTTCATAATACCATTTTTAACCCATGAGCTTTTGTAAATTTTTTGCATTTAAATTTTTTTCCCATTTTTTAATTCCTGAATTCAACCTTAATTGCACTGTAGTCAGTACTTACATGGTCAATATGAGACCAGTTTCTGGAAATGCACCAGTTAATGCACTGGTGCATTGTCAGTGTTTTTGCGGGGATGGGGATTCACGTGTTCTTGTGCTTTCTTTTAATTTTTGCGTGCAGAATTCTCACATGTTCAACATATCATGCTTGTTAATTTGATGTAAAGATACTCTGTATCCTTTCATATTTTCTGGGTGCTTGACCTCTCAGTTATTAAAAGAGGTGTATTGAAATCTCCCACAATCAGCCAGGTGCAGTGGCTCACGCCTGTAATCCCAGCACTTTGGGGGGCTGAGGCCTCCAAAAGGGATCATGGGGTCAGGAGTTCAAGACCAGCCTGGCCAAGATGGTGAAACCCTGTCTCTAGTAAAAATACAAAAAATTAGCCAGGCGCGGTGGTAGGCGCCTGTAATCCCAGCTACTTGGAAGGCTGAGGCAGGAGAATCACTTGAACTCGGAGGGCAGAGGTTGCAGTGAGCCAAGATCGTGCCACCGCACTCCAGCCGGAGTGACAGAGTGAGACTCAAAAAAAAAAAAAAAAAAATCTCCCACAATCAAGATGAAGCCTAATCTTTTTGTATTTTCTCAATTTTTACTTTACATATTTAGAGTTTATTTTACTGGATGCTTACAAATTTAGAATTGTTAAATCTTTTTGGTGAATGAACATTTTATTATGTAGTAATCCTGTTTATTCCCAATAATATTTTCACCTTGAAGTCTATTTTTTTCCAGTGCTAAGACCCTAGCTTTCTATTCGTGAATACTTGCCTGATTTTCATTTTCTTAGTTTTTACTTCAACTTTTTTGTGTCTTCATGTTTTTTAGATACTTTTTATTTTAAAAGGGTTGAAATTTACTTTTTCTTTGTTTACATTCCTTATAATTACTGATTTGGATTTTTTTTTTTTTTTTTTTTTTTTGAGACAGGTTCTCTCTCTCTGTTGCCCAGGCTGAGTGCAGTGGTGCAATCACAGCTCACCACAGCCTCAACCCCCTGGGCTCAAGCAATCTGCATACCTCAGCCTCCTGAGTAGCTGAAAATAAAGGCATGATCCACCTCTCTTGGCCTGTTTGAATTTTTTTAACCAGCTTATTTTGTTCTATTTGTCTCACTTTTCCTGTCTTCTGTGGCCTGTTTTATTTTACATTGTTTTAGATTTGAGGTTTTAAAAAAATCTGATGGCCGTACTTAGTTTGATTCCACTGATTTGGAAGTTGAAAGCACAGACTCTGGAGCCAGACTTCCTCCATTCAAATCCTAGCTCTGCCATTTAATACCTCTATGACTTTTGGCAATTTACTTAACCTCTCTGGTCCTCATTGGCAAATATATACGCTATTCACAGCATTCTAAATGAGCTTATATAGTAAATGTGTAAAGCAGTAAAATTAGTGCCTGGCACATAGCAAGCATGATGTGTAAGCTATTTTTTTTTTTTTTCTGTTCATTTTGTTCTTATTGGGATTTCATCATGCGTAGTTTTTTTAAGAGTCAGGTTCGTTTGTCACCCAGGCTGGAGTGCAGTGGCTTGACCACAGCTCATTGCAGCACTGACTTTCTGGGCATGGGTGATCCTCCTGCCTTAGCCTCCCGAGTACCTGAGGCTACAGGCACATGCCATCACACCCGGCTCTTTTTTTTTGAGACAGTGTCCCAAGCTGTTTCCCAGGCTGGTCTTGAACTCCTGGGCTCTGGTAATCTTCCAGCCTTGGCATCCCAAAGTGTTGGGATTACAGCCATGAACCACCATGCCTGGCTTGTAGAACTTCTACTTTTTTTTTTTTTTTTTCCCTGAGATGAAGTCTCACTCTGTTGCCCAGACTGGAATGCAGTGGCACAATTTTGGCTCACTGCAACCTCTGTCTCCTGGGTTTAAGCAATTCTTCTGCCTCAGCCTCCTAAGTAGCTGGGAATTCAGGCGTGCACTACCATGCCTGGCTTATTTTGTATTTTTAGTAAAGTCGGAGTTTTGCCATGTTGACCAGGCTGGTCTTGAACTCCCTGATGACCTCAGGTGATCCACCTGCCTCAGACTCCCAAAGTGCTGAGATTACAGGCATGTGCCACCGCACCTTGCCCCATAGAACTTTTAAAATTTACCATCCATGGCACTCATTGCACCTGACTCAGATTTTTTTTAGAAAACCTCATCACTTCTGAATAAATTTTAGCTGTTACATCTTGAATACAGTTTGCTCCCTGTTCTTTCAGTATTACTTTCAGGAAGACAAATGAATTCTTTGACTTTTCTTTATGACTCTTAACCTTGCTTTTGCATTTCTAATTATTTAACCATTCCAGTGAGGTTTTGATGTTGATTTCTTTCTCTCTATTTTTCTCCTTGAAATTTATAGGTTGAAGAAACTGGATCATCTGTCATTTAACATTTAGCTCCCCTCCCTTTATTCCTTTCTTTCCTATAAACAGACTATGTGATATAGTATTGTGTATTTCATCAAGAAGCACATATCTGGTTGTTTCTGTTTTTGTGATGTTAGTAGCCATTCCTCATCTCATCCCCTAAAAATTACTAGGTAATTTTAAAATTGTCCTTATGAACACACAGATTTAAAAAATATTTCATGTGATTTATTATAATTACATTATAATGATTACAGTTATTATTCTCGAATTCATGCTCAACTTGTCCCATCTTTGGCCAATGGGACCCTCTTCACAATGGTTCCTGAGTCTTTTTGACATGACCCTAGGGGTCTTGAATAAGCTTCTTTGCTTTTCTAATATGCCAGCTTTTTCCATGCTCATAATGCACCTTTCTGTCCTAATCCCAAGATGCTCCAAGGAGCCTAGGTTCTGTGTAGTAAGAAATGGTATTTAGAGACAGTAATCTGTCATTAGCATGTTCATTGCTGCTGGATTGGTTGTTTCTAAGGCTTCAATGGATGAAGATGGAAAGTATTTTTTAAAAATCATGATTGCACTCTTATACTGCCAATTCAAATTCATTCATTGAATTTTAAGTTTCAATGATTTATTTTTTAATTTTTAGATACCCCATTTGTGTCTTTTACAAAAACTTGCTTGGCCTTTTTGCTAATGAGATATTACTTTCTCACTTTAAAAAAGTAAACTTTAGGTTTTAGGATAGTTTTAGACTTACAGAAACATTGTCAGGTAAGTACAGAGATTTCCCATATACATCACATGTAGTTTCTCATTAACATTGTATGTTTGTACATTTGTCATAATTAATTAATTAATGTTGATCCTATTCAATAATAACATCATTGAAGGAATGTGGTTATTATTTACCTTTCCTATGGTGCTGAGATCTATTATTAATGGAAACCCCTACTTTACTCAGATTTTTTTCTCTTTTTTTTTTTTTTTTTTTTTTTTTTTTTTGAGACAGATTCTGGCTTTTGTTGCCCAGGGTGGAGTGCAATGGTGCGGTCTTGGCTCAGTACAGCCTCAGCCTCCCGGGCTCAAACGATTCTCCTGTCTCAGCCTCCCGAGTAGCTGACATTACAGGCATGGGCCACCACGCCTGGCTAATTTTTGTATTTTTAGTAGAGACAGGGTTTCACCATGTTAGCCAGGCTGGTCTCGATCTCCTGACCTTGTGATCCGCCCGCCTCAGCCTCCCAAAGTGCTGGGATTACATGCATGAGCCACCACGCCCAGTCTCCTTAGCTTTTACCTAATGTCCTTTTTTCCTATTCTAGGATCTTGGCTAGGAGAACACATTGCATTGAGTCATTATGTTTCCCTTGGCTCTTTGACAGGTTTTCAGGCTTTCCTTGTTTGTGATTATCTCAGTAGTTTTGGAGAGTACTGGCAAGGTATTTCGTAGATTATCTCTCATTTTGGGATTTGTCTGGTGTTTTTCCAGTGATTAGACTGGAGTTCAGAATTTTTAGAAGGAACATCACAGAGATAAAATGTTGTTCTCATCACATCATATAAGGGTACATACTATCACCATGTATGTACACTATCTTTTTTTTTTTTTTTTTTTTAAAGACAGGGTCTTGCTCTGTCGCCCAGGCTGGAGTATAGTGGCACAATCATAGCTCACTGCAACCTTGAACTCCTGAGCTAAAGCAATCCTCCTCTCTCAGACTCCCAAAGTGCTGGGATTACAGGAATGAGCTTCCACGCCCAACACATTTTTACTTCTTTAGGACATTATTTTCAGTTTGTCTCCCTCTTCTACCATAGATGTTTTTATTTCTACTCAACAAGGAAATGCCATGTTTTTGCTTTCTGTTTATTTTTCAGACTCGGAGTTTAGATGTAAGACCAAAGATTCATGTTTGCCAAAAGAAATCTATGAAGTAACATCATCTCAGTGGGTGAGAATGGAAAAATGTCACAGCCTTGTGGGCTCCAGTGTCAGAGATGACTGGGAATGCAAAGGCCAGTTTCAGCACCAAGATATAAATCAGGAACGATATTTGGAAAAAGCAATAATGACTTACGAGAAAACGCCAACTTTCTGCCTACAGACATCTCTCACTCTGCATCATCAGATTAATCCTGGAGAGAAACTGTATAAATCCATAGAATGTATGGCTTTTAAGAATGGCTCAGAACTTACACAACAGCAAGAAACCCATACTGGTGAAAAACTCTATAAATGTAAGGAGTGTGGGAAGGCCTTTTGTCATTTTTCCTATTTTGTTAAACATCAGAGAATTCATACTGGGGAAAAGCCCTATGCATGTAAAGAATATGGAAAAGCTTTTATTTCTGGCTCACATCTTATTCAACACCAGAAAATATATATAGATGAGAGACCTCATGAGTGTCAGGAATCTGTGAAGGCCTTTAGACCATCTACGCACCTTATTCAACATCGGAGAATTCATACTGGTGACAAACCTTATGAATGTAAAGAATGTGGGAAATCTTTTACTTCTGGCTCAACACTAAATCAACAACAGCAGATTCACACTGGTGAGAAACCCTATCATTGTAAGCAATGTGGAAAATCTTTTACTGTTGGCTCAACACTAATTCGACACCAGCGAATTCACACTGGTGAGAAACCATATGATTGTAAGGAATGTGGAAAATCTTTTGCTTCAGGCTCAGCACTAATTCGACATCAGCGAATTCACACTGGTGAGAAACCCTATGACTGTAAGGAATGTGGAAAATCTTTTACTTTTCACTCAGCACTAATTCGACATCAGCGAATTCACACTGGTGAGAAACCCTATGATTGTAAGGAATGCGGAAAATCTTTTACTTTTCACTCAGGGTTAATTGGACACCAGGTAATTCACACTGGTGAGAAACCTTATGATTGTAAAGAATGTGGGAAATCTTTTACTGCTGGCTCAACACTAATTCAACATCAGCGAATTCACACTGGTGAGAAACCCTATGATTGTAAAGAATGTGGGAAATCTTTTGCTTCTGGCTCAGCACTACTTCAACATCAGCGAATTCACACTGGTGAGAAACCCTATTGTTGTAAGGAATGTGGAAAATCTTTTACTTTTTTCGCTCAACACGCAATCGACACCAGAGAATTCACACTGGTGAGAAACCCTATGATTGTAAAGAATGTGGAAAATCTTTTGCTTCTGGCTCAGCACTACTTCAACATCAGCGAATTCACACTGGTGAGAAACCCTATCATTGTAAGGAATGTGGAAAATCTTTTACTTTTCGCTCAGGGCTAATTGGACATCAGGCAGTTCACACTGGTGAGAAACCCTATGATTGTAAAGAATGTGGAAAATCTTTTACTTCTCGCTCAGCACTAATTCAACATCAGCGAATTCACACTGGTGAGAAACCCTATCACTGTAAGGAATGTGGAAAATCTTTTACTGTTGGCTCAACATTAATTCAACATCAGCAAATTCACACTGGTGAGAAACCCTATGATTGTAAGGAATGTGGGAAGGCCTTTAGACTTCGTTTACGACTTACTCAACATCAACAAATCCATACTGGTGAGAAACCGTATCAATGTCAGGAATGTGGGAAAGCCTTTATCAGTGTCTCAGGACTCACCCAACATCACAGAATTCACACTGGTGAGAAACCCTATGAATGTCCGGAATGTGGAAAGGCCTTTAGACAGCGTACGTACCTTAATCAACATCAGAGAATTCATACTGGTGAGAAACCTTATGAATGTAAAGAATGTGGGAAATCTTTTACTTTCTGCTCAGGACTAATTCAACATCAGCAAAATCACACTGGTGAAAAACCCTGTGATTGTAAGGAAAGTGGGAAATCTTTTACTTCTCACTCAACAGTAATTCAACATCAGCAAATTCACACTGGTGAGAAACCCTATGATTGTAAGGAATGTGGAAAATCTTTTACTTCTCACTCAACACTAATTCAACATCAGCAAATACACACTTGTGAGAAGCTCTATGATTGTAAGGAATGTGGGAAATCTTTTGCTTCTCATTCAACACTAATTCAACATCAGCGAATTCACACTGGTGAGAAACCCTATCATTGTAAGGAATGTGGGAAATCTTTTACTCTCCGCTCAGCACTAATTCAACATCGGCCAATTCACACTGGTGAGAAACGCTACAGTTGTAAAGAATGTGGGAAATCTTTTACTTGTCACTCAACACTAATTGAACATCAGCGAATTCACACTGGTGAGAAACCCTATCATTGTAAGGAATGTGGAAAATCTTTTACTTTTCGCTCAGCAATAATTCAGCATCAGCGAATTCACACTGGTGAGAAACCCTATGATTGTAAGGAATGCGGGAAGGCCTTTAGACGTCGTTCAAAACTTACTCAACATCAACGAATCCATACTGGTGAGAAACCTTATCAATGTCATGAATGTGGGAAAGCCTTTGTCCGTTTCTCAGGACTCACAAAACATCACAGTATTCACACTGGCGAGAAACCCTATGAATGTAAGACATGTGGGAAGTCCTTCAGACAGCGTACACACCTTACTCTACATCAGAGAATTCATACCGGTGACAGACCTTATGAATGTAAAGAATGTGGGAAGTCTTTTACTTGCGGCTCAGAACTAATTCGACATCAGCGAACTCACACTGGTGAGAAACCTTATGATTGTAAGGAATGTGGGAAGGCCTTTAGATGTCCTTCACAACTTAGTCAACATAAACGAATCCATACTGGTGAGAGAACTTATCAATGTCCAGAATGTGGGAAAGCCTTTTTCTATGCCTCAGGACTCAGCCGACATCAGAGTGTTCACACTGGCGAGAAACCCTATGAATGTAAGACATGTGGGAAGGCCTTTAGACAACTTACACAGCTTACTCGACATCAGAGAATTCATGACCTAACATAATTAACGTAGGAAACCGTTCTCATGCCATTTGTCATGGATCATCAGCAGATTCCATATGTGGGTCAAATACAATGGATGTGGGAATTCCTTTTACTTCATATTCACTTTTTCCAGAATTAGGACCTTTTTTTTTTTTTTTTTTTTTGAGACAGAGTCTCGCTGTCGCCCAGGCTGGAGTGAAGTGGCACTATATTGGCTCACTACAAGCTCTGCCTCCTGGGTTCATGCCATTCTCCTGCCTCAGCCTCCCAAGTAGCTGGGACTACAGGCATCTGCCACCATGCCCAGCTAATTTTTTTGTTTTTCTATTTTTAGTAGAGACAGAGTTTCACTGTGTTAGCCAGGATGGTCTCGATATCCTGACCTCGTGATCCACCCAACAAAATTAGGACATTTAATACTAAAAGAAATTGATAATGAGTGTAGATGAGTTTTCTATCATGATTCAAAGCTTGTTGAAGTTATACAAATTCATATTAGAGAATGTGGTCAATGACAAAAGACAACCATTTACTACCTATGTGACATTAGGCTAATTATGTAAATTCTCTGTGCCAAAATTACTAATTGGTAAAATGTTTATGGTAATAGTTGTTTTTGTCTTTTGTTTTGTTTTGAGACAGAGTCTTGCTCTGTTGCCCAGGCTGGAGTGCAGTGGCGCTATCTTGGCTCACTGCAACCTCTGCCTCCCAGGTCCAAGTTATTCTCCTGCCTCAGCCTCCTGAGTAGCTGAGATTACAGGCATGCACCAGCATGCTGGGCTAATTTTTGTATTTTTAGTAGAGACGGGGTTTTATTGTGTTGGTCAGGGTGGTCTCAAACTCCTGACCTTGTGATCCCCCTGCCTCAGCCTCCCAAAGTGCTGGGATTACAGGCGTGAGCCACTGTGCCTGGATAGTAATAGTTTTTTTTATAATAAATAAGTGTGACTACATTTTTCGTGTTTGACTACTGGCTTCCTTTTAAGCCTCACTTCCCTGTCTACTTCCCTGTCTACTTTAGCCCATATCTGCAAAGGTGGCTAAGAGAGCCCTTGCTGGAAAGAAAGCAAGCAAAACTAAAGTCTGTGTGCACCTTCTCCTTTGGATCCACTGGGCAATTTATATTAGAAATTCCAAGCCGGGCGAGGTGGCTCACACCTGTAATGCCAGGACTTTCAGAGGCTGAGGTGGGTGGATCACCTGAGGTTAAGAGTTCAAGACCAGCCTGGCCAACATGTTGAAACCCCATCTCTACTAAAATACAAAATTGGCCAGACATGGTGGCGTATATCCGTAATCCCAGCTATTCAGGAGGCAAGGCTGGAGAATCGCTTGAACTCGGGAGGCGGATGTTGCGGTGAGCTAGTCAGTGGAGCAGTCAGAACACACACAGTGTTTATCAATTAAGTTTGTAGTCAGAACACACACCACATTTATCAGTTATGTTTGCTGTCTTATATGGACACAGTTTGTGATGCCCTAAAACAAGTAGTGGTGCCAAAGATACTCATAGGTCACCATAACAGATAAAATGACAATGAGAAAGTTGAAATATTGTTGGGATCATCCAAATATGAACACATGCTATTGAATAAATGGAGCCAATAGACTTGTTCACTGCATGGTTATGTCAGAGGCATGTAAACCAGAACAACTTCTTGAATAGGAGCTGTGTAAAATAACACTGAAACCTACTGGGCTGCATTCCTAGACAGTTAAGGCATTCTAAGTCATAAAATGAGATAAGAAGTCAGCATAAGATACAGGTCATAAGGACCTTGCTGATAAAACATCTTGCAGTAAAGAAATCGGCCAAATCCAAGATCGTGACAAGAGTGATCTCTGGTCATCCTCACTGCTATACTCCCAGCAGCACCATGACAACCAGCTAAGTTTTTATTTTTTATTTCAGTAGAGTTGGAGTCTTGCTTTGTTACCCAGGCTGGTCTTGAATTCCTGTCCTCAAGCAATCTTCCCACCTTATGAATGTAAAGAATGGCCCACCTTGGCCTCCCAAAGTGCTGGAATTACAATCATGAGCCACTGCACCTGGCCCTTTTTTTTATTGAGATGGAATTTGGCTCTTGTTGCCCAGGCTGGAGTGCAACAGCACGATCTCGGCTCACCGCAACCTCCGCCTCCCAGGTTCAAGCGATCCTCTTGCCTCAGCCTCCTGAGTAACTGGGATTACAGACATGCTCCACCATGCCAGGCTAATTTTGTATTATTTAGTAGAGAAGGGGTTTCTCCATTTTGGTCAGGCTGGTCTCTGAACTCTGGGCAGGGCTAATTTAGATAAGGTAGTCAGGAAAGGCATTTCTTACAAGGTGGTATTTGCATGAACGTAGACATATGGTTGCATTTTGTTATATGTAAATTATACTTCAATTAAGTTGATGAAAAAATCTTATCAACTATTCACTTCGGATTGTTGTATTTCATTCTATTTAAATCACACTTGTGTTTTAAAAAGTCAACACTTGTCTACAACTTACATATCTGTTGATTTGTACTTTTTCTAATATGTTTATGGATGATTAAAAATATATATATATACACATATCTTTTAAGAAGGTTATTTTAAGGTTAATCAATTGACGCTTTGTCTCAATTGATTCTTTTGTCTCAATTTGTAGTCAGTTGAGGTTTGTCACAATTTATGGAAACAAATCAAATGTTTGTTCTCAAATTCTGTGTCATTTATTATTTCTTCTCCATATTTTTGTTACTGCTTCCTTGGAGATATTTAAACATAAATATATAGAGAGAGGGTTAAGATGGAGGAGTACTTTTTACAGTTCAGTTGTCTTTTTTGTGTGTGACAGGTTTTTGTTGTGTTGCCCAGGCTGGAGTGCAATGCCACAATCTTGGCTCATTGCAGCCTCAACTTCCCGGGCTCAGTCGATCCCCCACCTCAGCATCCCAAGTAGCTAGGACTACAGGCACACACCACCACGCCTAGCTAATTTTCCTATCTTTTGTAGAGACAGGGTTTCACTTTGTTGCCCACGCTGGTCTTGAATTCTTGGGCTCAACTGGTCCTCCCACCTCAGCCTCCTAGGTGCTGGGATTACAGGTGTGAGCCAGTGTGTTCAGCCAATACTCTGTTTTATGTTTTTACTTTTCACTTTTAAAAATTAACTCCTTTTATGAAAAAAGTAGAATTTTTAAGGAGCAGAGAAAAGCACAATGAAGACAGAAAAATCTCCTGTATATTCTTATCGACCAAAGATGATCTATTCAGGGGGTAAATGCTTTTTTCCTTTTTTTTTTGAGACGGAGTTTCCCTCTTGTTGCCCAGGATAGAGTGCAATGGCGTGATCTCGGTTCACCACAACCTCTGCCTCCCAGGTTCAAGCAATTCTGCCTCAGGCTCCCGAGTAGCTGGCATTACAGGCATGCACCACCACGCCCAGCTAATTTTGTATTTTTAGTAGAGAGGGGGTTTCTCCATGTTGAGGCTGGGCTCAGACTCCTGACCTCAGGTGATCCGCCTGCCTCAGCCTCCCAAAGTGCTGGGATTACAGGCGTGAGCCACCGTGCCTGGCTGGTAAATCCTTTTAGTAGAGGAGTTTCAATATTTCTTTCTTTTTTTTTTTTTTAAGACAGAGTCTGGCTCTGTCGCCCAGGCTGGAGTGCAGTGGCGCGATCTCGGCTCACTGCAAGCTCCGCCTCCCGGGTTCACGCCATTCTCCTGCCTCAGCCTCCTGAGTAGCTGGGACTACAGGCGCCCGCCACCGCGCCCAGCTAATTTTTTGTATTTTTAGTAGAGACGGGGTTTCACCGTGGTCTCAATCTCCTGACCTTGTGATCCGCCCGCCTCGGCCTCCCAAAGTGCTGGGATTAAAGGCGTGAGCCACCGCGCCCGGCCTGGAGTTTCAATATTTCTAGTCTGCCATAGTACTAGAAAGAAAAGAATCATTACTGACATCTTTACGACATTGAGTTTTTCTCTTGTACCTGGTATATCTCTTTATTTCAGTAGGTATTCTTTTATGTGCTTTAGTAAGTCTTTATATTTTTAGCATAAAAGTGTACACATTTCTTGTTTTACTTATTTCTAGATACTTTATGGTTTTTGTTTATAATACGATTGGGATATTTTTTCTGGTATGTAATTGATTACTATTACTATGTACTAAACTATTGGTTTTTGTCTAAGGATTGTAACATTGATGAACTACTTTAGTAGATGAAATGGTTTCTTCATGACATTGAATTGTCTAAAGAGATGTTGGTATTATTTGTAAATAAAAGTATTTGCCTATTCCTTTCTATATGCCTTTTCTTAATTTATACTTGTAGCTTGGATTATATGTCTAATATTGAATGTCTACAACACTAATTTCCTCATCTTCACCCTTTCTTTAAGTGAGGTTCGTTGTTGTTGTTGTTTTCTTGTGAGACAGGGTCTCACTCTGTCACCAGACTTGAGGGCAGTGGCATGATCACTGCTCACTGCAGCCTCAACCTCCCAGGCTCAATCAATCCTTCCACCTCAGCCTCCCAAGTACCTGGGACTACAGGTGTGCACCACAATGCCCGGCTCATTTTTGTATTGTTTGCAGAGATGAGGTTTTGCCGTGTTGTCGAGGCCAGTGTTGAACTTCTGGGCTCAAGCAATCTGCCCTCCTCGGCCTCCCAAAGTGCTGGGATTACAGGTGTGAGTCATTGTGCCTGGCCAAGGGAATATTTTTAATGTTCACCATTAAGGATGATTGCTGTAGGTTTACGGTTTTATTAATTAAAACTATTTTTGGCTGTATTTTTAATTGTATTTTAATTTAAATTTTAATTGTAAAAATAATTTTGTATTTTTAATACAAAATTAGCTGGATGTGGTGGTGGGCACCTGTAATCCCAGCTACTCAGGAGGCTGAGGCAGAGAATTGCTTGCACCCGGGAGGCAGAGGTTGCAGTGAGCTGAGATCGCAACACTGCACTCCAGCCTGGGCGACACAGCAAGACTCCATCTCAAAAAAAAAAAAAAAAAAAAGAGAAAATGTAGTTTATGTACACAAGGGAATAATATTCAGCCATAAAAAAAGAATGAGATCCTGTCATTTACAACAACATGGATGGAATTGGAGATCATTATGTTAAGTGAAGTAAGCCAGGCACACAACAACAAACATCACAGGTTCTCACTTATTTGTGGAATCTAAAAATCAAAACAATTGAACTCACAGAGAGAGTAGAAGGATGGTTAATGGAGGCTGAGAAAAGTCATGGGGGAAGTGATGAGGGTTGATGGGTACAAAAAAGGTAGAAAGGGCCGGGCGCGGTGGCTCAAGCCTGTAATCCCAGCACTTTGGGTGGCCGAGATGGGCGGATCACGAGGTCAGGAGATCGAGACCATCCTGGCTAACAGGGTGAAACCCCGTCTCTACTAAGAAATACAAAAAATAGCCGGGCGAGGTGGCGGGCGCCTGTAGTCCCAGCTACTCGGGAGGCTGAGGCCGGAGAATGGCGTGAACCCGGGAGGCGGAGCTTGTAGTGAGCTGAGATCCAGCCACTGCACTCCAGCCTGGGCGACAGAGCGAGACTGTGCACTCCAGCCTGGGCTACAGAGCGAGACTCCGTCTCAAAAAAAAAAAAAAAAAAAAAAGGTAGAAAGAATGAATAAGACCTACTATTTGATAACACAACAGGGTGACTACACTCAATAATAATGTAATTGTACATTTAAAAATACCTAAAAGAGTATAATTGGATTATTTGTAACACAAAAGATCATTTGCCTGAGAGGATGGATACCCTATTCTCCATGATGTCATTATTATACATTGCATTCCTGTATCAAAACATCTCATGTACCCTATAAATATATACACCTACTACTATACACTGTTACTGTGTCTATTTAGAAAGAAGTAGACATAAGAGACTGCATTTTGTTTCCAGTTGCATGGGGTATCTTTTTCCATGTCTTCACTTTCAATCTGTGTGTATTTTAGTAGGTGAAGTGGGTTTCTTGTCAGCAGCATATAGTTTTGTTTTATCTTTATTCATTCAGCCACTCTATGCCTTTAACTGGGGAATTGAGTTCATTTACATTCAGTATTATTTTTGATAAGTAAGTACTTACAACAGCCATTTTGTTGCTTGTTTTACTCCTCTCCTCCTTTCTTCTTTCCTGTCTCCCTTTGTGATTAAGTGATTTTTCTCTGGTAAGGTGTTTTAATTCATTGCTTTTTATTTTTAGTGACTTTTTCATAGGTTTTTGCATTGTGGTTACTATGAGGCTTACAAAAAACATATTATAGATACAGTAAATTATTTTAAAAAGATGACAACCTATCTTAGATCACAAATAAAAGAATAAAATGAAAAAAATTTTCCACACTTTAACCCCTTCCCCCCATATTTTTACTTTTAGTTCTCCAAATTTGCATGTTTATATTACCACTCTCTTAACAGGTTGCTGTGGCTATTATTGTTTTTGATAGATATGTCTTTTTGGCCTCATGCTAGAGTTATAAGTGAATTACACCCATTTATAGTAGTAGAGTATCCTGGGTTTGTCTGTTTCCTTAATTTTACTGGTAGGTTTCATACCTTCATTGAAAAAAACTTTTTGCACATTAATGTTCTTTCTTTCAGATTGAAAAACTCCTAGGCTGTGTGCAGTGGCTCATACCTGTAATCTTAGCACTTTGGGAGGCCAAGGCAGGCAGATACTTGAGCTCAGGAGTTTAAGACCAACCTGTGCAACATGGCAAAACCCCATCTCTACAAAAAAAATACCAAAATTAGCTGGGCATGGTGGTACACACCTGTAGTCCCAGCTGCTCAAGAATCTGAGGTGGGAGGATTGCTTGAACCTGGAAGGTTGAGGCTGCAGTGACACAAGATCGTACCACTACACTCCAGCCTGGGTGACAAAGTGAGACCCTGTCTCAAAAAACAAAAGAAAGGACAAAAAGAAAAAGAAACCTCCTTTGTGCATTGCTTGTAACATGGGTATGGTGGGTGGTGAATCTCTTAAATGACCAAGCAAAAACGCTGTCTTCATAGCTGAAAGCTGTAACGCTGGATATGGCATTCTGATGGCAATGTTTTTTTTTCTTTTTTTTCAGGGGAGTCTGGCTCTTGCCCCAGGCTGGAGTGCAGTGGCCGGGATCTCAGCTCACTGCAGCTCCGGGCCTCCTGGGTTCACGCCATTCCTGCCTCAGCCTCCCGAGTAGCTGGGACTACAGGGAGCCCGGCCACCTCGCCTCCTGCTAGTTTTGTATTTTTAGTAGAGATGGGGTTTCACTGTGTTAGCTAGATGGTCTCGATCTCCTGACCCTCGTGATCCACCCGCCCTCGGCCTCCCAAAGTGCTGGGATTACAGGTTTGAGTTTCACCGCTACCGATCTGCAATGTTTTCTTTTGGCACTTCTAAAATGTCATTTGACTCCCTTCTGTCCTGTATGGTTTCCATTGATAAGTCTGTTGCCAGATGAATTAGAGCTCCTTTAAATGCTATTTGTTTATTTTCTCTTACTGCTTTCAGGATCCTCTCTTTTTCCTTGACCTTTGAGAGTTTATTATATGACTTGGGGTAGTTACATTTGGGTCAACTCTGTTTGGTGTTCTCTGACCTTCCTATACCTGGATATGTATATCTTTCTCAAGTTTTGGAAAGTTTTCTTTCCAAAGAATGGAAAGTTATTAATATTTTTAAAAATAATCTTTGTATCCCTTTCTCTTGCTTAAATCTTTCTTGAACACCAATGATTTTTTTTTTTTTTTTTTTTTGAGACGGAGTCTCACTCTGTGGCCCAGGCTGGGGTGCAGTGGCCGGATCTCAACTCACTGCAAGCTCCGCCTCCCGGGTTTACGCCATTCTCCTGCCTCAGCCTCCCGAGTAGCTGGGACTACAGGCGCCCGCCACCTCGCCTGGCTAGTTTTTTGTTATTTTTTAGTAGAGATGGGGTTTCACCGTGTTAGCCAGGATGGTCTCGATCTCCTGACCTCGTGATCTGCCCATCTCGGCCTCCCAAAGTGCTGGGATTACAAGCTTGAGCCACCGCACCTGGCCAAACACCAATGATCCTTAAATTTGGTCTTTTGAGGTAATTTTTTACATCTTATAGATGATCTTTGTTCCTTTTCATTCTGTGTTTTTTTTTCCCCCTCTGACTTTCTGTTTTCAAATAGCTTATTTTGGAGCTCATGGATTCTTTCTTCTGTTGCACCCATTCTGCCATTGAGAGCCTATAATGAATTGTTTAGAAAATTCATTTTTTAGTTGCAAGATTTCTGGTTTTTTCTATTTTTTTCAATTTCTTTGTTAAATTTCTTTGATA
This sequence comes from Papio anubis, assembly GCF_008728515.1. Classification (NCBI taxonomy): domain Eukaryota; kingdom Metazoa; phylum Chordata; class Mammalia; order Primates; family Cercopithecidae; genus Papio; species Papio anubis. The sequence goes on from NC_044995.1 coordinate 19,698,370, forward strand.
CATTTCTGAATTGCTTTTCAGTCTTATCTTGGAAATCACTAAGTTTCTTTAGAACTGCTATTTTCAATTTTTGTCAGAGAGCTCACATATTGCCATCTTGTTAGGGTGAGTTACTGGTTTCTTGCTTTGTTCTTTTGGTAAGATCATGGTTCCCTCTTTAGGTGTGTTTCTTATAGATGTACACTGATGTCTTTGCATTGAAGTATTATTTATTTATTCCAATGTTCTCTGGCTTGTTACAATTTTTACTGGACATATTTGCTTAGAGGTTCTTTATCATGAGGTTACTGCCTCCTTTTCAGCTCTAGGTGGTGCCTTAAAACCTGGTTTGCCTTAGCTTTAGTAACAGTTGGAGCAATTCACTTCCTTAATGGGGTAGGTCCTAAAGAGGGTATTCTGGCTCGCTAGGGGTTTGTGCCCAAGAGATCTGTGGAGTGAACCTCCTACAGCATGGTGCTGTTGACTAACCACACTGAGTTTAAACAAGATCTACATGTTGGGCTTAGAGGATAAAGCTCTTATATATCTTTTTTATTTATTTATTTTGAGACGAAGTCTCACTCTGTCACCCAGGCTGGAGTACAGTGGCATGATCTTGGCTAACTGCAAGCTCCGCCTCCCTGGTTCATGCCATTCTCCTGCCTCAGCCTCCTGAGTAGCTGGGACTATAGGCGCCGCCACCATGCCTGGCTAATTTTTTGTATTTTTAGTAGAGACTGGGTTTCACCGTGTTAGCCAGATGGTCTCGATCTCCTGACCTCGTGATCCACCCGCCTCGGCCTCCCAAAGTGCTGGGATTACAGGCGAGAGCCACCGCACCTGGCCTAACCACACTGATTTGGCATCTCCTCTGGCCAAGTTACAAACCAGAGTTTCCCATGGGTTAAGACAAGGCCAAGATGGTGGGGAGGCTGGTGGTGTGCCTCAATCTCACTTTTTCCACTACAGAAACCATGCGTTGAGGGGAAATTTTCTACATGTTTGGTGCCAGGCAGAATGGGGGAAGAGGTGTCATGGGTGTGGAAGTCTGATTCTGCTACCACTCCTCAGAGATTTTTCACTTCTCTGTAGCTCCAGAACTGACTGATCTTCATATCTGAGTTCTAGGATATTGTTGGTGATAATCTTGGTGATGCACATTTGTTTTTGGTTTTCTGTTGGTGGGCAGTGAAGCCAGTTTTCTTCTGCTCCGTCATTTGGAATGAGTAGTCTTCAAACACTTAAATTTTAGAGCCAATGACAACCTATTTGCTTTATCACCAACCTCACCACATACTCTTTCATTACTCTCTAAACTCTTTGCCTCCTTCAAGTTGTGTAAAAACATTATTGAAATATATTTCTAATGTACATTATTTTCAATTCATCACTTATCTCCACGGTTTTGGGTTTTTTTCCCCTGGTACAGGAAAACATCTGTTTTCTTGCTTTTTTCAGGTTTGGAGACCAGGTATGACATAACTACATTATTTCCAGAAGAAAAATATTTGAAATACATTAGCTGGAACACTTTACAAAGAGAAGCTGCCCACTGATGCTACTTGGATACCCCCACTGGTATTGTTCACATAGGATAACCAAGATATATTTTTTTCCTTTTAGATACCAGTTTTTAAGATAATAACTTTGCTCCTTATTGTTCTGTGATCACTGATTCTTTAATATTGCTATAAATTTGGGAATTTAAATGTATTTGGTGTGTTTCAAATACAAACTATTTTTATAAATATAAATGTAATTTATATTTATTCAAATGTAAATGTATTTGGCATGTTTCAAATATAAATTATTTTTATATTTAAGCTTGATTTGTCCTATCCTTGGTCATTGGGAGCCTTTCCAAGTTGGCAGTGCTTTGTCATTAATCTACTGATTTTTTAAATTAGCTTTGTTATTATCTGGTATGACAAAATACTGCAGGCTGATTAAAAATTTTCTGCCCATACTTGGAATCAGCCACTTCTCCGAAGAAATCCTGGTTTCTTTTAGCAGGAAATGGTCCATAAATACCATAATGTATGTGCTAGTGATATGTATTACTGCCGGACTGGTCAAAGTGATACTCCCACCAATTAAAATTCAGGAATAGAGAGTATTTACTTACTTTTCCTCTATTTCATGCAATTTAATTAGAATCATTGTTCTTAATAACCTCAATTCAGATTTGTCTGACGTTTCCTCATTTTAGATACAGGTTATACATTTTAAGCAGAAATACCATTACAGCAATGATGTTGTATCCTTCTCAGTGCATCTCATTAGGAGGCACATGGCATTGTTTTATCTATTATTGGCCTAAAGAAAAAAACAAATGAACAAACAAATAACAGGCCAGGAGCGGTGGCTCATGCCTGTAATACCAGTACTTCAGGAGGCCAAGGAGGGCAGATCACGAAGTTGGGAGTTCAAGACCAGCCTGACCTACATGGAGAAACCCCATCTCTACTAAAAATACAAAATTAGCCGGGTGTGGTGGCACATGCCTGTAATCCCATACCCGGGAGGCTGAGGCGGGAGAATTGCTTGAACCCAGGAGGTGGAGGTTGCGGTGAGCCGAGATTGTGCCACTGCACTCCAGCTTGGTGACAGAGCGAGACTCCGTCTCAAAAAGGAAAAAAAGTCCTAACAAAAGGCTGCTCTGTGTAGAAAAAGACCAAGAAAATGGCACCTAAGTGAGACAAAACTTCTAGATAAGAATTGCTCTACTCAGCCAAGCGCAGTGGCTCGAGCCTATAATCCCAGCACTTTGGGAGGCCGAGGCAGGCCGATCACTTGAGGTCAGGAGTTTGAGACCAGCCTGACCAACATGGGAAAACCCTTCTCTACTAAAAATACAAAATTAGCCAGGTGTGGTGGCACGTACCTGTAATTCCAGCTACTCGGGAGGCTGAGGCAGGAGAATTTCTTGAACCTGGGAGGCAGAAGTTGCAGTGGACTGAGATCGCACCATTGCACTCCAGCCTGGGTGAAGAAGTGAGACTCTGTCTCAAAAAAAAAAAAAAAAAAAAGATCTACTCTAACCAAAAAGTACAGGAAAAAAAAAAAAGAAAGAACTCAAAACACCTGACGCCACACATGCACCTAGGAAAGGCTGAGTAGGGAACCTAGACTTCTACTCTCACTAGGCTGTAACAAGATACTCTCACCTCCCTGCCAGGATGGTTTCAGGAAGACTGAAGGGAGCCAGGACTATCACACTACAGATGGAATTACGTAGGGCCCCTGGACTCATGTGGGGAATCTGGATTTCCATCCCCATATGCAGCAGTAAAAAGGTACTTGTTTAACTACCTGCTGGGCCAGTGTCGGAGCAGGCATTGTAAAGTCAGGATCTTCACCACTATCCCGCCTAACAGGGCCAGCCCTGCCTCTGTGGTGTATGTGGAAGGCAAATGGAAACCATTAACGAGGCACCCCTGGCTCTTATTGGGGTATAAGAGAGGTATAAAAAGGTGACTAATAGGGAGCCAGAACTCCTCATTCACACCTAACTGTGAGGAGGAGCACTTCCGCCCAGGTGTCAGTGGAGGGTGAGTGGGAAATCTGGATTCTCACCCCCTATGTGGCACAGCAAAATGGCACACTTGCCAGGGACCATGCCAGGGTGGTATCAGAAAGCCAGCTAAAACAGGTTTAAATAAGATCTACAATCTCAAAATAGATAAAATTGCACATTTCAATGGAAATTCAATAATCGTAACCAGGAAAATCTCAAAAAGATAAGAGCATGAAGATGACAATGATGTCAGAATTATTTGATAAATACACAAAGCAGACATCATAAAAATGCCTGAACAATCACACACTTGAAACAAATGAGATACAATATCTCAACAAAGAATTAGTCCAGACAAGAAATCAGAAGACATGCAAAATAACCAAACAGAGAATATGGAATTGAAAATATAACTAAAATAAGCTCAAATGGAGGGACAAAGAGTGGAAACAGGTGACAGAGGAATCGGTGAACTGCAATACAGAACAATACGAGTTACCCAATCTGAACAACAGAGAGATAGTACACTGAAAAAAATAACATGAAAAGAATGAGGAACTGTGAGAATGTAACACAAGATTAACATTCATGCCCTTGAAATCCTGGAAGGAGAGGAAAAAGAAGACAGAGCTGAAAAAGTACTTAAGGAAGCCTGGATAACATGGTGATACCCTGTCTCTATAAAACATACAGAAGTTAGCCAGGCCTGGTGGTGCGTTCCTGTAGTCCCAGCTACTCAGGAAGCTGAGGTGGGAGGATCGCTTAAACCCAGGAGGTCGAGGCTGCAGTGAGCTGTGATCATGCCACTGCACTCCAGACTGGGTGACAGGGCAAGACAACCCCTCTCCCCTACCACAAAGGACTTAAAGTAGTAATTGCTGGAAACTCACCAAATTTGGCAAAAGACAGATTCAAGAAGCTGAGTGAATTTAAACAAGATAACTCTTCCCATCCCCAAAATGTAACACCACAACACATCATCCCCAACTTGCGAAAATTAAAGACAAGGTCAGGTGCAGTGGCTCACACCCGTAATCTCAGCACTTTGGGAGGTCGAGGCAGGCAGATCACCTGAGGTCAGTAGTTCGAGACCAGCTTGGCCAATAGGGTGAAACCCTGTCTCTACTAAAAATACCAAAATTAGCCAGGTGTAGTGGCATGCACCTGTAATCCCAGCTACCTGGGAGGCTGAGACAGGAGAATCGCTTGAAACTGGGAGGCAGAGGTTGTAGTGAGCAGAGATCACATCATTGCACTCCAGCCTGGGCAACAACAGTGAAACTCCATCTCAAAAATAAAAATAAAAAAATAAATCAAAGAAAATTAAAGACAAAAAAGAAAAATGTTGAAAGTAGCAAGAGAGGCCGGGCGCGGTGGCTCAAGCCTGTAATCCCAGCACTTTGGGAGGCCGAGGCGGGTGGATCACGAGGTCAGGAGATCGAGACTATCCTGGCTAACATGGTGAAACCCCGTCTCTACTAAAAATACAAAAAACTAGCCGGGCGTGGTGGTGGGTGCCTGTAGTCTCAGCTACTTGGGAGGCTGAGGCGGGAGAATGGCGTGAACCCGGGAGGCGGAGCTTGCAGTGAGCCGAGATCACCCCACTGCACTCCAGCCTGGGAGCACAGCGAGACTCCGTCTCAAAAAAAAACAAAAAACAAAAAACAAAAAAACAAGAAAGTAGCAAGAGAGAAATACCATATTTTTAGAGGAAAAAAATTTTAAATAGCAGATTTCTTATGAGAAACTATGAAGACTGGCCGGGCGCAGTGGCTCAAGCCTGTAATCCCAGCACTTTGGGAGGCCGAGATGGGCGGATCGCGAGGTCAGGAGATCGAGACCATCGTGGCTAACACGGTGAAACTCCTCTCTACTAAAAAATACAAAAAAGTAGCCGGGTGAGGTGGCGGGCGCCTGTAGTCCCAGCTACTCGGGAGGCTGAGGCAGGAGAATGGCATAAACCCGGGAGGCGGAGCTTGCAGTGAGCTGAGATCCGGCCACTGCACCCCAGCCTGGGCGACAGAGCAAGACTCCATCTTATAAAAAAAAAAAAAAAGAGAAACTATGAAGACCAAAAATAAGTTATATTTTTCAAGTGCTAAAAGGAAGAACTCTCAATCCCAAATCCTATTTTCAGCAAATATATTCAAGAATGAAAGAAACCTATATTATTAATCATTAGGGAAATGTAAATCAAAATATCAATGAGATACTTGACACCCACAAAAAAGGCTATAATTCAAAAAAATTTTTATTTTTTTAATTTAATTTTATTTTTTTGAAACGGAGTCTGGCTCTGTCACCCGGGCTGGAGTGCAGTGGACGGATCTCAGCTCACTGCAAGCTCCGCCTCCCGGGTTTACGCCATTCTCCTGTCTCAGCCTCCCGAGTAGCTGGGACTACAGGCGCCCGCCACCTCGCCCGGCTAGTTTTTTGTATTTTTTTTAGTAGAGACGGGCTTTCACCGTGTTAGCCAGGATGGTCTCGATCTCCTGACCTCGTGATCTGCCCGCCTCGGCCTCCCAAAGTGCTGGGATTACAGGCTTGAGCCACCGCGCCCGGCCCAAAAAAATTTTTAAAGGAAAATAAGTGATGGGAAGAATATGCAGAAATTTGAACTTTTGGCCGGGCATGGTGGCTCAAGCCTGTAATCCCAGCACTTTGGGAGGCCGAGACGGGCAGATCACGAGGTCAGGAGATCGAGACCATCCTGGCTAACGCGGTGAAACCCCGTCTCTACTAAAAAATACAAAAAAACTAGCTGGGCGAGGTGGCGGGCGCCTGTAGTCCCAGCTACTCGGGAGGCTGAGGCAGGAGAATGACGTAAACCCGGGAGGCGGAGCTTGTAGTGAGCTGAGATCCGACCACTGCACTCCAGCCTGGGCGATAGAGCGGGACTCCGTCTCGGAAAAAAAAAAAAAGAAAAAAGAAAAAGAAAAAAAAAAAGATATTTGAACTTTTTTTGTTTGTTTGGAGATGGAGTCTCACTCTGTCACTCAGACTGGAGTGCAGTGGCACAATCACGGCTCACTGCAACCTCTGCCTCCCAGGTTCAAGCTATTCCCCTTCCTCAGACTCCCAAGTAGCTGGGATTACAGGACCCCAGCACCATGCCCAGCTAATTTTTTTTGTTGAGATGAAGTCTTGCTTTTTCTCCCAGGCTGGAGTGCAGTGGCACGATCTCTGCTCACTGCAATCTCCGCCTGCCTGGTTCAAACAATTGTCCCGCTTCAGCCTCCTGAGTAGCTGGGATTACAGGCACGCACCACTAAGCCTGCTAATTACTGTATTTTTAGTAGATACGGGGTTTCGCCATGTTGGCCAGGCTGGTCTTGAACTTCTGCCCTCAATTGATCGGACCGCCTCAGCCTCCGAAAGCACTGGGATTACAGGCATGAGCCACCACACCTGGCCTGAGAAATCTGAACTTTTTTGCATTGCCATTGTGAATATAAAATGGTGAAGCCACTGTGGAAAACAGAATGATGATTGTTAAAAAAAAATTAAATACAGCAGGGCGCGGTGGCTTACACCTGTAATCTCAGCACTATGGGAGGCCGAGGTGGGTGGATCACCTGAGGTCAGGTGTTCGAGACCAGCCTGACCAACATGGAGAAACCCTGTCTCTACTAAAAATACAAAATTAGCTAGGCATAGTGGTGCATGCCTGTAATCCCAGCTACTCACGAGACTGAGGTGGGAGAATCGCTTGAACCCAGGAGGCAGAGGTTGTGGTGAGCCAAGATCATCCCATTGTACTCCAGCCTGGGCAACAAGAGTGAAACTATCTCAAAAAACAAAAAAACTGAAATACAGACAGTTTCATAAGAAACTATTTAGTCAGTTTTTCATGCAAAGAATGTTAAAACTGAAAGTTATGAGCATGATTATGGAAAGATGCTCAATGATTATTATACAAATACTTTTGTGAATTGTTTATGTATCCTACAATGGAAGTTTTCTTAGATAACAAAACATCTTTAAATAATCTCTGGGTTCATGATTGTATTTTCTTTTTGAGACGGAGTCTCACTCTCTTGCCCAGGCAGGAGTGTAATGGCATCATCTTGGCCCACTGCAACCTCCACCTACTGGGTTCAAGTGATTCTCCTGCCTCAAGCCCCCGAGTAGCTGGGATTACAGGCATGCGCCACACACCTGGCTAACTTTTGTATTTTTAGTAGAGAGGGGGTTTCACCATGTTGGCCAGGCTGGTCTCAAACTCCTGGTCTTAGGTGATCCGCCGACCTCAGCCTCCCAAAGTGCTGGGATTACAGGTGTGAGCCACCATGCCCGGACTCAAAGTTTCGAAGTTTGGCCATTTATAAAACTGCCCATTAATACATCATACTTTCTAGTTCTTCATATCCAAGAGCTATAAAACATGAATATATGTAGTATGTTTGAAAATAAAGTGGACATTGGATACAATGTTCTACTGAAACAGTACATGGCTATTTCATGACAATCAGTAAATCAGGAGACAGGGCAGCACACGTAGTGATACTACAGATACTTTTTATTTTTTGTGGTAGCCACTTAAATGTCTGGAAACGCAAAATCAAAGGGGAGTACAATGTTCCAGAGAATGTGACTCACATGTTCCCCAAATCTTTGGTGGGTTGATGCTAGGACAAACATCCAGTTAGGCCATCTTCTCCACCTAGAAAAACAAGGTAGGCTTGCATCTTTGGTCATGAGTACAATTCTTCCATTAGTCACCACTGTTAGCATATACTACTATATAACTCCCCTATAAATTCACAATGACAACATCCTTTGGTTCTCACAGTTCTGATTATAAGTCCTATAATTACCTGTTTTAGTTACCTTAATAGGTTTATCCCATGTATAGTCTTTAAAAAATCTTTATGCATATATAAATTAAGGCTAAATTTAATGACGTCTGTCTAGTCATTATAGACAAGGCATTTTATATATATACACACATACACACAACGTGTGTTTTCTGTATGCTACTATCAAGTCTAAATTTTTATGCTTTTGTCTCATCACCCTGTTCATTTTTTGCTATGAAATTATCAGAAAAATAAGGATTGACAACAATGGTTCAATTTACTACTGATTGGCAATGGCTGTCCCTTTCTAACAGGCTAGAGGGTCTGTTTAATATATTTAAAGTCAAATATTTGAACCATGAACCATCTTCTTGCTTATGCAGATATGGTTTACAGTTCGAAATCTTTTAAAAAATAATTGTCAGGCTGGGCACAGTGGCTCACGCCTGTAATCCCAACACTTTGGGAGGCCAAGGCAGATGGATCACAAGGTCAGGAGTTCGAGACCAGCCTGGCACACATAGTGAAACCCGGTCTTTACTAAAAATACAAAAATTAGCTGGGTGTGGTGGCACGCACCTGTAGTACCAGCTACTCGGGAGGCTGAGGCAGGAGAATCATCTGAACCCAGGAGGCGGAGGTTGCACTGAGTTGAGACCACGCCATTGCACTCCAGCCTGGGCGATAGAGACTCCGTTTCAAAATAATAAATAAATAAATATCAATTTCTACTGAATTTTATTACAATGACTTCATGAATGTAGTAAATATTGGTTGTAAGTAATCCTTCCCAGGAAGGACCTGCAATAATGCTTTTCAAGTTGCCACTGAGCTTACTCTTCTCGCCAAAAGGATACTGTGGAAGTCACTGTCTTAGCAGATTTCCAATTCTCAAACATAAAAATCTCTAGTCACTTATTTGGGATTTTCAGAGACTTACATTTCCTATGACATAGATTAAGGTATAAAAGGCTTGTGTTGTAGCCAGGCGCGGTGGGTCATCCTGTAATCCCAGCACTTTGGGAGGCCGAGGCAGGAGGATCATGAGGTCAGGAGTTCCAGACCAGCCTGACCAACATGGTGAAACCCCGTCTCTACTAAAAATATAAAAATTAGCTGGGCATAGTGGCATACGCCTGTAATCCCAGCTACTCAGGAGGCTGAGGCAGGAGAAGTGCTTGAACCCAGGAGGCAGAGGTTGCAGTGAGCCAAGATTGCGCCACTGCACTCCAGCCTGGGCAACAGAGCGAGAATCTGTTTCAAAAAAAAAAAAAAAAAAAAAGAAAGAAAAAGAAAAAGAAAAAGAAAGAAAAAGAAAAAGAAAAAAAAAAAAAAAAAGAAAGAAAGAAAGAAAGAAAGACTCTGATACTCTCAAATCCTCCTCACCTATTTCCCTTCTCAATGTCCCTTTCTTTTGTATGAATTCTAATTCCTTGATATTAAATAAGGTGTAATAAGCTATGGCTAAAGTACCCCTAAAATCATGACAACTAGAGGATTTCCCTCCCATATGAATTGCTTGTTTTGCATTTAAGCATTGAGAGACAGCTAAAGGCTGTCTACATTTACTGCATTCACATGTCCATGATCTATTAATAGCCTTTCCACAATTATAAAATCGCAAGGTTTCTTTTTAGTAGAAATTCTCCAGTCTGAATGACCAAAAAAAAAAAAAAAACCTCGTATACACCCTTGGAATGAATAATTCCAGTCCCAGGTATAAATTCAACAGAAATACATACACACAAACACACATGACATAAACAAGAATATTTACAGCAGCAATTTTATTATTACACAAAAGTATAAAAATACAAATATCCATCAATAGGATAAATACGAATATATTCTTAAAATGGAATAGTATGCAAAATGAAAATACACTACTGCCACATGCAATAATGTACAGATCTTAAAAACACTGAGTGAAATAAGCAAGACATAAAAGAATTCATGATGTCTGATAAAATATATATATATATATAAAATTGTAAACATGCAAAAACTACGTTTTGATGTTATAGGGTATGGAAGTGGTAACTCTTAGGTAAGTAACAACTAACTGCTTTTTATTACAGAGTGCAACGAGGAATATAGTTCATAAATATTTTCTCTTATGGAGATTAATGCTTATAATCATTCCGTATCTTGTCTCTGCATGTGTTATATAAGTATTTTTTAAAAATAAACTATTTGAGTCAGTAGGAAGAGCAGTTGCTTCATAGCTGATAGAGTTCAATAATAATGATCACACCCATTTTATATTCTAGTAAACAGTAGACAGTTATTCAGTATGGTACTTTAATAATTATTAGACTTGTGATTTAAAATTACATTAACATGTTTCAGCATGCTTTTCTTTTTAAAACTAAAGGTTTACAATAGCTTGTAAAGAATTCATATAAGAAACCACATCATTTATTGCATTTCAATGTTTTCTCCCTTGTGAGTTCTTTGATGGACAATGAGGTTTCTCTTATAACTGAAAGACTTACCACATTCATTACAAACATAGGGTTTCTCACCTGTGTGAGTTCTCTGATGTACAATAAGATTTGTCTTCTGGCGGAAGCACTTTCCACATTCACTACATTTATATGGTTTCTCTCCCGTATGAGTTCTTTGATGATGAATGAGATATGACTTCCTGCTAAAGGCTTTCCCACACTGAGGACATTCATAGGATTTCTGGCCTGTATGTATTTTCTGATGTACAGTGAGGGTTGCTTTCTGGCGAAAGGACTTCCCACATTCATTACAAATATAGGGTTTCTCTCCCGTATGAATTCTCTGATGTAGATTGAGATTTGTCTTTTGACTGAATGATTTACCACATTCATTACATTCATATGGTTTCTCTCCTGTGTGAGTTCGGTGATGATCAATGAGGTATGACTTCATTCTAAAGGCCTTCCCACAGTGAGGACATTCGTAAGATTTCTCCCCTGTATGTGTTCTCTGATGTGCCACAAGGGTTGTCTTCTGGCGGAAGGACTTTCCACATTCACTACAAATATAGGGTTTCTCCTCATTATGGGTTTTCTCATGAAGAGCAAGGGTTGTCTTCTGGGAGAAGGATTTCCCACATTCATTACAAATGTAGGGCTTTTCCCCTGTATGAGTTCTCTGGTGTACAGTAAGATTTGCCTTCTGGTGAAAGGACTTCCCACATTCTTTACAAATATAGGGTTTCTCACCTGTATGAATTCTCTGATGTAGAGAGAGTGTGGTCTTCTGGCGGAAGGACTTCCCACAGTCATTACACTCATATGGTTTCTCTCCCGTGTGAGTTCTCTGATGACGAATGAGGTGTGACTTCAATCTGAAGGCATTCCTACATTGCAGACATTCATATGATTTCTCCCCTGTGTGTGTTCTCTGATGATCAGTGAGGGCTGTCTTTAGGCGGAAGGACTTACCACATTCATTGCAAACAAAGGGTTTCTCACCTGTGTGAGTCCTCTGATGATCAATGAGATATGATTTCCTTCTAAATGCATTTCCACATTGATGACATTGATAGGGTTTTTCTTCTGAGTGAATTCCCTGATGCAGAATCAATACTGATTTCCTGCAGAAGGATTTACCACATTCACTGCATGTATGTTTTTTTTCAATATTGGTTGCTCTTCTCTTTTTATTATATACAGATGGGTTTTCTCCTCTGTAAGGTCTATTATGTGTCATCAGGCCTCCCCTTTTAAGGAATGATTTTTCACAGTCATTATATCCAAATGACTGTGCTGGAGTTTCTGTTTTCTGATACTGCATAAGAACTTCATTATGACTGAAAGCCCTGTCACTTTGATTATGGGATTTGACTTCAGGATGAGTAGTCTCTTGTTTAGTACTCAGGAGTGATTTCCCATATCCATTATACTCACTAAGTCTCTTTCTTGCAGGATTTAGATTACTGATGATTAATTCTGAAACATTTTTCAAAATCCTTCCATGAGTATCATATTCAGGAGGTAGATTTTTTGAATTAACAGGGCTTTTGCCTAGAGTAAATGTCTTTTCATATATTTTACTTTTCTCCTTCACGAGTTTTTTGTGGTTGATGCTTACAACTGATCTAGAATACTTCTCTTGGTGTTCCTTGAATTTTACTAAAAAGTCTTCAGCTTTCCAGTTTTCTTCTAGAAAAAAATATAATTTGTGAATCTTCACACATTTGCTATGCAAAGGAATTTTACTAGGGTCTAGCATATGGCACAAAAAGAGACCCAGGACAAATGACCACTGGCCTGGCGGGGGTGCGGGGAGGGGAACCTAAACAAAAACTGCTTCAGAGTGGAAAAGGATGAAGATGTAAAGAATAAGCATTAATACCTTCTGCATTTTGCACTAGAACCTAGAGAAAGTGAAACCAACCAAGAAGTCAAAGAATGGTAGAAGGGGGTTGATGGTTAGGTAAGCGTTCAGAAAAAATGAAGTGAACCTATCAAAAGCATTAAAATGTAAGTAGGGTGGACAAGAAAAATTAGTAAAAATCTTTGTTTAGTGATAATACTAGAAGAAAGGTTACTTCTGGAGGACACAGATCACCTATAATTTTTTTTTTTTTTTTGAGACAGAGTCTCACTTTGTCGCCCAGGCTGGAGTGCAGTGGCATGATCTCAGCTCACCGCAACCTCTGCCTCCCGGGTTCAAGTGATTCTCCTGCCTCAGCCTCCTGAGTAGCTGGGATTACAGGCACGTGCCACCACGCCTAGCTAATTTTTTGTATTTTTAGTAGAGACGGGGGTTTCACCAGGCCAGCCAGGCTGGTCTTGAACTCCTGACCTCTTGATCTGCCCGCCTCGGCCTCCCAAAGTGCTGGGATTACAGGTATGAGCCACTGTGCCTGGCCAATCACCAATACTTTTATACACACATCCCTAGATGACTGTGGTAAAACACATACAGCTGTTGAACCCACCTCCTCTATGCAGTTGTCATTGATTAATTTAGTTTTTAAATTATCAATTCATTTTCTAGTATTTAGCAAAACAATCCTATAGTCTATGCTCTATCCTCTACGTAGGTAGGAATTATTTTCTCTTATGAAGGGAAAATTAGTAAAATACTTCCAATAGCAACTTTAAAACAGATCAGAATATATTCAATTGCTGTATTCAGACAGCTGCTAAATCACTTTCAGAATTGTTCAATAACAAAGCTCTCATGATTAGTCCTCTTTTCAGTTACTGACTCACTTTTTCAGGTTTAAGGAAAGACTGGCTTACATCCTTCCCCAATGCAGTAACATTCCTTTATTCCAGCTTTTCAGATGGTAGATTAGAATACTAATTTCATATGGTAGATTAAACAATCTGGTCCTAGATCATACATTAACTTTAACCTTCATTTCTCTTATAAAAGTATAGCTATTTCTAACTTTACTTACCTTGCAATCATCTAACATCTAATGAAGCAATGTTAAAGCTATGCTCAAAAACCTATTTCTTCATTGAGTCCAAAAACTCCAATACTAACATATACAAGGAATTTCTCCTATAAACAAAACTATACTGTCTAGATTCATTTTTTATATTCTCACAAGTTTTCAGGGTTGTCCACATACCTGACAGATGTCACCTGTTTATAACAGGTAGTTTTTGCCTCAGTCAGGCCTGATACTTACTGCTCTATATATACCTTATTTATTCCTAATAACACACTTGTGTACACATTCTTTTTTTATTTTATTTTATTTATTTATTTTTTTGAGACGGAGTCTCGCTCTGTCACCCAGGCTGGAGTGCAGTGACTGGATCTCAGCTCACTGCAAGCTCCGCCTCCCGGGTTGACACCATTCTCCTGCCTCAGCCTCTCGAGTAGCTGGCACTACAGGCGCCCGCCACCATGCCCGGCTAGTTTTTCGTATTTTTTTAGTAGAGATCGGGTTTCACCGTGTTAGCCAGGATGGTCTCGATCTCCTGACCTCGTGATCCACCCGTCTCGGCCTCCCAAAGTGCTGGGATTACAGGCTTGAGCCACCGCGCCCGGCCACATTCTTTTAATTAATTAGCTTGCCTTCCAGGTTTACTTCCATTTATCTTCAGAGAATCTTCAAAGAAATCATATCATTCCACGATCTCATAAACCCTTCATATATTTCCCCCACCATTTTAAACTCTATTTCTTTTTTTTTTGAGACGGAGTCTCGCTCTGTCGACCAGGCTAGAGTGCCGCGCCTGGCCTTAAGCTCTATTTCTTTAAAATTTTCTAGAAAATATAATTATTGTCTAGAAAAATTATGTTAACAACTCTTTTAACAATCTTACACTTTGACATAAATATTTCATGAAAAATGCAGACTTGATAGTGATCCTTTGTCATAGAAATACTTTTTTGGTGATCTTTAAACTCTTTTGGGCTGGGCACAGTGGCTGATGCACTTTGACAGGCCGAGGCTGGCAGATCACCTGAGGTCAGGAGTTCCAGACCAGCCTGGCCAACATGGTGAAACTGTCCCTAATAAAAATACAAAAAAAGCTGACCAGTCATGGTGGCATGCGCCTGTAGTCCCAGCTACTCTGGAGGCTGAGTCAGGAGCATCAATTGAACCTGGGAGGTGGAGTTTACAGTGAGCCGAGATCACACCACTGCACTCCAGCCTGGACGACAGAGCGAGACTCTGTCTTAAAAAAAAAAAAAAATTCTTTTGAGTTTACATGATCACTGCATAATCATAGTTAGGTGATGTCTGGCAGAATGCAACCACTTCAAGCACAATCTATAGGGACACAGCATGAGTAGGTACATCTAAAAAGAACTTGCTAGTATATGCTTTCTGAATGGATGAAAAGATATCTCCCTTACATAGCTCCATAAGCAATTAACGCAGCAACTACTGAACACCTAACATGTTAAATAATACCACAGTAAAGAAGTTTCAAAAGGGATCTTATCTTTTAGGAAAAGAATCCTTAAGAATGCTTGATTCCCTCAAAAAAATGAAGATTCAAAAGGGATCTTATTTTTGAGGGAAAGAATCCTGAAGCATCCTTAAAAATCTTTAAGCATAAACAATTAGGAAAGAAATTATACGACTGTATTCAAGAATTGTGCATGTTTGTGTTATAGTCAGTAGTTAGCACAGGAATTCAGAAAAAAAGTAAGGTACATATGATGTGCAGTAATCAAGGAAGAGTTCACAGAGAAATCTTGAGACTTAGAAGATATATAGTATAGGCTGGGCACGGTGGCTCACACCTGTAATCCCAGCACTTTGGGAGACCAAGGCAGGTGGATCACAAGGTCAGGAGATCAAGACCATCCCGGCTAACACGGTGAAACCCCGTCTCTACTAAAAAATACAAAAAATTAGCCGGGCGTGGTGGCGGGCGCCTGTAGTCCCAGCTACTCCGGAGGCTGAGGCAGGAGAATGGCATGAACCAGGAAGGCAGAGCGTGCAGTGAGCCAAGATCAAGCCACTGCACTCCAGCCTGGGCAACAGAGTGAGACTCTGTCAAAAAAAAAAAAAGATATATAATATAAAGGGAGAACACAACACAATGAAAAGTATCTATGTGATAACAAACCCTACATTCATGAACAACAATTAGGAGACTAGATCATGTGGAAATTATCAAGAATTTTCTCCAAGAGAAAGTTGAAAAGACCAGATGAGGGCTTATTGTGACAGTTCCTGAAAGAAATTTCAATTTCATATAATAAATGATAAAAAATAGGGAAAAACTGATGGGATACTTTGTGAGGAAAGTAACAATAAACATTGAATGAATCCAGACAAAACTTATCACAAAGACAAATGGTAATTCCAGTAATAAATACATGAAATAAGATAGTTGTCATTTTGTATGATGTCAGTGAGAAATGAGAATATGGGAGAATGTCAATATATTTCACAAGCTGATAACCATATCACAAATTGCAAAGAGATGAGAAGAGAAACAGAAAAACCAAGTTGACTTTGTAGTAGAAACAAAATTATTTTGAAGGGGTTGGGCGCCTATAATCCCAGTACTTTGGGAGGCCAAGGCAGGCAGATGATCTGAGGTCAGGAGTTCAAGACCAGCCTGACCAACAGGGAGAAACCCCATCTCTATTAAAAATATAAAATTAGCCGGGCATGGTGGCACATGCCTGTAATCCCAGCTACTAGGGAGGCTGAGGCAAGAGAATTGCTTGAACCTGGGAGCCGGGGGCTCCAGTGAGTGAAGATCACCCCATTGCACTCCAGCCTGGGCAACAAGAGCGAAACTCCATCTCAAATAAATAATAATAATAATAATAAAATAAAAATAATAAAAATAATAATAATGAATTAAATAACGGGAGGACAGGCATGGTGGCTCATGCCTGTAATCTGAATACTTTGAGAGGTCGAGGCGGGTGGATCACCTGAGGTCAGGAGTTCGAGACCAGCCTGGCCAACATGGCGAAACCCCATCTCTACTAAAAATACAAAAATTAGCCGGGCGTGATGGTGGGCACCTGTAATCCCAGCTACTCTGGAGGCGGAGGCAGGAAAATCACTTGAACCCAGGAGGTGGAGTTTGCAGTGAGCCGAGATCGCACCACTGTACTCCAGCCTGGGCGACAGAGCAGGACTCCATCTCAAAAATAATAAATAAATATGGCTGGGCGCGGTGGCTCATGCCTGTAATCCCAGCACTTTGGGAGGTCAAGGCGGGCGGATCACGAGGTCAGGAGATTGAGACCATCCTGGCTAACACAGTGAAACCCCGTCTCTACTAAACATACAAAAAATTAGCTGGGCGTGGTGGCTGGCGCCTGTAGTCCCAGCTACTCGGGAGGCTGAGGCAGGAGAATGGCATGAACCCGGGAGGCGGAGGTTGCAGTGAGCTGAGATTGCACCACTGCACTCCAGCCTGGCCGACAGAGCAAGACTCCGTCTCAAAAAATAATAATAATAATAAATAACAAATAAATAAATAAATAAATGGGAAAAATGTTAAAAGCTGAAAAAGCCAGTGATTTTCATTTCTGACACATTGTCAGAAAATAGGTGAGATGATAAGACTATAGTACGCCTGATGAACTAGAGTGAAGGTAGGAGAAATGTGCTTTGTATATTGACGTCAGTGCCATCTACACATAAAATAAAGAGTGTCAGTCTGAGAATGGATGGAATCATTATAATTGAAAGGTAGATCATGGGAGGGCATATGAGAGAAATGAGACCAAGTGTCCAGTGAAACAATAAACATATATTTTAAAAAATAAAATCTGTTGTGACTATTATGTGCCAAGCATTTTTCAGGTGATATGGCCACAGTGGTGAAGAAAAGAGGCCAAGTTGTAAATAAGCATTCAAGGAATTAGGATAAGAATTAGTGTTATGTCACTTAAATGAAGGATTGATTGCAGGAATGATGAAAAGCCATGTAAAATGAACCAGAAAGGTTTAATGGAAGAAAATGGCAACTTCGACTTTATCAACCTGGGTCGTGTTAAGTGACTTCTAAAATTAACAGCTAAATTTGTAGTGAGAAGGGGAACTTAGCACAGAAAATAAAGCCGAGGTGGTATGAAGGAAAGGAAATGTTAAGTAAGGAGAGGACCACTAACCAATAATTTTCTCTCTTTTTAAAGACAGACTGAAGAAAGCCTGAAAGAAATCTATTATAATGGTGCCAGGTGCAGTGGCTCAAGTCTGTAATCCCAGCACTCTGGGAAGCCGAGCTGGGCAGATCACAAGCTCAGGAGTTTGAGACCAGCCTGGCCAGTATGGTGGAACCCCACCTCTACTAAAAATACAAAAAAGTTAGCTGGGCCTGTTGGTGCACGCCTGTAATCCCAGCTACTTAGGAGGTCAAGGCAGAAGAATTGCTTGAACCCGGGAGGCAGAGGTTGCAGTGAGCTGAGATCACACCACTGCACTCCAGCCTGGGCAACAGAGTAAGATTCCGTCTCAAAAACAAAAACAAAAAACAACCAAAAATAAATAAATACATAAAGCTTTCCTGATGAAATCTATCACAATGGCAAGGTAAGAACTGAGAATGCTGGAAAAAGAGACACAAGTCAATAAAAAAGATCTAAAAGAAAGAAGGCTTATGGTACACTCAGAGTGGCAGTTATTTTTGATAATATGAAGCAAACTAGGAACGAATGTATTTGGGAAAAGTGATATATATATATATGTGTGTGTGTGTGTGTGTGTTTTTGAATTGGAGTCTTGCTGTATTGCCCAGGCTGGAGTGCAGTGGCAGGATCTTGGCTCACTGGAACCTCTGCCTACTGTGTTTAAGCGATTCTCCGATCTCAGCCTCCCAAGTGGCTGGGATTACAGGCATGTGCCACCACACCCAGCTAATTTTTGTATTTTTAGTAGAGACAGAGTTTCACTATGTTGGCCAGGTTGGTTTCAAACTCCCGACCTCAGGTGATCCACCTGCCTCAGCCTCGCGAAGTGCTAGGATTACAGGTGTGAGCCACCATGCCCAGTAGAAAGAGTGATATTTAAAAGTCTAGTTCTGTTTTTGTTTTTGAGACAGGGTCTTGGCTCTGTAGCCCAGGCTAGCATGTAGTGGCGTAATTCTAGCTCACTGTAACCTTGAACCCTTGGGCTCAAGTGATTCTGCTACCTCAACCTTCTAAGTAGCTGGAACCACAGGTGTATGCCACCATTCCTGGCTTTTCTTTTTTTTTTTTTTTTTTTGAGACAGGATCTTGCTCTGTCTCCAGGCTGGAGCAGTATAATCATGGCTGACCACAGACTTGACCTCCTGGGCTCAAGTGATCCTCCCACCTTAGCTTCCTGAGTAGCTGGGACTAAAGGTGCACAACACCATGCCCAGCTAACTTTTTTTTTTTTTTGGTAAAGATGGGGTTTTGCCATGATTCCCAGGCTGGTCGCAAACTCCTGGGCTCAAGGGATCTGCCCATCTTGGCCTCCCAAAGTGCTGGGATGACCGGTATGAGCCACCACACCCAACCTTGGCTAAGTTTTTATTTTTGTCTTTTTGTAGTGATGGGGTCTTGCTATGCTGTCCAGGATGGCTTTGAACTCGTGGCCTGAAACTCTTACCTTGGCCTCCCAAAGTGTAGATTATAGGCGTGAAGGTTTTCAGAGGTCAGGAGCCTTTAAAAAGATACTCCTGAAACATTTCAAAGGTATCACCCACCATTTGACCTCTTTAAATTTACATTCTGCTAGGTCTGCCTAGGAGCCAGAAACTCACCCAAGCAGGTATGACCTGAAAATGATGTCCATGGCTCTTCTCCTCGTTCTAACTTGAGGATCACATCAGGTTTGGTCATGTGACACCCTGATAAGGGAAAAAAAGGCTTACGTTCATTGGGGTATAATACTGTTGGAAAATGAGGAAGGGTGCATGTTCAGTACTGCAAATTAAGATACCCATTTGTGTATCAATCTAGGTAGCACCTTGCACTGGGCAAGTGAAGACACAATCATTCATTCTGTTAACCAAAAGGAATTCATCACCTTTTATTCCTGAAATTCAAGATTATACATACTTTAGGCACTTTGAGAGGAAGTACATGCTACTGAAAATTTCAGAGAATTTTTCTTACCCACAGAGATGAGGTGGCAATAGTTTTCCAACATCACATCCATATATAGAGTCTTCTGAGCATGATCCAGGTGCTGCCACTCCTCCTGAGTGAAGTCCACAGTCACATCATTGAATGACACTGATCCCTAGAATGGAAGGAACTGTAATCAGAACAGGTGGACTTGGCTGGGTACAGTGGCTCACGCCTGTAATCCCAGCACTTTGGGAGGCCGAGGTGTGTGGATCACTTGAGGTCAGGAGTTAAAGACCACCCTGGCCAAGATGATGAAACCCCATGTCTACTAAGAATACAAGGCCGGGTGCAGTGGCTCAAGCCTGTAATCCCAGCACTTTGGGAGGCCGAGACGGGTGGATCACGAGGTCAGGAGATCGAGACCATCCTGGCTAACACAGTGAAACCCCGTCTCTACTAAAAAGTACAAAAAACTAGCCGGGCGAGGTGGCGGGCGCCTGTAGTCCCAGCTACTCGGGAAGCTGAGGCAGGAGAATGGCGTAAGCCCAGGAGGCGGAGCTTGCAGTAAGCTGAGATCCGGCCACTGCACTCCAGCCTGGGCGACAGAGCGAGACTTTGTCTCAAAAAGAAAAAAAAAAAAAGAAAAGAACAGGTGGACTGGATATTGGGAACTACTTTTGACCCTGCTTCCTTGTGGCATTCATATGAATCCTTGTATAGAAAGACTACAATTTTCCCTGTTTTATGATTTATATTGAATGGGAAACAAAAATCAAGGTAAAAATACCCATCAGTTAATTTTTAAACAACACATTCTAAGAATATTTACTGTGAAGTCACTTAATGCCGAAAACTGTATTTATTTATGGAAGTGCCAAGACAAACACCGTTTCTGCTCAGAAGTTACCAGAGGCATTTAACACATACTTGCAAGAAAATGTAAGTCAACACAAACCTGCAAGAAGGTACAACAAAGAAATATGTACAAGATACAGCATGTATCACAAAGGTAGAACAATTTCTCAGGCTTCACTAATGAGGTAAATGCTTCCCCATTTAACATGAGTATGTTATACATGAAGAAAATGGTTTGTATGTGCTTGGTGAGATTTTTCAGCATGCAGCAATAACAGAGTAAAACAGTAAGGGAAACAGTCCCTCAGATAATAATTATAAAATGTGCACATGCCATACAATAAACTAATAGAAGGCATTGGAAAGCAACCAAAGCAGGCAGAAATGGGAAAAGAGCTTATCCTTGAAGGACAGCAACTGCAATGTACAATAACTGCTAATTTTGTGGCTTTTTTTGCATCATGGTACCTGAAACCCCACAGCTCTCAAAGGTGATGGAGGACAGAAACGAGAGCCTGAGGCCGGGCGCGGTGGCTCATCTGAGGTCAGGAGTTTGAGACCAGCCTAGCCAACATGGTGAAACCCTGTCTCTACTAAAAATACAAAACTTAGCTGGCTGTGGTGGTGGGCGCCTGTAATCCTAGCTAATTGGGAGGCTGAGGTAGTAGAATTGCTTGAACCCGGGAGACGGAGGTTGCAGTGAGCCGACGTTGTGACCCCTGCACTCCAGTCTGGGGGACAGAGAGAGACATTGTTACAAAAAAAAAAAAAAAAAGAATAAAAAAGAAACGAGAGCTGGAAATTTAGGCTAATTCTGGAAGCGAGGGAACTGCAGAAAGGATGAAAATGAAAATCTGAGCATAAACTCTGCCACAACTCCTGGTTGATAAAATATGCATGTGTTGGAGAGATCACAGAGGGCTTAGCAAAAAGCAGACAAAACTACAACAGAAAAGAATCTTGAAAAATAAAAGTGCACCTAGTAAGATTCTAAAGCTTCTGCTTCTTGACTGATGGTATTCTACAACCTGCTCACAGCCCAAGAAGAATAAAACTGGAGGCTTACTGGATTAAGGTGTCACAGCTTGCACTGACAAAGCAGCAGGAAGTGTAGAGGATAAAACTTGAAAAAGAGAAATGCAGGATGTAATCCCCCAAATCTAAACACTCACCAATTCCTTGACTGAGAGAAAAGTACATGAACACAAGGGAGAACCTATCTGCTTTCAGGAGGTTAGGGTAAAAGGCAGCAGCTAGAAGCTTGAAGAACCAGGAGGATATATCAGCTGCTTTATACTGAGCAGGGAGACAAAGTTTGATGTTTGATTACAAGCAAGCTAATTATCTACTACTACTACTACTAATAATAATTCTCAGAAGAACATAACAGATGTAACAGAATTTGGATTACAATAATATTTATCATGTCCAGTTTTCTAGCAAAAATTACTAAACATGCAAATAAAACAAAACAAAACAAAAAGGAGTAGGGGAATAAGACCTATAGTCACCAAAAGACAATCACAGAAACTAACTCCTAGTGAGCCCTGATGTCAGATTTTGCAAAAAAACAAAAACAAAAACAAAAAAAACAAAGGCTACAAAGTAGCTGTTCTAAATGTATTCAAAGAAATAACTGAAATAAAAAATTAACTAGATAAGCTCAATAGCAGAGCAGAAATACGGAATCAGTATCCGTGTAAATTAATCAAGAGAAAGTAAGTAATCTGAACAGAAAGAAAAAAGAATCATGAAAAATGAACAGACTCACAAAGATCTGTGGGTCATATTCAAAAATCCAACATGGATATAATTTGAGTCCCAGAATGGGGAGAGAAAAAGAAAGGGCATAAATAAATTTTATGGAAATAATGGCCTAACACATCCAAATTTGGCAAGAACTTTTAACTTACATATTCAAAGAGTTTAACCCTAAAAGGATAAACAACAAAGAAAACCACACTTAGCCAAATCCTAATTAAACTGCTACATAGCCAAGAATTCCACATGCAGCAAACTATATATTCAAAATGAAGGCAACATCAAAATATTTTCAGATGAAACCTAGAGAATTCATCACCAGCAGGACTGCACCATCAAAAATGCTAATAGGCCGGGCATGGTGGCTTACTTCTGTAATCTGGGCACTTTGCGGGGCTGAAGTAGGAAGACTGCTTGAAGCTAGGAGTTTGAGATCACTCTGGGCAACAAAGTAAGACCTCCATCTCTGGGGTGGGGGAAGGCGGGGGAGTGGGGCCTATAGGAAATTCTTCAGGCTTAAGGTAAAAATAACACTAAGGTCTTTAAGAAGGTATGAAGAAAATAAGAAAAATTTTAAGAGTATAAATATTCATTTCCTTTCTTCTTTACAAGATACAACTATTTCAAGCAGCAGTCAGGGAATGTCTCTGCTATTTTAGCACGAAAGCAACCATAGATAATATGTAAATAAATGAGCAAAGATGTATTTCAATAAAACTTAGTTATGGACACTAATGTTTAAATTTCATGAAGTTTTAGTGTGTCAGAAATATTTTTTCTTGTAAATGTTTTCAAACGTTTCAAATGCAAAGACAATTCTTAGCTCACAATCTGTACAAAATAGGTTTGAAATAGGCTGGATTTGGCCTGTGGACTATAGAACCTTGACTTAAAATAAACATTCCAATACCATTTATTACAAACATAAATATCATATACATGGCAAACAAAAAAGTAAAAGACAGGTATTAATAAATGAAACTATAATGTGGCAAGATTGATGTATTTTTACCATAACTAATTTAACATTAACCCTAAGAAAATCCTGATAAGTTGAAGATCCATACTGTAATCCTAGGGCAATCACGCAAAAAATGCAAATGCATAACTAAAAAGGTAACAGAGGAATGAAAATGAATCATTAAAACGTACGTGACTGACAAAAAATACAACAGAATGTAGGAATAGATAAGCAAAAACAGGTTAGGCGGAATTTAAATGCATATTACCAAGTGAATGAAGCCACTCTGAAAAGGCGACATGGTATATAGCCTTCCAGATTCTAACCATATGGCATTTTGGAAAAGGCAACATTTTGGAGAGAGTAAAAAGATCAGTGGTTTCCAGGGGGTAGCAGGGAGGGAGGGATAAACAGGCAGAGAGCAAAGAGGATTTTCAGGGCAGTGAAACCATTTTGTAAGATAATATAATGGTGAATATATGCCATTACATATTTGTCAAAACCCACAATAGCAATATCAACAGTGAACCCTAATGTAAACTATGAATTTTGGGTGACAATAACGTGTTAATGTAGCTCCAGCGTTTGTACAAATGGACTTCTCTGGTGCCAGATACTGACAGTGAGAGATACTGTGTGTGTGCAGGCAATAAGTATATAGGATCTTTCTGTTTTTCTGTTCAGTTTTGACATGAACTTAAAACTGCTCTAAAAAAGAGGCCTGTAATCCCAGCATTTTAGGAGGCCGAGGCTGGCGGATGACCTGAGCCCAGGAGTTTGAGACTAGCCTGACCAACATAGCAAAACCCTGTCTCTACCAAAAATACTAAAATTAGGTGGTGCACACCTATAGTCCCAGCTACTAGGGAGGCTGAGGCAGAAGTTGCAGTGAGCTGAGATGGCACCACTGTATTCCAGCCTGGGGACAGAACAAGATTCTATCTCAAAAAAAAAAAAAAAAAAAAAAAAAAAAAACTGAAATGCAAAACCAAACAGGTTAGGCAATCATAAAACAAATAGCGAAAATGACTGCCCTAAATCCAACTATACCTTTACTTGTATTCAATGTAAATTGACTAAACACTCCAATGAGAAGGCAGAGATTATCAGTGTCTATGAAAGCAAGATTCAAATAGGCTGCGTGTGGTGGCTCACAGCTGTAATCCCGACAGTTTGGAAGGCCAAGGTGGGAGGATCACTTCAGCCCAGGAGTTCATAAGCAGCCTGGGTAACATAGTGAGACCCTGTGTCTACAAAAAATAAAAAAAAAATTACCTAGGCGCTGGGCGTGGTGGCCTACCCCTGTAATCCCAGCACTTTGGGAGGACAAGGCAGTCACATCACTTGAGGTCAGGAGTTCAAGACCAGCCTGGCCAACATGGTGAAACCCCCATGTCTACTAAAAATACAAAAATTAGCTGGAAGTGGAGATGCATGCCCATAGTCCCAGCTACTCCGGAGGCTGAGGCACAAAAATCGCTTCAACTCAGGAGGCAGAGGCTGCAGTGAGCCAGGATTGTGCCACTTCACTCCAGCCTGGGCGAAAGAGGGAGACTCTGACTCCCAAAAAAAAGTAAAAAAAAAAAAAAAATTAGCTAGGTATGGTGGCACATGCCTGTGGTCCTAGCTACTTGGGAGGCTGAGATAGGAGGATTACTTGAGCCTAGGAGGTCAAGGCTGCAGTGAGCATTGACTGCACCACTGCACTCCAGCCTGGGCAACAGAGTAAGACCCTGTCTCAGAAAAAAAAAAAAAAAAAAAAAAAAGACTTGGCTGGGCGTGGTGGCTCATGCCTGTAATCACAGCACTTTGAGAGGCTGAGGCAGGTGGATCACAAGGTCAGGAGATCGAGACCATCCTGGCTAACATGGTGAAACCCCATCTCTACTAAAAATACAAAAAAACAAAAATTAGCCGGGCGTGGTGGCAGGTGCCTGTAGTCCCAGCTGCTTGGGAGGCTGAGGCAGGAGAATGGTGTGAACCCAGGAGGTGGAGCTTGCAGTGAGCTGAGATTGTGCCACTGCACTCCAGCCTGGGCAACAGAGCGAGACTCCATCTCAAAAAAAAAAAAAGACTCAAATATATTCATTCTGTCTACAAGAGACTTATTTTAAAAAAACAAAGATACAAATAGGCTGAAAGCAAAAGGATGAAAAAAGATAGAGAAACACTAACCACTAAAAAGACATACAAATACAAGCTGAAGTGGCTACAGAAATATCAGACAAAACAGATTTCAACTAGAGGAGTGTTACTACTAGCCACAAAGAAGGACATTTCATAGTAATAAAGAACAAATACATCTGGAAGATGTTACAGTCATAAATGTATAGTCACCTAATTAAATAGTTCCAAAATACATTAAGCAAAACTTGACAAAAGTAAAATGAGATTTTTTAAAGTCCAAAATCATAGGTGATGTTAATATTTGTCAGCAACTGAAAGAAACAAACCAAAGGGGGTAAATCTGTAAACAGCCAGAATATGTAAAGAATACTATCAACCATCTAAACCCATTTGACATTTATAGAAAAGCACTTTCAGTAATTTTACAATACATACCCTTCTCAAGAGCAAACAGACTACTCACCAAGGTGGAACCTAAACAAGTCTCAATAGAGTAAAGACAAATTCATATGGAATATGTTCTCTGACAACAGTGAAAGTAAATTAAATCTCAATAAAAATAAGATGTCTAGATAAGCCCCAAATGTTTGGAAACTAAACAATATACTTCTTTTTTTTTTTTTTTTTTTTTTGAGACTGAGTCTGGCTCTGTCGCCCAGGCTGGAGTGCAGTGGCCGGATCTCAGCTCACTGCAAGCTCCACCTCCCGGGTTTACGCCATTCTCCTGCCTCAGCCTCCCGAGTAGCTGGGACCACAGGCGCCCGCCACTTCGCCCGGCTAGTTTTTTGTATTTTTTAGTAGAGATGGGGTTTCACCGTGTTAGCCAGGATGGTCTCGATCTCCTGACCTCGTGATTCGCCCGCCTCGGCCTCCCAAAGTGCTGGGATTACAGGCTTGAGCCACCGCGTCCGGCCAACAATATACTTCTAAGTAACTATTAATAATTCGGGGTCAAAGGATAATCAAAAAGGAAATTTTCAGAAAATATTTCCAACTAAATAAAAACATCAAAATTTGCAGATGCAAGCTGAGACTTACAAATTTAAATTTAATACAAAAAGCGTGAATCATAAAATTTTAAAAACATTGAATTTCATAAAATGAAAAATTTCAGCTCTGAAAAACACCATTAAGAAAATAAAAAAATCAAGTCACAGACTGAAAGAAGATATTCATAGTCCTTTTATATGACAAAAGAATTGTATCCAGAAAATATGTGGAGCTATTAGAACTCTCATGCATTTGATCATGGGAAAATAAAACAACACAACCGCTTTGAGTTCACAGTTTCTGATAAAGTTAAACAAACACTTTCCACATAACCCACAGATTCCACACCTGGGTATTTACTCAAAAGAAATAAAGGTGACTGGATAAACAAATTGTAGTATATTCGCGCAATGGAAAAATACTCAGCAATACAGGGGTGTACTGACATACAGAGTATGAGTGACTTTCAAAAACATTACCTGCGTTAAGTAAGCCAACCTCCCAAAAAGCTATATAGTCTATGATTCCATTTTTATGAAATTCCAGAAGCAAAACTATAGTGACAGAGGCAGATACATGACCACTGAAGCTGGAGCTGGCAGTGGAGCAACTAATTGTATGGCGCATGAGGCAACTTCTGGAGTAATGAAAATTCTGTAATCTTGATTGTTGTGGTGATTATGTAGAGCTATACACTTCCGAGCTTCATTAACTATATGCTTAAAATGAGTATTTATTAAGTTGATTAAAAAATACAAACTCTGCTTTAGAGAATGGCAAAGTAGCTTTTATTTGACTATGTTACTGAAAATGACAATGTTAATCCTGGATAAAATATAAAAATAACTATCTGAAGGCACTGCAAAGTGTCTCAAACAGACAGACTGGAGTGGGGGGGGTCTACACTTGGAAGAACAGAAGAGCAATGGGACAATTAGCAATTTATATTACTTGTGGCCTGGGGGCAGGTCCCTTGTAGACACCATGTGTGGCAAATGCAATTCAGGTGGGAACCCATGGCCTTCCTTACTTGAAGAAGCAAAGGACAGAACTCAGGGCAACAACAACAGCTGGAAAGAAAGTGGAGAAATCCTATGAAACTGAATGTGGGAGTTGGAGAAAAGACACTGAATAAACTTTGTTAACATCTTCGGCTGAGCAGGGCGCGGTGGCTCAAGCCTGTAATCCCAGCACTTTGGGAGGCCGAGACGGGCGGATCACGAGGTCAGGAGATCGAGACCATGCTGGCTAACACGGTGAAACCCCGTCTCTACTAAAAAATACAAAAAACTAGCCGGGTGAGGTGGCGGGCGCCTGTAGTCCCAACTACTCGGGAGGCTGAGGCAGGAGAATGGCGTGAACCCGGGAGGCGAGCTTGCAGTGAGCTGAGATCCGGCCACTGCACTCCAGTCTGGGCGGCAGAGCCAGACCCCGTCTCAAAAAAAAAAAAAAAAAAAAAACATCTTCGGCTGATACCTAACTCAATTAGGCATGCATGGGTCAGAATCCAAGCAGCCTGGTAAAAAAAATAAAAGAAATAAAGTAGGGATTCAAGCTGCCACCAATCGTAAGGAATAGTCTGAAGTTTGAGTTCAGTAAAGTTAACTGCCCAATAAAACAAACAGATATTTCTGACTTCCTTTCATATCAGAAGAATTAACTGCTATGAGAAATTCCCTCCTACCATAAACAACTAAAAAAATTATAAAAATATATTAAACAACAGAAATATATTAAAGCTTGAAGCACTGACCCGTTGACAGCACAGAATGGTGATCTTTGTGAGAGGTAAACAAAGTAAGCCCTATAATTGTCCCAGCTTATTGCCTAAAAGCATTTTCTAGGCCATAGCACAAGGAAGGGGAAGCACAAACAGCCCAGCAGTGTCCCTGAGTCAAACAAACAGGCCAGGGCGGTGCCTCACACCTGTAAACCCAGACCTTTGGGAGAACAGTGTGGGCAGATCACTTGAGTCAAGGGGTTTGAGGTTGCAGTGAGCTATGATCATGCATAGCTTTTTCTTGTTTTTTTTGTTTGTTTGTTTTTAGAGGGAAAAGTTTGAGTCTGTTGCACTCTAGCCTGGGCAACAGACTGAGACTCTTATCTCTAAAAACAAAAACGGGGCCAGGCGCTTTGGGAGGCCGAGACGGGCGGATCACGAGGTCAGGAGATCGAGACCATCCTGGCTAACCCGGTGAAACCCCGTCTCTACTAAAAAATACAAAAAACTAGCCGGGCGCTGTGACGGGCGCCTGTAGTCCCAGCTACTCAGGAGGCTGAGGCAGGAGAATGGCGTGAACCCGGGAGGGGGGGCGTGCAGGGAGCGGGAACACAGCCACCCGCCCCCCAGGGGGGGGGGAAAGGGGGGGACCCCCCAAAAAAAAAAAAAAAAAAAAAAAAGAGTTACACTTCCAGTTTAGTATGGCGGTCTATACAAATATATTTACTTCTACATCCAAACATAAAATTGGAAGAAATGTGAAAACAGAAATAAATCTAGAATTAATATACTAAGCAGGTGTTATTGGAAGGCCACACATTTTTAGAAATTGTTAGCAGCTGTGAGCAAAACTGAAGATAGAGGAGAAACCCAAGATTCTCAGTTCTTTGTACAAGTTGTCAATCATATTTCCATCCTCAAAGCCTCAACACAAGACTTCTTGCTACTTACTGATTCTATATAAATTCTGTCAATTTCACTACTATCTAGACTCCAGTCTGTGGATGCAATAAAGTCGTATATATCTTTTTAATCTACACAAGACGGGTTCATTCAGTAATACATTTTCATTTAATTCAAGGAAATGCATTTTTGTCCCTGCATAGCTTCTGGAAGAAGACTGAGAGAGGAGATGGTGAATGATACGCTATTTTTTTTTTTTTTTTGAGACGGAGTCTCGCTCTGTCCCCCAGGCTGGAGTGCAGTGGCGCGATCTCGATCTCGGCTCACTGCAAACTCCGCCTCCCGTGTTTACGCCATTCTCCTGCCTCAGCCTCCTGAGTAGCTGGGACTACAGGCGCCCGCTACCACGCCTGGCTAATTTTTTGTATTTTTAGTAGAGATGGGGTTTCACCATGGTCTCGATCTCCTGACCTTGTGATCCGCCCGCCTCGACCTCCCAAAGTGCTGGGATTACAGGCGTGAGCCACCGCGCCCGGCCTTTTTTGTTTGTTTTTTGAGGCGGAGTCTCGCTCTGTCAGCCAGGCTGGAGTGCAGTGGCCAGATCTCAGCTCACTGCAAGCTCCGCCTCCCGGGTTTACGCCATTCTCCTGCCTCAGCCTCCCGAGTAGCTGGGACTACAGGCGCCCGCCACCTCACCCGGCTAGTTTTTTGTATTTTTTAGTACAGACGGGGTTTCACGGGGTTAGCCAGGATGGTCTCGATCTTCTGACCTCGTGATCCGTCCGTCTCGGCCTCCCAAAGTGCTGGGATTACAGGCTTGAGCCACCGTGCCCAGCCTTTTTTTTTCTTTTTTAATAAAGAGAGTCTTGTTCTGTCACCCAGGCTGGAGTGCAGTGACATGATCATGGCTCATTGTAGACCTGATCTCTGGGTTAAAGCTATCCTCCCACCTAAGCTTCACAAATAACTGGGACCACAGGCGCATGCCACTGCACCTGCACTGGGGTAATTTTTTTCTTTTTTTGAGACAGTCTCACTCTGACACCTATGCTGGAGTGCAGCAGCGTAATCTTCACTCACTGCAACCTCTGCCTCCCGGATTCAAGCAATTCTCTTGCCTCAGCCTCCTGAGTAGCTGGGATTACAGGCGCCTGCCACCAAGCCCGGCTAATTTTTATATTTTTAGTAGAGACAGCATTTCACTATGTTGGCCAGGCTGGTCTCAAACTTCTGACCTCAGGTGATCCACCCACCTCGGCCTCCCGAAGTGCTAGGATTACAGATATGAGCCACTGCACCTGGCCTATTTTTTTTTTTAAATTTCTGGTGGAGACAAGGATCTCTCTATGTTGCCCAGGCTGGCTGGTCTTGAACTCCTGGGCTCAAGCAATTCTCCTGCCTCAGCCTCCTAAAGTGCTGGGATTACAGGTGTGAGCCACCATACCTGGCTTGATATATTCACTTAACGTGTGAACACTGGTTAAAATTGGGAGCATTTGTGGAAGACAGAGTCATATCTAACCAATATGGGAAGAAGTGAGGACCAGTTTTCTGAAGGGAAAGATAGGCAGGAGGATGTAGGACAAGACAGACATATACCCAAATATCCTTTAAAAAAAAGAAAAAGACTTTCAGAAAGGAGAGAGAAACCATCGCCTTACCTGCGCCATGGTTTTGAGATATGAAAGAGATGACCAGTCCTTCCTTTGGGGTCCTCTTTAGAAAAGAGGCAGTTCCTAAGGAGGCAAAGCCGAGACAAAAAAAAGCCACATGAGACCACATGTGCCTCGCAGCTCTTATAATTCTATTAAAATTGCCTCCATTTCCCTTGTATTGATCCTTGTTCACTCTGAACATGCCACATAGAAGGGAGAACCAGCTAGGCAAATCCCGTTTTATCCCCAAGGCCAGAGATACAGGCTTTTGGGGCAGCAGGATGGATTTTGGGCAAGCTCATCTCCCCTCACGCACTACCTTTTCCCTCCTAGTCAGCCTATTGTTATTAACTACTTCCAAGCTGCTCTCCATTAAGGCTGTACCATTTATAGTACTGCCAGCAGTATATGAGAATACCTGTCATTCCACACCAAGGAATACTGATACAAATTTTTCTATGCTTGTCTAACACATGTAAATTGTGGTTCTAGTTTCTAGTTTTCTTACCATGAACAATAAGCTTTTCATAAGTTTAAAGAACGCTTTTAGCTTCTTATCTGTGGTCTCATCATTTATTTCATTTTCTATTATTTTTATTTTCTGAAATGTTGCTAGACTTCTTTAAAGGAAAGAAATTAATCCTTTATTTTTGTGGAAGGAGTTCCAAATAATTTTTCTTTTTTAGAGACAGGGTCATACTCTGCCATCCAGGCTGGAGTACAGTGGCACTATTCTGGCTTACTGCACCCTCAAACTCCTGAGCTCAAGCAATTCTGTCTCAGCCTCCCAAGTAGCTAGGACGAAAGGCACACAACACCATGACTGGCTACTTTTTTAAATTATTGTTTTCTTTTGAGATGAGGTCTTGCAATGTTGCTTAGGCTGGTCTCAAACTCCTGGCCTCATGTGCTCCTCCTACGTGTGATTACAGGCGTGAGCCACTGTGCACAGCCCCAAATAATTTTTTATAGTTTCTCATTTGTTTTTTTCCATGTAAAAATACAATTTTAAAAATTAGGCTGGGCGCGATGGCTCACTTCTATAATCTCAGCGCTTTGGGAGGCTCAGGCAGGCGGATCACCTGAGGTTGGGAGTTCGAGACCAGCCTGACCAACATGGAGAAACCTCGTCTCTACTAAAAATACAAAATTAGCTGGGCGTGGTGGCACATGCCTGTAATCCCAGCTACTACGGAGGCTGAGGCAGGAGAATTACTTGAACCTGGGAGATGGAGTTTGTGGTTAGCTAAGATCGTGTGCCACTGCACTCCAGCCTGGGCAACAAGAATGAAACTCTGTCTCAAAAAAAATAAATAAATAAAAAATAAAAATAAAAATAAAAATACTTTGCCCATCTAGTTTGGTATCACAAGGTACTCCACAATCTGTATTTCCTTCACTCATCAAAACTGCCATTTTTATCGCATATTTTATTCCCTTTAATATATCTAAGTAGACCTGAGCTTTATACTTATTTCCACTGAACTGTTCATTTAACTGCCAGGATCACCTTACAGTTATCAGTTTTAAAACAGTTTAGTATCTACGAGGGCTACTTCCCTGACAGTTTTTCTCTCTCAGAATTTCTGGTGTTTATTTTCTCTTAACAATGCCAGAAAGTTCAAACATTTTTATTAAAATTTTAATGGAAATCCATGAAATGTTAGGAAGTTTTGACATTTTATCATATTGTGTCTTCCTGTCCTTTTATTCAAGTCTTATTTTTATTTTTGAGACAGGGTCTCACTCTTTGCCTAGGCTAGAATGCAGTGGCATGATCATGGCTCACTGCAGCCTCGACTTCCTCAGCTCAAGCAATTCTCCCTCCTGCATAGCAGGGACCATAGGCATGCACCACCCACATCCAGCTAATTATTTTTTCATTTTAATTTTTTTGTTTTTGAGACAGGGTCTCACTCTGTTGCCCAGGATGGAGTGCAGTGGCACCATCACCACTCACTGCAGTGTCGGCCTCCCTGGGCTCAAGTGATACTCCTATCTCAGCCTCCTGGGTAGCTGGGACTACAAGCGCACACCATCAAGACTGGCTTTTTTTTTTTTTTTAAAGAAATGGGGTCTTACTATGTTGCTTAGGCTAGTCTCCAACTCCTGGGCTCAAGTGATCTTCCTGCCTTGGCCTCCCAAAGTGCTGGGATTATAGGTGTGAACCACCACATCCCGCCTACTCCCAGGGTTGCTGGAAACTTTGAGAAAGGGTAAGCGGCTCACAGGGGCAGGTATGGGATAAGATATTCTGCATGGCTTTGTCCAAAAGTGCCTAGAGTAGGAAATAGAATTCATGCCCAACAAGAGGGAATCAGACACCATAGGCACTTCTCAGTCTTGCAGCAGGCTCTTTTTAAAATTTATTTTTTTATTTTGAAATGATTATAGACCCACAGAAGCTTGCAAAAATTGTGCAGAGAGGTCTCATTTACCCTTCATCCAGCTTCTCCACAATGGTCACATCTTCCATAACCATAGCACACGGTCAAAATCAGAAAACTGGCTGGGCACAGTAGGTAGCTCATGCCTGTAATCCCAGCGCTTTGGGAGGACAAGGCAGGAGGACTGCATGAGCTTAGGAGTTTGAGACCAGCCTGGGCAACATAGTGAGACTCTGTCTCTACAAAATAAAAATACACAAATTAGCCAGCATGATGGCGTGTACGCTTTTAGCTACCCAAGAGGCTGAGGCGGGAGGGTCACTTAAGCCCAGGAGTTTGAGGCTACAATGAGCTATGACTGTGCCACTGTACTTCAATCTGGACAACAGAGCAAGACTCTGTCTCTAAAAAATAAAAATAAAAAATTAGAAAATTGTCATTACACAATGCGCCAACTTCTTTCAGATATCACTAATTTTCCATGTACTCATTATGTGCATGTTTTTACCATTTTATCACACATTTAGATTTGTGTCACCACCACCACAATCAAGAGGCCAAACTATTCCATGTAAAGATACCATTTTAAAGTAACTGTTTAAACCACCCATCAATACCACTCCTGAGTATCTATCCACGACAAACAAAAACATGTATCCACAAAAAGACCCGAATGTGAATGTTCATGGCAGTTTTATTCATAAGCACCTCAGAATTGGAAACAACCTATGTGTGCATCAATGGATAATTGGATAAATAGATAATCAATGGAAACCAACTGTGATCCATCCTGATCCATCCAGACAGTGGAATACTACTTTGTACTAAGAATGAAGCAATGATACATGCAATAATATGAATGAACTGCAACATGCAACTGAACTGAGCTCATGCCTGCAATCCCAGCACTTTGGGAGGACTGAAGGCAGGAGGATCCCGTAAGCTGCATGGAGTTCGCATGTACTTGCAGTCTGGGCAACTATAGCTGACTGATTGCTGTCATCCTTACTAAACTGAAGAAATACACAAATTAGCCAGCATGGTGGCATGTACTCCTTTTATATGAGATGAAATTAGAACAGAGGTTATTTTTGTGCCAGGGTAACTGGATGGGGGCTAGAAGTGTTCTGTTTTTGTTTTCTTTTTAAATTTGGGTGATGGTGGTGACATGAGTTTAAAAAAATGCAAATATATACATTTGCTTATATGAATAATGAAAAGATAAGCTGAAAACTTAGATAAAAGATAGAATATAATATTCCCTATTGCTTTTGTCACTAACAAAGTATCCTGGAGACCAGGCAAGGTGGCTCACGCCTATAATCCCAGCACCTGAGGAGGCCAAGGTGGGCAGATCACTTGAGCCTAGGAGTTCAAGACCAGCCTAGGAAACACAGCAAGACCCCAACTGTACAAAAACATAAAATAAAATTAGCCAGGTATGGTTGTACATGCCTGTAGCCCCACCTACTTGGGAGGCTGAGGTGGGAGGATCACTTGAGCCCAGGGAGGTGGAGGCTGCAGTGAGCCATGATCAAACTACTGCACTCCAGCCTGGGCAACAGAGTGAGACCTTGTCTCAGAAACAAACAAAACAACAAAACAAAAAAATTCGAAGTATCCTGGAGGCCCTTCTCCATAAATCCATGCAATTGATCCCTTTTCATAGCTGCATAATACTTCTCAGTGGCACTGTACTTGGTTAATTCACCCAGTTTCCCTCTCTTGGATAGTTGGAATTCAATTATTTCTTTACACTTTCCAAAATAATTCCCTGTGATGTAGATCCAATGACCCTCACAAAAACCCTGAGTGAGGTAGGTCCCATTATACCTGAAATTGACTAACATGACTAACACAGGAGACACTCATGGCTTGCTCAGTTACACATTGCAGAGGTGGCCTAGCCAAGATTTTTCAAATGACAGCATTGAGATATAATTTACACACCATAAAATTCGCTCATCTAAAGTATACAATTCAATGGTTTTTGGTATATTCACAGACCATCATAATGAACAATCATCCACAATCTAATTTTAGAACATTTCAATCACCAGGAAAGTAATTCCAAAAGCATGCATGCCAAATTTAAGATCATTAAGATGTATGCCTATGTGTTTTTTCCTAAGGGTTTTATAGTTTGTTTTGTTTTGAAACAAGGTCTCAATCTGTTGCCCAGGCTGGAGAGCAGTGGTGTGATCACGGCTCGCTGTAGCCTTGACTTCCCTGGGCTCAGGTGATCTTCCCACCTCAGACTCCTGAGTAGCTAGCCACCCGGCGCATGCCACCATGCCTGGCTAATTTTTGTATTTTTGTAGAGACAGGGTTTCACTGAGTTGCCCAGGCTAGTCTTGAACTCCTGGACTCAAGCAGTGCACACACCTCAGCCTCCCAAAGTGCTGGGATTACAGGTATGAGCCACCGTGCCCCACCCAAAGTCTTATTTTAAGATGTGCTTTTTAATGACGTATCATGTAATTAGTAAAGTCACTTCCTTTGTATCCCTTATTTTTGATGACCACTGTAAATAAAGTCTTTTTTCCCCCATACTTTCCACATACACACCCTATTGATTTGTTAATGTTTTTTCCAACAACCCTGAGTTTTCTAATTGTTATCACTGTTCATTTTTAATAGGATGAAAACTTAGAAGTCTTTCTGCCTCAGCCTCAACTGACATCCCAAAGATGGTGAATGAAACAAAATTCTAAGAGAACTTCATTTCAGAACAGGATCTTACACAGCTGTCGAGTGTAAAATTCTGCTATCATTAAACTCCTCCTTTAGGAGGGTGGAAAGGCTGAGAGAAGAGAGAAGAAAATGTATTTTTAAGAGATTATTATTTTTAGAACAGTGTTTTTCCAGGGGGAAAAACGTGAGTGATTCTCCCTTCTTTACAACACAAAGCGGTCCCTCAGACCCTGAGTCCACCAGGAACCAAAGTGGTGGGAGAATTCTTGGCAAAAATGTACATGTTTCTAGGATTTGGGAGGGCAAAGTGACTGAGGTGGCTAATTCTCACCTTAGCATTAGGTGAAGACCCCATGGGTGGAGGCTGTCTGGGTTGTCTTGGGTCCTATCAAAGAGGACTGACTGGACAAACTCACCCACCAGAGTGGGTGGGCCACTGCATGCCCAGAGGAAGCACTGGGGCAGCAGCTGCAGAAGAGGCTATGTCCATGAGAAGGGAAGCATATCTGGAGGTTCCAAGCAGCAGGTTCTCTTGGAAGGTAAGAGATGACTTACACTAAATTATAGCGGTATCAGTCATGTTAGCCTCTTCTTGTCTCCGACTTCCGTCTTCTCATTCCTTTCCCAGCTCCCAATCCATGAGAGCTGAAGACTATAGGGAGTAAAGAGGAGACAAAATAAAGGTTGGGGAATTAGAGAAGAAACTAATCATGTATCCTTTCACATTGCAGGCTTCCAGCAGAAGAAATTCATCCAGCAAAAAAATAAAAAATACAAATATATATATACACACACACACACACACATATACATCCAAATAGGAATTTTGAGAGTAACAGTTACGAGATACAGTTTTTTTTATCTTTAAAATACTGGTCCCAGTGGTGTTCTATTCATTTAAGCATATCAGTCATCAGTCAATACCAGGTTTTCCCAATAAATGGTCTTTTTTGGAGGGCGAGGGGCAGAGTCTCGCTCTGTCGCCCAGGCTGGAGTGCAGTGGTTGGCTCACTGCAACTTTCACCTCCAAGTTCAAGCGATTCCCCTGCCTCAGCTCCCGAGTAGCGTGGCTACAGGCATGCGCCATCATGTCCAGCTAATTTTTATATTTTTAGTAGAGACGGGGTTTTACCATGTTGGTCAAACTTCTGACCTCAGGTGATCTGTCTGCCCCAGCCTCCCAAAGTGCTGGGATTACAGGCGTGAGCCACCGCGCATGGGTCCAATCTTACCCTCTGAAAATTATTTTGCCTCTTCTTCTCCATTAAAAAAAAAAAAAATCACTACTTTACTTGTCTAATTACCAGACTCAAATTCTATAGGCATATATAAAATGCCCAACACTTGGAAGTCAATCTAAACAATGCATACTTTAGTCAGCACTCGGTTTCTCAAGTACTAAGTCGCACAGTGTGCCACATTCACAGTCATCATAGGTCGTGCACACAAAGTACTTTAAAAATTAGGCATATTCATAGCTGTATCACCCACTACATAGTCATAATCCCATAGGCCCCCACGTCGTGCACAATTTCGCTGAACTGACACTTCTACAAAAAGTAACAACCTTTCACTCACAATGCCCTCACTGTCGCCTCTCCGAAGTCGGACACAGGCTAAAACACAAATCGACTCGCACCTGATTTAAGTTAAAACTTAAGACACGCAGGGACCGCATCACTTTCATAAACAACCGGTTCCACAACGTCACGCAGAACAACACATTCCCCTACCACAACACACAGGACAGGTACGAAAAGCCACACACATACGGAGCGCCTGTTGTATGCCAGGCCGTGCTCCAGGAGCCGAGGGACGAAAATCAGACGAAATTCCTGCCACTGCGGAGCTTACCCCCGCCACGGGCAACCGGTTCCCTTCTTCAGGCACTCCCCGGCCCGCGCTCTGGTTCCTGCTTCCCTCCCAGTCTTCTCCGGGGGCCCGGACTCGCACTTTCCTCCCGTCAACTCCTCGTCCCAGGTTGCTCCTCTTCCCTTCTTGTTTTCCCCAGCCCAGGTTCCCGCCTGCCTCCTCAGTTTTCCCTACCGGTCCCACCACCCGACCAGCCAGCCTCACCTTCGCTCGCCGGCCGGGCGTCTGCGCATGCGTACTCCCGCGCGGAGGGCGACTCCCAGGTGTCTCCGCGGCGCATTCCTGCGGGCCACCGGTTACGCGCGCCTTCTCCACATCCGGGCGTTTCCGGCCTTGGACTACATTTCCCACAGGCTCCCGGGCCGTTTTCGAACTTTGATCTCAGGTTCCGCTTCCAAGTTCTCATAGTGCATAGCTGGGGTGCGGGCGGCGCTCACAGTGAGGAAGCCCCGGGCTCCCGGGACGCAGACAGGGTGTGCAGGGCCGTAGCTCGGACCTGTGTATGCGTGTGTGCGTGTTTGACGCCAGGACAAGGAGGCTGTGTGCGCGGCGAGGAGGCTGCAACAGGTGCGTGATTGTGTTCCTGTCCCTGCTAGCATGCGGGACCTCTGGGTGGCCGTGGTCGGCTGTCATGTGGGGTGTGTGACACTGTAGTGTTTGAGACCTCCCATCGTGACAGTGTGGCCTAGTGTGATGGAAGAACCTTTAAGTCTGTGATGTTGTGTGTGTAACGGGTAAAGCTTCATTTCTGCAGTGCTGTGTTTAACGTTGGGACTGAGGTGTCTGTCGAAGATCTCCCCCATGTGCCTGTGAGGACTACGATCGATGCCTATGTTAAGCAGTCATCTTGCAATGAAGCATGGCCCGTTGTCTTCTCAGGGCACCCCCGTCCCCAGTTCTCAGCCTGGTGTTTAACACGGGATCCTGGTAGAGTCCCCAACTAAGTGGCAGTTTTAGACTCGATTGTTTCTTGGGCTCTGCATCTCTGAGTTCCCAGCTTCCTTTTTTCTCCTGCTTCATAGCTGTATAGACCCCAGCTGCAGTGAAATAGCCGTAAAAAGGGAAGGGATAATCGAGTGGTGGAGTAAAATCTGCAAACAGAAAAAGCACAGACCTGTTTTTGGAACGAGGCTTTTCGAGTTGTAAGTGTCTCTCAGGCAGAGTTCTGGGAAGATGTGATGGGGAGAGCCTAGGAGTAGGATTCCTTCCTCAGAGGCTCTCCCTTGGGAACTCTCAGAGGTCAGGTTCCATGTGAACCACATCATTCCCAGAGATGTCTCCCCGGGAGACTTATGTGAATTTAGAGAAAGTCCCCAGTCCTGGGAATCAGTGACCCTGGCCTTTCCCTTGAATATTAAGAAGGATTATCAGTACTCCCATCTCCCTTTTACTTCTATCTGAGTATGTGTATGGTAGATGATGAGAGCTTGTGTGGTGGGAATAATTTTTTCCAGTTTAGCCAGTCTGGGTTCCAAGAAAGTTCTTGTCTCATGATTTCTTACCCCTTTCCTTTCCCCTTCTCCGTTGCCTCGAGGTTCTCTAAGAGCCCCAAGGAAAGGGAACCATTGCTGAGCATATCTGAAAACCAAGGTCAAGGAAGTTTTGTTGTATTTTCTATTTTTGTTCTCTTTGATTTTGTTTTTCAGAAAGGGAGTATTTTTTTCTCCTCCTGAAATGCTAGTCAGTGGTTTGGTTACTAGTAGGCAGGGCCTTGTGAAATGCTTTGACCAATAGAATGTGGTGGAAGTGATATTGTGAGACTTCAGAGACAAAGCTTCAGGAAGTCGTGCAGCTTTTTCTCTTCCCCTTTTCCTGCCCTGAGACCACCATGACTGAAGGCTAAGAGCAGCTTGCTTGAGAATTAAAGATCTCTTGGAGAGAGGTCCAGTGAGTAACAACGGCCAGATATTTCAGGGAGACCATCTTGGACCATCCAGCCTCCACCAAGCCAACAGCTGACAGTTGTCACATGAATATGATCAGCAGAAGAACCACTCAGGCAAGCCAAGCTCAAATTGCCAACCCCCGAAAATAATTAGCTAATTATTTTTTGTTTTAAGTCATAAACTTTTGAAGTGGTTATATAGCAATAGATAACTGAAACAGGTGTTTAACTTTCCAGACTTTAAAAATTAGCATATTGATATAATTGTATTGTTCAACCTGTTTTGTAAAGTGATTTCTCTGATACAGTATCTTGAAAAGATTCCTTATCCTTAACTATTTTCTACAACTTTGCATTTGTCTTAGTATTATATTACATGGATAGATGGTAATTTATTTGACTACTAACTTCCCTTTGCAATTCCTTTTCCTTGCTGTCTAGCTCCCATGTCTTGACCAACTTTACATTCACCTCCAGGACCTTATGGGCACACGGGTTCCTGTCATTTCACGGGTATGTAGACTCAGGAATGTGGCACTGAATTCTGGGTGGAGTACAGATGACTGACACACATACCCCCAAATCAGAGGAATTTATTCAGGGGTGTGATATAACACCTACATACATTTAACTAGCCAATTGGGTCTCCCCTTTTTTTGTTTTGAGAGCAAGTATCACTCTGTCGCCCAGGCTGGAATGCAGTGGTGCGATCTCGGCCTACTGCAACCTCTGCCTCCCAGGTTCAAGGGATTCTCCTGCCTCAGCCTTCCGAGTAGCTGGGACTACAGGTGCCCACCACCATGCCCGGATAATTTTGGTATTTTTAGTAGACATGGGGTTTCACCAAGTTGGCCAGGCTGGTCTCAAACCCCTGACCTCAGGTGATCTGCCTGCCTTGGTCTCCCAAAGTGTTGGGCGTGAGCCACTGCGGCCAGCCGGGTCTCCCTTTTTACATCTGTTTTCCCCTTTCCAGTTCAAATTCTGTATTCTGGGAACATCTTACTTTCTTCACCCTGATTGATTAGGGAATCTTCAGGGTTCTTAGGTTATTTTCTGAAGGACTGGTTTAAGATTTCTAGAGGTGGAAATGGGCGTCTCTCCTGTGTTATTTATAAAGTGTTATCACCCTAATCCTTCAGAATACTTTCTTTTTTTTTTTTTTTTTTTTTTTTTTTTTTAGACGGAGTCTCGCTCTGTCCCCCAGGCTGGAGTGCAGTGGCCGGATCTCAGCTCACTGCAAGCTCCGCTTCCCGGGTTCACGCCATTCTCCGGCCTCAGCCTCCCAAGTAGCTGGGACTACAGGCGCCCGCCATCTCGCCCGGCTATTTTTTGTATTTCTTAGTAGAGACGGGGTTTCACTGTGTTCGCCAGGATGGTCTCGATCTCCTGACCTCGTGATCCGCCCATCTCGGCCTCCCAAAGTGCTGGGATTACAGGCTTGAGCCACCGCGCCCGGCCCAGAATACTTTCTTAACTTCTTTCTGCTTGATGATTAAGGAACGGTCTCAATTCTCCATAGCCACATCAGACCAAAATTCCATTTCTTTGCCTATGTGAAGGATTTATTATTAATTACCCTATTAATTTATGTCCAGACCAGATGTGATTTCCTTCTTGGAGCAATAGTTCGTGAAGAGGTTAACAGGAGTTCTGTGTCCAGGTAAATGAGAGGCAACTGAGAAGAGGAACTCATTGTGTATAAAATCTTAGGATTCTAGATTTAGGACCTTTGAGACAGTATTTGAATTAGTGCTCCGGAATGTCTATGAAGAAAGTTTGGGTCTCTTCAGCCAGAATTCAGACCATTTCAACATTGCAATCCAGGTATCATACACATATCTCCTTTTATTTTTTTTTTCTGCTCTCAAAGCAGATTTCTCTCATTGTAAAATTAGTAGATTCTTAATTCAGAAGATTGGAGAATATTAAAAAAGGTTAAAGTAAGCACTTTGAACATTTTATTCCAAATAACTTCACCTCATTTATGAATAAGTGCATGGATATAGGCATGTAGGATTTTTCTATTCAGAACAGGGTTATATAACAATTGTTTTGAAATCTACTTGTTTCTTCTAACAAAATATAGTGAACAAATTTTCATGTCACTAAATTATGAACTGTGTCATAATCTTTTAATGGCTGCACTGTTTTGTTTGGATATGTAAGTTCTGTCCAGCTTTTTCCCATTATATGCAATGTTTTACTGCATATGCCTTTCTGTGCACATGTAAATTGTATCTTTTTATAGAGTCTTAGATATTTTGCTGAGAATGAGGCTTTCATAGTTAAAACCTGCTTACACATCTTTATCAATTGCCCTGATTAAGTTTGCACCAATATACAACATACTATGAGAGTGTCTATTCACTACTATATGGTATCATTAGTCTTTTATTTATTTATATTATTTTATATTTTATTATTATTATTTGAGACAGAGTCTCCCTCTGTTGCCAGGCTAGAGTGCAGTGGCATGATCTCGGCTCACTGCAACCTCCGCCTCTCAGGTTCAAGCAATTCCCCCACCTCAGCCTTGCAAGTAGCTAGGACTACAAGGCGCGTGCCACCATGCATGGCTAATTTTTGTTTTTAGTAGAGACGAGGTTTCACCATGTTGGCCAGGATGGTCTTGATCTTCTGACCTCGTGATCTGTCCTCCTCGGCCTCCCAAAGTGCTGGGATTACAGGCGTGAGCCAACGCACCTGGCCATCATTAGTCTTTTAAGTCCACTAATCCAGCGGAAATTGTGTTTATTTAACCCATGCACAGGTTTCATTAAGTGTAATAAAATTTGGGCTTCAGAAGCAAAAACCAGAACTGAAAGAAAAATGTGATTTAAAAATGCAAATATTCCATTTATTTTGAGTGTGTATAGCTCACGCCTGTAATCCCAGCACTTTCAGAGGCTGAGATGGGTGGAACACTTGAGTCCAGGAGTTTGAGACCAGCCTGGGCAATATGGTGAAATCCCCTATCTACTAAAAACAAAAAAAATCAGCTGGGTGTGGTGGCACACCTGTAGTCCTAGCTACTTGGGAGGCTGAAATGGGAGGATCACCTGAGCCCAAGGAGGTTGAGGCTGTAGTGAGCTGTGATTGTGCCAATGCACTCCAACCTGAGCGTTGGAGTGAGACCCTGCCTCAAAAAAACAAAAACAAAAAACTCTTAAAATCGAGGAAAAGACCCAAAAACCTGATAGAAAAAAGTGGCTAAAAGAAATGAACACATGCAATCACACACACGCAGACACAGAGAGAGCGAGGAAGCACAAATTTTAAAATTATAGAGGCCCGGCGCAGTGGCTCAAGCCTGTAATCCCAGCACTTTGGGAGGCCGAGACGGGCGGATCACGAGGTCAGGAGATCGAGACCATCCTGGCTAACCCGGTGAAACCCCGTCTCTACTAAAAAAAATACAAAAAACTAGCCGAGCAAGGTGGCGGGCGCCTGTAGTCCCAGCTACTTGGGAGGCTGAGGCAGGAGAATGGCGTAAACCCGGGAGGCGGAGCTTGCAGTGAGCTGAGATCTGGCCACTGCACTCCAGCCTGGGCGACAGAGCGAGACTCCGTCGCAAAAAAATAAAAATAAAAATAAATAAATAAAATTATAGCTTGCGGGCTTTTTAAAAAAATAAACCCGGCTGGGCGCGGTTGCTCATGCGTGTAATACCAGCACTTTGGGAGGCCGAGGTGGGCAGATCACGAGGTCAGGAAATTGAGACCATCCTAGCTAACACGGTGAAACCCCGTCTCTACTAAAAATACAAAGAATTACCCAGGCGTGGTGGCGGGCACGCCTGTAGTCCCACCTTCTCTGGAGGCTGAGGCAGGAGAATAGCATGAACTCGGGAGGCAGAGCTTGCAGTGAGCCAAGATGGTGCCACTGCACCCCAGCCTGGGTGGCAGAGTGAGACTCCGTCTCAAAAAAACATAATAAAATAATAAAAAAATTAACCCATGCGACCACCATTAAAGACACAGCAACTTTCCAATATCCCAGAAGTCTCCCTTATATCTCTTCCCAATCATTACACC
Organism: Papio anubis; assembly: GCF_008728515.1. NCBI lineage: Eukaryota > Metazoa > Chordata > Mammalia > Primates > Cercopithecidae > Papio > Papio anubis. The sequence continues at coordinate 19,741,978 of NC_044995.1, forward strand.
TCAAAGTTAACCATTATTTTGACCTCTATAATAGAATAGTATGGTTTGGTTTTGAACTTTATATAGATAGAATCACATAGTATGTACTGTTGTGTCTGACCTCCTTTGCTCAACATTATTTCTATACATAGATACATATAGATATAACATTATATTCATGTTGCTGTACATAGTAGTAGTTTGTAATTTAACCTTTCTTTTTTATTTTCGAGACAGTGTTTCATTCTGTACTCCAGGCTAGAGTGCAGTGACACTATCATAGCTCACTGCCACCTCAAACTCCTAGACTCAAGTAATCCTCCCACCTCAGCCTCAGCTCCCCAAGTAGCTAGGACTACAGGTGCATACCACCACCACACCCAGATAATTTAAAAAATTTATAGAGATGAGGTCTCACTATATTCCCTGGGCTGTTCTTGAATTCCTGGCCTCAAGTGATCCCCATCTCAGCCTCTGAAAGTGCTGGGACGACAGGTGTGAGCCATAGCACCCACCCTTTATCGTGTAATTATTTTGTTAATTCCCTCTTGTTCACTCTCTCTACACATATCTGGTTGTATGTCTTAAGTCTTTAATTTACTACATAAATTACTAGAAATTAAGAGTTAGGTTGATCAGTATGTACAAAGTTTCAGTTATACGAGAGGAATAAGTTCTGGTGTTCTATTGCACAACACGATGACTATAGTTAATAATATTAAACATATGAACTGGAGGGGGAACAAATTAGTCTATAACAATTCCCAATATATATATTGAAAAAACAAAAAACAAAAAAAAACTTGGCCAGGTGCTGTGGCTCACACCTTGTAATCTCAGCACTTTGGGAGGACAAGGTGGGCCAATCACTTGAGCCCAGGAATTCAAGACCAGCCTGGTCAACCTGGTGAAACCCCACCTCCACAAAAAAATACAAAAAATTAACTGGGTGTGGTTGTGTGTCTGTAGTCCCAGATACTTGGGAGACTGAGGTGGGAGAATCACTTGAGCCCTGGAAGTCAAGGCTGTAGTGAGCCATGATTGCACCACTTCACTCCAGCCTGGGCATCGGCGTGAGACCTTGTCTCAACAAAACAAAACTGCTCTTAATGTCAAGGGAAAGACCCAAAAACCTGACAGAAAAGATGGGTAAAAGAAATGAACAATTCACAAAAAATATGTAAAAGGGGCCCTTAAATGTGTAAAAAGAGAAATGCAAATTAAAATAATATAGAGAAAGGCCAGGTGAGGTGGCGTACACCTATAATCCCAGTGCTTTGGGAGCCTGAGGTGGGAGGTTTGCTTGAGGTCAGGAGGCTGAGGTTACAGTGAGCTATGATTACACCACTGCACTCTAGCCTGGACAACAAAGTGAGACCCTGTCTCTTGGTGGGGGGAGGGTGGAATACTGAGACCATTTTTAACCTATCAGGATGACAAAAATTAAAAAGTATAACAACATATTCTGTTGGTGAGACAGGATATAGTCGGCTGACTGATGACCCTGCAAAAAGATATGTCCATGTCCTAATCTCTGGAAACTGTGAATGTTACTTAATTTGGAAAGGGGGTCTTTGCAGATGAAATTAAGAATTTTGAGATGAGTACTTCATCCTGGATTGTCTGCATGGGTCCTAAATCCAGTGACAAGCATCCTTAAAAGAGACACAAGGAGATTGGCAGACAGAAGAAGAGGAGGCAGCAATGTGACCCTGGAGGTGGATGGGGCCACAGGTCAAGGAATGGCTACAGCCACCAGAGAAAGAGGCAAAGTGAGGATTCTCCCCTAGAATCTCTAGGAGTGGTCCAGCCCTGCTGATGTCTAGATTTTTGGAGTTTTGGCCTCCAGAATGTGACAGAGTAAACTATTGTTTAAAGCCACCAAGTTTGCGGTGACTTGTTAGAGCAGCCACAGGAATGAATGTACGGGGAATCGGGCAGTCTCATATACTGCTGGTGGGAAAACAAACTGGCACAACCCTTATGGTGGGAAATTTGACAACATGTACATAAACTACCTACATGTTTCCCTTGTGACCCAGCCATTCCACTTTTAGGAATCTGCCCTGAAGATACAACTCCACCTATTAAAAAATACAGCCATTAGAATGGATGATGTTTACCATTTGTTGACAAAGAAAAATGTTCACTTGTGTTAAATGAGAAAGATAGGTTTCAGAACAGCAACAATGTTCTAGCTGATTCTGTTTTTAAAACTCGGTGTATGTAGAGAAGGACAGTAAAGGGATTTATCATGAGATGCTCACAGGGGGCAACTGTTATTTTAGATTTCTTTATTAAAATTTTTAATTGACAATTGTATATATTTGTACAGTAATTGTACATATTGTATGTACAATTGTATATTGATGTATATATTTGTACAATAATTGTATATATATATTTATATGGTACAATGTGATATTTCTATGCATGAACACATGATGGAATGATCAAATCAGGCTGGTTAGCATATCCATCACCTCAAATATTTACCATTTCTTTGTGGTGAGAACATATAAAATCCTATCTTTTAGCTATTTTGAAATATACAATACAGTAACTGTAGTCACTGTGTTGGGCAAAAGAACAGCAGAATGTATTCTTCCTATCTAAATGAAACTTTGTATCTGTTAACCAGCATTTCCCCTTTCCCCATCCACCACATCCCCACCCCCCAGCCTTTGGTAACGATCCTCCTAGTCTCTACTTCTAAGAGTTCAACTTTTTAGATTCCACGTGTGAGATCATATAGTATTTGTCTCTCTGTGCCTGGCTTATTTCACTTAACATAATATCTTCTAGGTTTACCTATGTTGTTGCAAACGACAGAATTTCATGTTTAAGGCTGAATAGTATTCTACTGTATATATATCCTCCATTTAAAAAATCCATTCAGCCGGGCATGGCGGCTCACGCCTGTAATCCCAGCACTTTGGGAGGCCAAGGCAGGCGGATCACGAGGTCAGGAGATCGCAACCATCCTGGCTAACACAGTGAAACCCCGTTTCTACTAAAAATACAAAAAAAAATTAGCCGGGCCTGGTGGCGGGTGCCTGCAGTCCCAGCTACTCGGGAGGCTGAGGCAGGAGAATGGCGTGCACCTGGGAGTCGGAGCTTGCAGTAAGCCGAGATCGTGCCACTGCACTCCAGCCTGGGCGACAGAGCGAGACTCGGGCATCTCAAAAAGGTAAAAATAAAAAAATAAATCCATTCATACATTGATGGGCACTTAGCTTGTTTCCTTATCTTAGTTATTGTGAATAATTCTACAGTGAACATGGGAGTGCAGACATCTTTGACATACTGATGTCAATTCTTTGTGGGATTGCTGGATCATATGGTAATTGTATTTTTTGTTTTTTGAGGAAGCTCTACACTTTTTCAAAATGGCTGTAGTAATTTACAGTGCTCTCAACAGTGTGCAAGTGTTCCTTTTTTCTACATCCTCACCAACACTAATCTTTCATCTTTGTTTATAACAGCAGGTGTCTAACAGGTGCATGGTAATATCTCGTGGTTTTTTTGTGGGGAATGCAGTCTCACTCTGTTGCCCTGGCTGGAGTGCAGTGGCGCGATCTCGGCTCACTGCAACCTCCACCTCCTGGGTTCAAGCGATTTTCCTGCCTCAGCCTCCCAAGTAGCCAGGACTACAGGTGCATATCACCATGCCTGGCAAATTTTTTGTATTTTTATTAGAGGTGGGGTTTCACCGTGTTAGCCAGGATGGTCTCGATCTCCTGACTTCGTGATCTGCCCGGCTCGGCCTCCCAAAGTGCTGGGATTACAGTCGTGAGCCACCGCGCCCGGCCCCATTGTGGTTTTAATTTGCATTTCTCTGATGATTACAGATGTTTAGCATTTTTCATATATGTGTTGGCCATTTGTATGTCTTCTTATGAGAAATGTATACAAGTCCTTTTCCCATTTTTAATAGGGTTATTTGTATTCTTGTTAAGAAGTCTGAGTTCCTTTTACATTTTGGATATTAGCCCCTTATCCAATATATGACTTGCAAGGATTTTCTCCCAATCTTTAGGTTGTCTCTTCATCCTATTGTTTCCTTTGCTGTGCAGAATAGGATTCTGTTTTCTGAATTTTAATGCTTAGTATGTATTTCTTTTATAATCAGAAACTCTATAAGGCTAATCCTTCCCTCCTTAAAACTGGAAGAATTACAGAAGGAGCTATGGGCACAGTGACACAGGGGGATGATGGTGAAGTGTCTTTGGGAACTCAGACTGAAAGGACCTCAGTTCTCTCCACTGGCCACTGAGGGAAAAGTTTCTCAAACAATACCTGGAAGTTTTGACTCTCATTTCAGCTGAGCATTTACCTGCAATGGCTTCCCTCTTCTTTGAGCCACCTTAACACATTACTCTCTACACATTCATGGCTATCTCCCTTTCTTCAATGGGGAAATCACATCTGGCTTAGAAATAAAAGGTCCTGTATATAGGAAAAGAAATTGGACTTAGGCCTGTTGTGGTGATGTCAATTCAGGGAGAGAAATAAGACAGAGGAAGATAAAGTCACCTTAGGTGTCAAGAAAATGAAACCTCAATACTAAAAACACAGTCGAGTGTTTCCAGCTATAAAAATGACAGATCAGTTCTTCAAAAGCTCTCAAGAGACTCACAATGAAGGAAAATACTCCCAGCAAGCAGATTATAAATAATAAAGGAAAATATTGCATAAAAATTTTTATGTAGTTTTTTTATTTTTTAAATTGTATTTATTTTATTTATTTTTTGAGATGGAGTCTCACTCTGTCACCCAGGCTGCAGAGCAGTGGTGCAATCTCAGCTCACTGCAAACTCCACCCCCTGGGTTCAAGCTATTCTTCTGCCTCAGCCTCCCGAGTAGCTGGGATTACAGGTGCGCACCACCATGCCTGGCTAACTTTTGTAGTTTTAGTAGAGATGGGGTTTAGACATGTTGGTCAGGCTGGTCTCGAACTCCTCACCTCAGGTGATCCACCTGCTTTGGCCTCCCAAAGTGCTGGGATTAATGGCGTAAACCAACACACCAGGCCTTTTTTTTTTTTTTTTTTTTTTTTTTGATACAGAGTCTCGCACTGTCGCCCAGGCTGGAATGCAGTGGCACAATCTCAGCTCACTGCAATCTCTGCCTCCCAAGTTCAAGCGATTCTCCTCCCAGCCTCCCAAGTAGCTGGGATTACAGGTGCCCGCCACAACACCTGGCTAATTTTTTGTATTTTTAGTAGAGACAGGGTTTCACTATGTTGGCCAGGATGGTCTTGAACCCCTGACCTCGTGATCTGGATCCGCCCACCTTGGCCTCCCAAAGTACTGGGATTACAGATGTGAGCCACCCCACTCAGTCTTTTTTTTTTTTTGAGATGGAGTTTTGCTCTTGTTGCCCAGGCCGGAGTGCAATGGCATGGTCTCGGCTCACCACAACCTCTGCCTCCTGGGTTCATGTGATTCTTCTGCCTCAGCCTCCCAAGTAGCTGGGATTACAGGCATGTACCACTACACCTGGCTAATTTTGAGTTTTTAGTAGAGACGGGTTTTTTCTATGTTGGTCAGGCTAGTCTCGAACTTCCGACCTCAGGTGATCTGCCCACTTCGGCCTCCCAAAGTGCTGGGATTACAGGCATGAGCCACCATACCCAGCCCTATTTTTTATTTTTATAAATAAGAGATGAGGTTTCACCATGTTGCCCAGGCTGGTATCGAGCTCCTGGGCTCAAGCAATCCCCTGATTTTGCCCTTCCAAAGTGCTGGGATTACAAGCATGAGCCACCGTGCCCAGCCAGGAAATTATTCTTAACTAGCAAGATTAGGCTCTGACATCACATTCTTGCAGTTACATCCCTCTAAGCAGGGTTCAGCCACTCCCTCTGCACCTGGAGAACTTTATGGTTATCCCTGGAAGTGACAGTCCTGCAAATGACAAAAAACACTCCAAATCTATTAGGTTGGTGCAAAAGTAATTCCGCTTTTTGCCACTGAAAGTAAGTCTCACATGACCCTGAGAGAAATGGGAGGTTGGGGTATACATAGTAGCTGGGTAGCATATAGAAGAAATTTCTCTGGCTTGGTTCGGCTTTGAGTCTAGCAGGAATATACCTGTTTAAATATTCCAGAACTTCCTCACAACGAACTGTTAAGTGATCAGTTAAAAAAAAAAAAAAAAAAAAAAAGGTTGGCTGGGCACAGTGGCTCATACCTATAATCCCAGCGGTTTGGGAGGTTGAAGCGGGCAGATCACTTGAGGTCAGGAGTTCGAGACCAGCCTGGCCAACATGATAAAACCCCGTCTCAACTAAAAATACAAAAATTTGCCAGGTGTGGTGGCAGGAACCTGTAATCCCAGCTACTCGGCAGACTGAGGCAGAAGAATCGCTTGACCCAGGAGGCAGAGGTTGCAGTGAGCGGAGATGGTGCCAGTGCACTCCTGCCTGGGCAACTGAGTGAGACTCCGTCTCAAAAAAAAAAAAAAAAAAGTTGTAGAATAATAGAAAAATATAGACAAATCCAAAACATGCTAACAGTGGCTAAAGCAGGTAACTATATAATATGTACAGCTATACCATTTATCAAAGTGTACATATGTACATACAGATATATGTACATATACATACAGACAGAATGTCAGACATTAGCAATAGAAAGAAAAATATCTAGAGGTATACTGAGTTTTTTTGTTTGAGACAGTCTTGCTGTGTCACCCAGGCTGGAGTGCAGCAACATGAACATGGCTCACTGCAGCCTTGACCTGCTGGGCTCAACTGATCTTCCTGCCTCAGCCTCCTGTGTAGCTGGGACCACAGGCACACGCCACCACACCTGGCTAATTTTTTATTATTTTTAAAATTTTTATTATTTTTTATTATTTTTTTGAGATGGAGTCTCTCTGTCACCCAGGCTGGAGTGAAGTGGCACAATCTCGGCTCACTGCAACCTCCACCTCCTGGGTTCAAGCAATTCTCCTGCCTCAGCCTCCTGAGTAGCTGGGATTACAGGCACACGCCACCATGACTGGCTAATTTTTGTATTTTTAGTGGAGACGGGGTTTCACAATGTTGGTCAAGCTGGTTTCAAACTCCTGACCTCGTGATCCATCCGCCTCAGCCTCCCAAAGTGCTGGGATTACAAGCATGAGCCACCGTGCCTGGCCAATTTTTAATTTTTTTGTAGAGATGGGGTCATATTCTGTTTCCCAGAGTGGTCTCCAACTCTTTGGGCTCAAGCAATCCTGCTTCGGCCTCCCAAAGTACTGGTATTACACGTGTGAGCCACCACACCCGGCCAAGGTATACCTTTAATATTTAACATTAAATAGGCTGTGATACTGATTTTTTGTTTTAAGTATACTTCTAGAAATTTAAACTTAAGTATACTTGTTACATATACTTCTTATTTTCTTTGCAAGAAACATCTGCTGATTTTAGAATATATGTTTAAGGCATTTTATTACATGGAAGATTTTCAAAAAGTAGATTAAAAAAACTTTTAGGCCGGTTGCAGTGGCTCACGCCTGTAATCCCTCCACTTTGGGAGGCCAAGGTAAGCTGATCACTTGAGGTCAGGAGTTTGAGACTAGCCTGGCCAACATGGTGAAACCCCGTCTCTACTAAAAATACAAAAATTAGCCAGGCATGTTGGTGCACGCCTGTAATCCCAGTTATTTGGGTGGCTGAGGCATGAGAATCGCTTGAGCCCAGGAGGCAGAAGTTGCAGTGAGCAGAGATCATGCCGCTGCACTCCAGCCTGGGCAAGAGTGATACTCTGTCTCAAAAAAAAAAAAAAAAAAAAAAAAAAGCTTTAAGAAGTCTTTACATGTACAGCTAAGCACATTCTAAATACTATGTGATGAATGATTTCTCTTACGTTCAAAAAAAAATATTAATTTTGACCCAACTATGACTGTGGGTACTCTGCCCAGGGAAGAAGAGCTAAGAGGCTTAAACCTTATTTTGGACTTGCTGCTTTGTTTTCTATGCCTTCTTGACAGAAGGATTTATTTCACTTCTGAAATACTAGCCATAATGTCCTGCTATGGGTAAGAGGACAGCCTTGCTCCATTAGTACCCTTTAGACCCAACATCAAGAGACTCTAATCTGTAAGACATATACATGACGAGAGGGCATTCATTCACACACAGAGCTCCTGTGAATTCTTGGGAACTCCCAGGGTTATCATCTGTACTTCTCTAGAAGTCTTTGTCATGCTCTACCTTTCACTTACTTTTATTGCCCCTGTTGAATTATAAGCAATGCAAAGGCAGTAATTATATCTTAATAATTTGTGCTTCTTCCAAGTATTGAAGCACAAAGTCTTACATGTTGCCAAGCATGCCCAATGTCTTACTCAGAAATCCCACTTCCAGGACACTTTGTCTCTTAGGAAGTAATTATAAAAATGAACAAAATAGTATTAAAAGAATGCTCATCAAAGAATTCCTGATAATAATTAGTAAATAAAAATGTTTGAGAATAAACAGTGTGTTAAATATCATATAATAGAATCCATAATCCTAATAATTTTCATTCCAAATTAGTTGGCAATAAAGACACTCATCAGGAATGGCTTTGTGAAGCAGATGGGATACGGAATAGAAGGTGTCAAGTTAGAAAATGGTAATCTAATAGTTAAAGACTGAAGGCTTTGAAATTCAAATTCCAGTTCCATCTCTTAGGAACTCTGTGACATTTTACAAGTTATTTAAGCTCCTGGTGCCTCACCTGCATCACCAGTTTACTGGGAATGGTATCAATAACTCCCTCAGGGTTCTGAGGGGAGTTAAATGATACTAAACATGTAAAATACTTAGGACAGTATATTAGGGTTCTCTAGAGAAACAGAACAAACAGGTGTGTGTGGGTGTGTGTGTGTGTGTGTGTGTGTGTATGCACGTACACAGAAATATTTATCTTAAGGAATTGGCTCATGCAATTGTGGAGCCTTGGTATGTCCAAAATCTGCAAGGCAGGCCTGCAGGCTGAAGATCCAGACAAGAGTTGTGTTCGAAGTCTAAAGGCAGTCTGCTAACACAATTCCTTCTTGCTCAGGGGACATTAGCTTTTGTTCTATTAAGAACTTTAGCTGATTGAATGAGGCTTACCCACTGTGTGGAGCATAATCTGCTTTATTCAGAGTCCACTGATTTAAGTGTTAATCTCATCCAAAAACAACTTTCACAGAAACATCCAGAATAATGTTTGACCAAATATCTGGGCATCATGGCCCACTCAAGTTGACACATAAAATTAACCATCATAAGTCCACCCTTGTCAACTTGGTACCCATAAGCATCTCCCAAAACCATACTTCATATCTGAATAAAGACAGTAACAAGGTTATACTTTTGCTTAACATGGGACAACTATGCTGCATACAACCAAAAATAACTAACCCTTCCCCAGAAGAGGATGCAAAGTCTGGATGATGTTAATACTTCTCCCTCATATCCCATAACTTAAAAACTGATATAGGCCGGGCGCGGTGGCTCAAGCCTATAATCCCAGCACTTTGGGAGGCCGAGACGGGCGGATCACGAGGTCAGGAGATCGAGACCATCCTGGCTAACACGGTGAAACCCCGTCTCTACTAAAAATTACAAAAAACTAGCCGGGCGAGGTGGCAGGCGCCTGTAGTCCCAGCTACTTGGGAGGCTGAGGCAGGAGAATGACGTAAACCCGGGAGGCAGAGCTTGCAGTGAGCTGAGATCCGGCCACTGCACCCCAGCCTGGGCGGCAGAGCGAGACTCCGTCTCAAAAAAAAAAAAAAAAAAAAAAAAACTGATATAAAGTTAACAATATTTAAATATTCTAATATAAAGTCAGTATATGTTACTGTACATGATAAAGAGATATGAAAGGGAGGAAAACAAAGCTTTGTTGTACACACATTCATTACAAAATAAAGATACATTCATGACAATTACAGTTTTTGTTTCTGTAGCTGCTCACGTGGTTATAGCTGGTATTCATGCCTCCCTTCTTCCCTTACCCATTATGTATTCCTTTTCCCCTCAGCAAGCAAGCTCCTCAGCTGATTGTGGTTCTTTAACTGGTGGGGTGACCCAAACCTTCATTCGTTAAGGGTCTGGATGGTAGTTTTGGCAGAAGCATTTTGGGTAAGGAAGACAAATTTGTATCTAAAGTGTGTATTCCAGTAGGAAAAAAAATACTGTCCCTTCCATGATGAAAGCAATCCAGTGTATCAGCCTGCCACCAGGGAATGGTGCCATATTGGGGAACCAGTGTTGGTCTTGGCTGCTGGCACTGGGCACTCAGCAGTAGCTGTAGCCAGTTTGGCTTTGGTAAGCAGAAGTCCACGTTGCTGAGCCCATGCATAACTTCCATCACTGCCATCATCACCACTTTGTTCACAAGCCAATTGGGTGATGATAAGGGTAGCTGAGGCTGACTGATATCCACAGAATGGATCATCCTATGCACCCGACTATTAAACATCCTCCTCTGCTAAAGTTACCCTTTGGTAAGTATTCATATAGGGCACAAATATCTTTATATTTCTTACCTGTTCAGCAAGGTCCATATGTCTTCCCCAGAATTCCTTGTCACCAGTTTTTAAATAATGTTTCCAAGTCCCTGACCATCCAGCCAGACCATTGGCTACAGTGCATAAGTTGGTATATAATGTCACATGTGGCTATTTCTCCTTCTAGGGAAAATGAACAACCAGGTACAGTGCTCCGAGTTCCAATCACTGGGAGGATTTCCCTTTACCACTGTTCTTTGAGGATGTCCCAGAACAGAACTGTAGTGCTGTCCAGGTGGTGTCTGTCTATCATGCAGAACCATCCGTAGACCAGGCCTGAGTCTTCTCTGCCTCTATCAACTGATCATAGGGAACTCCCCATGAGGCCACGAGTGCAGGCTGGGAGAGAAAGGTATTGCAGCAGGAGGGGAATGATGGGCTTTTGGGCCACTTCTTCACATGTGTGCCTTCAGGGCCTGCTTAGGCCTGGTCACATTTATACCACTTGCATTTTTTTTTTTTTTTTTTTTTTTTTTTTGAGATGGAGTCTCGCTCTGTCGCCCAGGCTGGAGTGCAGTGGCCGGATCTCAGCTCACTGCAAGCTCCGCCTCCCGGGTTCACGCCATTCTCCTGCCTCAGCCTCCCGAGTAGCTGGGACTACAGGCGCCCGCCACCTCGCCCGGCTAGTTTTTTGTATTTTTTAGTAGAGACGGGGTTTCACCGTGTTAGCCAGGATGGTCTCGATCTCCTGACCTCGTGATCCACCCGTCTCGGCCTCCCAAAGTGCTGGGATTACAGGCTTGAGCCACCGCGCCCGGCCACCACTTGCATTTTATGATAGAGTACTGCTGTGCACACCCAATTTAATGACTTCGTGGGTCAGATAACACCCATTTCATGATGGGTAGTGCAGGTTGCATGGTAACTTGGTGGCCCATGATTAAATGGTCAGTCTCTACTAAGGTCCAGTAGCAGGCCAAAAGCTGCCTCTGGAGAGGTGTTTTCTAAAAAGGAAGATGGAGCTTTGCTCCAAAATCCTCAGGGCCTATCCTGTGATTCTTCTGTTGGGCCCTGCCAAAGGCTCCAAACAGCATCCCTCTCTGCTACTGACACTTGAGGCACCATTATATCTGTTGGATCACGTGGCCCAAGTGGCACACATCAGCTTGCACAGCAGCCTGGACCTGTTGGGGAGTTTTCCCTTGTTCTGGGCCCCACTGTGAACTAACAGCTTTTTGGATCACTTGGTAAATGGCCAGCAGAATAACACATCCAAGTGAAGAATGTGTTGTCTCCAAAATCCGAAGAGACCCCGTATGCATTGCGCCTCCTTTTTCACTGTAGGAGGAGCCAGATGCAACAATTTATCCTTCATCTTAGAAGGGATATCTCACCATGCTCCACACCACCTGACCCCTGGGAATTTCAGTGAAGTAGAAGGCCCCTGATTTCTTACTGGATTTATTTCCATCCTCTGACATGCAATGTCTTACCAATAAATCTATAGTACTTGCTACTTCTTGTTCACTAGGTCGAATCAGTGTAATGTTATCAATGTAATGGATCAGTGCAGTATTTTTTGTTTGTCTGTTTGTTTTGAGACAGAGTCTTGCTCTGTGGCCCAGGCTGGAGTACAGTGGTACGATCTCAGCTCACTGCAACCTCTGCCTCCTGGGTTCAAGCAATTCTCCTGCCTCAGCCTTCCAAGGAGCTGGGATTACAGGTGTGTGCCACCATGTTCAGCTAATTTTTGTATTTTTAGTAGAGACGGGGTTTTGCCATGTTGGCCAGGCTGGTCTGGAACTGCTGACCTCAGATGATCCACCCGCCTCAGCCTCCCAAAGTGCCGGGATTACAGGCCTGAGCCACTGTGCCCAGCCCAGTGCAGTATCTCGCGGAAGGAAAAGGCAATCAAGATCCCTGTGAACTAACTTACAATATATGTCTGGAGAATTGATATACCCTTGAGGCAGCACAGTGAAAGTGTTGTTACTTGCCTTACCAATTGAAAGCGAGCTATTTATGGTGGTTTTAAATAACAAGGATGGAGAAAAAAGCATTTGCCAGCTCAGTAGCTACACATCAGGTAGCAGAGGATGTGTTAATATCCTTAAGCAACAAAACCACATTTGGTACAGCACCTACAACAGGAGATACCACCTGGTCAAGCTTATGATAATCCAGTGGCATTCTTCAAGACCGATTTGTCTTCTGCAGGGCCAACTGGGCAAGCTGAATGGGGATGGGGTGGAAATCCCCGCCCCTGCATATTTTTCTTAGTGGTGGTACTAATCTCTGCAATCCCTCCAGGAATGTGGTATTGCTTCTGATTTACTATTTTTCTAGGTGGAGACAGTTTTAGTAGCTTCCACCTGGCCTCTCCCACCATAACAGCCCTCAGTTAATCAGTGTGGGGATTCTGCCAGTTACTAAGTAGATCTAGTCCAATTATGTGTGTGGTATTGGGGATACAACCACAGAATGCTTCTGGGACTTGCTGTGCCCATTGTGAGATATACCTGAGCTAAAACTCCATTCATTACCTAACTGCCATAAGCCCCTACTCTGACTGGTAGATGACAGTGATGTTTTGGGTCTCCTGGAATTAAGGTCAGTTCAGAGCCAGTGTCTAATTTAAAACAAGTTAATAAATATGAAACAATGATTTATTGTGATAAAGAATGCAAAATGGCCATGAAAGAACATGTCAAAGAAAATATCTGTTACAGGGTAACTATCTGGGAAGATGGCTGATATTCTTTGGTGGAAGTTAAATAGATGGGAAATCTACTAAAGCATTAATTGGTTTGTGTAAGTGGAAGACTTCCAGGTCAAGTGAACAAAAGCGTAACTTGATTCATAAAGACGGAAAGTCAGGTCCCTCAATGAATACCCAGACTTGAGTCAGTGAAGACACCTAGAAGCCCTTGAATGAAGGGGAGGCCAGGTCCCCTTGAGGAAGAACACCAGTATACTTCCAGAAATTTATACTGTTAATCTTTCTCCCAGTCTTCCAAAAGGGACCTATGGCTTTTATTAGAGTGACTGTGCAGAGACCAACACTGAGTCCCCAATATGGCACCATTCTCTGGTGGCAGGTTGGTTACATTGGACTGCTTTTTTCTCACTGAAATAGACACTATGGATATGGATTTGCCTTCCTTACACAAAGTTCTGCCACCAAACTACCCTGAAAAGTAATCACTGAAAGGTCTGATTATTTATTTTCCCCATTGTAATGTATCCATGGGTCCCAGATACCTGCATTCTCTTATGTAGTTACTACATTTATATAACCTCGCAATCTTTCATTCAGATTTTAACTCAGAAGTCACATTCAAACACATCAAATCTCACATGATCTCCAGCTCAATCATAATCCTTTAAAATATACACATAAACCTCAAAGCCACAACAGCCTAATCACGTACTCCTTCACTGTCATACAATTCATCCAGAGACTTGAGCATATTTACAAACCACTTTCACATACAGTCATCCCTCCAGGACTCCTCCCTACCAAAATCCACAGATGCTCAAGTCCCTTATATACAATGGCATAGTATTTGCATACAATCTATGGAAATCCTCCCGTATTCTTTAAACCCTCTCTACATTACTTATAATACCTAATAACCATGTAAATACTATGTAAATAGTTGTTATATTCTATTGTTTAGGGCATGATGACAAGAAAAAAAAAAAGTCTGTACAAGTTCAGTACAGATGCAAACATCAACTTTTTCCCAGATATTTTCAACTGAAGGTTTGTTGAATCCCCAATGCAAGACCCATGGATAGGGAGGGCCAGCTGTACATCATATATTTCACTCTCCTTTCAGTGACAGTTTCAAGAGCAAACCATCCCACATACATGAACAAGAATCAGACACAAGCAGAATCACTTGTTCTCAAGCACCATTTCCTCATATTACACTTGGTGACGGAGTTACTGGTCTCTCAGCAAGGTTAAAAGTCCTTACCATGGATCTGTCCCTTCTGGCAGATAACATGTACCAGCTTCCACTCCTCTCAGTCAGCTCTGGACTCTCACACACAACCAAACACACACAGTCACCTCACACTGCTCCTATGCATACATCTAAGGTTCAGGACGCCCTGGTCCAGGATCTGTCATTCATCCACCTCAGACCCTCCTGGTCCCAACCAGCTTTTTCCCTTCCCAGGGGCCGCCACAGTCACACTAGTCCTCTAATCATGGGTGGACCCAGCGCAAAAAAGCCTCACACAGAATGTCACAGGATCCCTGTGCACGTGGCTGCGCTCCCGCAAACATGGCAATCACATGGGTCCAGGTGGCCTCTCACATTTAAGCCACATCACGTATCACCCCACAGGGGCCACTGCGGGAGTGGCGGCGCTCACCGCATGAACCCCGCGCGGGCATATAGCACAGCCATTCTCAAAAGGCCTCAAAACCGTTTCACGACCCAGCGCGGTGGTTCACACCTGTCATCCAATACTTTGGCAAACGAGGTGGGAGGATCGCTTGAGTCCAGGAGTTCGAGACCACCAGCATGGGCAACATAGCGAGACCTCGTCTTTACCAATAAATAAATAAAAATAAATCGTTTTGGCCGGACCCGGTGGCTCACGCCTGTAATCCCAGCACTTTGGGAGGTGGATGCGGCAGAAGCCGAGGAGGTGGAGACTGCAGTGAGCTAGGATCGCGACACCACACTCAGCCCGGGCAACAGGGCATGAAGACCCTGTGGCAAAAAAATAAAAAAATTAAAAAAAAGTTGAGTGAAATATATGACGTACGGTTTTTGTTTTGTTTTGTTTTGTTTATCGGCAAGAAGACTCTGTCTGAAAAAATATATAAATAGGCCGGGCGCGGTGGCTCATGCCTGTAATCCCAGCACTTTGGGAGGCCAAGACGGGTGGATCACGAGGTCAGGAGATCGAGA
This sequence comes from Papio anubis, assembly GCF_008728515.1. Lineage (NCBI taxonomy): Eukaryota > Metazoa > Chordata > Mammalia > Primates > Cercopithecidae > Papio > Papio anubis. Next base: position 19,757,364 of record NC_044995.1, read on the forward strand.
CCATCCTGGCTAACACGGTGAAACCCCGTCTCTACTAAAAATACAAAAAATTAGCCGGGCGCAGTGGCGGTCGCCTGTAGTCCCAGCTACTCGGGAGGCTGAGGCAGGAGAATGGCGTAAACCCGGGAGGCGGAGCTTACAGTGAGCCGAGATCGCGCCACTGCACTCCAGCCTGGGCGGCAGAGCAAGACTCCATCTCAAAATAATAGTAATAATAGTAATATATATAAAATAAATTGAGTCAAATATATGACGTACAGTTTTTGTTTGTTTGAGAAGGAGTTTTGCTCTTGTTGCCCAGGCTGGAGTGCAATGGCGCAATCTCGGCTCACCGCAACCTCCGCCTCTCGGGTTCAAGCGATTCTCCTGTCTCAGCCTCCCGAGTAGCTGGGATTACTGGCAGGCGCCATCACGCCCGGCTAATTTTGTATTTTTAGTAGAGACTGGGTTTCTCCATATTAGTCAAGCTGGTCTCGGGTGATCCGCCCGCCTCGGCGTGAGCCACCGCGCCCAGCCAAAAAAAATTTTAAAAAAAATCGTTTCACATACGAATCTCATGCGCTACACCCTCACAAGTCGGTTCATATCCACCTTCTCCACCTGAGTCACCTTCGGATACGCGCACGTGCGGTCTCGCAACAAAACACGTCTCTCACCACAACTCCACAAAGGGAAGCCGGATTAGTCCGCGCCCGCCAAAAATTATCTTCAGCCACACCGCGCGGCGGCCGCCTTGAGGAGGTCGGGGCAGCCACTGTCCCTATTCTGAAATCCGTCCTCAGCGGAACCCGAAGTCTGGTATCCGAAAACGAACCCTAAGAGGTTGGCGTCACTCCAGCCTCGGGTGAAACTGCGCAAGCGCATCCCGGAGCCCGGCGGAACACACCCTTTCCATCCCAGGCGCTCTCCCCTCGGACTGCATTTCCCAGAGGACACCGCTGTCCACAGCTACTTCCGGTAGGAGCCTCGGAGGAATGGTCTCCGGGTACAGGCAGGTAAGGTTGTCCCGGGCCGGTGGAGAAGGTAGAGCGGCCTCGCCTGGAATCCGAATCAGGACTTGGACTAGAGCCTTCCCTGAGGATGCTGAAGGTGAGAAATCCTGGCTTACCAGTGTTGTGGAAGGGGAATGTCTGTAGTTTTATGCCTCTGAGTACGGGATCACCCCTTAGAGGGGTGTGTTTTGCATGCGTGAGGAAGTAGGGTTTATCTTTGGGCTAAGTGTGTGTTACTGTTGGGACAGCGACCTGGTGCGTGGGTGTGCTTTACTGACAGTGTGATTCTGTGCTCGATCATTTGTGTAAATGTAAGTGACTGTGACCATTATTGTGAATGGCTATTTGTTTAAGTCCCATTTATTTACATGAAAGAAAAAGCACAGGCCGGGCGCAGTGACTCACGCCTGTAATCCCAGCACTTTAGGAGGCCGAAGCGGGTGGATCACCTGAGGTCGGAAGTTCGATACCAGCCTGACCAACGTGGAGAAACCCCATCTCTACTAAAAACACAAAATTAGCCAGGTGTGGTGGTGCATGCCTGTAATCCCAGCTACTCGGGAGGCTGAGGCAGGAGAATCGCTTGAACCCGGGAGGCGGAGGTTGCGGTGAGCCGAGATCGCACCATTGCAATCCAGCCTAGGCAACAAGAGTGAAACTCCGTCTCAAAAAAAAAAAATAAAGCATTTACTTTATCCTCAGGTTCACACGATCAGTCAGAGAGCTTCCACTCCTCTCAGTCAACTCTGGTCTCTCACACACAGACACACGCACAGTCACCTCACCCCGCTCCTGTGCACACATCTAAGGCTCAGGACGCCCTGCTCCAGAGATCTGTCATTCAGCCATCTCCCCTCCTGACTACTTGAGGAGTTAGCTGTAGATTTACACATACAACACAAGCCAAAATCACATTGCTACCCCGCATTTATCATCACAGCCTCAGAAAAACACCACATATGTAGTATGCTTATGTGCATATGTGTTTGATTTTTTTTTTCTAAGATTAGGCTAGGCCACAATACATACACATTGTTCTGCAACTTCTTTTTTTTTTTTTTTTTTTTGAGACGGAGTTTCTCTCTTTCGCCCAGGCTGGAATGTAGTGGCGCGATCTGGGCTCACTGCAACCTCCGCTGTGGGTTTTCAAGCAGTTCTCCTGCCTCATCCTCCCGAGTAGCTGGGATTACAGGCATCCGCCACCACACCCACCTCATTTTTGTAATTTTAGTAGAGACGGGATTTCACCATGTTGGCCAGGCTGGTCTTGGGCCCCTGACCTCGTGATCCGCCTGCCTCGGCCTCCCAAAGTGTTGGGATTACAGGCGTGAGCCACTGCGCCCAACCTCTGCAACTTCTTACTAAAAGATATTTATGTCCTTTTGTCTGTATTCAAAGACAAATTTAAGAATATTTCTCAGGATGTTTGCAGGTACGATTCTTTAATTCTTACAGCACTGTACTTTAAAGACTCAAGAGTTTATTTTGGTCTGGAAATTTTTGTTCTATTTATTTCTTCTCTTCCATCTGTGTTGTTTCAGCCTCTTATTTTTGAAATTCCTGTTATACATACATTGGGTCTTTTGGGTCTGTTTTCTGTTTCCCTAATCTTTTCTCATAATGTCCATTAACTTTTCTTTTTCCTCTTAATTCAGTAAAAATCTACTCAGGGCAGTTCTCAGCACCCTGATCCTGGCTTCCATTTCATCATAGTATTGGGACACTGGGCTGGCCTAACTATCCCTTCTGCTGAAGAGAATGATCCTTGCTTTTCTTGAGTCTATCCTGCTGTAGCTGGGTTTCCTCATGGTTTTGAGTAAAGCTAGGATTTGTCCAAATTCCCACTAATAATTTATGTATGTATGTATCAGGTCTGGGAATAGGAGATATGAAGGGGGAAGAAAAATGTCATTCTGAACTAACATTTTGGGAGCTTAGAGGCAATAATCTCCTGTCTTTTTTTTTTAACTCCCCTCTCCCCCAGCAACACCTTCTTTGGACTGAGTTTCTTCCAGAGGGAACCAAGAAGAGGATTAATTAATACATTCAATTCTAAAATAAGCCATGGCCCATGTAAGTTGTTTTTTTCTTGCTCCTAATTAAAATAGATTTTTTGTGTTTTTTTGGTTTTGGTTTGGTTTTTTTGTATAGGGCATGTGACTATTTGCATTATTATTATTTTTTTTTTTTTTTTTGGAGACATAGCCTCACTCTGTCTCCCAGGTGGGAAGGTTAGAGTGCCGTGGCGCGATCTTGGCTCACTGCAGCCTCCACCTCCCAGGTTCAAGCAATTCTCCCACTTCAGCCTCTCAAGTAGCTGGGACAACAGGCACATGCCACCACACCCAGCTAATTTTTGTACTCTAAGTAGAGACGGGGTTTTGCCAAGTTGGCCAGGCTGATCTCAAACTCCTGGCCTCAAGTGATCCGCCCATCTCAGCCTCCCAAAGTGCTGGGATTACAGGCGTGAGCCACTGCGCCTGGCCTGCCTTCTTTATTCTGACATTGTTTCTTACCTGAGAATTATACAGTAACTTACTAGTGAGTAAGTGACGGTGCCAGAATTTCAGGGCCTTCATTTTTGCTTCTCTCCTCTCCAACCCATGTTCATATACTTGTTGAATAAATGATTCTTCATCTCCCTTACGTGAAATCTTTTAACAGAAACAAGGAAAGAACACAAATAATATTATTTTGAAGAAAATATTAGTGTTTCTCTTGTGAGAACTTTGATTGGATGAGGTGATTTAACGAATATTTACCGAGTACCTACTATGTGACAGGCATTCTTCTAGGTAACTAGGAATAAATCAGTGGGGAAAAAATATCACATACATGCATATCTTCCCTTCTGAGGCTTAACCGGTTTTGAGAGACAAAAAATAACTTATGTATAGTAAGACTTAAGACACACAGATATATGCAGAGAGAGTGAGCAAGACAGAATTAACAAAATAATCGCGTGATAAAAGCCAGGCACGGAGGCTCACGCCAGTAATTCTAGCACTTTGAGAGGCTGAAGCGAGAGAATTGTTTGAGTCCAGGAGTTCCAGACCAGTCCAGGCAACATAATAAAACCCCATCTCTACAAAAAGAATTTTTTTTTGTTAATCAGCTGCTTGTGGTTGTGTGCACCTGTAGTCCTAGCCACTGGGGAGGCTGAGGCGGAAGTAGGGGGATCACTTGATCCCAGAAGTTTGCGGCTGCAGTGAGCTACGATCGCACTGCACTCCAGCCTGGGTGACAGAGCAAGCCTCTGTCTCAAAAAAAAAAAAAAAAAAAAAAAACTACATGATAAAGTTAAGACCAGAGAGCAAATATATATGCCTGATTAATATATGCAAATGGTGTTTAACTAATCTATTAAAAGACCTTTCAGATTGAATCACGAATTAAAACCCAGACACCTGAATGATTCACTAATTTAGAAAGGTTAAGAAAAGGACTGGCAAACTCTATCAGACAAATAGAATGAAAAGAAAACAGGGCCGGGCACGGTGGCTCATGCCTGTAATCCCAACACTTTGGGAGGCCAAGGCGGGTGGATCACGAGGTCAGGAGATCAAGACCATCCTGGCTAACAGGGTGAAACCCCGTCTCTACTAAAAATACAAAAAATTAGTCGGGCGTGGTGGTGGGCGCCTGTAGTCTCAGCTACTAGGGAGGCTGAGGCAGGAGAATGGCGTGAACCTGGAAGGCGGAGGTTACAGTGAGCCGAGATCACACCACTGCACTCCAGCCTGGGCAACAGAGCAAGGCTCTGTCTTAAAAAAAAAAAAAAAAAGAGAGATTTAATTAAAGCAGGACACTGGCCAGGTGCAGTGGCTCATGCCTGTAATCCCAGCACTTTGGGAGGCTGAGGTGGGCCGATCATGAGGTCAGGAGATCAAGACCATCCAGGCCAACATGGTGAATCCCCATCTCTACTAAAAATACAAAAATTAGCTGGGTGTGGTGGCGTGCACCTGTAATCCCAGCTACTTGGGAGGCTGAGGCAGGAGAATTGCTTGAACCCAGGGGGCGGATATTGCTGTGAACCAAGATCTTGCCACTGCACTCCAGCCTGCATGACAGAGCAAGACTCCATCTCAAAAAATAAAATAAAAAAGCAGGACCCTAAGGAAAAATCATAGCTTTGAATGCTCCTACCAAAAACAGTGAAAATATATGAATTAGAAATACATGGAAACGGCTAGGTGCTGTGGCTCACGCCTGTAATCCCTGCATTTTGGGAGGCTGAGGCAGGCAGATCACCTGAAGTCGGTAGTTCGATACCAGCCTGATCAACATGGAGAAACTTCGTCTCTGCTAAAAATACAAAGTTAGCCTGGCATGGTGGTGCATGCCTGTAATCCCAGCTACCTGGGAGGCTGAGGTAGGAGAACCACTTGAACCCAGAAGGCAGAGGTTGCGGTGAGCTGAGATTGTGTCATTGCACTCCAGCCTGGGCAACAAGAGCGAAACTCCGTCTCAAAAAAAGGAATAAATAAAAAAGAAACACTTGGAAATGTGGAAAGAATTTGCAAAGATAAGAAATTATATGTGTTGGAAAACAGGAAAAAATGTCTAGTTGCTTTTCCTTCCTTCCTGTGATCTGAACTTCCATCCTGTATCATTTATCTTTAGCCTGAAGATCTTCCCTTAGCATTTCCTGTAGTTTGGGTCTTTGGTGACACATTCTCTCAGATTTTATTATGTAAAAATGACTTTCTTTCATCTTAATTTTTAATTAATTTTTAAGTTTTAGTGTCAGGGCAATGCTGGCTCCATAAAATAAGTCAGGAAATATACTGTAGTTTGACCACTTAAATTTAATGTAATTAGCAATATAGTTAGGTTTTACTCTATCATTTTGTCAACTGTTCTTTTTAAATTTTTTTTTCCTGTTTTCCTGCTTTGTCTTGGATTAATCTTATTTTTTTAGTGTTTAATTTTATCTTCACTATAGGATTATTTGCTGTATCTCTTTGTTTTGCTGTTTTAGGGGTTGTTTTAAGGTTTGCAATGTGCTTTACATTATTCGAGTCATTTTAGAACATTTCAGGTATAATGTAAACGTCTTACAGCTGGATACTTTTCTTTTTTTTTTTTTTTTTAAGAGACTGGGTCATGCTTTGTTGCCCAGGTTGGAGTCCAGTGGTGTCATCATAGCTTATTGCAGCCTCGAACTCCTAGGCTCAAGTGATCCTCCTGCCTTAGCCTTCCAAGTAACTAGGACTACAGTTGTGTGCCACCACGTCTGGCTAATTGTTTAATTTTTTGTAGAGATGCCATCTCACTTTGTTACCCAGGCTGGTCTCCTGGCCTTAAGCAATCCTGCCTCCCTGGAGTGGCTTACAGGGGTGAGCCACTGCACCAGGCACAACTGGATACTTCTATTTCCCCTTCCCGTCTTTTTTTTTTTTGTCATATATTTTATTTCTAAATTTGCTTAAAGCATATATTTCTTTCTTTAGTTGATTATCTTTTAAAGAAATTATTAAATGAAAAGAATATCTTATATTTTAACCCTATGTTTACCATTTCTAACACTCTTTATTCTTCTGTATAGACTAAAGATTTTATCTAGTATCAATTTTTTTTTCCACGTGAAGAATTTCCTTTAACATTTTTGTACACCACCATGCCTGGCTAATTTTTGTATTTTTAGTAGAGACCAGAGTTTCACCACATTGGCCAGGCTGATCTCGAACTCCTGACCTCAGGTGATCCACCCGCCTCAGCCTCCCAAAGTGCTGGGATTACAGGTGTCCACTGCCACACCCCCGGCCTCATATAGTTCATTTCTTAGTTTCGGGATTTGCCTTGGGTTCTTTTTTAGAGTATTCAAATTTCACCTGAAATTTCCCTTTTTCCCTCCTGTAGATTTTTTAAATATATCTCATAGTTTTTATAGTCTTTGCCAATTTCAACATCTGTGTCATTTGTAGATATGTTTCTATTAAGTGGTTTTCTCTTGAAAATCATATTTTTTCATTTCTAGTAATTTTATTTATTTATTTTTATTTATTTATTTTTTTGAGACGGAGTCTCAATCTGTCACCCAGGCTGGAATGCAGTGGCACAATCTCAGCTCACTGCAACCTCTGCCTCCCAGGTTCAAGCGACTATCCCACCTCAGCCTCCCAAGTATCTGGTACCACAGTTGTATGCCACCACACTCAGCTAATTTTTTGTATTTTTAGTAGAGATGGGGTTTTACCATGTTGCCCAGGCTGGTCTCAAACTCCTGACCTCAAGTGATCCGCCTGCCTCAGCCTCCCAGAGTGCTAGGATTACAGGTGTGAGCCACCACGTCCAGCCTATTGTACACTTTTTATTGCATGTTACGTGTTGTTGACTCAGGGTTCTGTTAATTCCCTCTGTAGAGGGGACATTAGCTCTACCAGGTAATTACACATAATTACATATAATGGAAAGGCACAATACTGAAAACATGATAATTGGATCAAGTGAACAGAATAGAAATCCTAGAGTTATACCTAAAAATGGGAATATAACTCATGGTTAGCATGACATGTCCAATTGGTAGGCTAAAGATGGACTGTTGATAACATTATCAGATAGGTAGCAATTTTGGAAAAAGACAAAGTCCAATCTATATCCCACATACCATATAGGATAAATTACAATAAATCAAATAATTTAATTGTTAAAAATACAGTAATAACAGCACTAGAATAAAACATGGGAGAATTCCTCCATAACTTTGGTTTGGGGAACGCCTTTCTAACTAGGACTCAGAATCCAAAAACTAGAAAAAGAAAAGGTTAACACATTTTACCACATTAAAATAAAAAAACTTCTGCATGGCGAGAAACACTTGTCAGCAAAGTCAGAAGACAGATGACAAACTGGAGTAAAGTATTTACCACTCATAAACAAGGAAAGAGCTTATTATTTCTCTAATATAGAGAACTTTTAGAGAAAAAAAGATGAATAGCCCAGTAGAAAAAAGGCCAAAGGACCTGAATAGAGAGTTCACAGAAAAGGAAATATAAAGGGTTCTTCTAAAAAGAAAAGTACTAAACTCACAATTAAAGAAATGTCCACTAAAACTCTGTGGCAGTAGAGTTTATGACATAGAGTTTTAGTGGACATTTCTTTCTTGTTAGATTGGTAAAAATAAAATGTTTTGACAAAGCACCCTGTTAGTGAGTCTGTGAGGAGAACAAAATGGTCTAACTGCTTTCTAGGGCAATTTGACATCTACCAAAATGTATTTTCCATTTTGACCCAGCAATCCAACTCCTGGTACTTTTTCTTACAGATATACCCGTATTTGTATGAAATGATAAATTCACAATAGCATTCATTGTACTGTTGTTTATAATAGCCAAAGACTAGAAATAATGAATCTATAGGTTTAATTGATAAACCATCAGTGTTAATACAAATAATTGGACTATATATACTTATGTAAAAATAAAGAAGCCATTCATCACAGATATGGCAAGATACTTTGAATTTAATAAGTGAAAAAAAATCAAGTACCAAACAGTGCATATATTATAATATGTTACTATTTGTATAAAAGCATGAAAAATTATATGTATGTATTTACTTATAAAGTTTTTTAATAACTTTTTGCGCTCATGGGGGCAAGAGGTGGGAGACAAAATGGAAAGGATAAATATGAGGCAAGACATCTGAATGTATACCTTTTTAGTTCTTAACCATTTAAGAAAGGAAAAGAAAAATATAAAAATATGCCAGGTGCAGTGGCTCATGCCTGTAATTCCAACACTTTGGGAGGCCACAGCAAGAGGACTGCTTGAAACTAGGAGTTTGAGACCAGCCTGGACAACAAAGACCCCCATCGGTACACAAAAAAAAAAAATTAGCTGAGTATGGTGGCACATGCCTGTAGTCCCAGCTACTTGGGACACTGAGATGGGAGAATCCGTTGTGCCCGGGAGTTTGAGGTTGCAGTGTGAGCTAAGATCTCGCCACTGGACTCCAGCTTATGTGACAAAGAAAGATGCCCCACCCTTACCACCCCTCGCAAAAAAAAAGAGAAAGAAAATATAAAAATAAAACTTGTTATTAAGTTTTATAATTTTCTCTAGCCAATTTTAGCTACTTAGATTTGGTGATGGAGTAGAAAGAGAGATGGATTCATCAAGGATTCAGGCTTTGTCAAGCAAGTGCGAAATGAGAGGGTTAAGGGAGCTCATGCTGGGAGTGATTATAAAGTTAAGTGATTAGTTGAGCATGGAATTTAAGTTGGGTAAGAAGAGGGAGAAGAGGCATGGAGTGGGTGAGTGCCAATGTGAAGGGGATCAGAGAAGGATACTTGATATTTTGGAGGTGATGCAGTTATTGCTAGTCACAAGGTCTAGAGTAATAACGTGGGGAGTGAGTACAGTAGAGTGGAAGATAAGCTCATAGAAAAGTAGAAGAGGTTAAGGAATTGGGCCCATGATGTTAGAAGAACGCAGTATACGGATATTTGAAATCACTGAAAATTAAGATTATAGTATTAGAGTTAGTGATACTGAGCCAGGAGCGAAAATTCCTGAGGGGCAAAAACCTGCATGTAAATACATCACTGCAATGGAGAGAGAGATAATACATGGTATAGACTGATGAAATGATGACATTATATTTTAGAGAAGGGACCCAGGTGCGGTGGGTCACAACCGTAATCCCAGCATTTTGAGAGGCCGAGGCAGGCAGATCACTTGAGGTCAGGAGTTTGAGACTAGCCTGGACAACATGGTGAAACCCCTTCCCTACAAAAAATACAAAAATTAGCCAGGTGTGGTGGTGTGCACCTGTAATCCCAGCTACTTGGGAGGCTGAGGCACGAGAATTGCTTGAACCCAGGAGGCAGAGGTTGCAGTGAGCTGAGGCCATGCCACTGCACTCCAGCCTGGGCGACAGAGTGAGATTCCATTTCAAAAAAAAAAAAAGATTTTAGAGAAGGAGAGACAGTTGTCTGACATCAACGATTAGAAACAAGGAGGACGGTGGTACGAAGGCTGTGGGAGAAAAAAAAAGCTACCACTTGAGGTGTCCTCAGGGAATGAATGGTTAATTAAATCACATGTGGGAAATCTTTGAACTTCACAATTTTGGTTTTTCCAGTGAGATGTGATAGGAATTGGTGTGGTTTTTTTTTGTTGTTTTTTTTGTTTTGTTTTGTTTTTTTGAGACGGAGTCTCGCTCTATCACCCGGGCTGGAGTGCGGTGGCCAGATCTCAGCTCACTGCAAGCTCCGCCTCCCGGGTTCACGCCATTCTCCTGCCTCAGCCTCCGGAGTAGCTGGGACTACAGGCACCCGCCACCTCGCCCGGCTAGCTTTTTGTATTTTTTAGTAGAGACAGGGTTTCACCGTGTTAGCCAGGATGGTCTCGATCTCCTGACCTCGTGATCCACCCATCTCGGCCTCCCAAAGTGCTGGGATTACAGGCTTGAGCCACCGCGCCCGGCCAGGAATTGGTGTTTGGTGATCTCATTGAGCAGACAGACTTTGCTGCGTGAGGCTTTAGGATTAGATGGAGATAGGATTAGTGCTTGCGTGGAAAAACTGAAGATCTTGCCAGAAAATATATGATCACCAATTACAAACTCCAGTTTTAGATTGAACAGCATATGTTAGACTTGGGTCACATCTATGAGAGTCTGGATCATTCTACATTAATATTCTTTAGTTTAGGAACATGGTAAATATACAGGGAGAGGTGGTGGATGGTAACAGTTAAGACCTCTCAAGTGTAATTATAAAACAATGGAATATGTACCTTAGAAAATACCTTAGAGATTTTATTCACCCCAGAGATTCAAGCTTAAGAGAATTATTAAATCTTTTATTGTAAGATTAAATGAGGCTGGGTGCAGTGGCTCATGCCTGTAATCCCAGCACTTTGGGAGGCCAAGGTGGGAGGATTGCTTGAGCCCAGGAGCTCAAGACCAGCCAGGGAAATATAGTGAGACCCCGTCTCTTAAAAAAAAAAGTGGGGGCCGGGCACGGTGGCTCAAGCCTGTAATCCCAGCACTTTGGGAGGCCGAGACGGGCAGATCACGAGGTCAGGAGATTGAGACCATCCTGGCTAACACGGTGAAACCCTGTCTCTACTAAAAATACAAAAAAAAATTAGCTGGGCGAGGTGGCGGGCACCTGTAATCCCAGCTACTTGGGAGGCTGAGGCAGGAGAATGGTGTGAACCCGGGAGGCAGAGCTTGCAGTGAGCTGAGATCCAGCCACTGCACTCCAGCCTGGGTGGCAGAGCGAGACTCCATCTCAAAAAAAACAAACAAAAAAAATCAAATGCTATGCTACCAATAAAAATCATATTATGTTACAATAACTATTTCTAGATAATAAACCAACCCAAAATTTAGTAGATTAAAACAGCAATCATGGTTGGGCTTGCAAATCCACAATCTGAGCAGAGTTCAGTAGGGATCGCTCACCTCTGTTCCATGTGGTATCAGCTGAAATGGTCTGATTGGGAACTACATGACCCACTTTCAAGATAGTTCCCTCACATGGCTTGCAAGCTGTTGCTGACTGTTGTTTGGGGAGGCTTGGTTCCTTTCCCCATGAGCTATCCCATGGGCTGGTTAGGCTTCCTAGGAACATGGTGGCTGGGTTTCCAGAACGAACATCCCCAGAAAGTAAGGCAGAAGTATGATATGTTTTTGTGATCTAACCATGGAAGTCACATAATCACTTTTGCCATATTCTATAGGGTGAATAAGTCTATAGGTTGAAAGATGTCCTTTCAGGTTCAAGAGAAGGGGACACATAACTTTACACCAATTGGAGGGGGGATGTCAAGATTAAATTGAAGAATATATGCGATGCAAGATACAGCAGTGTCCATCTATGGAAAATGTAGTCTGCACCAGATGTGTACTAAAGAATTTGCAGGAAAACTAAAAATGCCTATAGCATGATAGTCATAATCATAAAGTAAAGTCTTCAAGTTATTTTTCTCAAGATAGAGATTTTAATAAGACATTTTGGTAAGATTTAAACATTTTAAACTATTTAATTTAATTGGGAGCCTGTACTTATTTTCTTAGTTTCGAGATGACTGATTAACAGGAGTTTACCACCTACACAAGAAGATGTATCTGCAGAAATTGAATTGTTTAAGAACATGTGGATACTCCGCTTCAGTCACACTAAATTCCTCTTTGACCCGTGACCCAGGCTTAGCCTATATATTCAGTAGACTGTCTCCTTTCTTGCAGTACCTTCTTTTAGCACCTCTCTTTTCTTTTTAAAAATGTTTCTTATAATTTCAAAAATAGTACTACGATTTGTCATTTTAGGAGTTGGTGATGTTCAGAGATGTGGCTATAGATGTCTCTCAGGAGGAATGGGAATGCCTGAACCCAGCGCAGAGGAATTTGTACAAGGAGGTGATGTTGGAGAATTATAGCAACTTGGTGTCACTTGGTAAAGTTATCTAAAAATTAAGAACCTGACAATTCAGAATTCTTCTAACAATTCACAATCTACTTAGAATTTCTTCTTTCTCCCCTATTAATTTAGGGCTAGCTTTCAAATAACTGGATGGATTTTCTCTTTATGTACTGTAGAAACAAGCACAGCTAAATGGAGGGACATTTTCATTATCCCCATGCTTACATGTTCTTTTGGTCCTTATAATAACTCTTCTTTGATGTTTAAGGGGCAGAATTGGAAATCTGCAATGTTAAAGCATAACACTGTCAAAGAAAGCACTCTGTCTTTTTTTCACGTCCACTGTACTAAATCTGCCAGTGTACTAGCATAAGATTAAAACTAGACACATGGGTTCCAGGAGCGAAGCTTTTTTCTTTCCTGGGTAACAGAGTGGTAGGCTAGAGTAATAAAGGTTCATTTACTATTCTCAAAGGAACACCACTCCATTTCCTATAATAAATGTCCTCTTTCATTTTTTATTTAATTTATTTGTTTGTTTTTTGAGATGGAGTTTCGCTCTCATTGCCCAGGCTGGAGTGCAATGGCGTGATCTCAGCTCACCGCAACCTCTGCCTCCCAGGTTCAAGCGATTCTCCTGCCTCAGCCTTCCGAGTAGCTGGGATTACAGGCATGCGCCACCACACCTGGCTAATTTTGTATTTTTAGTAGAGTTGTGTTTTTTCCATGTTGGTCAGGCTGGTCTCAAACTCCTGACCTCAGGTGATCACCTGCCTTGGCCTCCCAAACTGCTGGGATTATAGGCGTGAGCCACCACACCCGGCCTTTTAAATTTTTTCTTTTTTTTTGTGACAGAGTTTCACTTTTGTCGCCCAGGCTAGAGTGCAATGGCGCATCTCGGCTCACTGCATCCTCTGCCTCCCAGGTTCAAGCAATTCTCCTGCCTCAGCCTCCTGAGTAGATGGGATTACAGGTGCCCGCCTCCAGGCACAGCTAATTTTTGTATTTTTAGTAGAAACAGGGTTTCACCATGTTGGCCAGGCTGGTCTCAAAATTCTGATCTCAAGTGATCCACCTGCGTTGGCCTCGTAAAGTGTTGGGATTACAGGCGTGAGCCACCATGCCTGACCTGTATTCTCTTTTAAATGATTTGCCTTTGGAAGTTATTTTTTAAGAACTTTGTACAGTTAACATTTTAAAAATATGAGGCCGGGTGCAGTGGCTTATGCCTGTAATCCTAGTACTTTGGGAGGCTGAGGCGGGTGGATCACCTGAGGTAAGGAGTTTGAGACCAGCCTGGCCAATATGGGCGAAACCCCGTTTCTACTAAAAATGCAAAAATTAGCCAGGCACTGTGGTGGGTGTACTGTAATCCTGGCTACTTAGGAGGCTGAGGCAGGAGAATCACATGAACCCGTGAAGTGGAGGTTGCAGTGAGCCGAGATTGTGCGATTGCACTCTAGCCTGGACGACAAGAGCAAAACTCCGTCTCAAAAAAAAAATTTTTTTAAAGAATAAATATTTCAGGAAGCTTCTTTTTTTTTTTCCTCACAGCAAAATAAGAGAAAGCTTACATAAATTTAAGTGCTATTTTATCGCCTATTTGTTTGTTTTGTTTGTTATGATCCTGTGTTCATATGAATATGAGGATTTCATCTCTTCTCCTTTATTTCTTCTGTATCCCTTATCAAGTACCATTTTTATCTGTGATTTATTTTTATTTTAATCAGTTCTAAATTACTGTATTTCGATACATTCATTTCCATCTCATCTCAATTTCTTTTCTTATAACTAGGTCTTTCTGTTTCTAAGCCAGCCATAATCTCCTCATTGGAGCAAGGGAAGGAGCCCTGGATGGTTGTGAGGGAAGAGACAGGAAGATGGTGCCCAGGTGAGTGAGCAAGCACAGGAAGCCCTTGCAGGGAACAGACCAGCTGTTCAGAATGTTGAGTTGGCAAGGTTATTTTAAATCAAATACTTAGGGAAAACCTGATTTCAAAACATATTACAAACCTGTAGTAATCAAACAGTGTGGTACTGGCATAAAGATAGACATGTAGACTAATGGAATAGAATAGAGAGCCCAGAAATAAACCCTTGCATAAATAGTCAAATGATTTTAGACAAGGGTGCCAACACTTCCATGGAGAAAATTGGATTATCCACAGGCAAAGGAATACATTTGTACCCTTGTCTTATACCAGATAGAAAAATTAACTCAGAATGGATCAAAGACCTAAATATGAGATCTAAAACAACAAAAACTCTTAGAAGAAAATATTGGAGAAAAGCTTCATAACATTGGATTTGGCAATGATTTATTGTGTATGTAACACCAAAAGCACTGGCAACAAAAGCAAAAATAGACAAATGGGACTACATTAAACCTAAAAACTCTGTACATCAAAGGACACAATCTACAGTGTTTATTAATTTTTGTTTGTTTTGAGACAGGGTTTTACTTTGTCACTCAGGCTGGATGGAGTGCAGTGGTGCAAACTTGGCTCACTGCAACCTCTGCCTCCCTGGCTTAAGCAATCCTCTCACCTCAATTTCCTGAGTAGCTGGAACTACAGGCACACGTCACCATACCTGGCTAATTTTTTAAATTTTTGCAGAGATGAGGTCTCGCTATATTGCCCGGGCTGGTCTCGACCTCCTTAAGCAATCCTCCCACCTCAGCCTCCCAAAGTGCTAGGATTACAGGCATGCATCGCTGTGCCCAGCTGTTTATAAATTTTTTTAAAAGATTCAGGCCGGGCTCAATGGCTCACACCTGCAATCTCAGCACTTTGGGAGGCTCAGGTGGGAGGATTACTTGAGCTTAGGAGTTTGTGACCAGTCTGGCAACATAGCAAAAGCCCTGTCTTTACAAAGAATTAAAAATTAAAAAATTAGCCAGGCATGGTGGTGTATGCCTGTAGTCCCAGATATTCAGCAGACAGGTGGGAGATCATTTGAGCCCAGGAGTTTGAGGCTACAGTGAGCCAAGATTGTACCACTTTACTCCAGTTTAGGTGACACTGCAAGATGCTGTCTCAAAATAAATAAATAAAAGATTCATACAAGTTGCTTTGCTAGGTGATAGGAATACATTTTTAAAGTGTTATAGAGACATTTTCAATCTAGTAGGGGATCAAGAATACATGGATGGATATTCTAATAGAATCACTAGGCAAAAAAATAGTGTTGATTAGAAATTAGGAAAATTAGAGAAAGTAATATATGACTATATTGAGGAGGTAGAGATGGCAGAGGGATGATTGAGAAGAAAGGAGATCAACCAGGAAGGTTTGGGGTGTGTAGGCCAAAAACAGATCCATTCTATAGGCCAGAGTTCTTTGATGATGTCTGTGACTCATTGAAGCGCTATAGGCTGAACGTGGTGGCTCGCGCCTGTAATGCCAGCACTTTGGGAGGCCAAGGTGGAAGGATTGCTTGAGCCTAGGAGTTTGATACCAGTCTGGGCAATAGAGTGACACCTTGTCTGTAGCCTAGCATGGTGGCATGCACCTGTAGTCCCATCTACTCAAGAGGCCGAGTTGGGAGGATTGCTTGAGCCTGGGAGGTCAAGGCTGCAGAGAACCATGATTCTGTCATTACACTCTAGTCTGGTAACAGAGCAAGACCCTGTCTCAATAAATAAATAAATAAAGTGCTACAGAACTGTGAGAGAATACATTTGTGGTGTTTTAAGCCACCCAGTTTGTGGGACTTTGTTAATGGCAGCCCTAAGAAACTAATAGAGAGGAATCATGGAAAAATGATACATATTCTCATACATGTTTTAATGTAAAGATAACATTCCTTTACCAGTTTTTTAATACCTGGTTAGGCTTTTTCCTTGGCATGGATTTTCTTTAAGAAAACCCTTTATTTTGAAATAATTATGGATTCACAAGAGGTTGCAAAGAAATGTACAGGGGAGTCCTGTGCACCCCTTTTGCAGCTTCCCCCAGGGTTAATACCTTATCCAACTATAGTACAATACCATACCAAAAAATTGACATTGCTACAATTCGTAGAACTTACTCAGATTTCACCAGTTATACATGCACTCATTCCTGTGTGTATATTTATAGCTCTATGCAGTTTTATCACATGTAGCCTTGTGTCACCACCACAATAGTCAAAGTACTCAACAATACCATCACAAGACTCCCTTGTGTTACCTCTTTATAGCTATACTTGTCCCATTTCTCTTTTTCCTATCCCTTGTGATATGGTTTGGCTGTGTCTTCTCCCAAATCTCATCTTGAATTATAGCTCCCATAATTCCCATGTGTTGTGGGAGGGACCAGGTGGGAGATAATTGAATCATGGGGGCAGTTTCCTCCATACTGTTCTCGTGGTAGTAAGTGTCACAAGATCTGATGGTTTTATAAGGGGTTTCCCCTTTCGCTTGGCTCTCATTCTGTCTTGCTTGCTGCCATGTAAGATGTGCCTTTTCTCCTCCTTTGCCTTCTGCCATGATTGTGAGGCCTCCCCAGCCACGTGGAACTGTGAGTCCATTAAACTTTTTTCTTTATAAATTACCCAGTCCTGGGTATGTCTTTATCAGCAGCATGAGAACAGACTAATACACCTTGGCAACCACTGTTCTGTTCTCTGTATAATTATGTAATTTCATAAATGTTATATAAATAGAATCCTGCAATACTTGCCCTTTTGAAAATTTTTTTTTTCTTTTATTTCATATACACATACACATATATATGGGTTTTTTGTTTTTTACATTCATGTACAAATTTGTGCATGTGAAAATAAGTCTTCATTTATTTACGATAAATGCTCAAGGGTGTAGTTGCTGTGTAGTGTAATAAGTTCATTTTTAGTTTTTCAAGGAGCTGCTAAATTATTGTTGACAATCTTTGTACCATTTTACTTTCTTACCAGCAATGTATGTGTGATCTAGTTTCTTTAATCATAGCCAGCACTTGGTGTTCTAATTGTTTTTCATTCTAGCCATTCTAATAGGTGGGTAATTATATCTCATTGTGGTTTTAATTTGAATTTCCTTAATGGCAAATAATGTTGAACATCTGTGTGTGCCATCTGTCTATCCTGTTCAGTGAAATGTCTCTCCATGCCTTTTGCCCATTTTCTAATTTGGTTGGTTTTATACTGTTGCGTTTTCAAAGTTTTTTTTGTATCTTAGACAGAATGCTTTTGTTGGATATATAACCTGCAAATATTTTCTCCCAGTTTGTAATTTGTCTTTTTTTTTTTTTAGCAAGGTTTATTGTGAAGAGTGAAAGAACAAAGCTTCCACAGCATGGAAGGGGACCCCAGTGGGTTGCCCTGTAATTTGTCTTTTTATCCTTTTAACAGGGTCTTTGCAGAGCAAAAGTTCTTAATTTTGATGAGGTCTAATTTATCTTCTTTTCTCTTATGAATTGTGTTTTTGGTGTGTGTATGTGTATTTAGTGTCCAGTCTAATAATTGTTTGCCTACTCAAAGGTCCTTAAGATTTTATTTTTTAGACATTTTATAGTTTTGTTTGTTTGTTTGTTTTTGGTGACGGAGTCTTGCTCTGTCATCCAGGCTGGAGTGCAGTGGCGTGATCTCAGCTCACTGCAACCTCCGCCTCCCAGGTTCAAGGGATTCTCCTGCCTCAGCCTTGCAAATAGCTGGAATTACAGGCACGCACCACCACACCCAGCTAACTTTTGTATTTTTTTTGTTTTTTTTTAGTAAAGACAGGGTTTCACTATGTTGGCCAGGCTGGTCTCAAACTCCTGACCTCAGGTGATCCGCCCGCCTCTGCCTCCCAAAGTGCTGGGATTACAGGTGTGAGCCACCGTGCCTGGCAGAGGTTGTTTTTTGAATATGAATTAGTGTTGATGTCATCATGTTATTTTTCTTATCTATCATATTTATATAATATATTGAACTATTTTTAAATATTCAATTAGCTTCTTATACCTAGACTAAATCCCACTTAGTCGTGGTATATTATGCATTTTATTCATTGTTGGGTTGGATTTGACTTGCTAAAATTTAGTTGACAATTTTCTCGTTTAAGTTCATGAAAGATATTGATGTTTATTTTCTTTGTTGTGTCACCGTAGTCTTGTTTTGGTATCACAGTAATACTGGCCTTATAAAGTGAGTTGAGAAGTGTTGTCTTTTCTGTTTTCTGGAAGAAATTGTGTAAAACATTATATGAATGTTTGGTAAACTCCAGTGCAACTGTCTGAACCTGGAGATTTCTTTTTGGGGACTTTTTAATTATAAATTCAGTTTATTGAATAGTTGTAGGACTATTCAGATTACCTGTTTTATCTTAGCAGGGTATTGGTAGTTTGTGATTTTCAAACATTTGGTCCATATCTTCTAATCTGTTGAAGTTATAAGTGTAAGTTGTATGTGGTGGTCTTATTATTCTGTATATTCATATATATAAAGGATGTATGTATGTATTTATAATTGTTTTGAATATTTTTTCCTTTGAGACTCCCTCTTCAACCCATTATTATTATTATTATTTATTTTATTTTATTTTATTTTATTTTATTTTATTTATTTTATTTTTTTTTTTTTGAGACGGAGTCTCGCTCTGTCGCCCAGGCTGGAGTGCAATGGCCGGATCTCGGCTCACTGCAAGCTCTGCCTCCCGGGTTCACGCCATGCTCCTGCCTCAGCCTCCCGAGTAGCTGGGACTACAGGCGCCCGCCACCTTGCCCGGCTAGTTTTTTGTATTTTTCAGTAGAGACGGGGTTTCACCGTGTTAGCCAGGATGGTCTCGATCTCCTGACCTCGTGATCCGCCCGTCTCAGCCTCCCAAAGTGCTGGGATTACAGGCTTGAGCCACCATGCCCGGCCTATTTTATTTTATTTTTTTAAGACAGAATCTTACTCTGTTGCCCAGGCTGAAGTGCAGTGACAATCTCAACTCATTGGAACCTCTGCCTCCCGGGTTCAAGTGATTCTCCTGCCTCAGCCTCCTGAGTAGCTGGGATTACAGGTGCCCACCACCACGCCCGGCTAATTTTTGTGTTTTTTAGTAGAGATGGGGTTTCACCATGTTGGTTAGGCTGGTCTCGAACTCCTGATGCTGGGATCCACCCACCCCAGCCTCCCAAAGTGCTGGGATTACAGGCGTGAGCCACCAAGCCCAGCCGGATTATTTTATAAATTATTTTTTAATTGAAAAATTCAAATTGTATGTATTTATGGCCTACAATATAATGTTTTGTTATATGTATATATCGTGAAACGATTAACTCTAGCTAATTAGCATATCTATTACCTCACATGCTTCTTTTTTTGTTCTTCCACAATAGTTGTCTTAGAAACTTATTTTTTTATGTGTGGGAGAACATTTAACATCTACTTTCCTAGCAGTTTTTAAGCTTGCACTATACTGTTTCAGCCGGGTGTGGTGGCTCAGGCCAGGCATGGTGGCTCAGGCCAGGCGAGGTGGCTCACACCTGTAATCCCAGCACTTTGGGAGGCGAGGGCGGGTGGATTACCTGAGGTCAGGATTTCAAGACCAGCCTGGCCAACATGGTGAAACCCGTCTCTACTACAAATACAAAAAATTAGCTGGGCATGATGGCCCAGCCTGTAATCCCAGCTACTCAGGAGGCTGAGGCAGGAGAATTGCTTGAACCCGGGAAGCAGAGGTTGCAGTGAGCCAAGATTATGTCATTGCATTCCAGCCTGGGCGCCAAGAGTGAGACTCTGTCTCAAAAAAAACCATAAGTAAATAATAAAATATACTGTTTCAAGAGAATTTATAATTGATTGGCAAAGCCTTTTTGTGAAGTATGTTTTAAAGTCTTTGTCAGATAATTCCAAATGTGAGTTATCCTTGTATTTGCATTAGTTGAATGCCTTTTCTTCTTCAGATTTTGGTTCTCTTGGTTTTTGGTATGACAAATGATTTTCAGTTGTACCTTGGATATTTCAGTTATTATGTTTCAGAGAGTCTTGATTCTATTTAATCAATTTGAGCAAGTAGTTATCCTGTTAGATTTAGGAAAGATCTGATCTACTTTTGTAGGCTTTAGTTCCAATGCCAGTTTAGTTTTCAGAACCATTACACTGCTATTCTGATCTGCTCCGTACGTCTCGTTCTGCTGGGGCCGACAAGCATATGAAGAGATGTTCAAAATCACTAGCCATTAAGGAAATGCTAGTCACAGCCACAGTGAGGCTGGGCACGGTAGCTCATGCCTGTAATCCCAGCACTTTGGGAGGCCGAAGCAAGTGGATCACTGGAGGTCAGGAATTCAAGATCAGCCTAGCCAACATGGTGAAACCCCATTTTTAGTAGAGATACAAAAATTAGCTGGGCATGGTAGCATGTGCCTGTAGTCCCAGGTACTTAAGAAACTGAGGCACAAGAATCACTTGAACCTGGGAGGCAAAGGTTGCAGTGAGCTGAGATCGCACCACTGTACTCTAGCCTGAGTGACCGTGAGACTGTGTCTGAAAAACAAAAACAAAAATGAAAACAAAAAAAAACCACGCAATGAGATATCACCTCACACTCAATAGGATGCTTAACGTAAAAAAAATACATAACGGGCCGGGCGCGGTGGCTCAAGCCTGTAATCCCAGCACTTTGGGAGGCCGAGACGGGCGGATCACGAGGTCAGGAGATCGAGACCATCCTGGCTAACCCGGTGAAACTCCGTCTCTACTAAAAAGTACAAAAAACCAGCCGGGCGAGGTGGCGGGCGCCTGTAGTCCCAGCTACTCGGGAGGCTGAGGCAGGAGAATGGCGTAAACCCGGGAGGCGGAGCTTGTAGTGAGCTGAGATCTGGCCACTGCACTCCAGCCTGGGCGACAGAGCGAGACTCCGTCTCAAAAAAAAAAAAAAAAAAAATACATAACAAATGTTGGCAGGATTGTGGAGATATTGGAACCTTTGTGCACTATTGGTGGGAATGTAAAATGGTACAATGTATTAGATCATTCTTGCATTGCTGTAAAGAAATACCTGAGACTGGGTAATTAGAAAAGAGGTTTAATTGGCTTATGGTTCTGCAGGCTTTATAGGAAGCATGGCCCTGCTCAACTTCTAGGGAGGCCTCAAGGAGCTTTTATTCATGGTGGAAGGCAAAGCAGGAGCAGGCACTTTACATGGTGAAAGCAGGAGTAAGAGAGAGAGTAGGGGCGCGGGGAGGTGCCACACTCTTTCTTTCTTTCCTTCTTTCCTTCTTTCTTTCTTTTCTTTTCTTTTCTTTCTTTTTTTGAAATGGAGTTTTACTCTTGTTGTCCAGGCTGGAAAGCAATGGTGCAATCTCAGCTCACTGCAACCTCCGCCTCTTGGTTTCAAGCGATTCTCCTGCCTCAGCATCCTGAGTAGGTGGGATTACAGGCGCCCGCCACCACACCCAGCTAATTATGTATTTTTAGTAGAGATAGGGTTTCACCATGATGGTCAACCTGGTCTTGAACTGCTCACCTCAGGTGATCTGTCCGCCTTGGCCTCCCAGAGTGCTGGGATTACAGGGGTGAGTCACCGCACCCAGCCCACACACTTTCAAGGACCAGATCTAATGAGAACTCACCATCATGACGATAGCACCCAGGGAATGGTGCTGAACCATTTATGAGAAAACCACTCGCATGATCCAATTACCTCCCACCAGGCCCCACTTCCAA
Source organism: Papio anubis (assembly GCF_008728515.1). Taxonomy (NCBI): domain Eukaryota; kingdom Metazoa; phylum Chordata; class Mammalia; order Primates; family Cercopithecidae; genus Papio; species Papio anubis. The sequence goes on from NC_044995.1 coordinate 19,779,354, forward strand.
CACTGGGGATTACAATTCAACATGTGATTTAGAGGGGATACACATATCCAAGCTGTCTCATACAGCCACTGTGGAAAACAATATGGTAATTTCTCAAAACATTAAAAATAGAATTGCCATATAATCCAGAAATTCTACTTCTAGGTATATATGTAAAATAATTGAAAGTAGGGATGCAAACTGATGGGGTTTTTTGTTTTGTTTTGTTTTGTTTGTTTTTGTTTTTGAGACGGAGTTTCACTCTTGTTGTCCAGGCTAGAGTGCAATGGCGGGATCTCGGCTCACCGCAAGGGCTGCCTCCTGGGTTCAAGCAATTCTCCTGCCTCAGTCTCCCAAGCGACTGGGATTACAGGCAGGCGCCACCACGCCCAGCTAATTTGGTATATTTAGTAGAGATGGCGTTTCTCCATGTTAGTCAGTCTGGTCTCGAATTTCCGACCTCAGGTGATCCGCCCGCCTCAGCCTCCCAAAGTATTGGGATTACAGTCATGAGCCACTGTGCCCGGCCTTTTTTTAACTTTGAAGAACCCTAAGGACATTATGCCAAGTAAAATAAGCCAGTCACCAAAAAACAAATATTGTATGATTTAACTTATATGAGGTATTTAGAGTAGTTGGGTGCACAGAAACAGAAAGCAGAATGGTGGTTGCTAGTAGCTGGGGCTAGGAGGGAATGGAGAGTTGTTCATCAGTATAGAGTTTCAGTTTTGCAAAATGCAAAAGTTCTGAAAATTAGTTGCACAACAATATGAATACACATACGACTACTGAAGTATACACTTAAAAATGGTTAAGATGGTAAATTCTATTTTATATGTTATTTTACCACAATTTTTTTTCTAAAAATACTAGAGGTATATTGTAAGACTACCTGTGTATGGCTTGTATTTAAGCCTACAGAAAGAGTGTACATTGAGAGGAGGGCTGGCTAGAGACATTCCAACATTTAGAGGTCAGGGAAAGGAGGAGGATGTGTTAAAGGGAACTGAAAACAAGTGGTCAGAGAAGTAAGAAGATAACCAGGAGAATATGTTATACAGGAAGCAAAGGGATTGATTAGGTGTGTTGTGATGCTGACGAGTTAGGTAGAGTAAGAACGGGTGCTTGAGCACTGATTTTGGCAAGGTGATTTTCTTGGTGACCTTAGCTAGAGTTGTTTCAATATAGTTCTAGGAGTTGAAATATGTATGGCAGTGGACTACAGAGAAAATGGCTAATTTATACAGTCATTTGATTTAAGACAAAGGTAAGGAAAGGATGGTCTTTTCAGTAAATGATACTGAGTCAATTGGGTATCTGGAAAAATAGAAAGGTTGATTCTGACCTCACATCAGAATATGTAATCCAGGTGGATTATAGATCTCAATAGGAAAGGCAAAATAGTTAAATTTCTGGCTGCCGCAGTGGCTTATGCCTGTAATCCCAGCACTTTGGGAGGCCGAGGCGGCCAGATCACCTGAGGTCGGGAGTTTGTGACCAGCCTGACCAACATGGAGAAACCCCATCTCTATTAAAAATACAAAATTAGCTGGGTGTGGTGACACATGCCTGTAATCCCAGCTACTTGGGAGGCTGAAACAGGAGAATCGCTTGAACTCAGGAGGCGGAGGTTGCATTGAGCCTAGATTGCACCACTGCACTCCAGCCTAGGCAACAAGAGCAAAACTCTGTCTCAAAAAAAAAAAAAAAACAAATTACATTTCTGGAAGACAATATGAGTATATTTTCGTAACCTTGGGATTGGATTACTTAAAATTGAGAATTTTTGTTCCTGCCAGGCACGGTGGCTCACACCTGTAATCCCAGCACTTTGGGAGGCCGAGGCGGGTGGATCATGAGGTCAGGAGATCGAGACCATCCTGGCTAACATGGTGAAACCCCCCGTCTCTACTAAAAATGCAAAAAATTAGCCGGGCGTGGTGGTGGGCGCCTGTAGTCCTAGCTACTTGGGAGGCTGAGGCAGGAGAATGGCGTGAACCCAGGAGGCGGAGCTTGCAGTAAGCCGAGATCGCACCACTGCACTCCAGCCTGGGTGACTGAACGAAACTCCGTCTCAAAAAAAAAGAATTTTTGTTCCTTAAAACATATAAATTAACCAGGCATGGTGGTGCACACCTGTAATCCCAGCTACTCAGGAGGCTAAGGTGGGAGAATCACTTGAACCTGGGATGCAGAGGTTGCACTGCACTGAGCTGAGATTGTGCCACTACACTCCAGCCTGGGTGACAAAGCAAGACTCTGTCTCAAAAAAAAAGAAAAAATATATATACACACACACATGTATATTACACATATATGTATATATTACTAAGAGAATGAAAGTGCCAGTGCCAGTCCTAGAGTGGGTGAAGACATCTGTAATGCATAACTTGGTCATATATAGAACTTACAAAGTTTCTATAAATCATTAAGAAAAGACAACCCAGGCCGGGCGCGGTGGCTCACGCCTGTAATCCCAGCACTTTGGGAGGCCGAGGCGGGCGGATCACGAGGTCAGGAGATCGAGACCATCCTGGCAAACACGGTGAAACCCCGTCTCTACTAAAAATACAAAAAAAAAAAAAAGCTGGGCGTGGTGGCGGGCGCCTGTAGTCCCAGCTTCTCGGGAGGCTGAGGCAGGAGAATGGCGTGAACCCGGGAGGTGGCGGAGCTTGCAGTGAGTAGAGATCGCGCCACTGCACTCCAGCCTGGGCGACAGAGCGAGACTCCGTCTCAAAAAAAAAAAAAAAAGAAAGAAAAGACAACCCAGGAATCACCCACATGTCCAATTTACTGATGAATGGATAAACAAAATGTGGTATATCCATACAATTCAACCATAAAAAGGAATGAATGCTACTACTTGGCTGAACCTTGAAAACATGCTGAGTGGAAACAGCAAAACCCAAAAGGTCACATATTGTATGATTCCATTTATATAAAATGTCTAGAATAGGCAAAATCACAGAGACCTAAAACAGATTAATAGTTGTCCAGACAGGGGAAAGGGGAAAGTGGGAAGTGACTGTGAGTTTTAGGTTTCTTTTTGGAGTGATGCAAACGTTGTGTAATTAGATGATGGTGATGGTTGCACATCATTGAGAATATACTAAAACTTATTGAATTGTGTACATTAAAATGCTTAAAATGGTGAATTTTACGTTACATGAATTTTACATTAAAAATCAGTAAAAATGGACAAAAGGCCTGGATGGCAGTTTATTAAAGATATCCAGTTGGCCAATAAACATAAAAAAGTACTCAGCCTCATTTGTCCTTATGGAAATTGCAAATTATACTACGATGTAAACACACATGCCAGGATGACTAAACATAAAAAGATTGACAATAGCAAGTGTTGATAAGGATGTAAAGAACCAGAACTCTCTGACAGCCTGATGGAATTTTAAATTAGAATTTTATTTATTTATTTATTTATTTATTTTTGCTTTTTCGAGACAGATTCTTGCTGTGTCACCTAGGCTGGAGTGCACTGGCACATCTCAGCTCACTGCAACCTCCACCTCCTGGGTTCAAGCGATTCTCCTGCCTCAGCCTCCCAAGTAGCTGGGATTACAGGCACCCACCACCACACCGAGCTAATTTTTGTATTTTTAGTAGAGACGGGGTTTCACCATGTTGGCCAGGCTGGTCTCAAACTCCTGACCTCAAGAGATTTGCCTGTCTCAGCTTCCCAAAGTGCTGAGAATACAAGCATGAATCACCACACCTGGCCTAAATTAGAAAATTGTTGCATAATGTCAACTACAGCTGAAGAAATTTATATCCTATGATGCAGCAATTTCACTCCGATGTGCATACCCAACAGAAAAGAGTAATTATTTCCACTAAAAGAAATGTACAAGAATGTTCATAGCAGCACTAATCATAATAATCAACTATCGGAAGCAATCAGAATGTCCATCATTAGGTGTATGGACAAATAAATTGTGTTAGAATGGAGTGCTGTATATAGCTATCAGTCTCAAACTTTTTATTCTCAGGATGCCTTTATGCTCTTAAAAATTATTGAGAACCCCAAGAGCTCTTGCATATGTAGATTATATCCTTCAATATTAACTGTATTATAAATTAAATCTAGGAAAAAGGAAATATTCATTTAATTCATTTAAAGAGAATGAACTATATGTTAACATAAATCAGTTATGTTTTCCAAACAAAACAAAAATATTTAGTGTGAAAAGTGGCAATGTTTTTCATTTTTTGCACATTTCTTTAATGCTGGGATTAAAAGAAGATAGGTGGATCTCACATCGGCCTCTGAATTTAATCTATTAAATTAAAACTCACTAGTCTGTCTTGTTCTTTGAATGGTTCTCTTATCTATGGTACCTGTTTTGTAGTTATTTGGAAAATATTGCTCCAATTAGTTATGCAGATCTTCCAGACTTTGACACATTTTCTTATAAAATAGCCAAAAAATCATACTTGTTAATAACACCACTCATCTAGTCAGAAAAGTCTTTTAAGTATTTGGAAGCTGTCAAGCTCACAGGGGCCAATACAAACTTTCCTAAAGTCTAATTTTGGCCTGGTGTGGCAGCTCATGCCTGTAATCCCAGCACTTTGGGAGGCAGAGGCGGGCGGATCACCTGAGGTCAGGAGTTCGAGACCAGCCTGGCCAACATGGTGAAACCCCGTTTCCACTAAAAATACAAAAAATTAGCCAGGCATGGTGGCGCACACCTGTATTCCCAGCTACTCGGGAGGCTGAGGCAGGAGAATCGCTTGAACCCGGGAGGCGGAAGTTGCAGTGAGCTGAGATCATACCATTGCACTCCAGCCTGGGCAGCAAGAGTGAAATTCCGTCTCAAACAACAACAGCAGCAGCAACAACAACAACAAAATAGTCAAAATCTTGCCAGGCACGGTGGCTCACGCCTGTAATCCCAGCACTTTGGGAGGTCGAGGCGGGTAGATCACTTCAGGTCAGGAGTTTGAGACCAGCCTGGCCAACATGGTGAAACCCCATCTCTACTAAAAATACAAAAATTAGCCGGGCATGGTGGGGTGTGCCTGTAGTTTCAGCAACTCAGGAGGCTGAGGCAGGAGAATCACTTGAACTCAGGAGGTGGAGGTTGAAGTGAGCTGAGATCATGCCACTGCACTCCGGCCTGGGTGAGAGTGAGACTCCATTTCAAAAAAAAAAAAAAAAAAAAAAAGGAAAGCACCAAAAATAGCCAAAGTCATAGAAGCAGAGAACAGAATAATGAGACGGGTAGGGGAAATGGGGAGATGTTGGTCGAAAAGTATAAAGCTTCGGTTATGCGGCCGGGCACATACGCCTGTAATCCCAGCACTTTGGGAGGCCGAGGCAGGTGGATCACGAGGTCAGGAGTTCCAGACCAGCCTGGCCAACATAGTGAAACCCCGCCTCTACTAAAAATACAAAAATTAGCCAGGCATGGTGGCTCATGCTTGTAGTCCCAGCTACTCAAGAGCCTGAGGCAGGAAAATCACTTGAACCCGGGCGGCGGAGGTTGCGGTAAGCTGAGTTCGCCCCAGCCTAGTCAACAGAGCGAGACTCCATCTCAAAAATAAATAAATAAATAAATAAAATAAAGCTTCAGTTGTGCAAGATGAGTGGATTCTGAAGATCTGACATAATATATTATGACTCTAGTTGGCAGTACTGTATTGTATACTTGAAATGTGCTGAGGGTACATGTTAAATGTTCTCACCAGAAAAAAAAAAAAAAGAAAACAGTTAACTATATAAGGTGATGAATATGTTAGTTAGCTGACTGTGGTGATTATTTCACAATGTAAATGTATGTCAAATCATCAGGTTGTATGCTTTAAATATATAAATTTTAACTGTCAATTTTCCCTTAATAAAGTGGGAAATAAAGTGTTTCTCAAAAAATAATAAAGTGTTTCTCAAAAACAAATATTGAGAAATTTAACTATGATTGCTATCATAAATATTTATTTACATTGGTACTATGTGCTAAGAAATAGAAAAAAGTATTTATTAAATATGTAAACACTTTTAAAATTTTTCTTGTGTTGTAAATACTTTACATGAGATCTACCCTCTTAGTGGATTTTTAGGTGCACAATGCAGTGTTGTCAAGTGTGGGCACAGGGTTGTACAACAGAACTTTTTTGTTGTTGAGATGGGGTCTCTCACTCTTACCCATGCTGGAGTACAGTGGAGTGATCACAGCTCACTGCAGCCTGGACCTCTCAGGCTCAAGCAGTCTTCCCACCTCAGCCTCCCAAGTAGCTGGGACCACAGGTGGTGTACACACCACTACACCCAACGATATTTCTCTTTTTATTTTTTTTAGTAGAGAAAAGGTCTCGCTATGTTGCCCAGGCTGGTCTCAAACTCCTCGACTCAAGTAATCCTCCCATCTCAGCCTCCCAAAGTGCTGGGATTACAGATGTGAGCCACCACACCAGGCCAGATATTTTAATAATAAAAGTAGTCTCAAAAAATAGAGAAACCTGGCCAGGCACGGTGGCTCACACCTCTAATCCCAGCACTTTGGGAGGATGAGGCAGATGAATCACTTGAGGCCAGGAGTTCGAGACCAGCCTGACCAACATGGTGAAACCCCATCTCTACTAAAAATACAAAAAAAATTAGCCGATGTGGCGGCATGTGCCTGTAATCCCAGCTACTTAGGAGGCCGAGGCAGAGAACTGCTTGAACCTGGGAGGCAGAGGCTGCAGTGAGCTGAGACTGTGCCACTGTACTCCAGCCTGGGTGACAGAGCAAGACTCCATCTCAAAACAAACAAACTGGCAAGGCACGGTGGCTTACACTTGTAATCCCAGCCCTTTGGGAGACTGAGGCGGGGGGATCACCTGAGGTCAGGAGTTCAAGACCAGCCTGGCCAACACGGTGAAACCCCATCTCTACTAAAAATACAAAAATTAGCCGGATACGGTGGTTTGCGCCTGTAATCCCAGCTACTTGGGAGGCTGAGGCAGGAGAATTGCTTGAATCCAGGAAGTGGAGCTTGCAGTGAGCCAAGATCACACCATTGCACTCCAGCCTGGGGCACAGAGCAAGACTCCGTGCCCCTTTCCCACCAAAAAACACATACTCTGTCTCCAAAAAAACAAAAAAACAAAAAAACCCAACATCCATTTTCAAGTATAAGAAATACATATTCTCGGCCAGGCACGGTGGCTCACACCTGTAATCCCAGCACTCTGGGAGGATTAGGTAGGCGGATCACCTGAGGTCAGGAGTTTGAGACCAGCCTGGCTAACACAGTGAAACCTCATTTCTACTAAAAATACAAAAAATTAGCCAGGCGTGGTGGTGCGTGCCTGTAATCCCAGCTACTCGGGAGGCTGAGGCAGGAGAATTGCTTGAACCTGGCAGGCGGAGGTTGCAGTGAGCCGAGATTGTGTCATTGCACTCCAGCTTGGGGAACAAGAGCGAAACTCTATTAAAAAAAAAGAAATACATATTCTCTTTTTATTGTATAATAAAATATTATTCTAAAATGAAGTATTCTTTTGTTTCCATGTAGGTACATGGAAAACTTGGGGATTTCACAATAATTTCTTGGACAATAATGAGGCTACAGACATAAAAGCAGGTATAAAATACAGTTTTTAAGAGCACAGTAGAAGTACTGATAACAAAACTAATCTCTGAACGTACATGTTTATTCCCCAAACCTACTATAGAAACTTCTAGAACACACAGAAACACATAATCACGCATTCTGTTAGATTTCAGAATGTGATGTTATCACAATTCTAGTAGTCTCTCAGAAACTCCCCTGTCCAGTGGTAAGAGAATAAGTAAAAAAGACAAATGTCTCAGGATTAGTATGAAAATAGCTTTGACCTTATAGACTTCCTGATAGGGTCTCAGGTACCCTCCATGGTCCTGGGACCACCCATTGCGTACTGCTGCTATATAGTAATGAAAATGAAGAAACTACTACTGTATGTAATATTACAAATGAACTTCACACATGGTACTGGACAGAAGGTGCTGGAGAAAAAAAGTACATCCTATATCATTCCATTTATTTGAAATTCAGAAATAGACAAAAACCCACTGCATGGTGTAAGAAGGCAGGATACTGCTTACCTTTGGTGGGTAAGGTAAGCCTGGGAAGGGCCTTGAGGGCTCTGGGTTCCTGGTAATGTTCTGTTTCTTGGTTAAGTGGTGGTTTCACAGGTATGTTCACTTAGTAAAAACGTCTTCTGTAAGGAAGTGATGTAGAAAAGTGTGTGTGTGTGCTTATATCTGTGCTTAATAAGTATGTGTGTGAGTGTAGTGGTTGTTTTAAATATGTCTGCTGGCTGGGCACGGTGGCTCATGCCTTTAATCCCAGCACTTTGGGAAGCCAAGGCGGGTGGATCGCCTGAGGTCGGGAGTTCAAGACCAGCCTGGCCAGCATGGTGAAACCCTGTCTCAACTGAAAATACAAGAATTAGCTGGGCATGGTGGTGGGCACCTGTAATCCCAACTACTTGGGAAGCCAAGGCAGGAGAATCGCTTGAACCCAGGAGGCAGAGGTTGCAGTGAGCCGAGATCGCACCATTGCACTCCAGCCTGGGCTACAGAACAAGACTCTGTGCCCCTCCCCCACCAAAAAACACACACACACCATGTCTGCCATTTCTGTGACAGTCCTCGAACACCCCCACCAAAAAAAAAAATGGAGTCTAACTTCCTGCTTTGAAAATGGGACAGCCCTAAGTGACTTGTTTCCAACAAATAGAAATACTTTGTGATTTCTGAGGCTAGGTCATAAAAGTAGACAGCTTGTGCCTGGCATATGCTCACATACCCTCCCTCCCTCCCTGCATTTCCCATATGCTTTTGGAGTCTTGAGTTGCAGGTAAGAGGGCATCTGTTACCTTGAAACAGCTATGCTGGGCATACCATGTACAGAGACCACATAAGGATAGAAAGCCCCAGGCATCACAGCTGGTACAGTCCCAAGCTTTACATATTTCCTCAGGTCTGGTACCAGACATGTGAGTGAGGAAGCTATTGGAATGATCCAGCCTGACCAATGTGTGACTGTCACTGGAGAAACACCAAGTAAGGAATGCCTGGTTGAGCTCAGTTAATCCTTGGGACTGAAAGACAATAATGATAAATGGGTCTGGTGTGGTGGCTCGTGCCTATAATCTCAGCACTTCGAGAGGCTGAGGCAGGAGAATCACTTGAAACCAGGGGTTCAAGACCGGCCTGGGCAACAAAGTGAGATCTTTTCTCTACAAAAAAAAAAAAAAGATTTAAAAATTAGCAGGGCATAGTGGCACACCCCTATAGTCTCAGCTTCTTCAAAAGCTGAGTGAGGTAGGAGGATTTCTTGAGCTCAGGAGGTCGGGCCTGCAGTGAGCTGTGATTGCACCACTGCACCCACTCTCCCCTGGGTGACAGAGCATGACTTGGTCTTCACTAATAATTACAACAGCAGTAGTAATAGTAATAATAAATGGCTTACTGTTTTAAGCCACTCAGTTGGAGTGGCTTGTTATAGATAAGCAAGTACATGGTTTATTTACGTATGTGTTTATTTTTTTTTTTTTTGAGACGGAGTCTCGCTCTGTGGCCCAGGCTGGAATGCAGTGGCGGGATCTCAGCTCACTGCAAGCTCCGCCTCCCAGGTTTACGCCATTCTCCTGCCTCAGCCTCCCGTGTAGCTGGGACTACAGGCGCCCGCCACCTCGCCCGGCTAGTTTTTTGTATTTTTTAGTAGAGACGGGGTTTCACCGTGTTAGCCAGGATGGTCTCTCTATCTCCTGACCTCGTGATCCGCCCGTCTCGGCCTCCCAAAGTGCTGGGATTACAGGCTTGAGCCACCGCGCCCGGCCGCACGTATGTGTTTATATATAAAATCAGTGCAGTAGATGTAGGAGTGAATAGAAACATGGAGAGATATTCAGTAGTTATTACAAATTTAAGGGCATTAAATTATTATGATTGTCAACTGTTATCTTTGTATTGTTTCTCTTCATCTTAATTCCTTTTCCTTAATAATTTAATTCATTTATTCAGCAACTGATTATTGAATACTTATTATATTGTAAAGGTTGGTTTTATAGTGATTTCTCTATCCTTGAGTAGCTTTATGGGTAAAAAAAAATACACACACACACACACACACACACACATATATATATATATATATATTTTTTGAGACAGAGTCTCACTCTGTTGCCCAGGTTAGAGTGCAGTGTCATGATCTTGGCTCACTGCAACCTCCACCTCCCGGTTCAAGGAATTCTCTTGCATCAGCCTCCCCAGTAGCTGGGATTACAGGCACGTGCCACCACGCCCAGCTAATTTTTGTATTTTTAGTAGAGACAGGGTTTCACCATGTTGGCCAGGCTGGTCTCGAATGCCAGACCTCAAGTGATCTACCTGCCTAGGCCTTACAAAGTTCTGGGATTACAGGTATGAGCCACCATGCCTGGCCAAATATTAAAAAGATGAATAATAAATGAATATGTAATTCCAGTAGTACTTCAGGAAGGACTCCATTAGGTAATATTATCGGGGATACATTTTTGAGGAAGTGACTTTTACTCTGAGACTTGGATGAAATGAAGCCCGCTTTATAAAAAATCTAGGCAAAAAGATTCTTAGCACATGGAAGAGGCTATGAAGCTCTAACATAGGAACAGCTTTGGCATGTCCTAGTTGTTGACAGATTAATTTTGTTATAGCCTAATGAATAAAAAGGAATTGAACTCAAAATGAGATTATATTGGTTAGCAGAAGCCATGTATTCTTATGACAAGGAGCTGAAGTTTTAAAATTTCTGTGGGAAGCTGTATTTGTATGTGTGTAGATTAAGCTGCTTGTGACAGAGACCCAGAACAATTGTGATTGAAACCATATAGATGTTTAAATTCATTTTCTTTTTTTGATACAATGTCTATAACCCGGGCATAGAAATTTAATTTTCTCTTGCATTAAAATCCAAGCTGGAAAGGTACCTACTCTGCAAAACCATTATGTGACAGACATGACAGCAAATCAATATTGCCATCAGCTTTGTTGAGGAAGAGGGAAAGCAAGCAATATAGGGCTTGGGCCACCTGACTCTTAAGGAAAGAACTCAGATGGTATTACATAATATTTCTGTATTTCTTTAGGCAGAACCCAAGTTGCATGGCATTCCCAGCTGTAAAGGAGCTTGGGAAATGCAGAGTTTATATTGGCAGCTTTATTCTCAAATAAAAAGCCGTGGGTTCAATTGATATTTTTTAAAAAGGAAAATAGATATTTGGCAACAGCTGACAATCTGCCACATAAACCTTTGGCCTGATAGTGTTAAGCATATGGACTTGGACTCGGTTGACCTCATTCTAAGACTAACTCTCTTAAATTCTGATTGAGTTGATTTAGAATGTTTCCTAAACATCCATAATTGCAGCAAACTCTCAAGGTAATTCAGAGGCGGATCAAAATTTCAGCACCATTGAACTATTTCCCTAATTAACTCCTTCATTTGAGTGCTCTCATTTCCCTGTGCTCCTTTACCCACGTAAGAGTTCTCCAAAGCCTTTTATTTCTTATGTGAATTATTTGTAGTTATCTCTCATTGCTACCATAGATATTTTATTTCTCTTATAGTACAAAATCAGGAGTTGAAATGTATTTCTTATCTTTCAGACTTGGCGTCCAGAGATGAGCCCCAGAAGTTACCTCCAAAAAGTGATATTTATGAAACAGAATTATTCCAGTGGGTTAACATGGAGGAATTTAAAAGCCATAGTCCTGAGAGATCAATTTTCAGAGATATCTGGGAAGGCAACTGTCATTTTGAGCAACATCAGGGACAAGAGGAGGGTTATTTTAGACAACTTATGATTAACCATGAAAACATGCCCATTTTTAGCCAACATACTTTACTCACTCAAGAATTTTATGATAGAGAGAAAATCTCTGAATGTAAAAAGTGTAGAAAAATCTTCAGTTACCATTTATATTTTAGTCACCACAAAAGAACTCATTCTAAAGAACTTTCCGAATGTAAAGAATGCACGGAAATGGTTAATACACCATGCGTTTTTAAACAACAGACAATTCAAAATGGTGACAAATGCAATGAGTGTAAAGAATGTTGGAAGGCCTTTGTTCATTGCTCACAACTTAAACAACATCTAAGAATTCATAATGGTGAAAAACGCTATGAATGTAACGAATGTGGGAAGGCCTTTAATTATGGCTCAGAACTTACTCTACATCAAAGAATTCACACTGGTGAGAAACCTTATGAATGTAAAGAATGTGGGAAGGCCTTTAGACAGCGATCACAGCTTACTCAACATCAGAGACTTCATACTGGTGAAAAACCCTATGAATGTAAGCAATGTGGGAAAGCTTTTATTCGTGGCTTTCAACTTACTGAACATCTGCGACTCCATACTGGTGAGAAACCTTATGAATGTAAAGAATGTGGAAAGACTTTTAGGCATCGCTCACATCTTACTATACATCAGAGAATTCATACTGGTGAGAAACCCTATGAATGTCGGGAATGTGGGAAGGCCTTTAGCTATCACTCAAGCTTCTCGCACCATCAGAAAATTCATTCTGGCAAGAAACCTTATGAATGTCATGAATGTGGGAAGGCGTTTTGTGATGGCTTACAACTAACCCTACATCAGAGGATTCATACTGGTGAGAAACCCTATGAGTGTAAAGAATGTGGGAAGACTTTTAGACAGTGTTCACACCTCAAAAGACATCAGAGAATTCATACTGGTGAGAAACCTCATGAATGCGTGATATGTGGTAAGGCCTTTAGACTTCATTCACACCTTATTCAACATCAAAGAATTCATACTGGTGAGAAACCCTATGAATGTAAGGAGTGTGGGAAAGCCTTTAGCTATCATTCAAGCTTCTCGCACCATCAGAGAATTCATTCTGGAAAGAAACCTTATCAATGTGGGAAGGCATTTAATCATGGATTACAACTTAACTTACGTCAGACTCTTCATACTGGTGAGAAGCCAGTCAGGTTTCCTCTCCTCCCTCCCCATCCTAGTCTAGCATGAAATTTGTTGATGGAAATATACATTGTCTTTGTTTTATTTAAGGAAAATGTTGGTAAGCCACCATGTTTCATTAGTATTGATTTATTTACGTAATCCTTGAAAATCAAATGTTTTTAAGTGAGAAAATGGAAAACTAATTAAAGTGTAAATTTTGCTTTCATTTTAATGCTGTTTCTGAGTTACTGTATTAACCGTTATTGAGAATAAATTTTCTAAAATTACATGTTTCACTGAAACCAGTGAAATATAGCATAAATAAAATGAAAACAATTTCCTCTCCTCCCTCAAATCTCTGCGATAACCAGTATGTGTATTTCTTCTTCCTTTATGGTCAAACAGCCTGTACACAGAAAGTGTTTGTTGCATGTGTTTGGAGGAGATTTTACCCCCTATACGGACATTTGACAGCATCTTGTCCTTTTCACAGTAATCATGAATACCTTTCCAGGTCAGTACATAAAGATGTAACCCATTCTTTGTAAGGTTCAGAATATTTCTAGAATGGAATGTGTCTGTATTTTGAGCCATTACCTACTACAGACATTCGAGTTGTTTCTAATGTTCACCTGGAACTCTAGTTTTACCTTCTTTTGTTTCTGTTGTGCAGATTCCCAACAGTGGGATTAAAGAGTATCTGGCGTATGTGTTTTGGCATCACATTTATTTTTTAAAACCTTCTAAATTTTTTGTTTAATAGAAGCACACATTATAAAATTCAAAAATTACCAAAAATGTGAAAATTAATTCTCCCCTAACATCCAGTTCTGTAGCCACTCACCTTCTCTCCACAGATGCAACAACTGCTAGCAGTTTCTTTTTATTCTAACAGGAATATTTCATGTAAATTTCATAAATTTTTGGACAAAAGTAGGTTATTCATAATACGTGATTTATTACACATTCTCATCGTAAGTCCACATTTGGCCCACTTCATTTTTTTTTTTTTGAAACACGCCCAGGCTGGAGTCCAGTGGCCCAATCTTGGCTCACTGCAACCTCCACCTCCGAGTTTCAAAATTCTCCTGCCTCAGCCTCCCAAGTAGCTGGGACTACAGGTGTGTGCAGCCATGCCCAGCTACTTTTTGTATTTTTGGTAGAGAGAGTTTTTCACCATGTTGACCAGGCTGGTCTTGAACTCTTGACCTCAGGTGATCCACCCACCTCAACTTCCCAAAGTGCTTGGATTACAGGCGTAACCCACTTCGCCCAGCCCACTTCATTTTTTAACATATTCCAGGAATTTTAAAACTTTGTGTTAACCATCAATTTACTGCCTCTCGGCTCCGAATCCTTCATTGCCTGCTCTACAGTATTGGAACTGGGTTCTGTGAACATTTCTCCTTTGTGACCTGGCATGATGTTAATTTCTGCCAGTAGAGTGTGGGGAGGACACTAGAGGAGGAGGTTGTTTCTCTTCTTAGTTTTGTTTCACTCTTGTCAGGCTCCTGTAGTGCTTGCAGCAGTAGCCCTTGGCTCCTGTAGTGTGTGACACGCAGCAGGACCAGCCTCTAACACGCACTTAGGTGGCTTCACAGCAAGTAATAAGAGGTAGTGGCATCTCTCTGAAGATGGCTTTTGCCGTCTACCAAGAGGTTGACTTCCAGGCTAGTCCGACATCTCTGCCATTCTGAACCATGCCTCTGCCCTTTCTAAGAAGGCCTGGATTTTGGCCTATGGGAGAGTGGGCTAGTTTGGGTTGGGTATCTCAGTCCATGCTTTCTAGGGTCAGTCACTGCTACCACTTTCTTTTGTATTCCATGAATATTCCAGGTAAAATTTTTAAATCCTTTGGACAGAAAGAAACCAGTGACTTCATTAATACTGTATTATAGGGTGGATTTATGTATATTTATATTTCAGAGATTTATTTTTTACTTCCTGAATCCAAGAATTCACATCCTTCATTGATTCTCAAAAATTCTCAACTATTTCCACTTAAAATATTCCTTTCCCTCATTCTCTGCCCACTTCTCCCTTCTCTGTCTATCCTCTGAATTATATGTTGACCTTTTCTTACTGTCTTTTTAGAAGGTCTTTTGCTTATTTGTCCAACAATACTGTCGAGAACAGAATTCCTTGTGTGTACATTTTTTAACATTACATATTTTGTATCATGCTATGCAATCCAAAATTTGTTTCATTCAGTCAATAAGTTCATGAAATTTAGTCTCTTTTTGTGATTGACAGGGGTTAAGGAGGGAGTGAGGTCAAGGGGGATGTGGATGTGGCTATAAAAATGCAACATGAGGCCGGGTGCAGTGGCTCACGCCTGTAATCCCAACACTTTGGGAGGCTGAGGCAGGCAGATCATGAGGTCAGGAGATTGACACCATCCTGGCTAACATGGTGAAACCCCGTCTCTACTAAGAATACAAAAAGAAAAAATTAGCCGGGCGTGGTGGCAGGTGCCTGTAGTCCCAGCTACTCAGGAGGTTGAGTCAGGAGAATTTCTCGAACCTGGGAGATGGAGCTTGCAGTGAGCCAAGATCGTGCCACTGTACTCCAGCCTGGGCAACAAGAACAAAACTCTGTCTCAAAAAAAAAGAAAAAAAAGAAAGAAAAGAAAAGAAAAGAAAAAAAGAAACATTTTTCTTTTTTAAGGTCAGGAAGAAATTCTTCTACATTTTTGTCTATTCACTTTGCAGTTGTACCTTACACAATTAGGTCTTTAGAAACTATTCCAGAGTAAAATTTTGTATTTACGATTCTCCCATAACTGTCTCTTGCAGCCCTTCTCTGTGAGATGGTATTTTTTCCTGCCTCTGGATGAAATGTCTGGCAAGTGTCATTATAGTCAAAAATCCAGGGAGGCCGAGGTGGACGGATCATGAGGTCAGGAGATCGAGACCATCCTGGCTAACACAGTGAAACCCCATCTCTAATAAAAAAATACAAAAAATTAGCTGGGCGCAGTGGCAGGCACCTGTAGCCCCAGCTACTTGGGAGGCTGAGGCAGGAGAATGGCGTGAACCCGGGAGGCGGAGCTTGCAGTGAGCTGAGATGGCGCCACTGCACTCCAGTCCGGGTGACAGAGGGAGACTCCATCTCAAAAAAAAAAAAAATTGCAACATGAGGAATCCTGTGGTAATGGAAATGTTCTGTGTCTTGATTCAATGTCAACATCATGCTTGTGATGTACAGTTTTTCAAGATAATTAGTATTGGGGAAAACTTGGTCAAGGGTACATGGGATCTTTTTGTATTATTATTGCAGTTGCATATACTCTAAAATTGTTTCAAAATAAAAACCTTGATTTTTTGAAGTTTAGGAAAGATCGTTTCAGACAAATATGTGAATCTGAATTATCAATGTACTGTAATGTAGAACATGGGACTTTATTATGTTTCCCATTGCTATTCTGAATGACTAGTGGTTAGGTTGTCTTTTATTTTAAAAAATGAGACATTCGGCCGGGCGCGGTGGCTCAAGCCTGTAATCCCAGCACTTTGGGAGGCCGAGATGGGCGGATCACGAGGTCAGGAGATCGAAATCATCCTGGCTAACACGGTGAAACTCCGTCTCTACTAAAAAATACGAAAAACTAGCCGGGCGAGGTGGCGGGTGCCTGTAGTCCCAGCTACTTGGGAGGCTGAGGCAGGACAATGGCATAAACCCGGGAGGCGAACCTTGCAGTGAGCCGAGATCGTGCTACTGCACTCCAGGCTGGGTGACAGAGCAAGACTCTGTCTCAAAAAAGAAAAAAAAAAAAAAAGAGACATTCATAGGCTGCTTTTTTTTTTTTTTTTTTTTTTGAGACAGGGTCTTGCTTTGTTGCCCAGGCTGGAGTGCAGTGGCACAATTATAGCTCACTGCAGCCTCATTTGTGGTTACTTGACTAATTTAGATTTTCCTATGTTTATACTTTCTCATTTATATACATTAAAATACTGATTTTTTTTTTTTTTTTTTTTTTTTTTTTTTTTTTTTGAGATGGAGTCTCACTCTGTCACCGAGGCTGGAGTGCAGTGGCACCGTGTCAGCTCACTACAACCTCCGTCTCCTGGGTTCAAGCAATTCTGCCTCAGCCTCCCGAGTAGCTGGGATTACAGGCGCCCACCACCATGCCTGGCTACTTTTTATATTTTTAGTAGAGACAGGGTTTCACTATGTTGCCCAGGCTGGTCTTGAACTCCTGACCTCAGATGATCCACCCGCCTCAGCCTCCCAAATTGCTGGGATTACAGGCATGAGCCACCACACCCAGCCAATGATCTGTTCTTAAAAAGACAAAATATTGGCTAGGCGCAGTGGCTCACGCCTGTAATCCCAACACTTTGGGAGGCCAAGGTGGGTGGATCATGAGGTCAGCAGACCATCCTGGCTAACACGGTGAAACCCTGTCTTTACTAAAAATATAAAAAATTGGCCGGGTGCGGTGGCTTACTCCTGTAATCCCAGCACTTTGGGAGGCCAAGGCAGGTGGATCACCTGAGGTTGGGAGTTCAAGACCAGCCTGACCAACATGGAGAAACCCCGTCTCTACTAAAAAAAAAAAAAATACAAAATTAGCCAGGCATGGTGGCGCATGCCTGTAATCCCAGCTACTCTGGAGGCTGAGGCAGGAGAATCGCTTGAACCCAGGAGGCGGAGGTTGTGGTGAGCTGAGATCGTGCCATTGCACTCCAGCCTGGAGCAAAAAGAGCAAACCATTTAAAAATAAAAAATAAAAAGCCAAAAAAATTGCTTAAGGTATGAGGTGGTGGGTGCCTGTAGTCCCAGCTACTCAGGAGGAGCTGAGGCAGAAGAATGCGTGAACCCAGGAGGTGGAGCTTGCAGTAAGCCAAAGGTCACCACTGCACTCCAGCCTGGGTGACAGAGTGGGGAACCTCCATCTCAAAAAAAAAAAAAGAGTAAAATGTGTGTGTGAGAAGGCAGGCAGTTGCTCCAAGCCTGTAATCCCAGCACTTTGGGAGGCCTGAGGCAGGACAGATCACACAGGTCAGGAGATCCCGAGACCATCACAGCTAACTTTCTGGGTGAAACCCGTCCCTAAAAATACCCAAAAATTGCTTGGTGGCAGGTGCCTGTAGTCCCAGCTACTAGGAGGGAAGAGGCAGGAAGAATAAGTAAGCCGGGGAGTAGAGAGAGCTTGCAGTGAGCTGAGATCCGACCCACAGCACTCAGCCGAGGCGTGAACTCCGTCTCAAAAAAAAAAAAAAAAATTAATGAAAACAGAAATTAAATTTTGTACATTGCTTATTTCAATGGCCAAATCCAGCAATAAAACATGGTATATTCAGCCTTTGCTTTTGTTTTCTTTAGAGATGGATTCTCTTGCTCTGTTGCTGAAACGCTAAGAATGCTGCATCTTTTGATCGTCAGCTCATTACCGCAAACTCTGCTTCTGGGTTCAAGCCATTTTCCTGCCTCCTCAGTACCCTCTGGATACAGGTACCCACCACCTCCTAAGCACTAATTTAATATTTTTTTAAAATGAAACAGGGATTTTCTCTATCGACTTTCCAGGCTGGTCTCAACTCCTGACCTCAGGTGATCCAACTGCCTTGTCCTCCCAAAATGCTGGGATTACAGCTGTGAGCTACCATGCCCGGCCAATAAGCTATATTTATTCTTATTTGATGTGGATGAAAATTGTCAAAACACAACCAATGGGTAATGTCAACATGCATTCTAACATGCAATTTATTGGATTTAGCCAATAGAATGTGGGTGGAAGTCATTTTTGGTAGAACTGTTGGGAAAAGGGCTCGTGGGGTGCCTGTATAAACTGGCCATAAAAATATGGGACAATAAGTTGTGGAAAGCCACAAGAGGCCTCTGAGGAAGAAAGCCTTCTATTTGCCATCACGTTCCCATGACCAGAGCGTGACCTGCTCTCTTATCTATAAACACTGTGCTCAAGGAGAAAGACACTCCTTTGAAGCACTGGAATGTGGCCAGATATGCCGGCTCCTACTTAGGCCCACTCCCCACAGTTGCTCTCTGATAAGTAAAAGAATAAATCAGTAGTTAAGTTTATGCTGCTTCAGCACAAAGGAAATTTACCTAAACCACCATTGCCCCCCTTTCACTGTTTCACCCCTGAACATCTGCTTCTTAGATCTAAGTGACTGTGCTCAATAAATAGTGTGGAGACCAGAGCTTGGTACCTTTGCAGCCTCTGATTTGCTCTGGCCCTCTGGCTCCCAACTTTATGAACTCTTAACCTGTCTCTTCTCATTCCTTTGTCGCCACTGGACTTCGGGTACCCTATGGGTGGTGTTGAGGCTGGTCCCCAACAGAACTTTACATGTGCTTTCATGTTATGACTTAGTTTTTGCTATTGGCCATGAGAAGAACATGCCACATGTAGCCATTTGCTCATCCATGAAAACCTTCCAAGAATAGTGGCACTGCTTCACTTCCACCTTCTAAATGTCATGCACATTTCACCAACATGGTGAAACCCCATCTCTACTAAAAATACAAAAATTATCCAGGTGCGGTGGCAGGCCCCTATAATCTCAGCTACTCAGGAGGCTGAGGCAGGAGAATTGCTTGATCCCAGAGGGCAGAGGTTGCAGTGAGCTGAGATCGTGCCATTTCACTCTAGCCCGGGTGAAAGAGCGAAACTCCATCTCAAAAACTAAGGCCGGGCGTGGTGGCCCATGCCTGTAATCCCAGCACTTTGGGAGGCCAGAGCGGGTGATCACCTGAGGTCAGGAGTTGGAGACCAGCCTAGCCAACATGGTGAAACCCCCCCTCTAATAAAAATACAAAAATTAGCCTGGCGTGGTGGCACGCACCTGTAATCCCAGCTACTCAGGAGGCTGAGGCACGAGAATCACTTGAATCCAGGAGGCAGAGGTTGCAGTGAGCCGAGATTGCACTCCAGCTTGGGCAACAGAGCAAGACTCTGTCTCAAAAAAATGAAGATAAATTTTAAAATGACCATTATAAAAAAGACAAACAATAACAGATCTTGGTGAGGGCAGAGAGAGGGGAACACTTTAGTACACTGCTAGTGGGAATGTAAATTAGTATAACCACTATAGAAAAAATTATAGAGTTTTCTCAAGAAACTAAATATAGATAATCCGCATAATCCAGAAATCTCACTGTGGGGCACATATCCAGAATGAAGGAAATCAGTATATCAAAGAGCTATCTGCACACCCATGTTTACTGCAGCACTATTAACAATGGCCAAAATACGGAATCAACCTAAGTCTCCCATCAATGCATAATGGATTTATACACAATGGAATACTATTCAGCCATAAACAGAATGAAATACTACCATTTGCAGCAACATGGGTGGAAGTGGAGGTTAATTATGTTAAGGGAAATAAGCCAGGAACAGAAATACAAACTTGGCATGTTCTCATGCATAAGTGGGAGCTAAAAGAGTTGATCTCATGGAGGTGAGAGTAGAATGATGGTTACCAGAGGTCAGGAAGTGAGGGGCCAGGGGTGAAGAGAGGTTAGTTAATGGATATAAAAATATGGTTAGATAGGGCTGGGTGCGGTGCCTCATGCCTGTAATCTCAGCACCTTGGGAGGCCGAGGCGGGTGGATCACGAGGTCAAGAGATCAAGACCGTCCTGGCCAACATGGCGAAACCCCGTCTCTACTAAAAATACAAAACTAAGCTGGGCATGGTGGCTGGCGTCTGTAGTCCCACCTACTCGGGAGGCTGAGGCAGGAGAATGGCGTAAACCCGGGAGGCGGAGCTTACAGTGAGCTGAGATCTGGCCACTGCACTCCAGCCTGGGTGACAGAGTGAGACTCCGTCTCGAAAACAAAAAAAAAGAATACTGCTGAGAACCAAGGGATAGCAGAATTGGCCCCATTTAGTATTATTCCCAATGATTGCATATGCCCAGATGACTATGTATTGACTGGTTTGTCAGCCATTGTTAGATGTGTTGGAGACACCCAACAGAACACACACCCTGAGTTCCATCTTCCATAGGTGTGCCACCCCTAGATATAAAGCCTGCCACTCCAATGGGGGGCTGATCATCTGGATGGAGTTTAAAATATGGGCTAAGTGCAGTGTGTTCCTTGTGTTGTGAGTTGACCTGCGGAACAATGATGAGACCATGTAGCAAGGCCTGTGTGTGTGTAGACTGACTACTACTGGATATATAATTCAGAAGCCAGTCAAAGATATCTTTGGAGACACAAATCAGGAGGTACTGCTGCTAATGAAGCAGAGCTAGGGATTTTTATTTTAAAAAGTTACAGACAGTACAATTCACTTTTTTATGCTTCTATTTTTTACACATGCACAGATTTTTGTTATCTATGACCACAAGCAGGATACAAAACAATTCCAACACCTCAAAGAATTCCCTCGTGCACCCCCTGTGTATTCAGACCCCACCCCACCCCAGACACTCAGCAACCTTTGATGTTTTCTGTTGTTATATTTTCACCTTTTCCAACATGTCATATAAATGGAATCATACAGTATGTAACTTTTTGGGACTGGGTTCTTTCCCTTAGCATAATGTATTCGACGTTCATCTATATTGTTGCATGTTTCAGTAGCTCATTATTGTTATTGTTGAGTAGAATTCCATCCTGTGAATGTACCACAGTGTATCCATTTACACACTGAAGAACATTTGCTTGTCTCTTGTTTTTAATTTTTTTAAATTATAAATGATACTCACAAACACTCATGTACAGGTTTCTGTGTGCACATAATTTTTCATTTCTCCAGGATAAATACTTATAAGTGGGATTGCTGGGTCATATTGGATGTGTAACTTTTTGAGACTGGCATATTGTTTTCCAGAGCAGCTTTACCATTTTGCCTTTCCTATTAGCAATGTATGAGAGTTCCAGTAACAAATCCGTATCTGTACTCCTGAATCTAAAATAAAGGTTAAAAAAGAGAGAGTTCCGGCTGGGCGTGGTGGTTCATGCCTGTAATCCCAAGGTGGGCGGATCACCAGGTCAGGAGATCAAGACCATCCTGGCTAACACGGTGAAACCCCGTCTCTCCTAAAAAATACAAAAAATTAGACAGGCATGGTGGCAGGTGCCTGTAGTCCCAGCTACTTGGGAAGCTGAGGCAGAAGAATGGTGTGAACCTGGAGGCGGAGCTTGCAGTGAGCCGAGATCGAGACAGAGCGAGACTCCATCTCAAAAAAAGAAAAAAAGGAAAAAGAGTTTCAGTTGTTCCACATTCTTGTCAGCACTTGGTATTGTCACATATCTAGGGTTTTGAAAAGCCCAATTATAAACTGATGAATATCTCAAATAGTAGAACATCCCAGGTGAATGTTGAAGACTAGTGTTGGAGCCTGTGCTTTTGCTGTTGCATTTTACTTGTGAAGTAGGGCATGGCAAGCCTGGTTCTACTGCTAGACCAGAAACTGAGTGGAGAAATTAAAACATTAGCTGGCAAGAAATGATCACATTTGAGATGTACTGTGCACTATCTGATACTGGGGACACAGAGGGTGAGGAGATATGCTTGTTCACATACATTATCAGGAAATACGCAACAGTTATAGGAACCATGTTTGTAGGATGGAGCTGATTTACAGTCAGACTGCAAAGCTCTAACATTATCTCCATGATGCCTGGATGTCTGGCTCTGACTCTTGGTTGGGATAAAGCCGGTAAGTACATGAGGTACTGGATTAAAGTGGCATGACCTCGGCTCACTGCAAGCTCCGCCTCCTGGGTTCATGCCATTCTCCTGCCTCAGTCTCCCGAGTAGCTGGGACTAGAGGTGCCCGCCGCCACGTCTGGCTAATTTTTTGCATTTTTAGTAGAGACGGGGTTTCACCGTGTTAGCCAGGATGGTCTCGATCTCCTGACCTTGTGATCTGCACGCCTCGGCCTCCCAAAGTGCTGGGATTACAGGCGTGAGCCACCGCGCCTGGCCAGTTAAAGTCTTATATTCCCTGGGAGACTCCCACAGCCAATTTGTTAATGATGGCTTTTTAACTTTTTTTAACTCACATAACCAGTTAGATAGCCTGGCATGACTATGTAACCAGTGAAGAGAGAAGAATAAAAAACCTATGCAGTGGCTGGGCACGATGGCTCACGCCTGTAATCCCAGCACTTTGGGAGGCTGAGTTAGGTGGATTACCTGAGGTCATGAGTTCGAGATCAGCCTGGCCAACATGGAGAAACCCCATCTCCACTAAAAACACAAAAACTAGCTGGTCGTGATGGCACATGCCTATAATCCCAGCTACCTGGGAGGCTGTGGCAGGAGAATTGTTGAACCTGGGAGGCAACACACATGGGACGTCTGACCACTGGTGCTTGACTGGCATTCCCAGACATTAAGAAAACCACCTCGAGAAGGCAGCTACATGACTTTGGAGCCCTGAAGTGCTTACTCTTCCCTTTGCTGAGCCACATCCCGGTTTCTAAATCCAAAAAACATTTCCTGGGTGTGCTCTTGTGAGTCTTGTTAGTCCTCTAAACTGATGAAATCATTTTGCATATGTCTTTATGACCTTTGCAGTTAGGTCTACAAAATATGAATTTGCAAAATCACTCCTATTTTGTCGTATATATTTAGGCCAAGTTGACTTAGATTCTATAAACATGTTTGCTCCTTAGAGCTGCCCAAACTTTATTGAGCAATAGATAAGCTAGATGAAAAATACTCACGCGGCACATGAAATTTTGGTTCATGATGGACTGCATACACAATGGTATCTCATAAGATTATAGTACCAGCTACAGGGTGTGGTGGCTCCCCTGTAATCCCAGCACTTTGGAAGGCATGGTGGATCATGAGGTCAGGGAGATCGAGACTATCCCTGGCCAACACATGGTGAAACCCCATCTCTACTAAAATACAAAAATTAGCCAGGCTTTGGTGGCTTGCACCTGTACTCCCAGCCACCTCGGGAGGCTGAGGCAGGCGGGAATCACTTGAACCGGGAGGCTGAGGCTGCGTGAGCCAGATCACCCATGCACACCAGCCTGGGCGACAGAGTGAGACTCTGTCTCAAAAAAAAAGAAAAAACAATTATAGTACCATATTTTTACTGTACCTTTCTGTGTTTAGATAGGTTTACATATACAAATAATTACCATTGTGTTACAATTGCCTATAGTATTCAGCACAGTAACATGCAGTACAGATTTGTAGCCTAGAAGCAATAGGCTCTACCATATAGCCTAGGTGTTTAGAAGGCTGTACCATGTCGGTTTGTATCAGCACTCTGTGATGCTTGCAAAATTATGACACTGCCTAATGATGTATTTCTCAGAATGTATCCCTATTAAGTGAGGCAATGCTGTATTTATCAATTCATAAAGTGAAAATCTCTAAAGTGAGTGGAGTGGCTCACACCTGTAACCCCAGCACTTTAGGAGGCTGAAGAGGGAGGATTGCTTGAGGCCAGGAGTTTGATACCAGCCTGGGCAACACAGCGAGACCCCATATGTATAAAAAATAAAAACGTTAACTGAGTGGGATAGTGTATGCCTGTAGTCTTAGCTACTTGGGAGGCTGAGGCAGGAGAATTGCTTGAGTCCAGGAATTCAAGTCTGCAGTGAGCTATAATGGCACCACTGTACTCCAGCCTAGGTGACAGACTGAGAACCTGTCTCACAAAAAAAAAAAAAGGCAAAGAAAATTTCTGACTTCTTCAAAAGAAATCTTCAAGCAGGATTCTGGAATATAGCCCAATGTTGTTTCATGCCAAAATATAAACCACAGGACCAAATTTTCCTAAGGAGCAGCAGCTTATATGTAAATAGCTTTAGAAAACACAACTTTGGCCGAGCACAGTGGCTCACACCTGTAATCTCAGCACTTTGGGAGGCCGAGGCGGGGGGATCACCTGAGGTCAGGCTTTGGAGACCAGCCTGGCCTACATGATGAAACCTCTCTATTAGCTGGGCGTGGTGGTGGGCGCCTGTAATTCCAGCTACTTGGGAGGCTGAAGCAGAAGAATCGCTTGAGGCAGAGGTTGCAATGGGCCGAAATTGCACCACTGCACGCCAGTCTGGGAAACAAAAGCGAAACCCTGTCTCAAAAAAAAAAAAAAGAAAGAAAGAAAGAAAACACAACTTCATTTAGACTTTCGTTAAAGCATTCAAAAGTACCTCCTTCACAGACATTCATTAGATTCCATACCTTGATTTCTCTCTGCGCCTTTGTTGAGAAATGACAGCACGGGGTCTTTTGAGGATGGATCACATTATCCACAGCCTTTCTTTGGGGGCTATTTTCATTTTTTGTGTGTGCAAAATTGGGACGTATATGATGAATATGATTTACTGCCAGAAAATGAGAAAGAACATATATAGACCCCTCAATTGAGTTGTTATTAAGGTATGTAATTACAAGCCAAAAATGCAGCCAAATCTTCAACTGTATTTTATGGTCAGTTTTTCTTGATGCCAAAATCACCTATTAGTAACCACCATATCTTTGCTCATTGACTGCAGATCCAAATATTTATATCTTTATTTATTTATTTATTTATTTATTTTTGAGACAGGGCCTCACTCTGTTACCCAGGCTGGAGTGCAGTAGCACTATCCTGGCTCACTGCAACCACTGCCTCCCGGGCTCAAGTGATCCCCCCACTCAGCCTCCCCAGTAGCTGGGACTACAGGCATGTGCCACCATGCCTGGCTAATATTTTGTAGAGATGGGGTTTTGGCATGTTTCCCAGGCTGGTCTCAAACTCCTGGGCTCAAGTGATCCTCCTAACACCTTCCAAAGTGCTGGGGTTACAGGCATGAGCCACCAAGCCCAGCCTTATACCTTTACTTTTATGATATGTTAATAGATACTAAAAAATTACTTTTCCCTGTTAATAAAACAATCAAGTTAAATAAAAACTTTTTTATTAAATAAAAAATAAAACTGTTTTTAGTTTAAAAGCCTGACCATTTTGTTGGCCAGGAATTTGGGAAGCCCTCAGCTGGGCAGTTCTTGCTTGAGGTCTCATTTGTGGTACCAGTTGGGTATCAGCAGGGTCCACAGTCATCTGAAGGCTTGACTGGATGTCCAAGAGGCTTCACTTAGGTGGTTGGCAGCTGATGCTAGCTGATCGCTGGGAGCTCAGCTGTGGCTGTTGACCTGGGTGCCTACACATAGACTTCCTAGCATTATAGTCTCGGTATGGCTAGACTTCTTTCATGGAAGACAGCTCTCCCCAGAGTTAAAAGTCCCTGTAATCCTAGCACTTTGGGAGGCCGAGGCGGGCAGATCACCTGAGGTCAGGAGTTCAAGATCAGCCTGGCCAACATGATGAAACCCTGTCTCTACTAAAAATACAAAAATTAGCCATGCGTGTGGTGCTTGCCTATAATCTCAGCTACCCAGGAGGCTGAGGCAGGAGAATCACTGGCACCTGGGAGGCAGAGGCTGCAGTGAGCTGAGATCATGCCACTGCACTCCAGCCTGGGTGACAGAGCAAGACTCTCTCTCAAAAAAAACAAAAAAACAAAAAAACAAAAAAAAACAAAGTCCCAAGCACCATTTGTTTCCTTTTAATCTTCCTTTCTTTAGTATTAATTCTTTGATGGTGTAAAAGAAATGAGCAACAGTTAAAGTCATTCTTACAATCATTTCATTTGAAGAGTTCTCATCCTATGTGAATTCCCTGGTGTAGCGTAATATATGAACGATGGCTATAAGCTTTTCCATATTCATCATTTGTACTTGACCAGTAAGATACAGACCGTAGGTAAAGACTATATTCCTCCCCATGCTCCAACTTCAACACACTCACAGGACTTTTCTCTAGTTGGAATTCTCTGATGGTGAAAAAGAGAAATGCTGGATGCCTCTCCTTCTCTAGTAGACTTTTTGCTTTCAAATAAGGCATTAACTGTGGCTAACAGTAATCTCACATTTATGACATTTGCCTGGAAGATTTGGGCTGTGGCTAAACGTCTTTCTACATATATTACGTTCATTCACATTCCCAGTTTTCACAATAACACTGATCAAGTTTCCCTGTAGCAAGAATTCTCTGGTTTGAACCAGCACCATATTGATAAAATTTATAGCTGTTTCCCTTCAGTGTCAATTATCTCATGTGGTGAAAGTTCTGAATCGTCTGCCAGTATCTGACTGAATACACATATGCACTAAGACCCAGCGATTCCATTCCTAAGTATATACACAAGAGAAATACATGTATGTACACCAAGACAAGTATGCTCTCAGAAGCATGATTTATTATGACCCTAAGCTGTAAACAATGTAAAAGTTCATCAACAGGAGAATGGATAAATTGTGATATAATCATATAATAGAATTCTATACTGGATAAAAATAAATAAACTTCTGCCACATGCACTAATGATTAGACTCAGGGACATGATGAATGTAATAAGCCGTACATGAAAGAATGCATGATAATCCAATTTATAGAAAGGTTTATAATATGTAAAAACTAATTTGTAATGTTAAAAGTCAGAATCATGGTCAACTGTGAGGAGGTAACAACTAATTTTTATTTTGGATTTGCAATGAGAAGTACAGTTTATACCTCCTTCTTTTAAAGAACCTCTCTACTCACTGTATAGTCCATGGACCGCAGTCAGTTGGCCAACTAGTTATTACTGATTAACAAAAGGATATGTATTGAAATGGAAAATGTGATTTAAAATGTTTATAACACCTTGACAGAGGAATTTTTTGTCTGCTGAAGCTAGTAATAAAAAAATTTGGACTTTTTAATGATTTTTGTCATGTAATTTGTCTAATAACATTTGTGTGTGTGTGTGTGTGTGTGTGTGTGTGTGTGTGTGTGTGTGTTTTACAGGCTGGCAAATAGTAGGTTACCATGTGGTATAGTACCTTAAACTGTTGGATATTATTATGCTTGCAAGCAACATCATCTACAGGGTTTACTATGACTTAACATTTTTTTACAAAAAAAAGCCGCATTACTTACTGAATTCCCATGGTTTCTACCTTGTGAGT